>NC_081414.1:619952506-620630006 GCF_030272615.1 Cryptomeria japonica | reverse complement strand
CCTAATTCAATCATTATGTAGCATAAATTGCAAAATTGGACCCAACCTATCTTGTATATATGATAATGATGTTAATTTTTACTAAATTTTTTATAAGATGAGTCATTTGATCATTTAGTAAGGCCCTTAAGAAATAGAACCAAAAGTTAATGGAGATTTTGGTGACTCAAATTGATGAGTCAAGTGATTACCCCTTCAAGGATGATATCTAAAAAATAATCATCTAACCCTATAAACCATGCCACCCTAGTCCTACTATTGTTAATCCCTCGACATTGCAGTCAATCCATGACCCTATTAGCTCCTTAAAAGCTAATTAACAACACACCATTAGTGAGATAAATGGATCTCTAGATGCCCCCATTTACCTTGGAACATAATTTTAATGGGATATGTGATTGTAGCACTATGTGAGACCAATTGTATTAGGTAAAAAAAAAGAAGAGGAACTCACCTATGGTTCCTTTATGCCACTCACCCCTTATACCCTCAACTTGAAGGTGCTAGGCCAATGAATATAGAAATAATAATAATGGTGGTGTAGTCACAAACAAAATTATTTTTTTTCTTTTTTTTAATGGGGTTGGTCCAAGAATTCCTCACAAATCTCTGGATGAGGTTGGTCAACTCCAAAAAAGGGGAAAAAAATAGATGTCAAAGTTGACACCAAGGCAAATAGGCCTTCTTAGAAATATACAAGATAGAGGGAAGAAACAAGAGAAATAATTAATAGAAGGAAAAAGACCTTGGAAAAATCCTCTAGAAAGAAACATAAATGAAGATCCTTTCCTAAAATATTAGAGGACTAAATAGTCCTTAGAAACAATTTTATCTCAATAATTGTTTCCTTGAGAACAAGATAAATAGATCTTACTCCTTTAAGAATTTAAACTAACACTAAGAAATTTCTAAGATATTTCTAATTATATTTGGCCCTTAATTGAGTTTTTCATTTATGAATCTCAAGAGGATTTTTGAGGTACTATGACTATGTGGAACCTAAACCTAGTTTTTAGAGTGCTCTTTTCACTATTTATTAGTGTAGATTATAGTTAGGTTTACTTTAACTTCTCTTGGATTATCTTCAATATCTATTCTCTTAATGGTTGCTAATAGTCAATCCCACCAATTCATCAAACAATATAAATGTATGAGCATTGGCATTGTGTTGTCATTGATGTCAACCGGTATGGGATGACCACTGGTGGTAGAGATGGTTGTACAACACTATTATGAAGGAGTACAGGATGTGATATCTTGGATATCACCTTGTGTTGCAGAACACCGGTAAGGTAAGGAAGATGAGCTCAAAAGTCACCAGTACACAAGTTAGTGCCTGACTTGTGTGATGAGATAGAGAGGTGTTTGAGCAGTTGTTTGTGATGAAGAGGCACAATGTTACCTGAATCACATCAACACTGGAGGATCAAAATGGGCCAAGACAGACCTAAAGAGGGAATGGAGGGAATGGTGTTCTTTGATTAGCTTGATTTCTTAGATTGAGAAGATTGAAAAATCTTGATTGATTAGATTCAGTCTGGTTTCAGGAAGGATTCATCCTATATAAGACAACGATGATCAAAGTGTCTGGTTTTAGGAAGGATTCATCCTGTATAAGACATTATCAGAACGTCTGGTTTCAGGAAGGAGACATCTTGTATAAGACATGAATCAGAATCATATCATCTAGTTTCAGGAAGGATTCATCCTATATAAGACATGATCCAAATCAACTAGGTTTGATTGATTGATTTGATTTGATAAGGTTGATTAGATAAAGAACTGACAGTTTGTTGATATCAAGTTGCAGAAATATTTGGATATGTTGATGTTGATTTTGTTGAGGGAGATAGCATAAGATTTTTCGCTGGGTCGATAATATCATGAGAGATACATGAGACATTATTCTGATTGCGTATACACTTGTGATGATACTTTGATGATTCTTTTGATAGATTTAACCTTCGATAAAAGGAGCCTTTAGGATCCCATGCAAGAATGAAATGCAAGCTAAAATGCAAATGAAATGCAATGGAATCACCGGACCAGTCACTAGATTATTTTGCATTTTTATCATCATTGAGCTTTTTGAAATGTGGGAAGTGAGTGCAAACATCAATGGCATAATTAAACCATGATGACCTGAGTAGTTATTTCCTAGATTTTGAAATAGCAAGTTAGCACAAGCATCAAGGTATAACTGAACCAAGATTACCTGAGTGTTGTTTGCATAAAACAGGCAGTATTAATCATTTCAATACGCAAATCAGAAATGTCTTCAATGATACACCAATGATCATGTCCCAAGACAATTTTGCACATATTAATGATTAATTTTCAGACAGCAGACAAGAAAAATATCATGTTCCTTCCTTGTTCCTCTAGTCAATGACATCCTAGAGTCACTCAGAAATCATGATAGCAAAAATCAATTATAGAAAAGTTGAACAATCATGTTACAATCATTATCCAAAAGATATTATCCACTGAGAAGTGTGTGATGTGCTTAGATTGACTTCATGATAGCTTGATAGTTGATAGTTTGATCTTGTGTTCAATGTTGGATGTGTCTTAGTTTTTGCTTGTTAAGAGTTGTCTAACTATTGTTCTACCTATTTCATTAAGCTCAAAATGATCAAGAGATTTGCCCCCAGCTAGGTGTAGGATTTTGCCCCAAGCTTAGAAACAAAGTTGTTATGATATATCCAATGATCCAAACCATGGCAAGAAGCCACCTGGGATGTCTGCGTATGTACAAAGGCTTTATGATGGTCAGTGTTGATGGAAGATGAATGAATGCAAGCGGAAAGGATGTTTGAACTAATAGATGGACCCAAATACTGTTGTGACCACAAATGGACCTAACCAGTTTGGTTCAAATTTTCCTTTCTTTTCTCGATCTGCCTGGTTGCGTGGATTTTCCTTTATCTCTGACACATTCTTTGTTGATATACCTTTAGATGATCAAAGGAATTTTGTCTTTGTTCATGGATTAGTTCTAACTCTTGCAGTCTAGATACTCTTTGTTCTTCATCTAGGATAAGACCTTTTAGTGATACACGTAGAGAAGGTATCTCTACTTCGATTGGCAATATGGCTTTTGATCCATATACAAGAGAGAAAGGTGTGGCACCTGTCAGTGTGTAGATACTAGTGCAGTAGGCCCATGGAGCAGGGTTTAGCTGAATATGCCAATCTTTCCTAGCATCATTCACTGTCTTTTTATGGATTTTCAGAATAGTTTTGTTAGATGCTTCTGCCTACCCATTTCCCTGTGGATAATATGGTGTGGAGAATCTATGCTGGATTTTGAACTTCTCACATAGCTCTTGTACATCTTGATTCTTGAATGGTTGCCCATTATCAGTGATAATGGTCATTGGTATTCTATAGCGACAGATAATATAATTCAAGATAAATGCAGCAATTTGTTTTCCCATGATATTAATGAGAGGTACCACTTCAATCCATTTTGTAAAATATTTTGTAGCTACCAGGATGAATTTATGTCCATTAGATGAAGAAGGGTTTATCTTTCCTACCAGATCAAGTCCCCATTGACAAAAAGGCCAAGATGTTGCTAAAGCATGAAGTTCTTGTGCTGGTGCATGGATCAAATTCCCATGTATTTGATATTGTTTGCATGTTCTTGCTATTTTAAAAGAATCTCGTTCCATAGTCGGCCAATAATAGCCCAAGCATATGAGTTTTTTAGAAAGGGTAAGACCACTTGAATGAGTACCACAAATGTTGTTATGGACTTCATGTAAGGCCTTCTCAGATTCTTCTTGTTCAAGACATCATAAGAGAGTACCGTCTAGACCTCGTTGAAATAGTGTATTTGCGATGAGAGTAAAATGAGAGGATTGGCAAATAAATTTTCTCTTTTGGTTTTTTGATAAGTCGAGAGGTAAGATATTATCTCTCAAGTATGTGTAAGTTTGGCCATAGCAGGAGGAATCATGTCCAATAAGTTGATAGATGGTTTGGGAATTAGGACAATTAAAGGCGGGATGAAAAAACTCTTCAACCAGGAATTCATAACGTTGTTGATTTTCTTGTGTTTGCAGGAGATAAGCAAGTGTAGCCATGGCGTCTGCTGCTTTGTTATTGTTTCTTGGGATCTATTCAAAATTTATTTCTACAAAGTACTTCTTGATATCATCCACCATCTTTTTGTAAGGCATGAGTTTGTCATCTTTTGTTTGATAGTCATCATTGATTTGATTAATGACAAGCTAAGAGTCTCGAAAGACTTGAAGTTGTTTAATGTTCCATTCTACAACCATTTTGATAACTGTTACCAATGCTTCATACTCTACTATTTTTTTTGTACATGGAAAGCTAAATTTGTATGCTTTTGGGATTGTATGCCCTTATGGTGTGATGAATAGAATACCGGCTCCTGATCCATGTTGTGTATTTGAACCATCAAAGTATAGTTTCCATGTTTTTGTTGTGACTGTTAGCATATCAACATCGGGAAACACAATCTGTAGAGGATTATTATCTTGAAGTAGTGTTTCTACTAGTTGATTTGTGATTACTTGTCCCTTGATAGCTTTTCTATCAACATATTTGATATCAAACTCGTTTAGAATCATGATCCATTTTGCTAGTTGTCTTGTCAATGTGGCTTTGCTGAGCAAATATTTCAAAGGATCTGTAATCACATAAATCTGTCCACTTAATTAAATGAATATTTAATATTTATTTGATTATTTAACCATCAATTAATAATTAATTAAATTAATATTTAATTAATTCATCTTAACCCTCTTCTCCTATTAATTAAATAAATTATTCAATTTATTTGATTTAATTCACTTAACCAAATTCAGACCATTAATTAAATAAATAAATCATATTTATTTAATTAAATTTTCTCCCACATTTAAATAAATTAATATTTATTTAAATTCCCTCAAAATCCCACCTCTCACATTTAAATAAATTAACATTTATTTAAATCACCTTTATCCTCTACCCACTTGTATTTTCTTACAAATGCAAGTTGCACAACTATTTTAAATAAATCATTTATTTAAATCACCTTTATCCTCCACCCACTTGCATTTTCCTACAAATGCAAGTTGCACAACTATTTTAAATAAATTATTTATTTAAAATCCTATTTATCCTCACCCACTTGAAACCTTTAATGGTTTCCCTTAAAGTCTTCAAACTTAATGGCTTCCTTCTAGAGTCTTCTCAAACCTTTAATGGTTTCCCTTAAAGTCTTCAAAACTTAATGGCTTTAAAGTCTTCAAACTTGATGGCTTCCTTCTATAGTCTTCTTAAGCCTTTAATGGTTTCCCTTAAAGTCTTCAAACTTAATGGCTTCCCTTAAAGTCTTCTTAAGACTTTAATTGCTTCCCTTAAAGTCTTCAAGCCTTTAATGGTTTCCCTCAAAGTCTTCAAGCATTTTAATGCTTTATCTTCCTTTTTCTCATTTAAATAAATTAATATTTATTTGAATATTTATCCAAATGCAAATTACACCATTTAATTGAAATAAATGATTTTATTTTAATTGAAAATACCAAAATTCCTCCCACTTGCATTTTCCTACAAAATCCACCTGCATGCCTAAACCCCTTCTAGATTCTTCTAAACCCTTCCTAATTAACCTAATCCATCCCCTAAATATTGTCACATTCCTAAGCAAATTGGAGTCACTTCTTAAAGACTCCAAAGTCTTTGAAAAACAATTAATAATTTGTGTGTTCAACAAATTAACCTCTAAAGTCTTCCAAACCACTTATGGCTCTTATATGACCATTAATGGTTGATTCCACTTGCACCCATGGTTAAGGACTTTGACCCCTAACTTAACCCTCATGTAACCCATGTGTCTCTTCAAAGCATTTATTTCTTTGACTAGGGTAACCATCATGTCCTCTCAAGCATTTAATGCTCCTTATCTCTCCTCTCAAGCCTCCTCATGGTGACACTTGTCAACATGGGATTGGGTTGAAAGTCTCACATGGATTGAATATCTTTCAATCCTAACCCTTGTTAAGATTACTCAATCTTAACCCTTCATTTCCCCATTTCTTCTATAAATAGAACCCTTCTCCTCAAGCAAAAAAGAAGCATTAGAGTATTGTTGTTATACTGGTAATAGCATAGAGATTTTTTATAGCATCACTATCTACACTTGCATAGCATTTGCTTATCATATTCAACTATCTTAAATCTCCATATGACATCCATGGCTAGTGCTAAAAGCTGAGAGCTACACTCATTTGGGACTTGGAGAGGGGAGAAACAAGGGAGAAGCATCGAAAGTCATCATGGAAGCATCTTAGGGAGGCTCTTCTCCTTTCTTTTATTTTGTTAAACTTCTTTCATGCTTTTTGAAATCTCTTTTGATATGTTTGGAATGGTTTTTAGTTCTTTGTTTTGTTTTTATTGTTGAAACTAACTTATTAACATTGAACTTTGTTGTTGCCTTGTCCCCATTTCCATGACATCATTTGGTGAACCCGACGTGAATCAAAGAGCAATAATTTTGAAGACTACTAACTTTTGAATGTTTTAATTGACACACAAGTCATTCTCTTGCATTTTTGTTCTCAATTTAGCACCTTCGCAAATTGATACTTTAGCACTATTGTCTATATTGTTGCTCTTTCATGTTAAATAGCACTTCTGTTTTCACACAGAGTAGAGCTATTGTAACAGAGAGTTGTAAGAAAATTCCTTGTAACTGAAAACCAAAAGTTTTAGGCTTGTAGAAGCCCACCAAGACATGCGAATTTTTCTAATTAATTATCTTTTGTGCAGGTTTTTACTAACCCCTACAATAAGAATTTTTAGCAATTTTAGCTTAGGAAATAAATTTGTTCATATTTCTAACTTCGACTTTCAAGTTAGGATAAAATAAATTCATTTTCCTTTTGGGTTAAAATCAACTACACATTCATTCGGAGTTTTAAAAAGAACCACATCTTTTATTTAGAGCTCTAAAAAGAATCACAAAAACAAACACGCAAATTTATTTTTTTGCAAAGTTAGGAACAAATTCTTTTGGTGCTTAAAATCAACAAGGCAAATTTTATTTCTTGCATCAAGCTAAAACTCACAATCAACACTTCCATTTTTGGTGCAAATAAAATTCACAATCAACTTGTCTCATTTTTAAAGTAATTTTACTTCATGCAAACGTGTTTTTCATTAAGTTGACCAGGATTTTCAAATTCTAGTTTACTCAAACAATTGCCTTTGAAAATTAAAAAGAACACCATGATTGTTGGAGCAACATCTCCAAATAGATAGAAAATCATTGCGATGACAAGTTAAAAGGAACAAGTGAATTTTGTGTTTGACAAACTTGTGCAAAAGAGTTGGTCGAGTGGTCCTACTTCTAACACACACTATCCTCTCCCTTGGCTCTTATGGTCCTAGGTGCAAGAGAAAAGTGTTAGTAACACTCAAAAATTTTATCTTTGTAAGAGAAGCTTGCCAAGAGACACATCACTCTTGGGAACAACCTCGTGCGGTAAATCCTTCGAGCCACTATAGAAATCAGGTGAGAGCAAAAGCTGTAGCCTTGGTTATAGTTGTTCCTACAGTGTAACTGGCCGAAAGGACAAATGGGCCCCACCACTAGTTACAAGGCTCTTAAGTGAGTCACTGCAGAATGAACTTATGTCCAAAAACATCGAACATGACTAAACACCTTTAAGTAGTAGCCCACCCATTCTATTGATTGAGGATATTTGCGATATAATTTAGTGCAAGAGCATAGATGGTTTTGCTCCCAAGATACTCACCATACATATTTCCTTGAGTAGAAACATAGCTTTTTGAAAAGTCACTTGTGGCTTAATAAAAGTGGTGACTCCCCCATCATAGGGATCATCTATTTGTTATGCTCATGCAAGACTTAGTATATCACATCCTTACCTACCAAGGCGGGATTCATAAGGTATGTAATACCAAAGTCGAAGAAATATCAAGATGTGAGCTAAATTTATCACAACTGGCCATTTGACCTTAGGGATAAAAAGTGTTTGAAGTGTGTTCATTTTAGTCAAAGACCAAGTGCAAATTGAGCCGACTTCAAGCTTTGAAAACACACCTTAAAATACATCTAAAGGAAGGGTCATATAAAAGTCCAAGGATTGGGTTGATCTAGACCCATACTCATCTGTGCCTTTGAGGCAACATTCTTGTGTTTGTGTGCTTGAATTGTTTTCTTGTCAAAGAAACATCAAAAGAAAAATCACTTCCAAAAACAAAGTATTCATCCAACCAAACATCTTTCAAAACAACCAAAAATACCAAAAACAAAGTGCAAACAACAAAGAATCAAACTTTATGACCATTCTTCACATCTTGCGAAAGAAGAAGTGTCATCAGAATATCAACTTGAAAAGAAGACCATTAAGCCCAAAGGCTTTGATCAAAAGAAGGAAATTCTTCTATATAAATAGATAAATCTCTGTCTCACATAGAGTCTTTCTGCGTCACATGCGCCTCTACCTTCAAGGCAAAACAAACAATTTTGATTCAGAATCATTGAACCGCAGAGCTTTTATGCAATATAGAGCTCTGAGTTATCACAAAAACCAAGGAGGTAAGATTAATCCCAACTTTTTCCCAAACATCTGTATCACATACAACACAGCTCGAGAAATACCACCAACACCAGAAAGAGAAGAGGTAGAGTTTGTCCCATTTGTGACACAAAGTTTTTGTTGAAGTTGAAAATATTTTTCATCCATCATCTTATTCATCCATCATCACTTCATCATCAATTCATTCCAACTCTCAAAACATTAAGAGGTTCTTGTCCCAAAGTTCTCTTTTAGATATTGCTTGAATCAAACACATCACATCACTTTTTAGATTGTTTCTACATCTAGGATAAGCTCATCCTAAGAGACACATCTACGCAGGTTAAAACTAGTTCATGAGTGAATCCTCTCATTACTAGGTAGTTAAATTTGTAACACATCTCATATTTCTCTACACGTTATCACATCAAAACTTATCAAACAAACAAGCAATTCAAAGAAAGAATTTTGGTTACATCCACCTTAAAAGTGCTAGAGATCCACATACAACACAATTCACCAACCATCAATCTCTCATTTCAGCAAAAACTCATCATCATTTTCACACAACTTCAACAAAAGCTTGTAAAACAAAATGGCCCAAACCCGATCACAGTCAAGGCAACGAGAAATAGAAATGGAAGAAGAAGAAGAGGAAAATCTCAATGAATTTCAAGAAGCACTTGGAGGAAATGCAAATGATGAAAACCCAAGTACTCCCACTCCTGCAACAATAGAAAGGGCCCAACATAACCCTCTCTTTAATAGACTTTTTGATGAAATACTCAGGAGCAGTGCAGATGCTCACTTTTTAAAGCTTGCTCAAGAAGGAGCAAAACTCCCCTCTGACTTTGATCTTGCCCAATTAAGACAAGCATCAGAAAGACAAAGTCACCATGAAGAGGAAAGAGGTAGAGATCCCATCAGATATAACATTCCTTGAGGTAACCCACCACCTCCTCCTCCAACTGAAATGGAGATGTTGCGGCAACAAGTTGAGAATCTCACCCAACAACTTCATAGTGGTGTCAAGACCAACCAATTCTCACTCAATGGCATCTGTCCTTATCCTTTTGATCGGAATCTTTATATGCCACCTTTTCCACGAGGATTCAAAACACCCAAATTTGAAAAATATAGAGGAAAGGGGGATCCCCGCGATCATGTCAGAGAATTTCATTCTGCTTGTCTCGAAGTGGCATATGAAGACACATACCTAATGCACCTTTTTCCCCAAAGCTTGGGAGGAACAACCACATCATGGTTTTCCTGACTATCAGGTAGCATTAGAACATTTGAGGAACTCATCTAGAAGTTCCTAGCTCATTACTCTCATAACATTGAACGCGACATCACCATGGCCGATCTGTGCAACACCAAACAAAAACAAGGTGAACTATTCTCTGTATTCTTGCAACGATGGCGTCAAATGTCTAGCAGGCATTCTCTTCAGTTACCTGAACGAGAACTAGTGGAAATATTCATTTCCAACTTAAATGAAGAAATGGAATTTCACCTAGATGTCAAAGACACAGACTCTTTTAATGATATGATCACCAAGGGTTTGAAGTGTGAACGGGCACTCATCAAGAAAGGACTCATCAAAATCTATAATGAACCAAAGGATGGTCCTTGCCCATGCTTCAATAGTGATAAACCAAGCTTCTGGAATAAAAACAAGAATATCGTCAACGATGGGGTTGTGGATGCCAGGACTATACAAAGTGCACAACCTGTGGTTCGATTTGTAGGATAGAATCCTCCACCTCAGAATAACACAAATGTTCCTTCTAATCAAGGTCGCATCACATCTCACGATGAACCAAGACCTCGTCAGCAAAAACAAAAATGCACATACACTCCCTTAGGGGAACCCATTGAAATAGTATTGTGACAACTCATTTCTCAAAATTTGGTCACTCTCCCTAAAACATCAAACTATGAACCTCAAGTCAAACCCGCATGGTGGCGAGATACTGAACACTGCGATTTCCACCAAGGGAGAGGACACAAGACAAGTAATTGTCATCGATTGAAAGATCTTATTCAGGATCTTATTGACCAAGGAGAAATTGAAATAGAAGGACATGACCCAAAAACAACAAATAATGATCATCTGATGTTCAAAAATCCACTTCCATCATAAGATCAAAGGGGTCCTTCCACTTCCAGGTGAGGCACTAATACCACGGATTATACGCAGGCTGCATATAATTACACTGTAAATCATCTATATGATGCCAGTGAACAAGTTGCAACTATAACCTTCAAAAATCCCAACTCCAATTGCAATGTTGTTACACGATGTGGCAAGGTTACCATAAAATCTGCTCCACAAGGCACCACTGCCATACCAAAACAGTACAATCTTGTGGAATAATTAGACAAAACACCCACGCTTATAACCATTTTAGAGCTATTACGTCTATCGCCATCTCATAAAACAATCTTGGATCAAGCTCTCTAAGAGGCATCAGTCCCTGCAAACCTAAATATAGACCAATTTCAAGCCATGGTTGGAAGTCTAAAGTCATCACCTTGTTTCACTTTTTCCGAAAGTGACAACTCTTCCTTCCAGCAACCTCATAATGCTTCGCTACACATTGAAGGCTTCATCAACCAACACAAGATCAAGCGAGTCTTGATCGATAATGGAGTAGGATTAAATATTTGTACATTACAGTTGGTCACAGCTTTGGGATACGCAATTGAATCAGTGGATCCGCGCAAGAAGATCACAATCAAAGCCTATGATGATGCAGAGTGTTCCTCCAAAGGAGCTGTGGTACTACCAATCCGAGTAGAGCCTGTGGTAAAGCACATCATCTGTCAGGTTCTGGACCTTCCTCTACCATACAATCTATTGTTAGGAAGACCTTGGATACATGCCATGCAAGCCGTTCCATCTACCTACCATCAATGTATCAAGTTCCCACATAACGGTGTAGAGATCACAATCCTGGGCAATGCAAATCCCTTTGCGTATTGCCATAATATCAGACATCAACTAGAGATTACCATTCCTAATAATAGAGAAGCCATTTCCTCCACATCATATATAAGTCATGCCTCTCTTGCCAGTTCGAACACCACTATACCAAAGCAAGAAAACTTAAGATGAAAGTAGCAGAGGAAGGCCCTGGAGAATACAACTTGAGTCAACTCTTTTGTGTGGGACAAATGCCCACTTCTCCTAGAACACA
Organism: Cryptomeria japonica; assembly: GCF_030272615.1. NCBI lineage: Eukaryota > Viridiplantae > Streptophyta > Pinopsida > Cupressales > Cupressaceae > Cryptomeria > Cryptomeria japonica. The sequence continues at coordinate 620,618,239 of NC_081414.1, read as the reverse complement.
TGGTAAACCATAGTAATTACTCCAGCAACCACTAATCATGCCAGCATGTGCTTTGACGCCTTTCATCCTTGGAAAGAGTCAAGAAGAAGAAACCCAAGATGAGGACTTAGCAAACTAGATCTATAAAGATCCCATCACCACTAATATACCGCAAGTTAAACTTCCTACAGATCAGTATGACAAAGGTCTCCTCATTATGTAAAGAATGGGGTATGATGGTCAAAGTGCTTTGGGATGTTGCAAACAAGGATGACATGAACCTCTGCTACCAAAATTAAAGCCCAAAGGTAATATAGGCCTAGGCTTTGAAAAAGAGATATTTCCTAAACTCAAATTCAAAGGACAACCCAACAAACCATTATGTTAGCCTACTGCAAAAAAGACACCTTTTATTATTAAAGTAGCATCAAGCACCATCCCAACTACCCCATCGAGGCTCAAAACCCCAACACAACCATCACCAATGCCATTCATCCCACCAAGCGAACCAGTAATCCAATCCGCAGCAGCCATCACATCAATTGTACCATTAGCAGCAGTAACTGTATCAGAACTCGCAGGAGCATCTATGGCACCACCAGTTCCAGCATAAGCCACTGAGTCAACACTGTCAATACTCCCTGTACCATATTCTTTTATCCCCTTCGACCTTCCTACAACATCAATCACTACAAAGGTACATCAACCAATCACACCTGCAGTATTTAACTCAAAAGACATCCCAGTATGGTATAGTAATCGGATGCTAGAAAGTGACTCAGAGACCGACTCACATGAGTGGGAATTTGATTCTATCCAGCTTAATACTTCAGATGAGGAAGGCACATCACTACCTCCACCATGCAAAGACATCCCTGTTTATGGAGAAGCACAGATAAAGACCACTTGGGTTCCTAAACTAGAAACATCTTCCACAGACCCTACGTCTCATCCTACGCCTAATTCTGATAGGGAGAGTACCATCAATGACCTTCATCACAACGTCCTAACCCTCTCTGATACATCTAACGCACTTAACCTAATCGATGAAGTAATGCCCATTATTCACCCTGAACTCATCGAATGGAACCAACCAAATTCCCCATGCCTTGACTTCTTCCAAAATGATGAGGCCATCATTGACTTTTTGGAATTAAGGGATAACCTACCAAGCGAGGATCACAAAGGTGGATTCGCCATTGAACTTAATAGCGTAGCATACTTCAGGGCAGATGCCAAACCTTTCAGCTGCAAAAATATAACAATAAAACATGGATCTTCCAGTGAAAACCACACTGTGGCACTATTTGATCCAACAAAAGTAAAAAGAAAGAGCATATCCAATGGTGAAAACCTCTCTGAGGCACCTGAGGATGAAGGGTTTGATATCCTCCCTGCTAGTACACAACAGGAACGATCAACGATTCTCATCGAGGAAACCAAAGAATACAATGTTGGGACTCCTGAGAATCCTCATCTCATACATCTAGCATCTCTTCTCACTCCAGAGGAACAACCTAAGTTTATAGAGTTCTTCCAGAAGCGTCAGATCAACTTTGCATGGTCATATGCAGACATGCCTGGGCTTGATCCTGATTTAGTCATGCATCACCTCACTATCGCAGAAGGAGCCAAACCTGTCAAGAAGAAGCTTCGTAAGATGCATCCTCAAATTGTAGTACTAGTCAAAATAGAGCTCAAGAAACTCCTAGATGTTGGTTTCATTAGACCAATTGATTATGCAAAATGGATCTCCAATATTGTGCCTGTCAGCAAACCAAAAGGGGGCATCTGCATTTGTACTGACTTCAGAGATCTAAATAAGGCCTATCCTAAGGATGACTTCCCCTTACCAAATATCGACATCATAGTGGATCTGACAGCCGGACATGCCATGCTTTCACTCATGGATGGCTTTTCAGGATACAATCAGACAAAGATCGCACCAGAAGATCAACATAAGACAGCCTTCACATGTCCATGGGGCACATATTGCTGGAATGTGATGCCTTTCGATCTCAAGAATACAGGAGCAACCTATCAAAGAGAAATGACCACCATCTTCCATGACATGATGCATACTATGATGGAAGATTATGTGGATGACTTACTAGCAAAATCACTCACTAGAGAAGGGCATCTCCACATCTTAGATAAAATCTTTGATAGACTGGAACAATACCATGTTCGACTCAACCCAAAGAAATGTGTCTTTGGAGTAACCTCCAGGAAGCTTCTAGGATACATTGTCTCAAGCAAAGGTATTGAGGTCGACCCAGCAAAGGTAAAAGCAATCATGGACATGCCACCTCCAAAGAATATCAGTCATCTAAGGACATTACAAGGACGGCTTCAATCTATCCGAAGATTCATTGCACAATAGGCTGATAAATGTCACCCATTCACACACCTGCTACGCAAGAACATCCACTTTCAGTGGGATGCTCGATGCCAACAAGCATTTCATATGCTTAAAGAATATCTCATGAATCCACCATTGTTGATCCCACCAGATCCAAGTAGACCGTTGTTACTCTATATCTCAGCGACAAGTACAGCATTGGGTGTACTACTGGCACAACATAATGCAGAAGGAAAAGAGTGTGCTGTTTACTACATCTCTCGCACACTGGTGGGCTATGAACTCAATTATACACCTATTGAGTGAGCTTGCCTAGCAATAATCTTAGCAGCCACTAAACTGAGGCACTATCTGTTAACACACAAAGTACAACTCATTGCAAAGATTGATCCACTCAAGTATTTACTCAGCAAAGCAGCATTGACAGGTTGCTTGGCCAAATGGGTAATGATTCTAAGTGAATTTGACATCGAGTACGTGGACCGTAAAGCTATCAAAGGTCAAGTTATTGCAGATTAGTTGGCTGATGCACCTCTCATAGGTGATCATCCTCTCATTTCCAATTTTCCAGATGAATAGATATTCATGATCACAACAACACAACCATGGAAATTATACTTTGATGGTTCATACACTAGACATGGCTCGGGGGCAGGCATCCTATTTATCACACCTCAAGGTGATAGCATCCCGAAGTCTTACAGGCTCACATTTCCATGCACTAACAACATAGTAGAGTATGAGGCCTTGATCACAGGACTTAGGCTAGCCATACAATGGAAATTACAAGAACTACAAGTATTTGGCAACTCACAACTGGTCATTCGACAAGCAACTGATGAATATCAGACCAAGGATGATAAACTCATGCCATATAAGAAAATGGTGGACACTCTAAAGACATCATTTACTACTATCACTTTTGAGCAGATACCAAGAGATCAGAATCGAGCTACTGATGCTATGGCTACCATCGCATCTCTCTTAGATCTTCCACAGAATTCAACATGCTACGAGTTCTTGGTAGAACAACTTTGGATCCCCGCTTATGATATCCCCCAATCCGAGATGATATGTCACCTTGTCGGTTCTGAATCCCCATGGTACGGTGAATTCTACACCTATCTCCGTGATCACACCCTTCCTCCCAACCAATTGAATAACCAACGTAAAACCTTCATTCTCCAAACTGCTCGATATACCATTATTGCCGAAACCCTATATCGACGCGGTCTTGATGGTACTCTCCTTCGATGTCTAGAACAAGGTGAGATAACAAAGGCTTTGGAAGAAGTCCATGAAGGAATTTGCGGGACTCACTCAAGTGGTCCATCACTAGCCAAGAAACTCCTATGCAATGGATACTATTGGCCATATATGGAAAAATATTCCTACAATTTTGTCAGAAAATGCAAGAAATGTCAAGTTCATGGCGACCTGATACATGCACCAGCCCAGGAACTGCAACCAATTACAACACCATGGCCTTTTTGTCAATGGGGCCTTGACCTTGTGGGTAAGATCCATCCATCTTCATCCAATGGCCATAAATTCATTATTACCGCCACCAAATATTTCACAAAGTGGATCGAAGCTATTCCACTTACCCAAGTCACTAGCAAGAAGATCGCCTCATTCATCCTCAACTACATCATTTGCTGGTATGGTGTACCCATGTCCATCATCACAGATAACGGTCTTCCTTTCAAAAATTAGGATGTCCGCGAACTCTGTGAGAAATTTCACATCCAACACCGCTTTTCCACTCCCTATTACCCACAAGGCAATGGTCAAGCCGAAGCATCCAATAAAAATATATTGAGGATCCTAAAGAAGATAGTCAATGATGCCAGTCATGATTGGCATATTCAATTGAATCCAGTACTATGGGCATATCGAACTAGCATTCGAACCCCTACAAGCGTAACTCCCTACTCATTGGTCTATGGTACAGAAGCTATCTTACCTATTGAGGTTGAGATACAATCACTACTGGTTTCCTTGCATAATCTAATAGATGATGAAGCGTACAGAGTCTCATGCCTCCAAGACTTAGAATTACTTGATGAGAAGTGACAAGCTGGATACAATCATCTCAAAGCCTATCAGCAGTGCATGAGCAGAAGCTACAATCATCGAGCTAGACCTCGTACATTTGAGGTAGGTGATCTTGTTCTTCGAGAGAATCCTCGCAACCAACCAAACAGAGAACATCAGGGCAAGTTTGAATCAAACTGGCTGGGCCCATATGTTGTCACTGTTGTATTCAGGTCTGGGGCATATCAGTTGGCTACATCAGAAGGAGAACTGCTCGCAGATCCAATCAACAACATGCACCTCAAATGGTTTTATACCTAAGCTATACAAAGCATCAGGCTCCCCTGCATACCAGAAAATACCAAAAAAATTCAAAAAAATGTCCTGAAGAAATACAAAAACATCCAAAAAGTAAAGAAAAATCATACATCAAAATGGTGAACAAACACTCTGGTGGCACCTTGGGTAAGTGCGATGGTGAAAACCTGGCAAACAGGCGCCACTCATAAAGACTATGGCTCCAGTATCTTTCAGGCTTGTTGCGATCATATTCAGTGCATGCACACATCCATCCATCTAAACCCTCGCTTGTTATTTAATCTGTAATCAAAGAAAGTACTTCATGCATCTGGCATCCCACTTTTTCATAGTCATGTCCAACTTGGGGGCAATGCCCTTAAAATCTAGTTGATGGAAGTGGATTCTACATTACTGGTGATTCATTGGCTAAAACATGCAAAACTGTTTCACAAAATCCAAAAACATTCAAAAATGTCTCACAAAATCCAAAAACATAAAAAAAAAAATGTATCACAAAATCCCAAAACAACAAAAAACCATTGAAAATCACACAAAAACATGACAACACATTGTACATACTCATCCGCGCAGATACCAAACAAACATTGTGATACACTCCACAAAATGACCACTTATCAATCGACCACACAATCAACATCAACACTCAAAACTGTCTTCAACAAGGATGCATCCTTCCTTACCAAAACAAAGACAAGATGACATTTTCTTTGACAAGAAAATTCTATTTACGCTATCAAATACTTGGTTGATTTATGGTCTAGTAATTTATATCAGGTTCCTACGGCATTGTTTGTGTATCTTCGACGCATTATTCTGATGAAGTTCTGGGGCACCTCGACCATATGAACATGAACCATTACCAAGGATCCATATTCTTTATTCTTTATGTATATACTATTTGTTTGCAGGTACAATGCTCTTTCTTTGATTCCTCCTACCTCATCCAAACTGGATAAAGGTTTTATCTCTTAGTACGGTATGCACTTGTCTCAGGATATGATCAGCCTAAGATCAAGGAGGATGATCCAAGTCATGCATGAACGGAGATAATCCTTGTCTGTTCTGCAAGCAATACTTTGGTCGACTTGACCCTTATATCAAGTCGTTTGTATTAACTTGCTATATCAAATCCATGTAAGAAATACTCTAGTCATCTTGAATCTTTATGTGAAGTTGCTTGTATTTTCTTACAACATTTTAAAGCTCAATGATGAAAATAGAGCACTATGGATCGTCATCTCATCGCATATGTATATATTGCATTTCGTTGCATTCCACCCATCCATACATTCATAATAGCTGCATATCATGCATACATAGTCATAATAATGCATACTCTATTTTACTCATCTTCTTCTATAGGACTCGGTCCTAGTCCTCCATATCTTCTATCTAACATTGAATCCCCCCTCACCCTCCCTATCTTGATCATCAACATCATCCTAATCCCTTCATCGCTTCCCATCCTCACTCATCCACAAAATTAAGCCAGTTACTCTATCTACATAGATACATCGACTCCCACACACCTAGACTATCAACAGATACTCTGATCAAGTATCTTCAGGTCTCAATAGGTAATCAATCATGGTAATCCTAGACTACATTAGGCATTTATTATAATGACCTAGTCTCAACGAGGCTGCCATGATTCCCCACAACCATCCATCACACGCACACACTATCAATTGATCAACCAATCAAACACAATCCAACGGACAATTACATCAATTGTTTATGTCTCAACGAGTATTTTGCTTCATATACCTTGACTTCATCGAGCAATTACATCAATTGTCTAAGTCACATCAGGTCACTTTGATTCACTTACTCAGACTTTATCATGTCCAAGTGACCAACTGACATCAACTGTCATGCTTTGACTTGACCGGGACAATTAAACCGATTGCACCAGATTGTCCAACCAATTTTGATCAATTGTATAGCATCAATCCAAACCCCACACTACATCTGCTATGTATCTCTTGCATGACCTCAGGGTACTCGCTGGCTTGTTGTTTCTCCGTATTCACTCTATTTTTCTTCCATTCTTTCACTGTTGTTGCTAATTTCTTCTATTCTACCTCCCCTCCACTTCTCGTTCTTTTTTGAGAGATCACCCAATTTTTCAAAAAAATTCGGCCCATCTCTCGAGGGGGCATACCACCCACTAAATTAACATTTCTGGGGCATATTTCTCATACCTATCTTTCTTTCTTTGAAACGACATGATAAACCGCACCGTCTCAAAGAGGGGCAAATGTAATCACATAAATCTGTCCACTTAATTAAATGAATATTTAATATTTATTTGATTATTTAACCATCAATTAATTTAATTAATTCATCTTAACCCTCTTCTCCTATTAATTAAATAAATTATTCAATTTATTTGATTTAATTCACTTAACCAAATTCAGACCATTAATTAAATAAATAAATCATATTTATTTAATTAAATTTTCTCCCACATTTAAATAAATTAATATTTATTTAAATTCCCTCAAAATCCCACCTCTCACATTTAAATAAATTAACATTTATTTAAATCACCTTTATCCTCTACCCACTTGTATTTTCTTACAAATGCAAGTTGCACAACTATTTTAAATAAATCATTTATTTAAATCACCTTTATCCTCCACCCACTTGCATTTTCCTACAAATGCAAGTTGCACAACTATTTTAAATAAATTATTTATTTGAAATCCTATTTATCCTCACCCACTTGAAACCTTTAATGGTTTCCCTTAAAGTCTTCAAACTTAATGGCTTCCTTCTAGAGTCTTCTCAAACCTTTAATGGTTTCCCTTAAAGTCTTCAAAACTTAATGGCTTTAAAGTCTTCAAACTTGATGGCTTCCTTCTGTAGTCTTCTTAAGCCTTTAATGGTTTCCCTTAAAGTCTTCAAACTTAATGGCTTCCCTTAAAGTCTTCTTAAGACTTTAATTGCTTCCCTTAAAGTCTTCAAGCCTTTAATGGTTTCCCTCAAAGTCTTCAAGCATTTTAATGCTTTATCTTCCTTTTTCTCATTTAAATAAATTAATATTTATTTGAATATTTATCCAAATGCAAATTACACCATTTAATAGAAATAAATGATTTTATTTTAATTGAAAATACCAAAATTCCTCCCACTTGCATTTTCCTACAAAATCCACCTGCATGCCTAAACCCCTTCTAGATTCTTCTAAACCCTTCCTAATTAACCTAATCCATCCCCTAAATATTGTCACATTCCTAAGCAAATTGGAGTCACTTCTCAAAGACTCCAAAGTCTTTGAAAAATAATTAATGATTTGTGTGCTCAACAAATTAACCTCTAAAGTCTTCCTAACCACTTATGGCTCTTACATGACCATTAATGGTTAATTCCACTTGCACCCATGGTTAAGGACTTTGACCCCTAACTTAACCCTCATGTAACCCATGTGTCTCTTCAAAGCATTTATTTCTTTGACTAGGGTAACCATCATGTCCCCTCAAGCATTTAATGCTCCTTATCTCTCCTCTCAAGCCTCCTCATGGTGACACTTGTCAACATGGGATTGGGTTGAAAGTCTCACATGGATTGAATATCTTTCAATCCTAACCCTTGTTAAGATTACTCAATCTTAACCCTTCATTTCCCCATTTCTTCTATAAATAGAACCCTTCTCCTCAAGCAAAAAAGAAGCATTAGAGTATTGTTGTTATACTGGTATTAGCATAGAGCTTTTTTATAGCATCACTATCTACACTTGCATAGCATTTGCTTATCATATTCAACCATCTTAAATCTCCATATGGCATCCATGGCTAGTGCTAAAAGCTGAGAGCTACACTCATTTGGGACTTGGAGAGGGGAGAAACAAGGGAGAAGCATCGAAAGGCATCATGAAAGCATCTTAGGGAGGCTCTTCTCCTTTCTTTTATTTTGTTAAACTTCTTTCATGCTTTTTGAAATCTCTTTTGATATGTTTGGAATGGTTTTTAGTTCTTTGTTTTGTTTTTATTGTTGAAACTAACTTATTAACATTGAACTTTGTTGTTGCCTTGTCCCCATTTCCATGACATCAGGATCGATTTTAGCTATCAACTTGATGGAGTGAGATAGTAGATAGTGTCATAGTTTTTGAGAAGCAAAAACTACTGCCAAGCATGCTTTTTCTATTGATTAATAGTTGACCTCATATCCCACTAGTGTTCTGCTGATGTAGTAGATGGCTCATTCTTTTCCTTCCTTATCCTCTTATGTGAGAAAAACTCCCAATGATGCTTTGATAGTTGATACATAGAGTAATAATGATTTTCCTGGAATTGGTGACATTAGAACAGGTGGTTGCATGAGATATGCCTTGATCTTGTTGAATGCTTCTTCACATTGATGGTCCCATTTGAAATTAACATGTTTGTGCAATAGGTGAGTAAATGGTTGATATTTATTTACTAATTGAGCAACAAATCTTCTGATTGATTGGAGTCTTCCTTGTAGTGATCTTAGTTGACTAATATTCTTGGGAGATGCCATTTCCATGATTGCTTTAACCTTAGCTGGATCTACTTTGATACCTCTTGCTGAAACAATGTATCCCAATAGCTTTCCTGAAGTGACACCAAAGGCACATTTCTTAGGATTTAGCCTTAGCTTGTATTGTTCTAACCTATCAAAGATCTTTTTCTAGTATCTCTATATGTTCTTCTTTGTTGTATGATTTAGCTAATATGTCATCCACATAGTCTTCCATGAATGTATGCATCATGTCATGAAATATAGTTGCCATAGCTCTTTGATATATAACACCTGCATTCTTTAATCCAAATGGCATGACGTTCCAACAAAAAGTACCCCATGGGCATGTGAAAGCTGTCTTTTCTTGATCTTCGAGTGCTATTTTGATTTGATTATATCTGGAGAAACCATCCATTAGAGAAAACATGGAATGTCCAGTAGTTAAATCTACAATGATGTCGATGTTAGGCAAAGGAAAGTCATCCTTTGGACATGTGTTATTAAGATCTTTGAAGTCTGTACATATTCTGATGCTTTTATCTAGTTTTGAAACAGGAACAATGTTGGATACCCATTGAGGATATGCTATAAGTTTGATGAATCCTACATCCAGTAATTTCTTTAGTTCTGCCTTGACTAAAAGAGCAATATGAGGATGCATTTTCTTTAACTTTTGTTTGACTGGTTTGGCTCCTGGACTAACATTCAAATGATGCATAATAAGCTCTGGACCTAACCCTAACATGTATGCATAGGACCAAGAAAAATTAATTTGTTGTTGTTTGAAGAATTCCACATATTGTTGCATTTCTACCTCTGATAAAGATGTTGCTGGATGAAGAATCTTTGGTTTCTCTATTGTGCCAATGTTAACTGCCTTTGTTGGTTCGATCAAAATGGATGACCTTTCTTGATAATGCTCCAGTAAAGTGTCAAATCTCCCATCTTTCGGCACCTCAAGGAGGTTTTCACTATTAGATGTGTCCCTTGTTTTTACTTTTTTCTAGTCTAATGTTTCCAATAAATGGTTTTCAGCGTTAGACCTGATATTGTTTTCTTTATTTTCACTTTTGCAACTAGGAGATTTGGCACCCACTTGACTGGAAGATGCATTGCTGAAATTCCTAGTGAGTGTTGTTACAGGTTCGATTGCGTTAAGACATAAAGATATAGCATGGTCATTTGGAAAGGTATCAATGGTAGTATGTCCTTCATTTTCCCAATCAATAAGCTTGGGGTGGATTAGAGGTAGGGGATCTTCAGGTTGGTATGTTTCAAGGGTTCCAAGGATCATGATGGATGTATCAAAGTTTTCAATATGTGTGTCGATGTCTAAAAAGGTACTCTCATTAGAATGATCTCGCGTAAGAAGTTCCTGATTATCCTCAATTAATTCCAAGTTAGCCACATGTGATTCTAATTCAAGTGAACTAGATCCCGACGTTTGCCCTGCATACGTGTGAACTATATCGACTTCTATATCTCCTTCAAAGAATTTTTCTTTAGCTGATTCTTTAGAGTGATAGGAATCCCATTCCCATTCATTAGAATCTGTATCACTTGTAGCTTGTAGTCTATAGATTTGGTCATATAACATTTCTTCTGCTTTTTTGGCTATACTTTTCCTTCTTTCATATTCAACCTCTTCTGGACTTAGATTAAGTTTTGTCAACTTTTATATGAGTTCTCCTGAACTTATATTAGCTTCTTTCTTGGTTTGATTAAGATTTAATGCTGCTGGAGAGATGTTTTTAGTTTGTTTCTCTTGTTGATTTGAAGCTTGCTTCTTTTGCCATTTTGTGTTTGTTTGTTGCTTAGCTAATTTTTCTTCCTTTTCAATTGCCAGTTGTTCTTGTCTATTTTCATATTCCTCTTGTTGTTGACTAAAAGATGTGTCTTCCGGTATAGTGACTTGTCCATACCCTAAACTTGTTTTGTCTATAGTCTGTTGAGTATGAGGTTGAATAGGTTTTGAGATACCTTCTTTTCTTTTTCCTATTGGGCATGTTCCAGTGTATCCCATCCTTCGAAGAATGTTGAATCCTTTTCTATATTTTTCTATAGGTATTCTGACATTTTTGACCTTTTGTTGAACTTCTTCATCTTTGTATAGCCATTGTAATACATCTTTGTCTTCTGTTTCCTCTGATAAGGTTCCAACACTAATGAATGCTCCATCAAATATCGGAAGATGTTTCCAGTTGGTTGTTGTTTAGAGCTTCATGGTTTTCCCAAGGATTTAGGAGAAAGTGGTAATTGTGATATTGAGTATTCTCCATTCCCTCGATCTCTTAGCTGCATTTGTTTTTCCATAATTGATAGAATAGAGGCGAATGATTTTTCCTTGGATTGTGTGTTTGAAGATGTCACTTCTATTGGCATTACAGTAAGAAAGATTGTTGGCATTTCAATATCAGGAGATTGTTGATATTCAATAAGGATATTGAGAAGGTTGTTGAAGATTATTGATATAACTAAAGAAGGATGATAACTATCTTTATAACATTATTTTGTCATTGATGTCAAGAAATTGATTATTTGATTTAGTATGATGTTGCCATATCTTGAGAAGATTGATTAGAAGAGAATTAAGATGTCGGTAAAAGACACAGAAAGAATGTGATGAATAAAGAGGAGGAATAAGTTATTCAATGGGCAACTATTACCGAGTTAGAAAATGATGAGATCATGATGTTTAGATTGTTTTGATATCCTACATATGTTGTTGATTGTAAGGTTAATACTATACTATGCAACCAAGCAAAGAACCTAGTCGGTAAACCCTAAGGTTATCGATATCGGTTAATGAAGGCGAAATGTCTACCAAGTAAAGTTTAGTATTTATCGAGTTATGATAGCGCGCATTGGATGGATAAAAACATTATTTAATAAAGGATAATGATTAGCTAGAGATGTATAAATGATCGGTATGTCGTGCATGAAGTTTGTTAAGGATCTATGGCAAAGGAAAATCAGCAGGAAGATCTACAATGTAGATTGAACCGCAATAACCTTATGCAAGTTCCAATGTAAGGTAAAATGTTTTCAGATCAGAAGGATACATTGAACCTGGTCAAGTATGAAGATCTGATGGCTAAGATTGATCATGGGAAATGTGATCAAGGAGATTTAGCGTTTAGCAATTGTTTATAAATGAGGAATTGTTAATAAACAATGTATGCGAGCAAGTGTATGCACAGGGATGCTACATAGTGATTACTGAGCACAGAAGCTTGAAGACCTGTTTGAATAATAGAGTAGAGAGCCCAGCAGAGGGACAAGATAAGTCCTATGAATAGATTGTTTTGAGCAAATAAGAATCTTCTTTAGCATTTTAGATGTGAAGTTGCAGATAGATTTTTATTACTGTTATTTTGTAAGTGACAGAAAATCTCTTAACCGAGTGGACTTAACAGTCTTATATGTAAACCCTCTAGCAAGGTAACATTCTAAATGAGTGTTTGAAATCCTTTGACAAGGTCACTTCTAACAAAGTGAAGATCCTAATAGATTTGAGGGAAATCCCTTCACCGGGTCACATCTAGCAATGTGTTTGTAATCTTTAACAGGATTTGCTTTTAACCGAGTATACTCTAGAAGAGTATATTTCTTAGTGGGTCCAAAATCCCACAGTGGTTTTTCCCTCTTTGGGTTTCCACATTAAATCTGGTGTTATGAGTGTTATTATGATTATGTATTCATAAGTTTGCATGTTTAGCAGTTTTTGGTTAAGTTGCTGAAGTATAAGTTACTGACGTTGAATCTGTTGATTTTATGGAAGTTTAAGTTTGTATGATTCACCCCCCCTCTCATCTTGTTAGCTATTTGCATCAGCTCTTTAAATTAAGTATCAAAACTAACAGCTTCCCGGTTATGAGGAACAATTACTTCTTGAGCCTTTTTTAGATTGCTACAATATTGGAATGGATTTTTATCTGCAGATATTATGATTTCTTGTCCTTCGTAGGGAAATTTGACACATTGTGCCCTTTGCCATTGGTTTCAAAGGGGGAGAAGGATTATATAGTATACCGCATACTACATGTGTGTGAATTCATGGATCATAGTAAGGGGGATAAAGACTATGTAGTATGTCGGATACTACATGTATTGACATCAATGCCAAAGGAGGAGATTGTTGGCATTGTGTTTTTCATTGATGTCAACCAGTATGGGATGACCACTGGTAGTAGAGATGGTTGTGCAACACTGTTATGATGGAGTACAGGATGTGACATCTTGGATATCACCTTGTGTTGCAGAACATGAGTAAGGTAAGGAAGATGACCTCAGAAGTCACCAATACACAAGTTAGTGCCTAACTTATGTGATGAGATAGAGAGGTGTTTGAGTGGTTGTTTGTGATGAAGAGGCACAATGTTACCTGAATCGCATCTACACTAGAGGAGAAGAATGAAAATGTATGTTGTAAGGTTTTCAGATAGTAGGACTCCCACCTGATGAAGTTGTAGTTACCGTATGGAGCAATGACTGACAATGAATGTTCCCACACCAGATCACATGTGTCTGGTTGAAGAAATATTGCACAAATAGGGAAGTCACATGAAGTGCATTGCAGTATGCAGAAGACAAGGTTTCACTTCATCGGTAAGTGGAGCTTGTATCCTATCATACAAAGTGTGCATCATAGTTTGGTGAGACAAGGAAGATGAGGTAAAGGAAAGTGCTCAAAGGCTCTCACCGGATCCACTAGTGAAACAAAAGGAATGCCTCAATGTGCATGAGATCAGAGTTATGCACTAGACCAAAAGAGAAGGCATGTTGAGATGTCAGTACAGAACAAGAGTGATATGTTTGTCATTCAAAAAAACCAGTGGAGATATGATTAGAGCTGATCAAGGAAAAGGCATAACTGAGCAGAGGCAGATAGAGGAAGAATAGCCCAACTGAAGAAGGAGTCTAGTGAAGGTTGATGACTTGTGCCATCAAGAGTGCTTACCGGTATGTAACTCCACCGATAATATGAGAAAGGTGCAAATGTAGATGACTCCCCATGTTGTGGGAATGAGCATGCTTTGGATAGACATGTCTTAAGACCAATTTAAGTGTTCCATCGACAGTTCAACAAAGTGTAGACATGATGAGTAAACTAGTAGAATGTGAGATACCAATAGGATTAGTAAACTGGCAGAAAGGAGGAACCGATAGAATGTTTGGTCGGTAATCTTATCTAGATCGACATGAAAGAGTCAAGCTGGCAAATGGTCGACATGGATGCCACATAGAGTCAAGGTGGCGAACCTGCATCGGTTGAAGATGGAATGTACACCGATGGGGTAGGTATATATTTGGTCGACAATAAAGGAGACTGTGAAGCTTGAGGTGAAGTTTCAGAAGTGCACGGCTCGAGATTAAATGAACAAGAGAGGATCAAGAATAGACTGATCAAGAAAATCGAAGTGGTTGAAGCAACCCATCATCCCATTAATGGTGATTGACCAATAAGTATGCCGACAGATTGATGCAGGTTGCTAGAAAAGGAAGGTGTGATCAAGAAGGCATGCTAATGGCAGAGATGTGCAGATAGATGTCAGGGAGATCAGATTGAGGAAGATCTAATTGGATTTGGTTTTCCTTGAGGATAGTGAGTAAACCCTAACCGCTTGGATTTTGAATTGGGCTTTGGCAGGAAAACCAGTCTATAAATATGAAGGCCAAAGACATAGTTTTTCTTGTTGCTACATAGTATAATATTGTACTACTGCGAAGTATAATACTTCTGCAAGTAAGAGAAAATTGGCCAAGTGCTCAAAAAGCATCTAAGAAGTGAGTGAGAGTGAGGGAGAACCTGGTTGAAGTGTTCAACTGATAGGAGAGAAGAACCAGTAGTATTCTTATCGGTAGAGCAAAAGTGAAGGAGGTTGCAGAGAAGGTTGATAGAGAACCGACAAAGTGTTATACCATTGAAGAGTAGAGATCAAGGTGGATATCTAGTAGAGAAGAAGAAGAGGAGAAGTTTATCAGTAGTGTACCGGCAGTTAAGCAGCAAAAGAGAGCAACAAAAGAGTGAGTCAGTGTAGTAGAGAAGGTATCTGATGGGAAGAGTAAGACATATGATAAGGTTGCAAGATTCACTTGTATCAAGATAACTACTTATGTATTTGATGTTTATATTGAGAACTCTAAGTTGTAGCTCGGTGTAGGGGATGGTGCTCCTTGGGTAGATGCCCTAAAGGCAGGGGTTGTATCTCCTTTGGGTTGTAGCCCATAAATCAGGTAGGGGTTGTAGCTCCTTGAATTGGTGCCCTAAAGTCAGGGGTTGGTGCTCCTTAGGTTGGTTCCCTAAACTTTATAACTGTGTTTGATAACTCAATGATGAATGAATAGTACTATCCCAGTACTGAGAGGGGGGGTGAATTAGTACAAACAAAAATATAGTCCTAAACCAGTTTGACAATAGACACTTCAAATGACTGGCAAGCAGTCACACCGGTTTGAAATAGAGTACAACCAGTAAAGCTAAGAATGACTGAGACAAGCATTAACCGGTTACTCACTTAGCTTTTCACTTAACTCAAGACTACACTACCATTTCACCCTTATGCATAAACATGTAATCTATCATCAGATCATAATAACAGCTAGTTCAACATGTTTTATTGACAGGCATAAAACACCGAACCATCATATGTTTGATAGACAATAGGAAAGAATCACAAGATAAAAGCATCACAAATGACACACATACTTTTCATGTGGAAACCCAACTAGGAAAAACCACGATGGGGATGAATACCCACAAGCTATTTTTGAACTCTTTAGAAGTCTGCTCTGTTAGGAGCCTTGTCCGGTTAGAGACATTACAATAGGTTCTTCTAGGAACCGATCCTGTTAAAGATCACCCCATTAAGGGATGGCTACAATACCTGGTTAAGGGTTAAACCCTGTTAAAGGTTACCTTGTTAGAGGATTTCAAGAACTCAATAGCTAAAGGATTTTGAACTCAAAAGCTTTGAATTACCCCGTTAAAGGATTTACAACAAGCTAGTTAAGGCTACCTTGTTAAGGGATTTTCCAACTATTGAGGTGGTTAGAGATCAATAGGTATTACAATGATCTGGTAACAACACTCAATGCCAATGTAGATCCGCTTAAGCTCCTCTTCACCTTCTGCACTTACACTCTGCAGGTATCACTTCTCTCCTTTTGGTCTGGCAAGAATCACGTATCCCTTCTCTTGGATACACAGGCACAACTTTTGCCAACAACCTCAGAAATAGACATAACATCGACCTTATAGGAAAATAGATAGGTCGGTAGCATAAACCCTTAACCCTGAGCCTGTTGGGTTAAGGAATTCAAACAGTTCAATCCTGGCCGTTGAGAACCCTGCATTAATTGCACCAGTCTTGATTCAATCTCAAGACATTCTCCATCATCCATTTTCACTGATTTCATGGTGGCTGATAACCCATCGCACGTTATCACCATTTTACAGACTTCACACAATCCTAAGGTAGATAGGAACAATCTCCTTCATGCAAGATCATTCACATGCACAAGGCTGACGTGGCAACGTGATCTATTCTTCATTACAAGGCTAACTCATCACACAATGTCACCGATTGAGCCACATAGGCTTGAATCACATCAACCGGAAACCCTGAAGTTTAGACTACCAACCGGTAGTCATACAATACTTCCATATGCCAGTTCCCATAACTATATGCTAGTTCATCATGAACAAACACACCACTTCACTTTGGCACAAATGTCGGTTCATAGTGTTATATCGGCTCTCTCATATGTCGGTTCTCACCTCTTTAGCATATTGACATCAATGACAACAAACAATGTCATTATGTCCTCATACCGATTCACATAATGCCAACAATCTCCCCCTTTGGCATTGATGGCAATATACAAAGATATCTCTCTGCTTCACATCTTCTCCCCCAATTTCTACAGATATCTTCTCCGCTTCACATCTTCTCCCCCTTTGACAACAATGCCAAAGTGGATGCACAAGATGCCCTATTCCATTATGTTGCTCCCCCTGAGGAGTAGCATCCTTCAACACATCAATCCTGAAGAAAAATTTGACTATGTTATACCTGACTCATGTGGAGCATATATCTTTAGTTTACCTCTTGAAGGGGAAACACCCCTAATTCACCTCTTAAGTACATAAATGTAGTCTTTGGGAGAGGCTTGGTGAATATGTCTGCTAACTGCTCCTTACTGGAAACATGTTCCAGTACAATCTCTTTTTTCTGAACCTTTTCCCTTAAGAAATGATACTTAAGCTCAAAGTTCTTGGTTCTAGAATGTAAAACTGGATTCTTGGAGATATCAATTGCACTAGTATTGTCACAAAATATACTTACCAGTTCAGATATAGGAACTTTGAAGCCATTTATTACATGCTTCATCCAAATTGTCTGAGTGCAGTTCATAAAAGCTGCAACATACTCTGCTTCCACCATAGAATGAGAGATACAACTCTGCTTCTTACTCATCCATGAGACCAGTCTACCACCAAGAAAGAATGCACCACTGGTTGTGCTTTTCCGATCATCTATATTGCCTGCCCAATCAGCATCTGTGTATACTTTCAAGTTGAAATCCTTGCTATAAGGATACCACAATCCATAGTCAACAGTTCCCTTCAGATACCTAAGAATCTGCTTGACTGCAACCAAGTGAGATTCTCTTGGGCTTTTCTGGAATCTTGTAGTAATGCCAACTGCATGTGCATATCCGGTCTGCTATGCACTACATAATGCAACTTACCAATCATTGATCAGTATTCCTTCTCATCAACCAATGTTGAGCCATCCTCTTTGGATAGTTTATAACTGGTCACCATCGGTGTACCAACCAGTTTGCTGCCAAAGGTTTTCAACACCTCTTTGACATACTTGGACTGAGTGATAAAGATTCCATCCTTCATTTGTTGGATCTACAGCCCAATGAAGAATTTAATCTCCCCTATGAGTGACATTTCAAACTCTTTCTTCATCTCATCTGCAAACTCATGACTCATCTTTTCATCTCCACCAAAGATAATGCCATCAACAAATACCTCACAGATTAGGATCTGATCTCCTTCAGACTTCAAGTAGATATTGCTATCTTCACTTGTTCTCTCAAATCCAATCTTCACAAGATGGGAATGCAGACATTCATAACATGCCCTAGGTGCCTACTTTAGTCCATATAAGTCTTTATGTAGCCTACATACCATGTCACTATCTTCAAATAGGGCAAACCTATCTAGTTGCTCAATATACACCTCCTCTTCAAGTACACCATTTAGGAATGCAGATTTTACATCCATTTGATATACTTTGAAACCTTTAAAAGCTGCATATGCAAGAAGAATATGGAATCCTTCCAATCTGGCTACAGGAGCAAAGGTTTCTCCATAGTCTTCTCCTTCTTCTTGAGCATATCCCTTGCACACTAATTTGGCTTTGTTCCTAATCACTATGCCATCCTCATTCAACTTATTTTTGAAAACCCATTTAGTACCAATGGTATTTTTGTGCTCCGGTCTGGGTACCAAAGACCATGTACCATTTTCTCTATCTGGTCAAGTTCCTCTTCCATTGCCTTGATCTATTCTTCATCCTTATGTGCCTCTTTGAATGATTTAGGCTCAAATTCAGAGATCATACATGAGTTTTCTTTGACCTTTCTTCTTGTAAGAATTCCTGCATCCTTATCTCCTATGATCTGCTTAGGATCATGATTCAACTTGACATACTGAGGAATGGTCTTGATAGATTCCTCTTTCTTTTCTTCTTCATCCTCATCTCCATTAGTATTAGCATCTACATTTGTTAGTGTAGGAACATTGTTACTGGTACTTGGTTGGCTATCAACCGGTTCCCAAAAGGTTGTAACCGCTTCGTTCACCGCTTGCTCACTGCTAGTTTCCTCAGTTTTCTCAGAGGTTTCGTCAACTCTTACATTGATGCTTTCCATAATTCTCTGAGTCCTATTGTTGAAACACTTGAGAGCTTTGCTCTTGATGGAATATCCTAGGAATATTCCCTCATCACATTTCGCATCAAATTTGCTTTGGTGTTCATTCCTCTTGATGTAACATTTGCTACCAAACACTCTAAAGTAGATGACCATAGGTGTCTTACCAGTCCAATACTCATAAGGAGTTTTACCCTTACCTTTTTTGATGAGTACCCGGCTCATTGTGTAGACTGCAGTGCTCATAGCTTCTCTCCAAAAGGTGTGAGCTACCTTTCGTTGAATCAACATGGTTCTAGCTGCTTCAACCATAGTCCAATTATTCCTCTCTGCTAGGCCATTCTGCTGTGGAGTTTGGGGGGAAGACAATTGCCTCTTGATGCCATGTTCTTCACAGTACTTGTTGAATTCACCGGAAGTGAATTCCCCTCCTTGATCAATTCTCAGGCACTTAATCCTTTTACCACTTTCCTTCTCCACTAATGCTCTGAAATCTTTGAACTTTACAAAGGCTTCAAACTTGTCTTTCAAGAATGTGACCCACATCATTCTTGAGTAGTAATCAGTGAGAATCATGAAGTACCTATCATCCTGCACACTTCTAGTTTTCATAGGACCACACAAATCAGTATGCACAAGGTCAAGCAAGTTGTTAGTAGTGAAAGATTTACCTTTAAAGGTTGAGGAAGACATTTTCCCCAATTGACACTCTCTGCACAAGGTATTTTCCGGTTTGCTTAGCACCGACAACCCTCTAACTACCTTGATCTTACTAGCCTTCATAATGTTATCAAAGTTTACATGGCAGAGTTTCCTATGCCATATCCAGCTATCATCAAATTTAGCCATAAGACATGTACTTATATTTGCATTTAGATGAAATAGGTTACCTTTGGTCTGCATGCTGGTGGCCACCAATTCACCATTCTTTCCTTTGATTCTGCAAACTCTATTCTTGAATTCTAGAGTGAGGCCACTATCATTCAACTAGGCAACACTTAGAAGGTTGTGTCTAAGACCATCAACCCAATACACATTGTCAAGACTACTCTTTCCATTCAGAGAGATGGACCCTTTGCCTTTGACCATGCATGGTGCATCATTTCCAAAGTGAACCACACCACCATCATACTCCAATGATAGAAACTTGCTCTGGTCTCCAGTCATATGGTGAGAACAGCCACTGTCAATGATCCACTCATTGGAATTATCAAACCGGGAGATAAGAGCCTTCTTATCTGACACATCTTCCTTGATAGAAACAAACACAATATCTTCATTTTCTTCATCCTCTAATTCTTCATCTATGACACCTTCATCAACTGCCACAAAATAGTTTCTCCGGTTTCCTCCTTTGAATTTCTTGAACCTTTCCGGTTTGTCCTTGTTGTCGCCATTAGGACAGTTTACAACAATATGTCCTATTCGGTTACAAGAGAAGCATTTCAAAGGTAGCTTACCTCTATATTTGCTGGTTCCTTTAGGAATTTTCCTAGAAAGAAGAGCTTCAAATGCCATCAAAATCTCCTCATCATCCATTTCTCTGCCCTATCTTGGTTCACCACTAGTGCTAGCTTCTTTTCCTTTTCTAGATGGTACTGCAGAAGCTTTAAAAGTTGATTCAGTCTTTTGAACACTGTCATCGAAACTATTTAGCTCACAAGTTGTCAACTTTGCTATGATGGAGTCCAGGGATACCTTAGTTTTGTCTATTGATCTCAACTCCTGAATAGCAGCAACCCTTATTGCATAGACCAGCAATAGGGATCTCGGGACTTTGCTTACCATAGTGGCATCTTCTATTTTACCACCTGCACTCTTGATATCTTCAACAACGGTTTTGATTCTTATTCCATACTATTGAATGGTCTCACCTTCAACCATCCACATATCTTCAAACTTCCCTCTAAGGCTTTCTTCCTTAGTCTATTTTACATGCTCATCACCACCATAGATATTTTCAAGAGTATCCCATACCTCTTTGGGATTTACCTTATCCTGAACATCAATAAACTCAATGTCAGATAAACTACTAATTAGGGCTTCCATGACTTGCCCATTCTCCTACATCTCTCTCTTTTGGTCATCAGTAAGGGTACTGGTAGGAGCAACATAGGCAGTCTCAACATAGCTCCAGTGTTGAGCACCCATGCTTCTGATGAATATCTTCATTCTATCTTTCCATATACTAAAATTTTCTCTGTTAAACTTTGGACCTTCCCTCTTCATCATTAGACTGGGATCTTTACCTCAAGCGGTTAAGCTTGTAGCACAGAGGACCTGGAGGATGCTCTGATACCAATTGATAACTCAATGATGAATGGATAGTACTAAACCAGTACTGAGAGGGGGGGGTGAATCAATACAGACAAAAATACAGTCCTAAACTGGTTTGACAGCAAACACTTCAAATGACTGGCAAGCAGTGACACCGGTTTGAAATAGAGTGCAACCGGTAAAGCGAAGAATGACTGAGACAAGCATTAACCAATTACTCACTTAGCTTTTCACTCAACTCAAGACTACACTACCATTTCACCCTTATGCATAAATAGGTAATCTATCATCAGATCATAATAACAGCTAGTTCAGCATGTTTTATTGACAGGCATAAAACACCGAACCATCATATGCTTGACAGCCAATAGGAAAGCATCACAAGATTAAAGCATCACACATGACACACATATTTTTCACGTGGAAACCCAATTGGGAAAAACCACGGTGGGGATGAATACCCACAAGCTATTTTTGAACTCTTTAGAAGTCCGCTCTATTAGGAGCCTTGTTCGGTTAGAGACATTACAATAGGTTCTGCTAGGAACCGATCCTATTAAAGATCACTCGGTTAAGGGATGGCTACAATAACTGGTTAAGGGTTAAACCCTATTAAAGGTTACCTTGTTAGAGGATTTCAAGAACTCAATAGCTAAAGGATTTCAAACTCAATAGCTTTGAATTACCCTATTAAAGGATTTACAGCAAGCCGGTTAAGGCTACCCTGTTAAGGGATTTTCCAACTGTTGAGGTGGTTAGAGATCAACAAGTATTGCAATGATCTGGTAATAGCACTCAATGCCAATGTAGATCTGCTTAAGCTCCTCTTCACCTTCTGCACTTACACTCTACAGGTATCACTTCTCTCCTTTTGGTCTAGTAAGAATCACGTATCCCTTCTCTTGGATACACATGCACAACTTTTACCAACAACCTCAAAAAGAGACATAACATCGACCTTAGAGGAAAATAGATAGGTCGGTAGCATAAACCCTAAACCCTAAACCTGTTGGGTTAAGGAATTCAAACGGTTCAACCCTGACCGTTGAGAACACTACATTAATTGCACCAGTCTTGATTCAATCTCAAGACATTCTCCATCATCCATTTTTACCGATTTCATGGCAGCTGATAACCCATCAGATGTTATCACCATTTTACAGACTTCGCACATTCCTGAGGTAGATAGGAACAATCTCCTTCATGCAAGATCCTTCACTCGCACAAGGCTAATGTGGCAACATGATCTGTTCTTTGTTACATTGCTAACTCATCACACAATGTCACCAGTTGAGCCACACAGGCTTGAAGCACATCAACCAAAAACCCTGAAGTTGAGACTACCAACCGATAGTCATACAATACTTCCATATGCCGGTTCATCATGAACAAACACACCGCTTCACTTTGGCACAAATGTCGGTTTGCAGTGTTATACCGATTCTCTCATATGTCGATTCTCACCTCTTTAGTTCTCTCATATGCCGGTTCTCACCTCTTCAACATATTGACATCAATGACAACATACAATATCATTATGTCCTCATACTGATTCACATAATGCGAACAGTGTTTTCATTGTGAGGCTAAATTGGAGCAATAGACTTGAGCAGTATTGATCACTGAGGTTTTTCCAATCATGGGTTTTCCTCATACATCCTGGTGCTATGTGATGTCTCTTTGTGTGTTGACTTTTGTGTTTAATCTCCCCACTAGTCGGTAAGTTTGTTTTGAGTTAGATCTAATAACCGGTATGCACACATAGGATAGCTTAAGAGAAATGTTTGAGAACCACTGATTCACCCCCCTCTCAGTGGTGCATTGTGTCTAACAACGAGGAGAAAAAATTCATTATATAATGAACCATCAAATGGGACAACCATGAAGAGCTTATGATTCAAACTAATTCCAAAAATCTAAAATAATTGAAGTATTTAGGAATACAAACTTGAAGTCAAATAGAAATTAAATAATTATGCCTCAATTAAGAATGGATTATATTGACCTCTATTTCTCTTCTTAACCTTCATGAACTAGTAGTATGTTGCCCTCAAAATCTATAGCACAATTGTACAAGTGTGATCACATGAAAGCTCAAAGATTGTTGTTATTTAGAATGATTGATGAAGATTTATTTTCTAGGTTTTTTGACATCAATCAATGGTGGAGATTTGATGAGAAGATATGATGATCAATGGTTGAGATTAAATGTGAAAAAGTTGATTGATATAATTAGGGAGATAACTAATTGAAAGAAGTTAGCCAAAGTTGATCGATCAGTTGAACTGAAAGTGAGTGGGAGTTTTAGAGTTGGAAGCAGAAGAACAAATTATCATTAAATAATTAAATAATTATTAAATTATGCATGAGAAAGGTAAAGAAATGAAATAAAGATTTAATTTATTTTTTGAGGAGCTTAATTTAGAAAATTGAATAGTTAAATAAATGAAAGAATTTATTTAATTATAGAAGATTTGGTTAACTAATTAAATAATAATAATTTGATTATGAGAAAGTGGGAGAAAAAGATTTAATTAAATTATTAAGATTATTGAATTAATTTGCATGGCAGAGGAAAATAGAATAGTTACATAATAAAAACTATTTATTTAATGTTAGAAGAAGTTATAATAATTAAATAATTAAATTTTTATTTATTTTTATGAAGAAAGAGAAGTTTTGATTTTTGAATTTGAAATGGAAGAATAAATTTAGTGTAATGAAATAATTAAAAAAACAATTAATTTAGATGAAAATTAGTAATATATCGTTCACAAACATCAAGGCAATATTTTATGTTTACATTTTGCCCCTTCTTTGAGACAATCTAGTCTAGGTGTTGTTTCAAAGAAAACTCATGAAAAAATTTGTTCCAACCCTACCCCAGCGTGCCCAAATGACAACAAACTAATATGGTGTCCCCTTAGGAAATTGAGAAAAAAAAATTGAAGTTGACTCTAGACAATTTATCAACAATTTTTTTTTGAGTCATTAGGTATATTTGTGTCAAAAAAGGATGTTTGTAAATCCATGTTGTGAGGTCCAAAAGGCAAAAGGCACCATTACCAGTACAAAAGGTGAGAGGAGGAATCCCTCTTAGGTCAAAATTGTCTTACAAATACCCCTTTAGGCCCTAAAATGATCAATGTGTGCATGTTTAATTTTAAAAACTTGGAGGAGAGGAGAGAACCCTAGGAATAGAGTAGTGAATCTATGGCTAAAATTCAAAAGTTTGAGCATCGAGTCCAGTGAGTGTGGACTTACAAATGGCTTATAGATGTGGGTCCCTTGGTTGTACCCCTTTCATGCTTTTCAATTTTTTCATTTTTGGTAGATTTAGGGCCCTAAAATGAGGGCATTAGTTGAGGCATAGGATTCTACACCACTACATATAGTTTCACTACAAGTGTAGAGGAATTAATGCATTGCAAATTTTGTGTCGCAATAATTAAATTTGGCAATGAAAGTGTTTTAAAATGATGAAATTGAATTAAATTGGGAAGAATGAGTGTATTTATCTTGCACCCAATTTAATATGGGCACGTGAGGGGGAGGATACATATTCACACCTTTGAGATAACACAAAATATGTAATTACATCAAACATGGTAAATTTTGGTGACTACAGTGTTGGATTCAACTAATACAATGTAGGATCTAGTAATCCGGGTGCAAGATTTGTCGACTACAATGCAAAATTATGTAATTGTGGTGTATAATTCCTACTGTATGGTAGTAAAAACTAGGGTTTCACCAATAAACATAGTAAGACCACTAATCTTTCCTTGGGAACCACTACATTGAAATAGGGTTGAACCTAATAGATCTAGCCACAATCGAAATAAGGAAAGGGCTGAAATTTTGATTAGATTCACCAGTTATGTGTTTGCCCCCTCTTTCTAGTTCAAATTGGATGATAATTGTGAAATTGGGGTAAAACAAAGAATGATTGAAGAAAATTATTGAAAAATAGACTACTGCAGTCATCCCACAAAGCCACAAGATGAGATCTAGGAAAAATAATATATTCAGAACTTGTTTCCAAAAGTTTGGCCTGATTTTTCAAGACCAAGTAGTATAGATTCACCCCAGTCCTCTGAATTTTACTCCATAAAAAATTGAACCTATTCATCACTATCGAATTAATCAAAATCTTAGAATTTAGCTCCCGAGCATGTTCCCTACACACAAAAAGAAAGGAAATAGGGTTGCGGATAGGGGTTTTCCTTAGGTAAAACCTCAATTTAGGAATTAACCTTGAATTGAATAATGTAAATACTTAATTTTAAATGCCAAGGAGATATACCTTAGATCTACAATTGTTGATGATGATGCAATTCTCTTTATATGTAAACATAAATGTTAAATGTAATGGCATGACAAACACATGAACATGAAAACCCTAATCAAACACACATGCTTGTATGAAGATTGATGTAAATTTTCTCCATGATGCTTGAAGGATGAAATATTGCCTTATATGTCTAAAAATGTTTAATGATAAATACTTGATGGATGCACAAATACTTTAAGTATGTAATAGCTATCAAAATGAATTAATAGGATGTCTTTATATAGGGTTCCTTAGGTAAATTATTGATTAGGCTAATCTCCAATGGTCAAGTGTAGTCATGGTGACCAAATTCCATCGAGGAGATAAAGGACCTGCCCCATTTCAAATTGGGGCTTGTTTAAGGGGGAACAAGGTGTTTTGGGTGCCCTGGTATAGACCAAGGCACTCCATGCCCTATTCCTCAACAAATAGGACCAACCTAAAGGGAAATGGGGGAGAGACCTCTAAGATGGGGCCCACCGAATGGTGTCCACGACATCAACACTAGAAAAATGACCAAGATAGACCTAGAGAGGGAATGGAGGGACATGCTAAAGTAGGAGAACATACATGAGGTGTGAATTGGACTAGTTACTATTTGCAACACTAGATTTATCCCACGTTAAAATGGAGTATGAACCTATGCAAAAAATAGCAATAAAGTAGAAAGATAGGAGAGAGGAGAAATTAGGAGTGAGATCACAAGGAGATAAGACATCACTAATTTCAAGGAACCAAGTCCCCAATCTTAGGATCTTAAGTCCCATAATCACATGCAAGGACACACAAAAAGTCAAAGACAAAAATTGAAACAAAGAAAAAAGATACATAACAAAAGGGTTTAACATTAAAAACAAAAAGGCTCCAAGTCAACTAGTTGAAGAGACCTTGATAATCAAATGTCTCAGTCACTAATATCAATCTCAGGATTATATCACAAGAACACAAGTAATCACATAAAAAGAGAAAGAGCATGCATCAAATGATGAACCTTGATCCACAAATAGGAAAGTTGTGAGATCATGGGTAGGACAAAAAGAGAGAGCATGGATTCCATGGGATAGTAAGTTTCATTATGCTAGGTGATCCATGAGAAGAAGAGTAAGAGAGATCATGGAATCCATAAGCTAGAAAATTGTGTTATGCTAGGTGACCCATAGAATCATGAATGTACTCATAGGAAAACAAGTTCTATTATGTTGTGTGATTCATGTAAAGAGGGAGAGTCAGAATAGTCTAGCAAGTTGTGTTATGCTAGTTCCACTCTCTGAAAGAGGAAGAGTTGAATGGTCTAGCAAGTTGTGTTATGCTAGTAAACTCACCCAGTTGCATATGCCTCTATCTAGTTTTAAGAGTTAATCATCTTGTATAAGAATTGATGGTTTGGTTTTGAGCATGCAACAACATGTATAAGACATGAAATAAAAATAAAATATACCTAGTTTTGGGCATGAAGCATCTCATATAAGACTCATTGTTCTAGTTTAGAGAAAGGAAACCTCATATAAGACATAAAAAAAATATTGTGTTTGGTTTTGCAAATGAAACATATTGTATAAGACTTGTTGGTATACTTTTTAGAATGAATGCCTCATATAAGACATGCAAAATATAGTACAAAGAGGGCAATAAGCAATTTTCCCCATAAGATGTCAACATAAATCTATGTTGATGTCTTAAGGAAGCTAGAAAAAAGGATACACACCTTAAATTACAAGGAGATATCCTCTTACGCAACAATGTTCATAAATCCAAGATAAAGAGGGATTACTCTTATAAGCAAGGAAAAGATCGTTGTAAAAGAGATATCTTGAAACAAGTGTAAAGGTAATCCTTAGGAGGAGGAGGAAGAGATATTTTCTCAGAAGGCATCTACCTCCAAGAGTAAATGTTTGAAGAAAAATAATATCATTGACATTAGGAAATGAAGGAGAACAATAATTCATAACTTCCCCCTAGTGATAGGTAAAAGGGATTCTTGATGAAGGATGACACATTTTTAACCCAGAGTGAAGAGTCTATTTATAATAGACATACATTTCCTAGTAAAGAAGAGGTTGTACACAAGGACACACACCTCTTGCATAAGAGAGAATCCTTGATCAAGCAAGCCACTCCACACAAGGAATAATATTGTATCATAATAAAAAACCACTCGACAAAGGAAAAGTGAATCCTTAGAAAGGATAAGAGAAATCAATGTCCCCCAAGCATAGGGACAAAGAGAAAGATTACACAAACTCCAAGGAGATATTTACTCATAAGAGATGTACCGTTTCAAGCAAAGAATAGGTCCTACCCAAGGACCACATATGTACTCACGTGAAGGGTAATTCTATGCAAGAAAGTACATCATGTTATGAAAAATATAACTCATACAGGAAAAAGTGAATCCTTAGAAAGAGGAAAAAAAGAGAAAATTATTCTTTTCCCCCAATCATAGAGACAAGAATTAATAAAGTATTATATTTCTCATTGAGTATGATTGCACCTTAAATTGTAGTACTATGAATGACAATGAGCCCTCAATAGGTAAGCTAACAGTGTGACATAGTGAGGAGCAACATAATAGGCACTTGAATGTTATTTGAAATTATTATGAGAAATATGCCATTCCTTGTCATATGTTATTTTTATGATACCTAAATCTATATATTGTTGTATTTTAATTTGCAAAACTTGACATACATTAGTAAAATGGCCATGGATTTAATGATACTTGCAAAAAGTAGCATTTTCAAAATGTTATCTATGTTTCTTTCTTTGTTTAGGCCAAAGAGGAGAAATTAATTTGGTGTGAATAATATTGGCCAAAACATTATCTTTATGTAATGTCATATTGGAATGAGATGACATGGATTCACTAAACAATGGAGGAGGGGATGTTAGAAAAGAAAGAGGTTATAAACCTAGCTTTTCATTAGAAAAGTGTGATTTCTCATGACTTTCAAGACTTTGTTACACACATACTAAAACTTGTTCATTGTATCCATGTGTAGGATTAGGAGAGGTTTTTCTCTTAGGTGGACTTGTATTGAAGTTTAAAGCAGCCCAATCAATATCTAGACATGTGTTAGGATAAACAATTTGAGTATCAAATCTAGGCATCTTAGATTTTGTATAAAAAGGTGTGAAATCTAATGACACCCAATCATCCTCCAAGAGTTCTTATTTAGGAAAATATTTCGTAGGAGAGTATTTGTCCAAACTAGAGAGAGTATTGTAGGAACTAACAAAGTATATTGTTCTTCAATTTGTATGGTCTTGTCATCTTCTAATGTAAACACTTCATTATTATATGTGTAAGGTACTATATGATAATTAGGTTGATGGTTCACTCCATTCCTTACAACAATTTTTCATTTTTAATGAGGTTGTGAGATATCTTGATGAAGGTGGACAAAACCTTAGGCTTCTCAACAACATTTATTTGATCTTGGTTATATTCTTCATCTTTAGGGGAGAGAGCATTGGAAACATTATAATGATGGGAAATGGTATTATCCTCTTTCTCTAAAGCATCTTCATCAAAAACCTTAGGAAAGGGACAATAATATCTCATTGATGCTTCATTTGTAGGGGAAGGTTATTGAAATTAATAGAAGGTGAGGTTTTATCAAGGAAATTTCCAATCCTATCACCCTCTTTTACCATAATATCATCCTCTTTCACCAAGGTACTCTCATGGGAGAGACATATTAAGAGAATAAACAACATCATCTTCAATGGATCGTCCCAAAGAGGGAGATCATTGAGAGAAGTATTAAAAATATCTTCTTGCATCAATATGTCCTCCTTAGGGAGAGAAAATTTGGTAGAGGAATCACTGAAAAGTTCATAAAGGGGATTTTCATAAATCTTAAATCCTTATAGATTAAGAGAATCCTCTTGAACCAAAGTATCTTTTTAAGGGAGATTATTGATATTATTCTCTTGGATTAGCATGTAATAATGAGTAGGATAAAAATCAAAAGTCATAGGTACTAAATGACTCATAAAAGGTAGTAAAGTCTTGTAAAAAGAAATTTGATTATTTTCTAATTTAAGAAAAAGGAAATTTGCAATTAAAGAAGCTAATGTAATTAAACAAAGAATAAAGAGACTAATCTAAAAACACATAACAATGCATGAAATAATTTTAATTATTTTCAAACATGAAAACTAGAAGATGCAATGTAATAATGAACTAGATCTGAAAAACACAATTGAACAATTATGCAACCCACAAGTAAATTTTAGGAAAATAAATTACGCTTTTATGAAATTAATCTCTAAATTCATGTAGTTCAATATTATAAATATGATTTATGAGTAAAAAATTGAATTTTAAAGTGTATACAAATTAGAAATAAGCATGATACAAGTTAGGTTCACCAAAATGCAATATAGGTGAACTAGCTATCAAATAGATGTAATTATAAGTGCATAAGAAATATGTTTTATAAATGATTGAAAATATGAATCAATTAAGTGTACAAGAATCAAATCTAAAAATGAAAATAAGAAGTGCTAAAAGCATGAGAGTTAGGTTCACCAAAATGTATGGTAGTAAAAACTAGGGTTTCACTAATAAGGATAGTAAGACCACTAATCTTTCCTTGGGGACCACTACATTGAAAGAGGGGTGAACCTAATAGATCTATCCATAATCCAAATAAGGAAAGGGGTGAAATTCTGATTAGATTCACTGGTTATGTGTAAATTGTCCTCTCTTTCTAGTTGAAATTGGATGATAATTATGAAATAAGGGTAAACAAGGAATGATTGAAGTAAATTATTAAAAATAACCTACTACAAATATCCCACAGAGCCACAAGATGGGCAAAATAAGATATTTAGAACCTATTCCCAAAAGTTTGGCCTATTTTTTGAGACCATGTAGTACAAATTTTCCCTTGTCCTCTAAATTTTACTCTATTAAAAATTGAACCTATTCATCACTATCAACTCTATCAAAATTTTGAAATACAACTCTTGAGCCTATTCTGTACACACAAAAAGAAAGGAAATAGGGTTGTGGATAGGGTTTTTCCTTAGGTCAAACCTTGGGTTAGGTATTAACCTTGAATTGAATAATTTAAATACTTAAGTAAATGCTAAGGAGGTATACCTGGTGCAGGAGCACCTAGTTTTGAGTGCATTTTCTAGATTTTGGTGTGTTAGCCTTTATTTTGGCTTAGGTTTGTGAATAATGAAATACTCATAGGTCCACATGTGTGCTAGATATGCATTTGGAGGATGAATGTCAATTAGATCATGTATTTACTCAATTTTGGCTTATAAGCCCTTGTAAGCCTAAAATGGCATTAACTTGCATTTTGGTGTCAAATGTATTGAAAAGCCTCATTTGACATTGAGAAATGTCATTTTAGTGTTTTTAAGTCATTATAGGAGGTTTAGGATGAGTGACAATGCATAAAATGCAAAAATGCACTTTTTGGCAAAAGTTGTCAATGTTGCTCGACAACATTTTACAACTTTTGAGCAACTTTTTGAAAATGTGAGCACATCGGTGGTTAGGAAACCAATGGAGAGTTGGTTAGGATATATATGGCATATAAAATTCTCTAATAATGAATGTAAATAGGTTGGTGAGCGCCTTGAGCAAGTTGGAATACATTATGAAGACCTTTTTCCAAATTTTACCTTGCATTTTCTCAAATTTTGAGCAGCAGTCCGTACTTCATAGATTGATTTCATTACTATTCTTTGATTTTTGCTTTGTACATGTATTTTTAGTGCTCATAAGGTATTTGAGATAGTTTCTAGTGCATGTTTGAAGTGAGTATTTGATTTTACATTGCTCTCGGCCTGAGCAAGGGTTTTAGAGCCCAAACATGGTTCCAAATTGAAGTCCTTTGAGTTTTGCTCAATAACCCTTGGGAATCAAACCATGGAACCTTTGTACGGTGTAAATAAGATTTGTTTTGGTTTGTAATTCATTGAAAGGCCATTTGACATCATTTCCTAGGTGAGCTCAGTCATAGCCCGGTTAGGAAAATGATTGAAAAATTGCATGTGCTTGCAGGGTTGATCAGTTTTGAAGATGCCAAGTGTTTGGCATGAGTAAGTAAGGTGTGGCATAGCCTATGTGGAAGGTTGGAGGTGTGATAGACCAGGAAGACATTAAACCCTTTGAATAAGTCAACAAAGTCCCAAAACCCTTAAAAAAATGCCAATTTTGGGTTTTGTGCCTGTATAGACATACCTGACTTTCTCACCTGATGGATTCAAAATTTCATCCAAAAGGGTATTTATATCATAAAATATTTTTTCAACATATTTGAGTGATTTTTGAGAAATTCCCTAAAAACTAGTTAGGTAGGGCTAATTGGGGCTTTAGGGTTACTAGGCCTAGAAAATAGGGGAAGAGAGAGCTATGAAGAAATGAATGAAAAACAATTGCAAAACCAGTTGATTGGCATGGAAATACCTTAAGAACACCTACTACAACCCCTGCAAGCATATATTAGAATATTTCTAGTTTGAGGTTGGATCTACCCTTGTGAATCTCAACCATGCCTGAGTAGTCATTGAGCACAATTTGATTGGGAGCACTCCTAGAGAGTTTATTTTTTTTGGTTTATTGAATGATCAATGTAGAGTGAAAGGAGCCCACTAACATATCACCCAACTTCCTACTGAGAAAGGATAGACTCTCTTTGAAGACCCCTCATCATAGTGGTATCAGAGCAACTAAGATTTGGGAAGAAGCGAGTTCATGTCAGATATTGAATCAGTAGGAGAAAATAGGCTAAGGATGGTGACCAATGCAAAATTAGCCAAGAAGGTAGAAGATCAAGAGGAAGAGAATAGAATCCTTGGGGTAAGATCACAACAATTGGAGAGAAAACTAGACGTAGTTGAAGACAATATTGAGAAAGTGACAATCAAGGTCAATGAAGGGAAGGGTAAAGAAGTTGTAGAAGAGGATAGCACACTTGAACCAAATCCTATTCTACCTGAAGAACCTTTCCTTAGATCCATCAAAGCCTTAGGAGGAAAATACTTGGAAGGAGTGCCACTTTTTTATGGAAAATGGAACCAGAAGTAGTCATGGAATGAATTGAAGGATTGGAGAATCACTTTGAATGTGATGGGATCAGTGAGGCACAAAAGGTGAAGGTATCCAAATCTAGATTGAGAGGAGTAGCCTTGACTTGGTGGAAATTCATCCAAGAGGAGAGGTAAAAGGAGGGTAAGAACCCAATAGCCACTTGGAAAGGAATGCTAGCCAAGGTGAAAGAAAAATATATATCCCTGAAGATTATGAAATCCAATTGCACAAGAGGAGACAAAACTTGAGACAAACAGACTTAGATGTGAGCAGCTACACTGAGGAATTTCAGAAGTTGTGTCTGAGATATAAGGTAGTGGAAGATGAAAGAATCAAGGTAGCCAGATACTTGAATGGCTTGAGATGGAATATTCAAGAAGAGTTGAGTTTTTTATGTCCTAGTACCATTCATAAGTGCTATCAATTGGCATTCAAGGTGGAAGAAAAGATAAAAAAGAAACAAGAGCAAAGTAACAGAGGCAGAGGTAGGGGAAGAGATGGTAGAGGTCAGAGAGATAGCTTTGGTGGAAGAAGTGTAGACAAAATATCTCAAGGGGAATCCAAGTTGGTAGAGAAAAGTGGGGATTGCAATAGCAAGAGCAACTATAGAGGAAGGGGGTCTAGCAACTCTAGTAGAGGAAGGTCTAGTGGATCAGGGAGAGGGTCCTATTTCCCCATAATGAAGTGCTACAATTGCCATCAACTTGGACACCCAGCCTATAGATGTCCTGAGAATTGTTATTCATCCCAAGGAGGTGAGAGGAGAGTAAATTATGCTCAAGAAGATGGAGCAAACATGAAGGCATACAAACTAAGTTTAGATTCAGAGCTTGGAGAGAATCTTATGATAAGAAGAGTCTTGATTAAAGAACTAGTTAAGGAGGAACCTAGCCAAAGGATATCCTTGTTTAGGATAAAATGCAAGATCATGGGAAAGGTATGTAGAGTGGTGGTGGATACAAGATCCAAAGAAAACATAGTGTCAGAGGAAGCAGTGAGTAAGCTCAACCTACAAAGAATACCACATAGTGATCTTTATAGGGTTACTTGGCTCAACAAGGGGCAGTATGTTCTTGTGAATGAACAAAATTGGGTGGAGTTCACTATAGGAGGCTACAAGGACAAAATATTATGTGACATCTTGCCAATGGATGCTTGCCACCTACTCCTAGGTAGGCCATGGCAGTTTGACATAAAAGCAATACACCATGGGGAGAAGAATGTCTATACTTTTCAAAAGGATGGAATCACCAATAAAATCCAATCCATCAGAGACCAAGAAGAGGGTAGATCAAAGGGTTCTAATGTGCTACTAGTTGGTGAGAAGGAGTTCATTAATGCACTCAAGGAAGGAGAAGGAGTGAGGTTTGCAATTGTTGTAAAACCAAAAGAAGACAGCAAGGAGAAGAAAGTATGCACTCCCAAAGAAGTGCAATAGGTCCTAAATCAATTTAAGGACATTATCAGTGATGGAACACTAGAAACATTGCCTCCTCAATGTGCCATAAGTCACCAAATTGACTTCATACCTGAAGCTTCATTGCCCAATAAGGCAGCCTATAAAATGACACTGGATCAGAACAAGGAGATAGCCAAGCAAATACAGGAACTCTTAGACAATGGACTAATAAGGAAGAGAATCAGCCCATGTGCAGTACCCACCATTTTGGCCCCAAAGAAGGGAGGTACTTGGAGACTTTGCACTAATTCTAGAGCCATAAACTGGATTACA
Organism: Cryptomeria japonica; assembly: GCF_030272615.1. Classification (NCBI taxonomy): domain Eukaryota; kingdom Viridiplantae; phylum Streptophyta; class Pinopsida; order Cupressales; family Cupressaceae; genus Cryptomeria; species Cryptomeria japonica. The sequence goes on along the minus strand of NC_081414.1, from coordinate 620,583,699 downwards.
ATCAGGTATATGTTTCCCATTCCAAGGATTGAAGATTTGATGGATTGTTTAGTAGGTGCTGAATAATTCACCAAGATAAACCTCAAGAGTGGTTACCACCAAATCAAAATCAAGGAAGGTGATGAAAGGAAGACAACCTTCAAGACCATAGAAGGATTTTATGAATGGCTTGTTATGCCATTTGGACTCACAAATGCTCCTAGCACATTCATGAGACTCATGAATGAACTACTCAAAGACTATATTGGTAAATTTGTTGTTGTTTACTTAGATGACATCTTGATTTTTAGCAAGTTTAAAGATGAACATCTTAAGCATATAGAGATTGTATTGAGGAAACTATGTGATGAGGAACTAACCATCAATTTGGAGAAATGTGAGTTTATGAAACATGAATTGATATATCTTGGGTTTGTAATCTCAAGAGGTGATTTGAAGATGGATACCTCTAAGGTGGAAGCCACAATAAGTTGGCCTACACCTAAGACAAAAAGTGAAGTAAGAAGTTTCCACGGCTTGGCACAATTCTATAGGAAGTTCATCAGATGATTTAGTGAGATATGTGCACCCATGGTTGATACAATCAAAGGAGGTATGAAACCCAAGTTTCAATGGACAAAAGAAGCACAAAGAGGATTTTATCTCTTGAAGAAAAAGGTGGCTACTCAACTGGTACTCATTCTTCCAAGCTATGACAAGCTCTTCACCATTGAATGTGATGCAACCAACATAGCGGTTGGAGCAATTTTAAGCTAAGACAATAGACTGGTTGCATTTTTCAGTGAGAAGCTCAGTGATGCAAAGAAAATTTATTCCTCTTATGATTTGGATTTGTATGCACTTTTTCAATCTCTCAGGAAATGGAGGCATTATTTGTTGCCTAAGGAATTTGTGGTTTATACTGATAATCAAGCTCTTAGCTTTCTCAATTCTCAAGAAACGTTGAATCATAGGCATATTAAATGGGTAGAGTATTTGAAGTTATATCCCTTTACCATTGAACACAAGAAAGGAAAATGCAATAAAGTAGTTGATGCATTGAGTAGAAGGTTGGTAACAGTGCAAGAAGTGCAGCTCAAAAGTATTGGAGTGGATAGTTTCAAGGATTTATATCAAGATGATGAAGACTTTGCTACTGCCTACAAGGTTTGTCAAGAGTTTGGAAACCATTTTCATAGTGAATATGCAGATTACACCTTACAAGATGTAATTTTTTTTAAGGGAGGAAAACTATGTGTCCCTAAAGGATCTATGAAAGAAAATTTGATGCAAGAGAAGAATAATGGATGCCTAAGTTGACATTTTGGTTTGAACAAGACTTTGGAACTTGTCCAAAGATTCTACTATTGGCCTAAGATGCAAAGAGATATCTGGAAATATGTGGAACAATGTTTGGATTTCCAAAGAGCTAAAGGAACCTCTTCCAATGCTAGTCTTTATCAGCCTTTACCTATCCCAAACTGGCCATGGGAGTGTGTAAGTATGGATTTTGCTGTTGGTTTGCCTAAAACCAAATCAGGTTTTGATAGCATCTATGTTGTGGTAGATAGTTTTAGCAAGATGACCCATTTTATTCCATGTAAGGTCACTCATGATGCTAGTCAAATTGCTCATTTTTTTTTCAAGGAGGTTATTATAATTCATGGTTTACCTATCAGGATTGTATCAGATAGATATGCAAAGTTTATTGGTCATTTTTGGAAGACTTTATGGTAGATATTGGGTACTAATTTGTCTTTCACTTCAGCCTATCATCCCCAAATGGATGGCCAAATAGAGGTGGTTAATAGAAAACTTGGAAACCTTCTTAGCTGTTTGACAAAGGAGTATGGACAAGCTTGGGATCAGATCATCCATCAAGCTGATTTTGCCTACAATGATAGTGTGAATAGATCAACTGGTAAAAGCCCTTTTGAGATTGTGTATGGTCTTCATCCTAGAGGTGTTTTGGAGCTCAGAGATGTTGGAAAGATGGGATAGAAGAGTGGAAATCCTTTGGACATGGCTCAATGCATGCAAGAGATTCATGAACAGGTTAGGACAGCCCTACTAGACACCTCTCAAAGAATCAAGGAAAAAGTAGATGAGAAAAGAAAGGATATACAATTTGTAGTTGGGGACATAGTCATGGTTCACTTGAACAAAACAAGGCTTCAAAAAGGTGTCCCCAGTAAAATTTAGATGAGGAGGATTGGCCCTTGTAAAATCTTGGCAAAGTATGGCAATAATGCTTACAAACTAGACCTACTCATAGATATGGCTTTATCTCCCATCTTCAATGTTGTAGATTTGGTGCAGTATAAGGGCATACTTCTAGAGGAAGGAAGTAGAGTCTCAGAGGTCTCTCAATCACTTTCAGACTTGCCCTTACCACCTGCACCCATGCCACAAGCCGAGAAGGTGTTAGACTCTAGAGTTCTCAAGAAGACAAAGGAATACTGTCTATATGGAACACTTGATCAGATGGAAGAACCTTCCATCATCTGAGGCTACTTGGGTACCTTAGGCATACTTTTCTAAGCTTGCAGTTCCCCTTTCTTTGGTGCCTGAAGGATTCACTTGACTTCTTTCTCATTAAGGGAGTATGGTGCAGGAGCACCTAGTTTTGAGTGCATTTTCTAGATTTTGGTGTGTTATTCTTTAGTTTGGTTTAGGTTTGTGAGTAATGGACTACTCATAGTTCCACATGTGTGTTGGATATGTATTTGGAGGATGAATGTCAATTAGATGATGAATTTACTCAATTTTGGCTTATGAGCCCTTGTAAGCCTAAAATGGCATAAACTTGCATTTTGGTGTCAAATGTCTTGAAAAAACTCATTTGAAATTTAGACATGTGTCATTTTAGTGTTTTTAATTCATTATAGGAGGTTTAGGATGAGTGACAATGCATAAAATGCAAAAATGCACTTTTTGGCAAAAGTTGTCAATGTTGCTCGACAACATTTTACAACTTATGAGAAACTTTTTGAAAGTGTGAGCACATTGGTGGTTAGGAAACCGATGGATATTTGGTTAGGATATATATGGAATATAAAATTCTCTGAGAATGAATGTAAACAGGTTGGTGAATACCTTGAGCAAGTTGGAATACATTGTAAAGACCTTTTTCCAGATTTTACCTTGCATTTTCTCAAATTTTGAGCAACAGTCCATACTTCATGGATTGATTTCATTATTGTTCTTTGATGTTTGATTTGTAAATTTCTTTGTAGTGCTCAAAAGGTATCTGAGATAGTTTCTAGTGTAGGTTTAAAGTGAGTATTTTATTTTACATTGCTCTCGACCTGAGCAAGGGTTTTAGAGCCCAAACATGGTTCCAACTTGAAGTTCTTTGAGTTTTGCTCAATAACCATTGGGAATCGAGCCATGGAACATTTTTATAGTGTAAATAAGCTTTTTTTTGGTTTGGAATTAATTGAAAGGCCATTTGACATCATTTCCTAGGTGAGATCAGTCATAGTCCGGTTAGGAAAATGATTGAAAAATTCCATGTGCTTGCAAGGTTGATCGATTTTGAAGATGTCAAGTGTTTGGCATAAGTAAGTAAGGTGTGGTAGAGCCTATGTGGAAGGTTGGAGGTGTGAAAGTCCAGGGAAGACATTAAACCCTTTGAAGAAGTCAACAAAGTCCCAAAACCCTTAAAAACTTGCCAATTTTGGGTTTCGTACCTATACAGACAAACCTAACTTTCTCACCTGATGGATTCAAAATTTCATCCAAAAGGGTATTGAGATAATAAAAGAGTTATCCATGGTCTCTAAGTGATTTTTGAGCAATTCCCCAAAAACCAGTTAGGTAGGGCTAATTGGGGCTCTAGGGCTACTAGGACTAGAAAATAGGGGAAAGAGGGAGCGATGAAGAAATGAATGAAAAACAATTGAAAAAATAGTTGATTGGCATGGAAATACCTTAAGAGAACCTGCTACAACCCCTATAAGAATATGTTATAATATTGCTGGTTTGAGGTTGGATTTACCCATGTGAATCTCTACCATGCCTGAGCAATCATTGAGCACAATTTGATTGGGAGCACTCCTAGAGAGTTTGAATGTTTTGGGTTATTGAATGATTAGTGTAGAGTGAAAGGATCCTACTAACATATCACCCAACTTCCTACTGAGCAAGGATAGACTCTCTTTGAGGATCCCTCCCCATCAATACCTCATATCTACAATTATTGATGATGATGCAATTGTCTATGAATGTAATCACAAATGTCGAATGTAATGGCATGACAAATGCATGAAAATGAAAATCCTCATAAAACATGCATGCTTGTAGTAGATTGGTGTAACTTTGCTCCATAATGCCTGAAGGATGAAATGTTGTCTTATATGTCTAAAAATGCTTGACAAATGCACAAATACTTTAGGTATATAATAGCTATCAAAATGAATTGATAATTTATCTTTATATAGGGTTTCTTAGGTAAATTATCTATTAGGATGACCTCCAATGGCCAAGTGTAGCCACAGGGATCAAATACCATTGGGGAGATTAAGAACTTACCCCATCTCAAATTGGGGCCTATTTAAGGGGGACCAAGGCATTTTGGGGCACCCTGGTCCTCCAACAAATGGGACTTGCATAGAGGGAAATGGGGGAGAGACCTCAAGGATGGGATACACTCAATGGTGTCCATGACATCAAGGTTGAAAAAAGGAGCCAAGATGGACGTAGATAGGGAATGGAGATAGGACATGCAAAAGTAGGAGCACAAACATGAGGTGTAAATTGTACTAGTTATAATTTATGATGCTACACCTACAATAAAAAAAAATAGCAAAAATGAATGGATGACTATGCAAAAAAATAGCAATATTAGATTTAGGGCTCTTTCACTAAAAGTAAACAAGTGATATTCTTGGAAATTAATCAAATTTTAGAATAGATTAGTTACAACATTGAGTTGGACAAGTGCAATGTAGGACTCAATAATTGCAATGCAACATTCTTAGCACATGTGAAGAAAATTGGGTAATTGTGTTGCTATTCAAGTAGTTTCATTCCAAGATCTTAAAATTGCATAAAAGGATTTATTAGTTATGATGTAGAACGTCGCAATTGCTTTACAAGATGCTTGTACCTTCAAAAGTTAAAATTTTCTCAAAATGTTGTTAATGTTAAGGATGTGGGTCCCACTAAGTATTCCAAAATGTATGAGGGGTGAATTTTTAGAGCATAATGACCCATCAAACAAGACAACCACAAACACCCTATGGTTCAAACTAGTTCCAAAACCTCAAAATAATTGGATTATTTATGAATATAAACTTGAAGTCAAATAGAAATCAAACATTTATACCGCAATCAAGCATGCATCATATTGACCTCCATTGCTCTTCTTGACCTTCATAAATTCTTAGTATGTTTCTCACACAATCTATAACACAATTGTAGCAATGTGATCACTCAATAGTTCAATGACTATGGTTGCTTAGAACAACCAATGAAGGTTTCTTAACTTATAGGTTTTCTGATACTTATCAATGGTGGAGATCTGATGAAAGGATTTGACGATCAATGGTTGAGATTAAATGTGAAATAGATGATTGGGCTAATTTGGGAGATAACTGATTAAAAGGAGTTAGCCGAAATTGACTGATCAATTAAATTAAAAATGAGTGGCAGTTTGAGAGGTGGAAGTGGAAGAAAAATTAGCATTAAATAATTAAATACTTATTTAATTGTGCATGAGAAAAATAAATAAATAAAATAAAAAAACTATATATTTTTAGAGGAAATTAATTTATAAAAGTGAATAATCAAATAAATTAAAGAACTTATTTAGTTATAGAAGACTTAGTTAATTAATTAAATAATTATATAATTATGAGAAAGTGGAAGAAAAAATTTAATTAAATAATTAAGATTATTTAATTAATGTGCATGATAGAGACAAACTAAAATAATTAAATAATGGCTCCTTGTGGTAAACCATGAGGTCACAAAGTCCATTCTCCCCCAAACCCATGTGGTATCAGAGGACATGTTGCGCTAGCACCAGTCAAGTTAAAAAGTTTACCAAATACACTACAATTTATAGGGGATGCTATACTCGATTCCTATAGTCTAAAATAATAATAATAATAATTAAATAATAAAAATTTAATTACATGTCTAAGAAGGAATTAAATATAAATAAAAAATTACTTAATTAATATTACAATTTAAAACAATTAAATAATTAAAAATTATTTAATTTATGATAAAGGAGGAAAATTTTGATTTTTGAATTTGAAATGGAAGAATAAAATTAGTTTAATTAAATAATTAAAATCATTTCATTAATTTAGAGGAAAATTTGTAAAATGCCATTCATTTTTAGTGTCTACAATAAAAATAGAGGAATAAATAATTGTTGGTGTAAATTGTTGAAGTGGGTGCCTCGTACATACTGAGGTGTATAGTGAGTCCACCATATGGTGGCTACTCACCGTACTATGAGCGACAATATTGTATGACACTGGCATATGGTGCAACCCAACACAGTGTTGCACGGTGAGACCCAACAAGGTGGTGTATGGTGAGACATAGCACAAGACCCCACATGGTAGCATATGGTGAGACCCAACCCCACAATGGCATATGGTGATGCCCGTGGTGTAGCACACATTGAGCGGTGATGCCCGCACATGATAGTTCCGTGACCGTCAGTTGGACAAGTGGCATACTGAGTTTGTTGACTATTTTGTGAAGTGACAGTTGACATACCAAATTCCATAACGAATTATGGTATATAAATCACTACAGGATTCGTTAGAAAGGCATGGTGAAAAAAGTCGGGTAGATTGTACACAATCTGAGCCTGTGAAAAAATCCGTTGTCAAATGTATGTAACATTGCTTAGAGTAATACAAAGAAGACACTTGATTTTGGTGTGTGGGTTTTTTCCCGAAAGGGTTTTCCCACGTAAAATTTGGTGTTTCTCTGTGTCTTGTGTGCTTGTTGTTTTTCCTATGCTCTTGTTCTCGTGTTTAAATGTGCATCTTAATATTCAAAAATAGATTTAAAAGTTGCTCTTGCTACTTTATCTACAAATTTAGCATTTGGAAGGCATTTCCGTACTGTAGCTTTCCTTACAAGTGGTATCAGAGCTTGGCCAGTTGTTGTTATCCTTGTTCAGGTAGGGTTGGTTTTTTTGTGGCAAATTTGTTTTCAGTAGGAGTTTGCAAAGTGTTCATCTGTGAATTGAGATGGTTGGAAAGTCAATGAGAATAGACATTGAAATGTTCAATGGCACAAACTTTGAGTTATGGAAACTTAAAACTAAAGATATGCTGGTTGACCAAGATCTATGGATCACTGTGTCTGGCAACAAGCCTTCAGATGTGAAGCAGAAAGATTGGGATCTAGCAGATTGAAAGGCCAGAGGACTAATAAGATTAAGCCTTGGAGATTCTATTCTATTGAATGTTCATGAAGAGAAAACCACACATTCTTTGTGGAAGAAGTTGGGAGACATTTATCAAGGCAAATCCTTGGTAAACAAGCTCTTCTTGAGAAAGAAGTTGTACTCTCTGAAGATGGGTGGAGGAATGTCTGTGGTATATCATCTAAATGTGTTCAATATGGTGATTTTATAGTTAACTTCTATTGGTGTGTCCATTGGTGAAGAAGAGCATTGTATGTTATTGCTAAGCTCTTTGCTTGATTCATGGGATCACTTGGTAATGGTTGTAGGAAGTACTACTACCAAATTTAAAATGGATGAAGTAGTTGTTGCACTTCTATCAAAGGAGATGCAAAGTAAATCCTCTAAGGCGGCTAAATAGGCTCTCATTGTCCGAGGAAGATCTAAGGACGAAAGTAAGAAAAATGACACAAAGTCAAAGTCACAGGAGAGATCCACTGCTATTGAAAAGAAGTCCAAGGAAAAGTCTTGGAACTACAGGCAGAAAGGTCATATCCAGAAGGATTGTAAAGAGGAGAAAAATAAGAAGAAGAAATGTACTTCTAACACTGAATCTTCTTAGAGTGACATTGATGCCTTTGTAGCAGCCTTGGCATGAGTGCCTACATCCGATGATGTATGGTTGGTTGATTCAGGAGCATCATTCCACATGATGTCTCGTAAAGAGTGGTTCTCAAAGTATAAACCGTACGATGGTGGAAAGATGTTTCTAGTAAGTGATTCCACACTAGAGATTGTTGAAAGAGGAAGAGTCAGAATCTAGTTTCTCGATGGCAGAGTAAAGGGAATTGATGGAGTACTTCATATACCTGGTTTGGCTCCGAACTTACTCTTTGTCAACAAGATGAATGATGTTGGAGTTCAGGTAACATTTTGTGCATGATGGTTGCAAGATGACTAGAGGTTATATTGTTTTAACTAAGGGTGAATGCATTAGAACACTGTATAGATTATATGTCAAACCAGTGTGCTATAATAGTGTCTCTTTAAAGTTTGATAAACCTGCTATGGCAACACATGATGTAAACTCTATGGAAGTTAAACTTCTAGTAGAAAAAATAATACTGTGGCATTATAGACTTGGCCATATTGGCGAGAAAGATTTAAAAACCTTGAAGAATAGAAACTTGGTTGAGGGGTTGATTGACTGTAATCTTGAGTTTGATTTCTACGAACATTGCATATATGTAAAAAAAACCCATGTTCAATTTTATTCTAGTTCTCAAAAGTCTTCTGGTTTACTAGACTATGTTCACTCTAATGTATTTGGTCATGTGGATGTTCCTTATTTGTCTAAGTCAAGATATTAGGTGTCATTTATAGATGATTATTCAAGAAGAGAATTCATTTATTTTATGAAGAGTAAATCAAAAGTGTTCAGTTGTTTTAAGGAATTTAAAAGCCTTGTTGAAAATCAGACTGGGAGAAAGATTAAATATTTAAGAACAGATAATGGTGGCAAGTTTTGTAATGCAGATTTTGATAAATTCTACATAGATCATGGTATTAAGAGGCATAAGACTATTCCTTATATTCCATAGTAGAATGGACTAGCTGAAAGGTTGAATAGATCTTTGATGGAGAGAGCGAGAAGCATGTTGAGCAGTGTCGGTTTGGAGCAAAAGTTCTGGGCTCAAGAAGTATCTACAACGTGTTACTTGCTAAACTGTTCTCCTACTACAACTTTAGTCGGCAAAATGCCTATGGAAGCTATTGGCAATTGACACTCATTGGATTCATTTTTTTTCATTGATGGCAATAAGATCTGATGGAAGTCATAAACCGACACTAGGAAGCATATACCAACAGATACCGGCTTTGGAGCATTCAGGGCTACATCGGCACCGACATCAATACTTCATTGGAGGCTGACATCAAGGAGAATTTACTTAATAAATCATTTTGTAATTATTTTCAAGGCCAACATTGAATATCTTTTGTAAATGTATTGTAAGCCGACATAAGGCATATTATTTGTAATAGGTATATAGGTCAGTCTGCTAGGTTATTTTTGACATGATGATGATGAGACATATGAGATGTGTGGATATAGGAGAATATAGAAGAACTGTATAATACGAAATACATGTATGAAGATCATTTTGTATGCAAATGATATATTATGCAATTATTTGTAGATAGCTTGGAAAGCATTCTTGGAGGAGAACAAATATCGGTAGTAGTTCAGGGTTTATGAACCGGTACTGATGAGTTGAGACATTGTCATATTTCTATCCTCAAAAATCTTGAGTTTTTGTCATCTTTTGGTTTGCATAGTATTACTGATGTATTGGAAGTTGACTATATGTATTCCATATGTTAAGCCTAAACTTATTAAATCATGTTTTATCTTTGCCAGTTTGTTCCTGCAGCCATGTCATTTATTCCTGTAGCCATGTGATTTATTCCTGTTGCCATGCAAATTATTTAGGGCAAGATCATATGTGAAATTAATATGTGTTGATTAAATAAAATGCGTATGTATGTTATTTATTTTGTAGTACAAAGAATAAATGATGTTGCGGTGGATGTTCGCCCATCGCACCTGTTGAAGGGAAGGATACTCAAGTGATGACTAAAGATCAAACTGTAGAAAAGTTGAGCAATCGTAAGGGACAACATAAGAGAAGAATTCAAGAGACACTACCAATGTCTAACTTAAGTGGATATTGAAGTTGTAAATACCACCATAGTATGTTATGACTATGGTTCAGTCTAGATCCATGTTTCCTCCAGCATAACTCTAGCTATCTCCTTTCTTGGTCAATCATCTGCCTCTTCTTTTCAGCATGATTTGTGTTGTCTATTGTAGATGATTTCTTTTTAATAAGAAGCTCTTTTTCTTCTTAGAGGTTAGATAGAAAGTGAGAATAATAGAGCAGAGGATTTTTCATAAGCATTTTTGAGTTTCTTTTCATGTTGAACCATGTAATGATTTTCCAAGAACAATGAATAAAATTATGTTATTCTGATATGTTAGAGTTGTTTCTGGGAAGCCTGGTATCACTCATCCAAGGGGGCCCACTTGGTGAGTGTTCCTATGCATTCATTAAAATTAGTTTTCTTTCCTTAGCCGTAGTAGATATTCTCACATTGACTGTTCCTGTAGCCACTAGAAACAAATCCACTGACTATTCCTACAGCCAAGCCAGAACAGAGTAATTTTTGTTTATCAGAATTGAATTTATGTAGTATTGCTTTTATGAGTTTATGCAGAAGTCTTCCTGTAGCCTTTCCATAGTTTTCATTCTTGATTATCTTTTCCGCATAATGTTAGTTGTTACAGTAATGCAGAATAGCTGTCGCAGGAACTTAGTGCATATATAGTGCAGACCCATTTCAAGTATTATGTACCTGGGTTGACAATCAAATGAACACTAGCTATGAAAATAGTGACTTTACCAAATGAATGTCCAAACTTTGGGTTGAGACTTCAACTAGAGTTATTATTCCTATTGTTGGGCTGAACATTTTTGGCGCCATTACCGGGGATGGTGTCAAACTAAGAAATTGTTATGGTTATTGTCTTTTTAGTTTTCAGCTAACTATTTTTTTTGGCATACCTGATTGTTCAAAAAAATTCATGAATCTGCATGCATAGGCGAAGAAGAGATGTTCTAGGTAGATTTCTGCTCGATCATCCTAATCATGCAGAAAATAATTCCTCAAATATAATTCCTTTTGCTGAACTTTATCAAACCCCATAGAATTTGAACCACCCTGAATTTGAATTCCCAGAAGGTAATCTTCAGTTCCTCTTTGGACCTTAAGAAGAATAATTTCATATAGTAACAACCCCCACAAGTCCAATGCAAGAAAACCCACCTCCTGGTGGAAATAACCCACCACCACCACTAGACCCAACATTTGAGTTCCCCATATCTAATCAGCATGATAATGCCAATCTTAAGAACATTCCAGCTTCTTCCATCCCTAAATTCCATGGATTAGTGACAGAGGATCTAGACATATTTCTGTTTGAGTTTGATGTTCTCTGTAGGAGTTTTGACTATACTACAGATGCTCATAGACTCAAAATATTTCCTGCAACCTTGAAGGAATCATCTTTAAGATGGTTTATGAGCTTGGGTAGTAGCACAATCAATACATGGGATGAGATGAAATGGTTGTTTCTTGCAAAATATAAAGATTATGGTAGAGGCACTGATCGTCATGGGGATGATATCTTTAGAATGACACAGAAAGAAGATGAGAGTCTTGAAGATTATCTAGAGAGGTTTCTGTTTAGTGCCAAGAAGTCCAAACATACTACTCTAAATGAAGATTCCCTCAAGTTGATATTTTTGAGGGGAATCAATGATGAATGCACTAATTCTTTGGATCTTATGGGAGGAGGTGATATTACACAGTCCACTTGGGCTGAAATAGGACAAATTTGTAAGAAGTATTCTAGATCTTCTTCTAAGAAGAATAGGCATTTCAAGCCAAGAACACCTTTATCAGCATTTGGTACTGGAGTTTCTAGAATGAAACTTATTCATTTATTGAAGGACTTTAAGGAGGACACCATAAATAATATGGCTACTCAGTTGGATACACTTTCAGCTAGAAGAAGTATGAAGAAGCTGATGCTTTTCTTGCAGAATTTTGCCCTCATTGTAGACAGCGAAAGAAGGATTGCAGATGTAAAATGGTTAAAAATGTGGAGGTTCCTGACTTCAAGCCAATACAAGGTGAGGATCAGACAAGGTATGCCTTTGGATCCACTTTCTTTTTCTGGTTATAGTGGAAATTCTTATGTACCAAATAACCAACGGCAACCACCATATGCTCAAAATCTTGGTAATTATCAAAATTGGTATGGTTATCAAGGCCAAGGGCAACATTTTGCTAATCAAATGCCACAATGGCAATAGCCACAAGGGAATTGGTATCCATGTCAGGGCCAAGGAAGTCAGTTTCAAGGGAATTGGCAACCTACTCCTCAATGGAGGGGGAGTCAGCCATGGACTGCCTAATCTTCTTGTTATCAACAGCCTATTCAGCAGCCACAACCTCCTGCAATAATGCCTCCTCCTACAGCCACTGCTATCCCACCTAAACAAATGCAGTTGCCCACTTGACCAATGCCAAATCCTAATATCAAATCTCAGCAACAACAACAAGATTATTCAGCCGATCTTAATCAATACCCATCCTATTCTCTACCTCTAAGTGATATTCACCTCCGATCTAGGACAAAATTGTCTAATCCATCTCCTCTAGTTATCACTAAGGTACAAGAAGAACAAGAAATCTTTGATCCAACAAATGCAATACCTTAGAAGCAGATATTACCACCATTTCCCTAGAGATTGCAAGAAAAGGAAGTTCTCATAGAACAAGAGCAAGGCTTTGATATTATAGATCAACTGAAGCATGTTTGTGTTAAAATACCATTGTTGCAGGCAATAAAAGATGTTCCTATATATGGTAAGGCACTGAGAGAAGCATGTCTAAAAAAACCTGGCAGGAAGAAGAAGGATCCACAAATAGTGCATGTTATGGGTCAACTGGCAGATATTATGTTAGGCAAGGTTGCAATTCCAAAATATTTTGATTCAGGTAGTCTTGTTGTAAGTATAGTCATTAATGGCAACCAGATAAGAAATATTTTAATTGATTTAGGGGTAGCCATTAATGTGATGACAAGATAAGTAATGAAACAACTTGAAATAAATGGTCTAAGGCCTACACCCATAGTTCTACAACTTGCTAATAGCTCTACAGTGAGACCAGATGGTATGATTGAAGATGTAGTGGTTATTTTGGATTCCTGGGAATACCCTGCAGACTTTATGATTTTATTTCCAAAGGCAACATTGGGAGGATATCTAGTAATTTTGGGAAGACCTTGGCTTGCCATAGCTGATGCATATATTGGATGTAGATCAGGGGATATGACTATTTCAGAAGGGAACTCTATAAAAACATTAGCCTTGTATTCTCCTGCATAATCCTAGTATGATCAACAGCAAGCCATTTGGCCTATTTTTTGAGAAGAATCCAAGGAAGTTGACTCTATTAACCACCTTATGATGATTAATCGAGGTCCATTCATGCAATTACATGATGAAGACTCAATTATTTATAAAATTCTGATAAATGAGTTGATACAAGAACAACAATTATAGGAGTTGGTTCCAAATATTGCAGGTTTGAACTTTCCTGCAACCACTAATATATTGCATACTTTGTTGCTGCAGGAAGTTTCTTCTTCTCATTTTTCTGATATGAACCAGATTGATCTTACTATCAAGATAGAACTTGATTTGAATAAATGTTTGAATATCAATAAAGATCTTTCATAATCTCAAAAGGGGACCCTCGTGGACTTGCTGAAATGTCAAAAAAATGCTTTTGCATGGGATTACAAGGATATGCATGGGATAGATCCAACAATTTGCACCCACCATATCTATATAAAAGAAAAATGTTGTCCACTCAAACAACCGCAAAGAAGAATCAATCCCGCATTAAAAGAAATAGTTAAAGAAGAATTGCAGAAGTTGTTAAAGGCCGGATTTATCTATCCTATCTCTGATAGCCAATGGGTATCACCTTTGGTAATAGTCCCTAAGAAAGGAGGAAAATGGAGGGTATGTGTTGATTATAGAGCCTTGAACTTAGCAACAAGAAAAGATCATTTTCCATTACCATTTGTGGATCAGGTATTGGATTCTTTGGCTGGTAAAATATATTTTTCATTTCTTGATGGATTCAGTGGTTACAATCAAATTTAGATAGGCCCAGAGGATCAAGAAAAGACAACATTTACTTGTCCTTGGGGCACATATGCATATTATGTTCTTCCTTTTGGGTTGTGTAATGCTCCAGCCACTTTTCAAAGAGTAGTAATCAGTTTCTTTTCTAATATTTCTCAGGACATCATGGAAATCTATATGGATGACTTTACAACTTATGGTTGTGAATTTGAACAAGCATTGGGGAACCTGAAAAAAGGTTTGCAGTGATGTGAAGACTATATTTTGTCATTAAATAGTGAGAAATGCTTCATCATGATGCAAGAAGGAATAGTCCTTGGTCAACATATCTCTGTAAAAGGAATACAGGTGGATCCAGCAAAGATTGAAGTCATTCAGCATATCAATGTCCCTGTGAAGCAAAAAGATGTAAGAAGTTTCCTTGGTCATGCTGGATACTATAGAAGGTTTATTAAAGATTTCAGCAAAATTGCAAGTCCCTTATATTCACTGCTTACCAAAGATATTGAATTTAAATGGAACTCTACATGCAATTAAGCTTTCTTGAAGCTTAAGCATGCCTTGACTCAAGCACCGGTTCTTAAAGGTCCAAATTGGTCTTTACCATTTCAAATTCATATAGATGCATATGATTATTCAATAGGGGCAGTATTAGGACAGAAGATTGACAAATTGGAAAGCGCAATATATTATATTAGCAAGAAATTATAGGGACCTGAGTTAAATTACACAGTCACTGAAAAGGAAATGTTAGCTATTATATATGCACTCAACAAATTCAGGCACCATATCATAGGATATCCCATATTTGTGCATACAGATCATACTGCAATCAGATACCTCATGAATAAGCCTTCAATTACTGGTAGATTAGCTCACTGGTTACTGTTGATGTAGGAATTTGATATCATAGTTGTTGATAAACCAGGGAAGTCTAATGTGGTTGCAGCCTATCTTTCAAGACTTCAATTGCAAGAGGATTCTACAGTGATAGATGATTCTTTTCTCGATGAACATTTATTCCTTATACAAGCCCACACTCCTTGGTATGCTGATATTGCCAACTATTTAGCTGCTTCTAAAATGCCAATTCATTTCTCTCCTAAAGAAAGAAGGTTGTTAGTAGAAAAAAGTTTTAACTTCTCATGGATTGTTGATTGTTTGTTTTATACTAGACCTGACCAAGTCATGAGAAGATGTGTAAGGGAAGATGAAACATATGATATCCTGCATGCATGTCATGATGAGCCATGTGGAGGACATTTTGCTGCCAAAAGAACAACACTCAAAGTACTAAATACAAGATACTATTGGCCCACATTACACAAGGATGCAACACAATATACAAGAAAATGTGACAGACGCTAGCGTATGGGAAGACCTACAAAATCTGATGAGATGCCATTATATCCACAAATATTAGTAGTACCATTTGATAAATAGGGTTTAGATTTTGTTGTCCCAATTGATCCACCTTCTAATGGCAATTCCTACATTTTGGTATGTACAAATTATGTAACAAAATGGGTGGAAGCTCATGCTATGACACATGCAAGAGATAATAAGGTGGCTGATTTTCTTTATGAAGAGATATTTACAAGATATGGAGTACACAGAGAAATTGTCTCAGACCAGGGACCACAATTTACTTCAAAATTGATTGCAGCTTTGGTCAATGAATGCAATATGCATAGGAAATCTACTCCATATCATCCACAAGCTAATGGATAGATAGAGGTTACAAATAGAGAGCTTGAGGCTATTCTTACTAAAATAGTATCTATTCATAAAAAAGATTGGTCTCATAGGCTTTCAGAAGCAATTTGGGCATACAGAATAACTTAGAAAACACCAATTGGTTTTACACCTTTTGAGATGGTTTATGGAAAAGCAGCAATGAAGCCTATTGAATTTGAGCATAAAACTCTGAGGACAACTTTGCAATAAAATATGACATTATCTGAAGCACAAAAGGAATGTATTCAGCAATTGAATGCTCTGGATGAATGGAGGATAATGGTTGTCCAGCAGATAGAACTGATCCAAAATCAGAGAGCAAAGTGGCATGATAAATATATCAAAGAAAAGAAGTTCAAAGCCCATGACTAGGCACTATTGTATGACTCCAGATATAAAGATACTATGGGGAAGCTGCAAACCAGATGGTTAGGTCCATATGAGATAAAAGAAGTTTTCAATAGTGGAGTTGTACGTTTGACCATAATTGACCCTGTTCGATTTAAGCTTTTGGTGAATAGTCACCGATTGCGTCTGTATCATAAGCCGACCACTAAAGAGGAGTTCGTGCAGCAATTCAACCAAAAGGATGAAACAAAGGTTCTTGCAACAACTGATAAGGTAACTACAACAACTGATAAGATTCCTATAGCAACTGAGTAGGCTCCTGCTGCAATTGAGCAAAGTAATAAAGGTAAGGTTTCTGCAGCCACTACAGTGAACCTTCTTGTCGCTTCATCATAAATATTTCCATGTCTTATGGGAATATTCTTCTCCATAAATAAAATTCCATCCACATCATTCCATCCCATCTTCTTATATGTCATTTCACTTCATTTTGCCATCATTTTCGTACGACTGCAGGTATGTACATATTGTATCTTATTTTAATTACGCATTTATTATTTCATTATGATTATGCCTTTCTAAATCCGCGTACACTCCCCAAAATCTCGTTAGCTTGTGTGGACACATGCTAGGTTAAGTTGGGGGGTGCTTTATGGTTTGGTTTCCAAGGTTAGTGATTATTCGTCCTTTTCGGTACTTAGAATTGATTGCTTGCCATCATTGTTTTAACAAGATATTATTTTCATACAAGGAAGTAATAAATTCTACTGCCAAAAGGAGATATGTATAGAATTTTCAATTTTGCAAGTCTGTTGAATATTTTGTTCCTTTGTTTCTCAGCTGCAGAGTGTTATATACTAACAGAGTAAGAATGGGTGGTGATCCAATCCGCCATGAGCCAACAGTCCATGAAGTGTTGCTGCAGGATGCTCTTTGTGAGCATTATTTTAGACACCATGGCTAGATTGATTACTTTTTGAAAATCAGAGACTTTAATGAAGAAATTGTTGCAGAGTTTATGCATTCCTTTAACGAAGGAGAAGCTATGGTTAAAGGTTTAAGGGTTATTGCTACGGAGCAGTGAATAGCTAAAGTAACAGGGTTGCTGTAGGAAGGAGAATTGTTTCCAGAATCAAAAGATGCAAGGAGCGCTAGGGCAGAGTTTACAATTCCCACAGATGAACCTCTAACGGTGGACAAGCAAGGAACTAGAAGAGTTTCCCTACCAGTAGAGTGGCCTCAGGTAGCTTTATATGTCATGAAATACATTACTTGTGAAGGGAGATGTTCAAATCTACATTCACCACATTTTAAATTACTTAGTCATTTACGGCATGGCCAAAGGGTGAATGTTCCTAATATTCTATACAACCTCATTTCTACAAGTGCTAAGGAAATGCGGAAGAATGGAAATTGTTCCGTCAGCCATCATGGTTTGGTTAAATTGCTTGTAGAACGTTCTCTTAGAGACGTTCACAGATGGAATGGGGGGTATTTGAGGATATATTGCATTTTAGGATTAAGGATGCTCTTGTTGAAGATGCTCCTATTGCAAAGGATCCACCAGTTGAAGAAAAAAATATTGCAGAACCCTCTTCTCCCGTAGTTGTTGCAGAGGATGATTTGCTCATCGCCAAAGGAGCTGTGGTTATTGTGGAAGAAGAGATGGTTGAAACAAATGTGGAGCAACCCTCCACTTCTCTTCAAAGAGAGTCACCAATTGCTAAGAGAAAAGGGAAGGAACCTATGGCCCAGCCGCATGCAACTCAAATTTCTCTTGCAGCCAAGAGACGTAGGACAAAAAAAAAACTCCCACAGCAACTGAAACCATTCCTATAGCCACTCCAAAATTTTATGTGAGAAGAACATGGAGTAGGACCCAGGAGGCTCATCCAGTAGGTGATCCGACAGAGGTTGTTGTAGTGGAAAAATCAGAAGAAGGAAGCCCTACAGATGTTGAAATTCAAGAAGAAGGAAGCCCTGCAGATGTTGAAATTCAAGAAGAAGGAAGCCCTGCAAATGTTGAAATCCATGAAGAAGGTGATGAAGATAGACTGTCAAATCTTGCTTTTGTGGCACAACAACTTGAGGAAACTATTGGAGAAATTCCACAACAAATTGAGGAATTTATTAAAGAGATCCCACAGCCTAAGGTAACGCCTATTAGACCTCCATCATCCCTAAGAAGTTTATCTATTGCTTTAACATTTTATAGACAATGGGAAATAGAGAGGGCTAGATTGCAAGGGATTATTGACAAACAACAAAGAGAAATTGAAAAGAGGGATAACAAAATTGAGGAATTAGAGGCTAAGGCTAAAACAATTTTTAGTATGGTCCCCGAATTGATGCAATGTAGGGTACCTCCAAGGGTTTATGTTATGCATTTGAAGGAGCGGTATTTAAATTTAAAATTGAACCGCATTGTTAGGGACCTTAGCCCCCTTTAGAAACCCCTGAAGAATTTTATTATGCTTACCAGACTTCTCTAGCAACTGTGAAGAATTTGCTATGTGAATTTTATCTACATAACTATGATGTACCCTCGGATAGTGAGTGGAACCCTTTATTATATATTGGGGATATCCATATAAAATCTTTAATGTCATGGATCCAAAATGAGATCAGCATGGGGGCACAAACCAGGGCATAGACAAATTTTGAATTTGACTGCCCATTGCCATTGAGGAAAGAAGCAAAGGAACCAAGAGTTCTTTATTATGAATGGCAAAAATTATTGGTAAGAGATGATGTTAGGAAACTAGTGCTTCCAATGAGAGAAGAAATATACCAGGCATATGAGCATTTAGTTCAGAGTGACAGTGCAGCTGCAATAGATGGGTTAACTCGGCGCTGGAATAACTTACCAGACAAATTGAAGCAAGGAGAACCTTATTCACTGAAAAATTTTTAGGCAGCTATGCAGAGAGCCCCCAAATATATACAACTGGGCAGAGAAAAGGCCAATAACTAGTTACTACTGATTTTTCAACCTCCTATTCTTATGTGGCCACTATTGGGATGCCAGACTCTGGATAAGCCCTATCATGCAGTAATAGAAGAATCAGCTAGATGGTCCAGGCTAGAAAAGATGAAGGGATTTTATTGGAATTTAGCTTCAGGAAGAACAGGTCAAGGAGCCATTGGTGATCTGAGAGTTAGTGCAAGAGTCAAAAAATTTCCTTTTGTTGTAGGATCAAAAAGCTCTTAAAGTTGGGGGGCATGATGAGTTGAGACATTGTCATATTTCTATCCTCAGAACTCTTGAGTTTTTGTCATCTTTTGGTTTGCATAGTAGTACTGATGTATTGGAAGTTTACTATATGTATTCCATATGTTAAGCCTGAACTTATTAAATCATGTTTTATCTTTGCCAGTTTGTTCCTACAGCCATGTGATTTATTCCTGCAACCATGTGATTTATTCCTATTGCCATGTGGATTATTTAGGGCAAGATCATATTTGAAATTAATATATGTGTTGATTAAATAAAATGCATATGTATGTTCTTGTATGTTATTTCTTTTATAGTCCAGAGAATAAATGATGCTGCGGTGGATGTTCGCCTATCGTGCCCGTTGAAGGGAAGGATACTCAAGTGATGATTGAAGATCAAAGTGTAGAAAAGCTGAGCAAGCATAAGGCACTGCATAAGAGAAGCAACCAAGAGACACTACCAATGTCTAACTTAAGTGGACATTGAAGTTGTAAATACCGCCACAGTATGTTATGACTATGGTTCGGTCTAGATCTGCGTTTCCTGCAGCATAAATCCAACTATCTCCTTTCTTGGTCAATCATTTGCCTCTTCTTTTCAGCGTGATTTGTGTTGTCTATTGTAGATGATTTCTTTTTAATAAGAATCTCTTCTTCTTCTGAGAGGTTAGATAGAAAGTGAGAAGAATAGAGCAGAGGATTTTTCATAAGCATTTTTGAGTTTCTTTTCGTGTTGACCATGTAATGATTTTCCAAGAACAATGAATAAAATTATGTTATTCAAATCTGTTATAGTTGTTTCTAGGGAAGCCTGGTATCACTCATCTAAAAGGGCCCACTTGGTGAGTGTTCCTATGCATTCTTTAAAATTAGTTTTCTTTCCTTAGCCGCAGTAGACATTCTTGCATTGACTATTCCTGCAGCCACTAGAAACAAATCCACTGAGTGTTCCTACAACCAAGCCAGAACAGAGTTTTTTTTTTTTTATCAGCATTGAATTTATCTAGTATTGCTTTTATGAGTTTATGCAGAAGTCTTCCTGTAGCCTTTCCATAGTTTCCATTCTTGATTATCTTTTCCACATAGTTGTCATAGGAACTTAGTGCATATATAGTGCAGACCCATTTCAAGCATTACGTCCCTGGGTTGACAATATAATGAACACTATCTATGAAAATAGTGACTTTACCAAATGAATGTCCAAACTTCAGGTTGAGACTTCAACCAGAGTTATTATTCTTATTGTTGGGCTGAACATGTATAGAGCAGAGATAGAATCAAAACTCTATTTGGCATAGCAGATGCATTCTTGAGTTCATTTTCAGTAATTTACTTTAGCAGAAAGCTTGTAGTCAGTGAGGCTCTTTAGTGATGAGTAGTATGCTCTAGGTAGTGTGCCTTCCTGCAAGTGCAGGCCCCTATTATATGTAATATCTTTTCATATAGCCAGTGAACTGATATTATGGGTCACAAATCCCACTGTGGTTTTTCCTCATTGAGGTTTTCCATGTATAAATTTTGTGTGTTATGGTGTTCATTTATGTGGATGGTTTATTTACTTCTTGTTATATGTTTATTTGTTTACCAGTTCATATATGCATGGTGTAAAAGGATAAAAACTCTTGATACCACGCTCCCCCCCTCCCCTCTCAGTGTTCTTGGATCCCAACAATTGGTATCAGAGATTGGTACCTTGGAAGAAGTTTAATAGCTTGAGGAAGATCCTGAAACCAAAATCTTTGAACATGGATATGGAGAAGCAACTGGAGATGGCCCTTGAGGATTATGATGCTGAAAGGATGAAGAACTTGAAATTGCAAGAATTGAATTCTACAAATGAATTCATTCTTATCCTACAAGAAAGGTTATCATCTGCTCAAGCCAAGAGAAAAGAACTTTTGCAAAAACCAGATGATGAAGAGAAGAATGCTCTTAAGGAACAATGTCAGAAACTAATTCAAGCAAACATACTCATGAAGAATTAAATGCAAGATCTGACTATGAGGTTATCAAAAGATATTGAGGATAGAAAGAAGAAGGAAGATAATCTTGTTATATCTCTGAAGAACAAATTTGATGAATGTGGCAGATTGACTCATGAGAATAATTTATTGAGAATTGATTTGGCACACTCCCAGAACAATGAGCAAGAACTTGAAAGACAAATAACTACTCTAAGAGATAATTTGACTACTGCAAGTGAGTATAAAGAAGAGTTTAGGATCAGTGTTGCAAAGTTGGATGACTTATTGAAAAGACAAAGACAGATTGATGATTCTAGAGGACTTGGATTTGTACAAGGTGAAAGCTCTGGTACTACAAATGGAGATCAGACAACCAGTATGCAGAACTCATCAGAACAGAGGAAACTGGTAAGGCAATCTAATGCTTATAAATTCAATGGTAGATGTTTTGTTTGCAATAAATTTGGGCATATGGCTAAACAATGTAGAAATAAAGCAAATCAAAACTACAATTCTATTCCTGGTCAATGCACAAACTGTAAGAAATATGGTCACAGATCAGAAGATTGCAGAATGAATGTTAAATGGCATGCATGTGGAAAGTTTGGACATTTTGTTAATCATTGCAGGTCAAGAAATGATACCAGATATGTCAAAGAAATTCAGAAGAATAATGTTACATGTTATGCATGCAACAAAATAGGTCATATTGCTAAGTATTGTAGAAGCAAGACTCAACTGGTTAATAATTATAAAGACAATGATAAAGGAAAGCAGAAAGTAAATTAAATACAACAAAATCACACCAAGAGATGGGTTAGAAAATTTGAAGAACCAAGTGGAGATGGATCTACACTGGTAACTCTACTGGTAGAAAAGGGTATTCCTCCACCGGTAGGAAATTTCACCGGTAACTGAGGCATAAGCCTTAGGGGTTGGAAAAGTCATTGCTAAATTTTTCATATTACCTTGGAAGAGACTTAAGGAGATCTGAAAAGTTGTGTTCATCATCAATGAAGGTTCACCTAACACATGACTATGAAACTGACATCCATAGGGTTGTTTGTGAAGCATTTATTACAAAAAATTAGGGTCTTATTTGCTGATAAAAGGGGGTAAGTGAATTCATTTTCACTCACCGAGCATTCAAGCATTCAAAGCAATGTAAAGACGAGCTAAGAGCGAGAAAAAGCATTGTGAAAGGATTTCGAGCAGTTATCTGAAGCACTCAATCTTCCACCAGCATTCACTTTCAGGTATTTTTTGAAATGGCATCTGGATCTTCAGCTCCTACTTTTATTGCAAATCCCACCATTGTCGCAGTCAAGGATAGGTTAAGGCGAGTATTTAAGGAGGTTCCCGAAATTGCTAAAAAGGAAGACTCTATGGGAGCATTTTCTAGGGTTCCTAACAGTGTAATGTATGTTGAAGATGTGAGGGCATACATTCATTGCACCCTTGAGGATTTGGGCACAAAGGACATCAAAAGCATGTATCAATCTGTGATACTGGGAGACTCTGGAACCATCAAACTGGAATACAAAGCAATTGAGGATCTAGGTTTAACCTGTATTCTGTACATACCAGAATTCAAAGATGAGGTTATCAGATACATTCTGAGCAGGGTTCACAATGAATTTATTTGGCTAGATAGGCCTTACATGATCATGAAGGAGGCTATTCAAGCTGTCACTGGCTTACCTAGGGTCAAAAAGAACTTGGCAAGAAAATTTCCAACACAGAGGTAGAGAAACTCACCGGTGATACACCTGATAACAGAACAATGAGGGTAAGCACAATCACCGACACGGATATAAAGTTTGCAAGCATGCTCATAGGTTACAATGTAACTCAATCCAACCGATTGAATTCTATTGCTAGTTCATGCATTCATGCTGCATATCAAATGTTGAGGAATAATGTGAAGTATGATTTATGTGAATGGATGAGGAGTGAGTTTATGTTAAACCTTGGTAACATTAAAGGAATCAAGAAAGTCACTTTTAGACATGGAAACTTGATTGTTTGTTTAATGCTTTACTTCCTAAATGAGCTACCCGGTCTAGGAAAGAAGCATTGGGCTCATGACATACCAATAGGTATGCAGATCAAGGATGAAATCACCTATCTTGGTACCGACAAAGATGAAAAACTTTGGGGGTATTTTAAGACATTTCAAGAAAACATGAGGCAAAGGGAGAGAATTTGAAAGAACATTATGGAGAAGTATTCCACTGATATCTGTTTCATGGTAAAACTGGTGAAACTCTTATGGAAGTAGTTGAACCTAGGCAAATATGGATTACTAAGCTTGGATATGAGGTGGATTATAGCATTTTTGAACTCTATGCAAAGATATTGTTAGATGCCCCATTTGATGATAAGACAAAGCATTTTGGTACAACAGGAGAGAAGGCTCTTGAAGTGAAAACTAGTTTTAACCAGAAGAGAAGAGAGAAGAAAATAGAAAAGATGTTTGCATATGTACAAGATGTGGTTTATAAGATAGACACTCAATTGGGTTCTAAATCCAAACAGGTAGCTAAACTGGCAAAGGTTGGTACTGCAGAATTGAAGAAGCCACAAGTTCACATTTCCCCTATCACTTTTGACTCTGATTCTGAGGATAATGAACCTCTGGCTTTTACAAAGGTACAAAGGAAGAATTTGGTAAAACCACCGGTAGAGCAGAAGAAGGCAGAGCCTAGGAGGAGACTTGATAGAAAGACAACTAAGCCTACTGCACCTCCACCACCGGCAAGGAAGCCTATGCAAAAGAGGAAACCAGTCACATCGACAACCACAAGCAAAAAGAAGAAGGGTGATGATACTGGAACCGGTAAGACCACAATGACCTATGTTGAGCTTATTGATGAAATTACAAAAGATGGAATATTGAAAAATGTATCAAAGTATTATGAAAATTTAGAAGTGAATGAACAAAATGAATTAGAAGAGGCCATTTTGTTGTATATAGACATTTATAAGAAATCCTTAGTTGAAATCTTGAAGGAGATACCTTTATCCTTGTATAATAAACTTGAGGCTAGGAGACTTGACACTGTCAAGAGAGATAGGGATATCAAAGAAGTTGCACTTTTGGAATTATGTGGTGCTGTAAATAATGAAGAAATGAAAAGATGTATAGACACTGCAAATAGGACAGTTTTTAGTAGCAAATCTCGACAGATAAGCCTTATGATGTGGAGAGTACATGAGGTGATAAATGAGACAAGTAAGGGATGGACCAAATTCTTTCAAAAAAACCCAGACTTTCTCACATCTCAAGAAGAACTTGCAAGGGAAACAACTTCCACCATTCCCGACAAATCAAAGGGAAGGGTATTTTGGGTAGTTCAACTCCAATTTTGACATAACCGACAGTAACTATAGACATTCAGACACAACTGACATCTAAGGAGAATGTACATTTTGTATTGGCACAGACCATATTTGAGCAAGGAAATGTACAAGACACTGGAAATATTGTGGATAATACTCCACCGATAGTTATCAACACTGCACCAAGTGGTGAAGCCACCAGTGCAAAAGAGGTTGAGATGGACAAGGTAAAAACAACTGAGTCCATACCGGTAGGTAAAACTGATTCCCTGAAAAAGATTTTAGCAATTGACACTTCTCAGGTTGAGAAGAAATCAGTCTCTAAGTTGAGTCCAATTGAATTAATGATGATGGCTACTCAGAAATTACTGAAGGAAGGTATTACAGATAAAGGATTAATAGATCAATTGGTCTCAGTATTGCACAGACTAATACCCGACTGTCAGATTGAAGATGGAGCAAGCCCTTCCGGTAAGCTCAAGACTCTAACAAAGCATATCTCTAACAATTTTCAATCTTTGAGGTAGATTGCAGACTGACAGGCTTTGGATGATTTCATAGTAGTAAAAAGAACAACTTTTGATAAGATTATAGAAACAAAGAAGAAGAAAATTGAGGACAAACTTATTCCTATTGAGGTTTGTTTAAAAATATGTACAAATATCTACAGAGTGTGTTGTAACATAGAAAGTCTTATGGCTAATGTAGATATCAGATTGAAGGAGTTATATGATAAGATGGCTAAAATTGCCAATTATTTTGATGGATTGACTGAATTGACCACATCTGTTGATGGACAAATTTTGTCCTTAGAGAACCAAGTTTTTTCTTTTGAGAAGGAGAGAGATAAAATAATGCGAAGAACAAGAAATCTAAGAGGATTGGTAAGTCCTAGACTAAATTCATTGGGTGTTCATAAGAAAGAGTGCATAGACATGATAGCTAAACCCACACCAACAAATATCCAAGAGAAGGAAACACTTTCCCACTTACTAAGTGGACTTGCATCTATTTCAGATACTTTCAAATCTAGTTGGGATACATATCTTCAGTTATTACAAAAGGCATACTTGGAAATCTTGAAGATGACTAAGCTCGAGTGAAACTAACACTATTTCTTTTATTCTTTCAATTCTTTCACCAGTCTTTGGCATTAATGTCAAAGGGGGAGTATGCACATATGTGAAAAATATCAGAGAAAATATCAGTGAAAAATATTAGAGAAAAATATCAGAGAAACACATGGGAAGGATATCAGATGGAGTGTATTGCTAAGGGGGAGCACACCGATAGGGAATCCATTTTTCACATGAGTGTTGCCATCAATGCCAAAGGGGGAAATTGTTGGCAATTGACACTCATTGGATTCATTTTGTTTTCATTGATGGCAACAAGATCTAATGGAGGTCATAAAGCAGCACTAGGAAGCATATACTAGTAGATACCGACTTTAGAGCATTTAAGGCTACACCAGCACCAACATTAATACTTCATTGGAGGTCGACATCAAGGAGAATTTACTTAATAAATCATTTTGTAATTATTATCAAGGCCAACATTGAATATCTTTTGTAAATGTATTGTAAGCCGACATAAGGCATATTATTTGTAATAGGTGTATAGGTCAGTCTACTAGGTTATTTTTGACATGATGATGATGAGACATATGAGATGTGTGGATATAAAAGAATATAGCAAAACTATATAATGAAAAATATATGTATGAAGATCATTTTGTATGTGAATTTTATATCATGCAATGATCTGTAGATAGCTTGGAAAGCATTCTTGGAGGAGAAGAAATACTGGTAGTAGTTCAGGGTTTATGAACCGCTACAGAGCAAAGATAGAACCAGAACTCTATTTGGCATAGCAGATGCATTCTTGAGTTCATTTTTAGTAATTTACTTTAGCAGAAAGCTTGTAGTCAGTGAGGCTCTTTAGTGATGAGTAGTATGCTCTAGGCAGT
Source organism: Cryptomeria japonica (assembly GCF_030272615.1). NCBI lineage: Eukaryota > Viridiplantae > Streptophyta > Pinopsida > Cupressales > Cupressaceae > Cryptomeria > Cryptomeria japonica. Next base: position 620,556,981 of record NC_081414.1, on the reverse strand, counting down.
GTGCCTTCCTGCAAGTGCAGGCCCCTATTATATGTAATACCTTTTCATATGGCCAGTGAACTGATATTGTGGGTCACAAATCCCATCATGGTTTTTCCTCATTGAGGTTTTCCACATATAAATTTTGTGTGTTATGGTGTTCATTTATGTGGATGGTTTATTTACTTCTTGTTATATGTTTATTTTTTTACCAGTTTATATATGCATGGGGTAAAAGGATAAAAACTCTTGATACTAGCAGAACACTCATTCACCCTCTCCCTCTTAGTGTTCTTGGATCCCAACATAAGCATGGTCTAGTAAGAAGCCCTCATTAAGACATTTATGCATCTTTGGTTGTGAGGTGTATGCTCATGTGCCTGATGTGAGTAGGTCAAAGCTGGATAACAAAGCTGTGAAATGCATCTTCATTGGCTATGACATTGGTGTGAAGGGATACAAATTATGGAACCCTCTCACTAAAAAAGTGTTGTACAACAAGAGTGTTATCTTCCGTGAGATGAAACCTGTCTCAGGAGATCCGCAGTTAGAGACGACAGAAAAGGAAAAGAAGCAGTTGAAATCACTTTAGCTTCTAAAAGGGAGATATTGCAAAACCTGAATGTGCTTGAGAATGAGGACCTGAATGTGCCTAAGGATGAGGAGAGCTCGAGTAGTTCTACAAGTTCAGAGGAAGATGATCATGAACCTCATGAAGCCTCACCGTAGGAAGTGAGGAGATCTACATGGGAGAGGCGGCAACCCGATAGGTATGGCTATTCACCAGAGAGGTTTAATTATTCAATGTTGAATGTTAATTATTCCTATGCATTGCTTACTAATGTTGACAAGCCTAGGATTGTGGAAGATGCAATTAATATGCCAGATTAATATTCTTGGTTGGAAGCCATGAAAGATGAAATGAAGTCATTGGAGACAAATGGAACCTAGGATCTAGTACCCTTGCCTAAAGGTAGAAATCCTATGGGCTGTAAGTGGGTATTTAAGAAGAAGTATGGTCTGGATGATAGTTTGACAAGTATAAGGCAAGATTGGTTGTAAATGAGTATTCTCAAAAAAGGGGTTGACTATGGAGAAATATTTTCTCTTGTAGCTAAGATAACATCCATTAGGTTTCTGATGTCACTTGCAGCGGCACATGACTTTGAAATTGAGCAGGTGGATGTGAAGACAATGTTTCTTCATGGTGATCTGGAAGAAGAAATATATGTGTCCCAACCAGAGCATTTTGTGGAGAAAAGTAAAGAACATTTGGTTTGTAAGCTTAAGAAGTCTCTTTATGGTTTGAAACAATCACCCAGAATGTGGTATCAAAAGTATGATACATATGTTTTATCTTTGGGTTTTACAAGATCTAAATCTGATCACTATGTGTACTATAAAGTTGAAGATGATTGGATACTTATTATTGCTCTATATGTAGATGATATGTTGTTTATAGGAAATAGTAAGGGAATTATCTCAAATTGAAAATCTCAATTGCCCTTGAAATTTGAGATGAAAGATTTGGGGGTAGAGAAATTTGTTCTGGGGATGGAAATTAGAAGGGACAAGGCTAGTATGAAACTTTGGCTTAGCCAGAGCAAAAGTATTACCAATGTTCTTGAGAGGTTCAATATGGTTGATTGCAAGCAGCAAGTAGTTCTAGTTTTGTAGGGAACAAAGCTATCAGTTAATGACAGTCCAAAATCCCTGGATGAGGTTGAAGACATGAAGCGGATACCTTATGCAAGTATTGTTGGTAGCCTCATGTATGCAATGGTCAGTACTAGACCAAACATTTCCCAAGCAATGGGAGTATTGAGTTGATTTATGGCAAATCCGAACAAGCCACATTGGGATGCTGTGAAAAAGGTACTTGGATATTTGAAGGGTATGTCGTACTATGCATTATGCTATCAAGGTAATTCAACTAGATCAAATAGATCTGTTAGCATTCAAGGTTATGTGGACACTGATTGGGCTGGGGATATTGATAGAAAAAGATCCACTAGTGGCTATGTGTTCATGGTGAATGGTGGTGCTATCAGTTGGATGAGAAAATGATAGTCTGTAGTCGCATTATCGACAATTGAGGCAGAGTACATGGCATATACTCGTGCATGTCAAGAAGTTGTATTGGTTAAGCACTTGTGTTCGGATGTTGGTTACGACGTAGGACAAATAACAATTTTATGTGACAGTTGGAGTGCAATATGTTTAATGAAGAATCCTACTTTCCATGCCAGAACAAAACACATTGATGTGCAATATCACTTTGTATGTGACATGGTTGAAAATGGCAAGGTAAAGCTAGAAAAGGTTGGCACTCGGGAGAATGTTGCAGATCCATTAACAAAGTCGGTAAGCATAGTTAAATTCAAATGGTGCACAAGCTCGATGGGGCTTAAAGCCCCTGACTCCTATTAGCCTTATTGAGTAACTCCGCGGATATTAGTAAGTACCTCGTCAAGTGGGAGATTGTTGAAGTGGGTGCCTCACACATACTGGGGTGTATGGTGAGTCCATTGTATGGTGGCTGCTCACCGTATGGTGAGAGACAATGTCGTATGACGGTGGCGTATGGGTGGCGTATGGTGAGACTCAGCACAATGTTGTACAGTGAGACCCAGCACTGTGGTGTGTGGTGAGACCTAGCACAAGACCCAGCACGATGGCATATGGTGAGACCCAGCCCCACAATGGTGTACGGTGATGCCCGCACATAGTTTGGTGACTGTCGGTTGGACAAGTGGCATACTGAGTTTGTTGACCATTTTGTAAAGTGACGGTTGACATACCAAATTCCATAACGAATTGCGGTGTATAAATTGCCGCAAGATTCTTTAGAAAGGTGTGGTAAAAAAACTCGGGTAGATTGTACACGATCTGAGCCTGTGAAAAAATTTGTTGTCTAATGTATGTAACATTGGTTACAGTAATACAAAGAAGACACTCATTTTTTGGTGTGTGGGTTTTTTCCTGAAAGGGTTTTCCATGTAAAATTTAGTGTTTCTCTATGTCTTGTGTTCTTATTATTTTTCCTATGATATTGTTCTCCTGTTTAAATGTGCATCTTAATATTCAAAAATAGATCTAAAAGTTTCTCTTGCTACTTCCTCTGCAAATTTGGTGTTTGGAAGGCATTTTCGCACTGTAGCTTTCCTTACATAAATTATGTCTCATAATTACACTTTACTTGAGTTGACTTAGGATAATGCATTCATTGTAGTTTGCATATGAGACACTTAGGGAAATGCACATTAGGGAAGATGGTTGTAGGAGAATCTCCACCTTTTGTGGTGTTATATTGTTATAACATTCCACCTTCAGTGGGTGATCCACCTTCAACGGAATATTCTATTATTTCTTCTACCTACCCCTACCTACCCTTGTATCTCATTGAGCCACATGTTATTATTGTATGCTTTCTCATTCCCTATAGCCTTGGATTTATTAGCAGGCTCATTTAGATTGTAATCTATCTTATTGCATTATTTATGAGAATACAGTTTGTTCTTGTCACATTTATTTCTCTCTTATTCTTGTGCTTTTCATTGGCCTCTAGATCTTGGTTGCTATAGGCAAGTTATTACATGGTATCAAAGCTATAGCAAATTCTTACAAGAATGTTGGATGTCAACATCCTAATATAATTGCACTTGATGTAACTACAACTATACTATTTATGTGACTTTGTAAATGTGAATTGTTAAGAAGAAATGTGTCTTGGGATGATGGTTTTTAATACACAACCATGGACACACAATTTGAACTTTTTGACATGCATTGACAAGTAATGGTTGTGTTTAAGATTATCAACTTGAGAATATGGGCCTTTTTAATTTTTGAAACCAGGGAGAAGAACACAACAACATTCATGATATTGTCTATAGGTAAACTTTTCAATTATGATTTAGTCTAAGATAGTCAATGTTCTAGGAAATAGGTCAAAGACATTGTAAACAATAAACAAAACTATATAAAATAATAAGATATTAAATTCTTTTTTTTTTTCTTTATGAACATATTAATAAAATTGTAAATCAAAACCATCCACATAAAATGACATAAAACGAATAACTAAAAAGTAAAATATACAATTATTTCCTTTGGTTGGTTCTTGAGCTGCAATTTACATTTTTCAAGACTGTTCCACCTGGTGTAAGGGAAAATAGGCTTGCTTTTTGTCATTCTTTATTCCAAATTTTATGAAGTGCTGAATATTGTTCCTTTGACGTACCCCGCACTCGATATCTCCCAAACTTGACCAAAAATGCCTTGCTGCTTTGTCGAGAATGCCATACACATATGGCTGAGGTAGGTCGGGTTGTTGAGAGACAATTCCTCCACTTACATAATGACAACCACTTAGCATTTTTTTTAATTAATTTAGCCAGGTTGATGAATAATTTCTTACATGCTTTGAGAAAGACCCAAACCCATCTTTGTTCCAAAGAAATTTACCAGATCTAAAACCTCTGTTTACAGGTATTAATCTATAGACGTTGCAGGTGCAAACAATTTGAATGAATAATTAGATAGTTATCATATTATGTATTTTGGATTGGGTTCTGGTTTGATTTGAAAAAAAAATTGTGATCCATACGAAGTCACCAGGTCTAGCTTCCTTCATCCACTTACACTCAAATAAAACGTTATGCAATTTCTATAATCTAAAAAAATTATATTATATTTCAAGCAATTTGAATGAATAATCACAGAGTATGTTTATCCCTGCCAACGTAAATAGTATAATATTATGTTTATCCCTGCCTTCTAGCTTTGTAGGGTTGGGAAAGAAAAACCGAGGAATCTATCATATAATAGTTTGTTTCTTGTGAAGGTAGAGAGCATCTTTGTGGTGGGCCAATGTTCACCTTTTATTAGGTTTTATAGAAGCTTATCGATTGGTTTCTCCTCTTGGCTGATTTGAGAATTTTATGGACTTAATTTTAGCCAAAAAAATTTTTTGTATGTGAAGAATAATCTAATGGTAGTCTCACTTATCCTTCCCATAAAACATGGATCTAATCTAATCTAATCTACCAGTTGTGCTCTCGGATTGCTATCGTTAGATGTATGTGATTTGCTCAATGAAATATGAAGTGGGTTCAATTTGACATTGTGAAATGTGGTCAAATTTAATGAGGGTTTAGGGAAAGGTAAAGAGAAGAATAAGATGGATTAAGAAGAAAATCAGAGCGAGAGAGGAGTTAGAAGAGATATAAGTAAATGATTTTGTACAGCAATGAAAGTGGGTTGTTGCATTCTTATCAGATCAGATCAGATCAGAAAGATTGGCGAAGGAGGAGAAGGAAATGAGGAGGTTTGAATTGCCACAGGGAGAAGGAGGCTTGGCAAATGGTGGGCTTTCTAATGGTGGTGTGAAGAAAAGGCAGGTGAATTACAGGGAATGCAGGAAGAATCAAGCTGCTTCCATTGGTGGGTATGCTCTTGATGGGTGTGGAGAATTCATGCCTAGTGATGCAGAGGGAACCAGTGGAGCCATGACATGTGCTGCCTGCCATTGTCACCGCAATTTCCATAGGAAAGAAGTAGATAATGAGGCTTCCCTCTGTGAATACCATCGCTCCACAAGGTGAATCCATCTGATCTAGGGTTTCTTTATTGCATGGCTTTTTTTCTGATTGAGTTTTCCTAGGAAGATGATGTTGGTCATCATGTTTTTTGCTTGTCTATAAACACTAGAGTGGATGGGTTGTTTGCACAAGAAAAGAGAAATTCTAAATTCGATTGGCCTGTACTGGCCTGGTTTGTTATCTGTCAAACTGTCAGATGTGTATTAAATGTGTAGTACGTCTTCATGTAGGATGATTTAAGAAACAATGATTAACTGGACTTTATTTCTTGTCTAAATAGTGTTACATTTTATACATAAATAAACCTTTCTCTGTTATCTAAGGGTTATGGACAGAAAGATTATAGTGATCAGTAATATTTTCTTGCACCATTTTCTTTTGTCAATGTTATCAAATGTGATTGAGTACATTTTTACCTGCATTGAATTTCTTTCCCAATTCTCTGTCATTAAGGTGTTTCTGATGTATGGATCCTATAAAAGAACATCTAATACTTGTACCTTCTAATACTTGTACCTTTCTTAATTTACATATTCTTGTGCTAAATTGCACATTGATTGATCAAAGAATGCTTTATTGTATTCTTAGAGTTGATTCTGCCATTTTTAATCACTTATTTGTGCTATTTTGTTTCTATGGATTCTTTGTAACAGTCCTACATCCAATGCTGTCTATCTTCTAAGATAGATTATTTACTGCCAATTTTCTATGCTGCCTTTACTTTTCTTCTCTGTTTTCTTAATTCTAGATTTTGATGTCTAAAGTGTGTTCTACGCTCTGTCCCACTGTGTTTTAATTTCTAATATTCATAGTTCCTGTAACAACCTATTATAATTCTAACATTCGTAATTCCTGGAACAACCTATTATAATTTTATATAGATATTTTTATTTTAGAATAAGTAAAATAGTAAGAATAATAGTTATATAACACCAGATAAAATCATACAGCCGGTCATGATGATGGACAATTTAATAGACTGGCAATTTCCTAGCCAAGCATACTTTTTAAGAGAAGATACAACACAGCAGCAGTATAAAGAGATATGGCTATAAATTCCTGAATTGGAGAAAAGCTTTTAAGCTTTATTCTTTCTAAAGCTAAAATTTCAATGGGTGGCGCTGTGGGGAAGGCTTACTGATCTTACAAGTTAGAAATATTTTTATGTAAAAATATTAGTTAGACTTTTTGAACATATGGATACTATTTATGAATACTAGAAGAAAGTGATTGGGAATTTATAGGATTGTATTGATCGTTTCTATTAATTGGTTATTTTATACTGCCTCACAGATGCAGATAGATAGATAGACAGGCAGACAAATTAGGATGACCTCAAACATTGATATTAGGTTAAATAGAATTGATAAGTAGTTGAATGTATTTGAAGGCATATTTTTCCATGAGTCCGTGCACCTTACAAATAAGTTGTAGGTTATTTGTATAAGGTTAGGTTTGAGTTTCGAAATGAAGGTGGTATTTGTCTATGTGAGGTAAGAGGCTGCGTGAGGTGTGAGGTGTGAGGTTGTGTTATATTGGAATTTTAAATTTGAATATATTAGTTATTTATACGAGGTGTGAAATCAATTTTAATTGAATGTTCAAAATGTTATTTATATAAGCATGAAGTCAATTTTGAGTAGTAATTTATATCTTAAATTTTTGGACTGTGGAAGTTCATAAATGTGCTAACTATTTACATGAGGCAAAGTTCAATTTTAAGCATACTAATTATTTATGGTGTGAGATTAGTTTTGAGCTGAAATTCAGAACTCAAACATGTAGTTTACTAAGAATTCAAAACTTTAATGTGTTAATCATTTATATTAGATTGGATTCAAACTAGAGCTTGAAAATTAAGAATGTCTATTGTTCATGTAAATCTTATGATTGTATATAAATGTCTATTGTTCATGTAATTCTTATGATTGTATATTTATATGAAGTCTGAGATTGATCTTTTGAATATATTTATATGAAGCTTGAGATTGATCTTTTGAATAGCCAACACATTAAGTTAGAGTTTAAAACTTAAAGGTGTCTATTATTTATATGAGGCATTAAATGGTTTAATTGTGTAAGACATGAATTGGAATATATTTGAGAAATGAGATCAAACTTTTGAATAGCCAAAATAACATGTTGGTTGTTTTTTTATTTCCAACATTAATATACTTATTAAAATGAATCAAAAAAGTTAATAGTTAATGTGAAGTTAACAGATTATTTAATGTCATTTTTCTATGTTTCCTTTATTTTCTTCTCTGTTTTCTTGTGTCTAAATTTTGACATCTAAATTGTATTCTACATTCTGTCCCACTGTGTTTTATGTTAAACATTCATAATCCCTGTAACAACCTATTATAACATTAATAGTTCCTCTAGCAAAGTATTAAAATTTTATTTATATGGATGTTTTGATATTGGAATAAGTAAAATAGAAAGAATAACAGTGCAAAAATAATAAGAAGATTAAATCATACTGCCAGTCTTGTTGATGGACTATCTAAAAGACTGGCTATCTCCTACTTTATACAAAACACAGCAGTCTATAGAGATGTGGCTATAAACTCCTGAATTGAAGAAAGGCTTACAAGCTTTATTCTTTCTAAATTTAAATGGGCGGTACTGTGAGGAAGGCGTATCCATCGTAGAAGTAAGAATTGGACATATGCATACTAATAGAAAGTGATTAGGAATATATAGGATTGTATTCCCAGATGCAAATAGATGGACAGAGATACAAGTTAGGATGAGCTCTACCATTGAGTTAGTAATCTGGATATTAGGCTAAATAGATTTAATAAGTAGTCGAATGCATTTGTACGCATAGTTTTAGGTGAGTCTGTACACCACCTTACATATCAGTTGTTGGTCGATTATTTAAGTAGGTATGATTATTTCTATAGGGTTAGGTTTGAGTAAGAATTAAAAAAATAATAATGATATTTGTTTATGTGGGGCATGATGCCGTTTTTTATTTAAAATTTAAAATTTAAATATATTAGATATATATATGAAGTGGAAGATCTACACCAGGCATGAAGTCAACTTCAAGTCAGAGTTTAAATTTAATACTAATTATTTTTATTTATATTATCAGATTAGTTTCCAGTTGAAATTCAAAACTCAAACATGTAGGTTACAGAGAATTCAAAACTTAAACATGTTAGTAGTATGAGGATTCAAATTAGAGTTTGAAACTTAAGAATGTCAACTGTTTATGTAAGTCCTATGATTGTATATTTATTTGACGTCTAAGATTGATCTTTTGAATAGCTGACACATTAAGTAAGAGTTGTAAACTTAAAGGTTTGAACTATTTACATGAAGCATTAAATGAATTAATTATGCAAGACATGAATTGGATTATTTATTTGGCAGATGAGATCAAACTTTTGAAGACCCACAAAAACATGTTGGTTGTTTTTATGTTGCAATTTAATACATTAATATACTTACTATTGAAAATGAAGTCAATTTTTCAAGTGAAGCTTCAAACTAAACTTTGAACAATCAACATAGCAACATGCCAGCTATAATGACCCAAACAATAACATAGCAATTCTTGACTTTTGGATCTAATAGAACCCAACCCCCTTTTATCTTGTTTGGTCTATTAACAGTCTTACAATTCTCTTTCTTGTCTTACTCTCTTCTTGGTGAAGAATTGTGAAGTTTGATCTGAAATGTCAAGGGGAAAAAAAAAGACATACAGTCAAAACCAGAAACTATGCACAACAACATACCAATTATTTACACAAAGAACAAGACCAAATATATAAATAATTAACACAACAATATATCGATTGTTTATGTTAAACACGAAGACAGACAACCTAAAAACATAACCCAAACCAAACCTTTCAAAACCTAGCAATTGTTTTAAAGTGAGATGATTATATAGATTGTTTACATAAAAGTTAATGCAAACCAAACATTTCAAAATATAACGGAACAGCATAGAAATTGTTTTTAAGTGAGGTGATTATGTAGATTGTTTACACAAGAGTCAAGGCCAAACATTTGAAGAGTCAGGATGACAATATAATTTGTGGGGTCTCACATGAAACAGATGTCAGCTCAGTAAAAGAATCTAATTTTGCAATCTTCAGAACAAGTTCACCAACTGAACTGTACATATGCATGATTTTATTTCGAAAAAAATTGAAATCACATAGTACAGACTAGATAAGAATCAGCTACTAAACAGGCTATTCATGTAAAATGTGAGGCCTGCAAAGTATACCACACCTGGTATTGGGTCGTACAAATTATACAGAGAGTTCAGAAGTGTACTCCCACGGATTTACAAATTATACCATTTATCCATTTGCTGGGTATTAGGTATCATAGTAAATTGATTTTTCGCTTACTCAAAAGTTATCTACATTTTTCCATTGGACTATTACAACAACTTAATTGCTGTGCAAAAGTAATAGTTGTACAGATAAAAAACAGAACCTGCTAGCTCTTAACTATGAAATTATACGAAGTAAATTGCTTGTCTAGCACTTTTTTTCTGTTATATGTCATTCAATGACAACCTTTACATCCAGTGTGCCTCGATTGTTAATAAATTGAAGTCATATACCAGGAAATCTGCTTTGCAGTGCTAAAAGAATCCTAGTAACAAGAAAAAATTGCATTTACTATTAAAAAGAAAAAAATTGCTCTCGTCAAAATATAAAGATTAGATACCTAGGTTAATCGACGATATAAGATTTTTTAAATTTATAATGTTTGGATTAGATAAATTCCATTACAGTAATAGTCATTATATCTAAATGTTTTTAAATTTGTTTGAGTGAAAAAAAAATTATTAATATTTGATATCAAATTTTATGATTTGTCATCGTGGTGTAGATAAATAAAAAGAGAAGCAAAATGGGTCTTAAAATTTGATTCAAAATATAGATAAAATGAAATTCACTTAATTAAATCTAGAAACATTCCAAACTATATTGAGACAACGATATATATCTGGCTTGTTTTGTATATGATAGGATAGTTTGGGCACAAATGACTATTACAGATGGGTCTTAACATTCCTCTCTTTTGCTATTCTTGTTAGTGTTGTTCATTCACCCACTTTTGAGTCTATTGTTGGTAAGACTTAAAGGTGGAGAGAAGGAAAGCACAAAACTCAACATGATGATTTGATTAACTTTGCAAAAGTATAAATATGCCATGGAGAATATGTGAACTATTAACAAATAATGAGAACTGTGAGAAATAGTATAACTAAAACTTATGCTAACATCCCCCCTCATATTATAGTAGTCTTGCAAATGTACCCCCAAAGCAACTCAAATTTCACCTTGCCAAGAGACTTGGTAACTATATATGCAATTTGAGAATCGTTCGAGCAATATGAAGCTGAATGTGGTGGTGCACCACCTGCTCTCAAATGTAATGGAATTTGACCATAACATGCTTCATTCCCTCATTGAAAAATGGATTCTTCACAAGATTCAATACCCCTTGATTGTCGCAATACATAATTGGTGGCTTGTCTTCAATAATGTCCATATTAGCTAGAATGCAACGTAATCGAATTGTCTTGCACAACTCCTCATGCGGCATGGTATTTAGCCTTGGTGGATGAGAGAGCGACAACAATTTGCTTCTTACTTATCTACAAAATAAGGCTAGATCCAAGATGAAAACTAGAGCCTAAAGTTGATTTCCTATTATCAATAGATCCAACATAGTCATCATATCCCTACAAGAAGAACTTATTATTCTTCTTATATTACAAATCATAATCAAGTGCACCTTGAAAATATCATAAAACATACTTAGGTGCAATCCAATGACACTTTTTCTGCTCATGCATAGACTTGGATAGATAGCTAACAACAAAGCATAAATCTGGTTTGGTATAAGTCAATTAAATGAGACTCCCAACAAGCTATCTACAAAGAGTCACATCAACTTAAGGTGAATCCTAGAAGAAAGAGAGTTGCAAACCTATCTCCATTGGAGTGAACAAAGGTTTACAATCAATCATACCAAACCTTTCTAGGAGTGTCTCGACATATTTCATCTAGGAGATAAAATAATGATGCTCCTTATACCATATCTACAAGCCAAGACAATAGTGAAGTAGTCCCAAATCTGTCATGTAGAAGGATTTCTTTATATCATTATTGGTAATATCAATGAGATTATCGGAATTCCATGTGATCACAAGATCATCAACATACAAAGCAAGAATGACATTCTTCGTTTAACCTTCTTAAAATACAAATTAGGATCTAAGGGGCTACTAATAAAACCATGTTGTAAGAGGTGACCATCTATTTTTATATATCATACATGAGGAGCTTGTTTAAGCCCATAAAATGACCTATTTAGAAGACATACCTTGTGAGGATTATGTTCATCGATGAAGCCTTTGGGTAAAGTCATGTAGACTTATTCTTCAAGATCACCATTCAAGAAAGCACACTTGTTATGCATCAGGTGAATCTTCCATCCTTTTTGTGTGGCCAAATAATAGACAACTTTGATTATTTGAGCTTTGTAGTTGGTGCAAAATTCTCCTCATAATCATGGCCTCATACTAAGTATATCCCTTTGTAAAAAGTTGTACTTTATATTTGTTGATGGATCCAAATGTCTTACATGTTTTGTTTTGAAACCCATTTGTAGCCTATGGGTTTCATTCTTGTAGGTAGATTGACAGGATCCCATGTTCATTTCTTCATCAAAGAGTCATACTCAACATCCATGGTTTTATTCTAGTGTAGCTAACTGAGGAATTGAGCTTTATTAATTTCATTACTATTCACAATTGAACCCATTACTGCAAAATTCACCTCATTGCTTATCTGGTTTCTTGATTTTACTCCTAAGGAGAGGTTTGGAGGAGAAACTAGGAGGGATTCCTCTATGATGGTTTGAACCCATTTTGGGCTCAAATATGATTACAACTATAAAAACTAAATCTCCAAATTGCCAATATCAACAAACAATTCTGCATATGACTCATCTTTTCTTGAGAAGGGTCCTCTATCTCATCATCTAATTATGATAGAAGTCTATGAGATGTGGATGGATCTTCCTTATGCACCAAGGAGTCAAAAGATGACTCATCACATTCCACATCTTGAGTCATAAATATTTTGTGTCTTGAGATCCATGAGATGATAAGCTTTCTAGGTAACATTGTACCCCTAAACGATACACTAGAGTGTCTTGGAATCAATCTTCTTCCTTCTATTAGCTAGGACATGCATATATGTAGTACAACCAAATACTCTAAGTTGAGAGATTGATGGTTTATAACCACTCCATACCTGTTTTGGTGTTTTATCTTGTAAAATATTGGTGAGATCTTTATTGAGTACATACACGGTTGTCTAGACTACTTCTGCCCAAAACCGATCCTTGTACTTGGTTGTGGCATGCATGCAACAATCTATCTTCGTGAAAACCCAATTATGACACTTTACATTGCCATTTTGTTGGGGTCTATAGGGTATATTCAAAATCTATTTGATGCCATGAAACTTCAAGAACTCAATAAACTACTTAGAGGTTAATTCCCCACCTCGAATTGAGTGGAGGAGAAGAAGAAGCTTGTTTGCCTCACAAAACTTAATGGTAGAAGTCCTAAACGCGTGAAAATTCTTCACTCTTCCTTGTGAGAAAAGACACCCATGTCATGTGAGAGAAGTCATCCATGAACAATTGGAAGTATCTATTGGATATTGTTGGATATTGTTGCTACTAGGATATGTTGTTGTCATTGATGTCAACATATTCCTATGTATTGCTCTAGTGATTGCAGATTGGGATGATCTTATCATCTGGTTTGTAGCATTGGTTTGTTAATCATTGTTTTGCAGAGCTCAGTATTTCCTCCAGTATATTCTAGTGTGATCATTTCTTGTGCTGTGCTTTTGGGATATTGCTTGGGATGGTCTTGTGTATCTTCATTTTAGATAGATCATGATTTGGTGCTCCGCAAGTTATCTTTCTTTATGATAGTTGCTGATTGGTCAAGTGTTTCTGAGCTTTTAGACATTGACTGATGAAGATTTGATAAGTGGTGTTGATGCAGTTGTTCCCGATGACTCTAACGTGCTTGCTGGTGTTTTTTAGTCATGTCCTATTTGTTTTGGTGATCTGCGCTGATCGTTGTGTGAGTTATTGGTGGTTTCTATGAACCGGTGGTGATTTTCATGTTATGTGGTTTTCCTGGTGGTGTAGCATGTAGTAATTGATCTTGGTGTGATTTATGGTGGAGATGAGAATTTGGGAATTTGTTTTAGGACCATGTTATGCTATGTAAATCATTATATTGGTTCGGTGGTTGATCTTTGTATCGTGTGATGTAATTTTGTAATTGAGGGTTTAGGGTTTAGTCGACCTTGTTATCAAGGTTGATGAATTGTATATATAGGTGATTTAGTCATGTAATTTAGGTGTCGATGTTGTGTCTACATTATCAAAGAGAGGTTTATGTGTGAACAAGTGATTTATTCTTCGATGTTGAGATTGAGGTGAGATTGGTGTTGCAGAGTAGACAAGTGTGCCTAACTAGAACTGTAATCAGTCATTTGGAGATGATATTCTTGCAATTCATTTCTTTCAGATTGTAATCTGAATCTTATTGTAAGTCAGTGAGAATTCCTTGAGGGTTGTATCCTTTCAATCCATTATATTTGAGCAGTGAGCTCTAGGCAGTGTGGCTGAATGCATGTGCATTCCCCATTGTAATATTTTCACATACTACTGCAGAGTATCATCTTATTGTGGGTAGGTTCCCACAGTGGTTTTTTCCTTAATCGGGTTTTCCACGTCAAAATCTTGGTGCTGTGTGTTGTGATTTCAATTTTCTTATTTGTCTTATTGCTATAGTTTATCTGTGTTTTGTGATTAAATTTTTATCTTGATGGAGACTGATTCACCTACCCTCCTCTCAATCTTCCTTCTTGGCTACTACTAACAATTGGTATCAGAGCTAGATCTTATGGTAGAAGCTTAATCACTTGAGGAGATCCGGGATGGTAGCTCAAGGTGTTATCTTTAACAAGGACAGTCTGAGATATGATGGAAGTAACTATGCTATATGGAAGGACCGGATGGAAGTGCACTTGAAATGTCTTGGTGAAGATTATTGGAAGATTACAAAGAGTGCCGATATTGTTCCTCTAAATGGACCATCTACTCCTGATGAGATCAAGGAAACTGAACATAATATTAGAGCAAAGGAAGCATTGCTTAGTGCCTTGACTAATTCTGAGATGACAAATGTAATGGGACTTCAGACCACACATGAGGTCTAGGTGAAACTTGAAATTCTGTATGAAGGTGATAAATAGGTGAAGGTTGCTAAATTGCAGAGTTTGAAAGGAAAATGTGAGACACTGAAGATGGGAGATGATGAGAACATACACTCCTTCATGGCTAGTGTGAATGATCTTGTCCTAGGTATCAGATGTGTCAATGGAACCATTGAGGAAGATGAAATTATCACTAAGGTTTTGAGAGCCTTGCCTCTTGCTTATAAACATAAGGTTGTTTCTATTGATGAGATTCAGAGTGTGACCACAGTAACAAGAGATATGTTGGTTGGAAATATTGTTGCATTTGAGCTGAGTGAATTTGGAGAATCACATGGAAAGTCTAAGACTGCATTTAGAGCATCTGCATCTATATCTGGTAAGTAGGGATATGATCCTGATGAGTGTAGAATATCTAGATATGAAAGAAAGAGAAAAGATATGGAAGAGCAAGAGAGAGAGTTGGATGAACTTAAAGCAATTGTTGCCCAGAGATTGCCTAAAGGTGTCAGTAAGTATGATGGAAAGTTGCCTTTGAAATGTTTCTCTTGTAACAAAATAGGATATTTTGCTTCTAGATGCACAAAGAGAATGGCTAAGTATGACAAACATGATAAGTTTGACAAGAATGATAAGAATTATGGATATGACAAGCATGAGAGGTATGACAAACCTTACAAGCCTAACCAGATGTATAGGAATTAGATGAACTATTACTATGATGTTGATGAAGGTATTACAGATGAAGAACCAGAAGGAGATGGATTTGTATTCCTTGCCATTAAGGAAGATGGACCTATACATGTTGATTCCACTAGTTGAGATATTGAGGAGAAATCTTTAGTTGCTAAAGTTGAGGAGAAAGATGAATGGGTAATTGATAGTGGTTGTTCACATCATATGACCAGTGATAAAAGAAAATTTGTGAGCATGGAAAGATATGATAGGGGAATAGTTATATTTGGAGATGAGAAAGCTTGTGTGATCCATGGGAGAGGTTCTATTTTTTTTGATGGTAAGCATAACACTGATGATGTCTTGTATGTTGAAGGTTTGGAGCATCATCTTTTGAGTGTTGGACAGATGGTTGATAAAGGTTATGATCTACAATTCAAGGATAGAAAATGCAAGATCTTAAATGCCTCTGGTATAGAGATTGCATCTGGAACCAAGACTGAAGGTAACATTTTTTATTTTAATCCTAGTGAGAAAAGTTGTTTGATTGCTTAGATTGATGAGAGTTGATTGTGGCATAGGAGAATGTGTCATGTAAATTTTGATTCAATGATCAAGATCAGTTCTACACATGTTGTTAGAGATCTGCCTAAGACTATTAAGCCTACTAATCCAATATGTAAGGAATGCCTGTTGGACAAGAAAACAAGAATTTCTTTCAAGAGAAAATAGTATACATCTGATGGATTGCTAGATCTTGTGCTTATTGACCTATGTGGACCTACTAATGTTAGAAGTGTGCAGGGTGATATATATTTTATGCTACTAATTGATTATTATTCTATGATGATGTGGGTTGTCTTTTTTAAGGAAAAATAAGAAGCATTGGACAAATTCAAGATATTCAAAGCTAAGGCTGAGACTAAGTCAGGATTGAAGATGAAGTGTTTGAGATTTGATAGAGGTGGAGAATTCTGTTTCGGTGAGTTCAATTCATTCTATGAGAAGCATGGTATTTGAAGACAATTATCTTCTCCTAGAACTCCTTAGCAGAATGGAGTTGTTGAGAGGAAGAACAAAACTATCTTGAATGTTCCAAGGACTATGTTGATTGAAGGGAATGTTCTGAAGATATACTAGAAAGAATCTATTAGCATTATTGTCTACACATTCAACAGAGTTCACATCAAAGGTGATACCGGTAAGACCCCTTATGAGCTTTGGTTTGGTCATGTTCCTACTATGAGATATTTCAGAGTATTTGGTAGCAAATGTTATATCAAGAGAGATAAGGATATAGGAAAGTTTGATGCTAGAAGTGATGAATGAATTTTCTTGGGATATTATACAAAGAGAAAACCCTATCGGTGCTATGATAAGAGATTGAGAAAGATAGTGGAGAGGGAAAATATGAAGGTGGATGAGAACCTTGGAAAAGAGATCAGAGCATGTGGTTATGATGATGGACAACATATTGTTTTAGCTCCTATTCAAACTGAAGAGCCTAAGAAGAATGATCTGATAGAGGCAATTAAGCCGAATGTTGTTACTGCTAATGAAGAAGTGTAGGAACCTGATAATCAGAACAATAAGAAGACTCTGAGGTATGTAAGACTAAATCATTTTGAAAATCAGATTATTGGTGACAAGAATAAAGGTGTAATGACTAGAAGATGGTTAGTTGTTGAAGAAGTATGCTTGATTTCTAAAGTTGAACCCAAAGATGTTGCTGAAGACTGTAAAGATAAAAATTGGATGAGAGCTATGGAAGAACTAGACCAGATTGAAAAGAATGATACTTGGGAACTTGTGCCTAGACCTAAGGATAAGAATGTTATTGGTACTAAATGGCTGTTTAGGAACAAATTGAATGAAGTCGGTGAAGTTGTCAGAAATAAGGCTAGACTAGTTTGCAAAGGATATTCTCAGCAATAAGGAATTGATTATGAGGATACTTTTGCTACAATTTCTAGGCTTGAAGTTGTTAGACTATTGCTTTCTTATGCTGCTTATAAATATTTCAAGGTATATCAGATAGATGTCAAATCTACCTTTTTGAATGGTGATCTTGAGGAAGAAGACTACATTGAACAACTTGAAGGATTTTCACTATCGGATGATGGAGGCATGGCATGTAAATTGAAGAAAGCTCCTACAACCTAGTATGCTACATTAGGTAAGTATTTATTAAAGTTGGGATTTAGTAAAGGTGTTGCTGACAATAATCTGTACTTTAAGATAGAGAATGATAACATCCTGATTGTTGAATTCTTTGTTGATGATATTATCTTTGGAGGTGATGATGACTTGTGCAAGAAGTTTGCTGGTGATATATAGAAAGAATTTGAGATGTCTATGATAGGTGAGATGAAACTATTCTTAGGTTTGTAGATTTCACAGACTTGAAAAGGTATATTTCATATCTCAAACTAAGTATGTGAAGGAATTGCTAAAGAAGTTTGGGTTAAATGACTCCAAACCTGTTGGAACTCCTATGGTGACTGGTTGTAAATTTTCTAAGAATGATGAATCTCCTAAAGCTAATCAGAGTTTGTATAGATCTATAGTTGGTGGACTGCTATATCTTACTCAAACTAGACCAAACATTATGCATGTTGTGTGCATGGCTGCTAGATATCAAGTTGTTCCAAAAGATAGTCATGTCACTGCTACGAAGAATATATTAAAATACTTAGAGGGAACTCTGAATTATGGTCTGTCGTATCTGAGGAATGATAATTTCATGCTATGTGCCTACATTGATGCAAATTGGGCTGGTGATGTTGATGACTGGAAGTGCACTACCAGTGGAGCATTCTTTTTGGGTAAGAAGTTGGTTTCATGGGCTAGCAAGAAACAAGATTCAGTGTCCTTATCTACTGCTGAAGCTGAGTACATTATTACTGCTAATAATTGCACTCAGGTAGTCTGGATGAAGCAAATGTTGAAGGATATCAGAGTTATTTATGATGAACCTACTGTTATATACTGTGATAATTCTAGTGATATTAACATGTCAAAGAATCTAGTGCAATATTCAAAGACTAAGAATGTGTCAATCAAATACCATTACTTGAGAGAGCAAGTCAGTGAAGAGAAGGTGAAGCTGGAGTATATATCTACTAAGGAACAAATAGCTAATATTTTTACTAAGCCTTTTCCTGCAGATACATTTTTCTATTTGAGAGACAAGTTAGGGGTATCCACCCCTCTTAATGAGAACTAGATGCATTGAGTTGCATCAATCGGGTGGACTTCAGAGCTTTTTCTCTTTATCTAAATTGGTGAGTTGGTTCTGCTACTGTGCTGGAGTAGTTTGTGTTTTTGGAGTGATTTCAGATATTCATGGGGAGAGTGATTTTGGTTTTCCGTTTTGATATATTTGGCATTGTTGTAAAAGGGGGAGAGAGATCATGTGAAAAATTGCCCTATATGTCATGATCTTAGGCAGAGTTTGCTGGAGATATCTTCTTTTCTTTACATTGATTATTTTTCACATTCATATGTTGCCATCAATGCCAAAGGGGGAGATTGTTGGATATTGTTGGATATTGTTGCTACTAGCATATGTTGTTGTCATTAATGTCAACATATTCCTATGTATTGCTCTATTGATTGCAGATTGGGAAGATCTTATCATCTGGTTTGTAGTGTTGGTTTGTTGATCACTGTTTTGCAAAGCTCAGTATTTGCTCTGGTATATTTCGGTGTATCAGTTCTTGTGTTTCTCTTTTGGGATATTTCTTAGGATGGTCTTGTGTATCTTCATTTCAGATGGATTGTGATTTGGTGCTCTGCAAGTTATCTTTCTTTGTGGTAGTTGTTGATTGGTTATGTTCCTGGTCTTTCAGATGTTGGCCGATGAAAATTTGATAAGTGGTGTTGATGCAATTGTTCCTAATAATTCTAACATGCTTACAAGTGTTTCTTAGTCATGTCCTATTTTTTTGGTGATCAGCATTGATCGTTGTGTGATTTATTGGCAGTTTCTATGAATTCGTGATGATTTTCATGTTATGTGGTTTTCCTAGTGGTGTAGCATGTTGCGATTCATCTTGGCGTGATTTCCAGTGGAGATGAGCATTTAGGAATTTGTTTTTGGACCATGTCATGCTATGTAAATTATTATATTGATATGATGGTCGATCTTTGTATTATGTGATGTAATTTTGTAATTGAGGGTTGAGGGTTTAGCTGACCTTGTTATCAAGGTTGATGAATTGTATATATAGGTGATATAGTCATATAATTTAGGTGTCGATGTTGTGTATGGATTATCAGAGAGAGGTTTATGTGCAAACAATTGATTTATCCTTTGATGTTGAGATTGAGGTGAGATTGGTGTTGTGGAGCAGACAATTGTGCCTAACCGAAACTGTAATCAGGCATTTGGAGATGCTATTCTTGCAGATCATTTATTCTGGATTGTAGTCCGAATATTATTGTAAGTCAGGGAGACTTCCTTGAGGGTTGTAGCCTTTTGGGCCATTATATTTGAGCACTGAGCTCTAGGCAGTGTGCCTGAATGCATGTACAATCCCCATTGTAATATTTTCACATACTACTGTAGAATATCATCTTATTGTGGGTAGGTTCCCACCGTGGTTTTTCCGTTAACTGGGTTTTCCATGTCAAAATCTTGGTGTTGTGTGTTGTGCTTTCAATTTGCTTATCTATCTTACTGTTGTAGTTTATCAGATCTATGTTTTGTGATTAAAGTTTATATTCTAGTGAAGATTGATTCACCCCCCCCCCCTCTCTTAGTCTTCCTTCTTGGCTACTACTAACAGTATCATGTCCTTGAAAGGAAGTAATAAATGGTCCACATAGATTTGTATGTAAAACATCAAGACACTCCTTGGTATGGAAGGTGCTCAACTCTAGTAGATCCCAATGTTATTTATCAGCAAGACATATAAAAAAAATAGGAAAGGAATGGAAAAGATGAGGAAGGCCTCTTACCATCTCCTTGGAACTAAGTTGATAGATAGATGTTCATAATGGACTTGACCATAGAGGCATAGAGAGAAACTACGGAGGATGAGACTATGCATCGAGTGCAAAAAATTGATCCTTTATAAAAGCTCTATCAATGATCATTCCATCTCATGTGATGAAATTGGATTTGATACCATCCTTGATCTAGAACTCCACCTTAAGCTTATGATTCAATAGTTGATTGACAAATAAGAGTTATTATCAAACATGGAACATAGAGCATATTCGTGAGAGAAAAATATTTCTCTTCTTAAGAGGAATAGTTACATTATCAATGTCTTCTACAACATGCTCCTTATCATTTGCTACCTAGATTATGTAGTACGCCCTCCTTGACTTATCTTTTGATTTATGCATGGACAGACTTATCTAGACTCTTATATGATGTTTTGGCTTATGATTATGACTCTATCTTGATGCTAGACATTTTATGTGGACATATGATATATAATGACTCATGTGGATGATGATATCTATTCTTGATTATTATGATGATGGATTCATATTTGATGATATCTATATGCACTTATTATCTAGATGGATTATATTACTCATGAGATTTCGATGATATTGTAGTTAAGCTAACCCTATTTTATTATCATGATGAATGAGTTGACGCTAAGTGATTGTGAATGTCTTCTAGTGTCTTCATGTCAGGGACAATGTCATATAACTCATTGCGAGCAAGATATGGCATTGTGATTCTCTATCACTTGCTTGTGTATTTATGATATATTATTATACATGTTGTATCATGGATTGGTGGTTGCAAGATTGCAAGTACTATACATAGACTCCACCTGGCTTCACAGGTCTAAACGTGTCTCAATCCCAATGGAAATTTGATGGAGATGGCAAGAGTTCCATCTACACACTCTAGGCTTAAGTTGTCATCTCTTGTCAGTCAGTTGTCTTGGTGCGAGTTGTCATGCTAGCATGTTGTGTTGTGGTCCTTTGGTGGCATTGTGAGTATTCAGTTATTTATTTAATTAATGTTTGATTAATATAGTTTATTAATGTTAATTTAATTTATTATATAGTTTGGTTAATTAAATATTATTGGGTGATTTATTATTATTTGATTAATGTGTTGTGGATTTAATAGTTTGTATTTATTTATTTACTCATTTGATTTCTCGATTTATTGTTTAATTGATTATTTATTAATTATTATTTAATTAACTATTATTTATTTATTGTTTAATTGGGGTTTATATTTAAATGAGACTAAAATTTATTTGAGGATTTTGTTTTATTTTGGCTTTAGATTTTATTTGATGCTTTTATTTATTATTATCCCCTTGGTTTATTTATTGGGCTTTGGTTATTATTATGCATTTGAATTTAATATTATTATATTATTTCTCTTGTTTCATGGGTAAAAACATATATTATATTTCTTACCTACCTTCCTTGATTATTGGTAAAAAAGCCTTGGAAAAATAAATATGTAATATTTTACATGCTAGGTAGATTATATAGTATTTTGGATTATTTCTATTGGTTGGATTTTTGGCTATGATTTTGAATGAATTTTTATTTATTCAATTGCCTGTGCATTTTGTTGGGTTAGCATTTTCGGGAGTTCTTCTATTTTTGGATTTATTGGTTGGAGATTTTGGTTGCTTGGCCTTGCTTGGATTTCAATTTGGATTTTTGCTTCATCAGCTTCTTTTGCCATTCTT
This sequence comes from Cryptomeria japonica, assembly GCF_030272615.1. NCBI lineage: Eukaryota > Viridiplantae > Streptophyta > Pinopsida > Cupressales > Cupressaceae > Cryptomeria > Cryptomeria japonica. The sequence continues at coordinate 620,534,745 of NC_081414.1, read as the reverse complement.
TGATTTTTCATGTTGGTGGAGTTTTCTGCCCTCTACAATTTATTTTTCTGGAAATCTTTTTTTCACTGTGTCTACATAAAGATTGTTTTCAGGAAGTCTAGGTAAATGCTATTGGAAAATTATTGATAATAGAATGATATGATATGGTTTTATTATATGGTTTTGGGGGAAATATTTATGTGATTAATGTGGATAGTTTTTGTGTACTATCGTGCTTGGTTTCTAGTGTTGTTTTTGAGTTTGTGTACATAGTGGATTCCTCATCTGAATTGCTCTATGTGAATTGGATTGCAATGTACCAGTTTTGTATTTTATTTTTTTCCCCTAAACAGAGGAAGAGCTTTGTCCTTGATATCTATCAGTTGTTTTGCTCGACCCTGCTGGAAGTTTGTTCCTAAAATTTGATTTACCCCCATGTATTGGTTTCATTCTTGGTTTTAATTGTTCCTTTGATTTTTACTGGACTTGGCCTCTCTATTGTTAAAAATTTTGGCTTCTATTAAAGTCCTTGTGATTTACTTAACCTTATCATATTTTCCAGTATTCGTATTCTGAGTTTTTGGGCATAAGCGCTACTTTAACCTATGCGCTAACATTTTTAGCAAAGGCGCTATTGTATTCTACCTATCCGCTATTAATATTTGTAAAAGCATCATTTCTTTGTTTAATGGTGTTGTTCTAGTTGGCCGAAAACACTAGTGTATCTTGTATAAGCGCTAAACCATTTTGTAAAGGCGCTATTTCATCAAAAAAAATGCTAAAATAATAAGTGAAGGCGCTAAAGTATTTTCATATGCGCTATTCTATTTCACCGATGCGCGATTCTGCCATGTTTATGTGTTTTTTTATGATTTTGGAGTTCTGGGTCTATTTTCTCAATTCTATTTTTGTACTAAAAGCTTGTGATGATGTTTTATGAGATCTTCCAGTGTTGTATATGTTCAGATTTGATTGTTTTAGTGTATTATGGCTCTAACAAGTTGATCTAGCCTTGTCGTAGAGGTTGTTTTGCCACTCCAGCAAGTTGAGTTGCCTTGTTGTTGAGGTTATGATCTTGCTTTTCTCCAACAAGTTGATGAGCCTTGCTATAGAGTGTTTATTTATATGCATGGCTGATTTGGATGGTTTTATATTCTACCATGGTTATATGATATATTAATCATGATGGGGCTCTTGGTTATATGTTAGCATTTGGCATTTGGATTGCTATGTTTACTATGCATAATATATGGATTCTTTAGTGGTGTTGCATATGAGCCTCCTTGTTATTGTTGTTGTATTATCTTAAGGTCTTGGAACATGATTAGGGGGAGTGGGCTTTCATGTGATGACCAAGGTCATGAGAGATAGGCTACTAGGAGGTTCCTAGTAAGGATGCTTAGAGCTAGACCACCAGTGCACATTGAAAGTTTTCCTTTCTTTAAATAAGTGATAAAATTAATAATTAATTATATGGGTTGGGTAATTAGGATTCATATAATCAAGATAAAATGGATGTGAGTCCCATGACTTATTCCTAGGGAGGATGTTTTAGGATAAGCTTTGGAAGGCCATTGTGATGGCAAGTCAATATCCCTTGTTCTCTCATAGGTTGAGATGGCTATGCATGTCTAGAAGGATGATGCCCTTCTTTGTGAGGATAGCATATAGAGACACATCTATCATGGTGGTTTTCCTTCTATGTGAGGATAGCATGTGATGACACTCCACTCCTACATGTGTCCTTGCCCTTGGTTCTTGTTTCTTATGCCTTGATTTTGGGTACGCCTCTAGAAGTTTCTATATTTTGTGATTATCCTTTTGTTGTGTTTTGGGCTATTCTTATGAGATGCTTCGTGTTGTGGTTTCAAAATTGTCAAGTCTCTTTGGTTGTTAGGTCTTAGCCTAGGTCTAGAGTTTGTGTGGGACCTTGTGTCATCTCCTAGAATGGAGGGTGGTTCCTTTGGCTCCACATGGTCAAGTGGTTTGATGCCTTCTTCCATTGGGATGTTCTTCTTTAGATGTGTATGTGTGGATGTGGATTCTTGTATCTTTAGCTTATGGGTGGATATTGCAGGAGATGGATGTATTTGGTCATATGACATATGTAATTGTTAATACCATGAGAATAGTATATTTGAATTATGTCCTTGAGAGATATGCTCCTTGATGTAATTGGATAATGGATATGTATTGTAGATGATGCTTAGGACATGGTTTATGTCACTTGAATGAGATCATATGATGTATCTTAATGTATCTTGAGATTGTTTCATTAATGTAGATAATAGTATTGGATCAATTATTGTGTACTTAACATTATGTGGATGTTATGATGTCAAACAAAGGATTAGTTAATGTTTTAAGATCATTTTGGAAAGAACAAATGAGAGTAGGAATATTTGGATTTGGTATTCTTAAAACTAACCTAATGAGGAGTTAATTAGTGTTTCATTGTTAAGATATGTATTCATAGTAGAGAGATTAGGAATAATCTCACATAAGTTGGATGGAAAGTGTAGACACCTAAAAATGGTCAACGCTTGCGGAATCATACTTTAACATTTGCGCATTGCCTTGTTTTAGGGTTTTGTGTTGCATTAAAATTTCTCCTATGTTACACACTTGGTCTTTATCATTTGCGAGCATCGATTCTTTCTTCTGCATTTTTCATTTGTCTCGCTTTCGAATTTGGTCTTGTCAATAACAATCTTCAGTCATGATTTTGGTCGATCCTTGTCCTTGCCAATTTTGTCATTTTGCGATCGATTCGTCATCGATCCTTCTCCTCTTCAATCATGTCAATTGGTGCTTATCAATTTGGTCTCTTTATCAATCTTGGTCAATTTGTCAACCAATTTTAATCATTTATCAACATTGGTCCTTTGTCAGTTTGAATCATGATCAAATCGACCCTGCATCAATTATCTTTCATCAAGACCTAATTGTCATCCTTGCATTTCTAATTTATCTTCTAGGGTTTCATGATTTATTCATTTAACCTTGTTTGTCATTTCTCCCTCTAGGTTAAATAATTTATTTATTTATCCTAAGTCTTCTTGTCACAATTAAATGTTTATTTAATTGGCTAACTAATTCCTCCCTCTTTGTGAATTAATTAATAAATGAAAAATTGTTAATTAATTCACTTAATTCCTAATTTCCTCATTTTCTAATTTCCTAATTTCTATTTCAATTTTCTCCTATTTTTCTCCTAATTTTATGGGAATGACATTTCAATTTGTCATAATTTGTCATAATTGACAATCAATCAATTTTGACATAGAAATTTGTCATAATTTTGTCATAATTATCAATCAATCAATCTTGCATAGAAAATGTCAATTTGTCATAATTTGTCATAATTGTCATTCTTGATTTGAAATTTCCTTTCAAATCTCTTCATGCTAATCTTGTCATTTCTCCAATTTGTCTATAAATTGGATGAATTTCTTCAATCAAGATCCCTGGTCCCTGATCCCTGGTCGAATCAATCATGCTTCTAGTATTCTTGTGCTATCGTCTTGTCAATCTTACTTTCACATTAGGCTTATGCACTTGATGGTTGGGATCCACAAAACAAAGCTATTTGAAGGAGAAAGAAGGACAATGGAGCCACATGAAGGAGACATTCAAGTTTGCAATGGTTTGCGTTTGAATTGATGTCTTGTTTTCATGTCTTTATTGAGTGTAATTAGGATTCTTGTCATTGCAATTGAGTTTTTGTGATTGAACTAGACTAATAATTAACATTGATTTGATGATTTCTGAATTCCTAGCTACATTAATTGGTGAACCCGACGTGAACTAACCCCCTAACCATGCTTTTGAGTGCTTTTGAGATGATTTGCAGGTAAAAAACCCAAGAAACAAGGTAATGCAGGGCTTTCTGAGAACTTCTGCACCTGTGTGAGTAATCCTGCGCCTGTGTGAGTAATCCTGTGCCTGTGTAAGCAATCATGCACCTGTGTGAGTAATCCTGCACCTGTGTAAGCAATCATGCGCCTATGTGAGTAATCCTACGCCTGTGTAAGCAATCATGCACCTGTGTGAGTAATCCTGCACTTGTGTAAGGCATTCTGCACCTGTGTGAGACATTCTGCACCTGCGTAAGGCCAGAAACAAAGGTAAAAGGCACTATTTTTACTTGCAAATTGCTTTGTTTTGCATTCTGTTTCTGCATTTTTTTTTTTTTTTGGTAATAATCCTCTGTGCAACACCTTGGCATTACGCATGACAAAGACAACAAATGAAACTACTAACACATTTTATGCAGGTTCACTAGTCAAAGACTAAGCAAATTAAACTTCTGACTTGGTGGTTTTGTAGGTTGCCTTGTACTCCAACTAAACTTTGTGTTTGTAATTCATAATTAGGCACCTAGTATAATTGCTAAATAGGATGGAATGAACATGTGTTTGCTTTGATTGTTGAGTTTGACATTGGAGTAGGAGAGTATGCTCTCATCCTTCTTAGGGTGATTAGAAATCCAGATCTTTGATACCATTCTCTTGGTTCAGATTGTTTGTTACCTTTAGAGGGCCTGCCTTCCCAGCCATTTGCTTTCTTTTGCAAGCAAGTGACAATCATGAGAAGGGAATGACCCAAAGTGAGTACAACTAGAATACCTTGGCATTCTAACTCACTATAAATAAATACCCGATGAGCGAAAGCTTTGAAGGAAGGGTTACGTGGGAATTGTAGTTACTTGGGAAGTGATGACCCTTGGACTCTTTCTCATATCAACATCTAAGTAGGGCCTCTAGGTCTAAATCATGCTTGCACGACTACATTTGTTTGGTATCTTGGTGGGCTTAATGTCTCAATCATGCTTGCATGACACCAAGGAGTAACGCTTAACATAAATCCTTACTAAACACCTTGTATTTAGAGGCCAAAAATCCTTCTAGTTGCTTGAGAAGGACAAGTTTGGATACTTGGAAGAGATACTAAGTTCACCATGGGGAGATTTCCATGGGGATTGATGCTTGGCTACCCTGAGAAGTGAGTGCCATGGAGGGGAGCGCGTGGGGTCAAGCATCTATGTATTCTCCTTGAATCTCATAACGAGTCTACCTCTCAAGTACCTACTGTCCTTGCCATCCATAAGAAATGTGTGAATGAGTATGATTGTCTTGAGTCTAAGTTGAAGTATCTTGTCTTCTTTGCTTGTCAAAAGTTGAGTTGTGTCCCAAGACAAATTGATTCAAAACAAGGTTAAACACAAGAACATTTCATCCAACAAAGTTCAAAACACTTTCAAACATGGTTGTCAGACATTTTTCAAAATCTTGTCTCAACATTCATGTCACTTAGGTTTAGGTTCATCTTAGGTTTGCATTTTGCAAATTCATTGTCAATTACCAAGGTTAAGTTTCACCTAGGTCATACTCCTTTGTATATCAATAAGGGTCATCCATTTGCATATGTCCTCTTGGATTAGAGTAATACCATTGTCATACATTTGCATTTGCATACCCTAGGTCTCTTCATCAAGCTTAGGTCATTATCATATCATATTAGGGTCATTTGCATAGTAATTATCCCTTTGCATATAGTGTCAAAACTAGGTTTTGTCATACTTGAGTAATCCAAATCTTTGATAAACCCTAAGTCATTGTTAGGAGGTCTAGACCTTATCAAACCTTTTCTCTTTTTGTCATCAATGTCATTTGGTCAAACCTAGCTTAGTATCCAAGCATATAGGGGAGACATTGTCATTTTGTCCTTTTGTCACTTGGTCCTTTTGTCCTTTGAGGTCTAGACATCATTTCAATTTCCTAAGGGTCTCATTTTTAGAATTGCATTCATGAGTTTGTCAAAATCTTGAAAAAGAACAAAAGCATAGGTTGCATTCTTACCATAGATTGCATTTTTGTTTATTTAGGTTGCATTTAGTTGCATATCATACATCATCCTTTTAAAATCAAAAATCCCAAAAACATTGCATAGTGACATGTCTATTGAAACAAGGTTCCAAGCACCAATGATGCAACAAAGTTTGACATATCAATCAACAATGCAATCAAATTTTAATCCAAGGAAATCACAATTCTGTCCAACCCAACAACAAAGCAACATTGATCAAACTTTTTATGATGAAACAAATCTCCAAATACAAAAACTAGAGGGGAAATTAGCTCAAGAAAATGAGATTTTTGAACAAAGAGTGAAAAACATTGAGAAGAATAGATCACAAATGTCCAAAATGTTTCCAAAATTTCTAGGTCAAAATCCAAAGATTGAGCCAATTGATGTAAGATCTCTTCTTGAATGATCAGACATACTAGCTCTCCTCTCCCAAATAGAGATGATGAAACAATTTCAAGAAAAGAGACAACAACAATTTCAACATTATGTGCCTCCACAACAAGAACAAGAAGGTGTTTACTATCAATCAGAGTTTCAACCATCACAACCAATGGTCCAACATATACAACCAATGGTCCAATTTCAACAATATGTCCAACCAACTATACAATGTCCACAAATAGTTCAACCAATGATGGAATATCAATGTCAACAACTACAACCAAACATTCAAAAACAAAACTTGCAACATGTACCAAGCCAAATTTTGAACATGTCAAACCAATTTGAGCAACATCTAGTTCAAAATCAAAACATGACATTAGATCAGAACCAAATTCTTTCAAAACAAGTTCAAATTCCAGATACAACTATGTCAAAACCTCGAAAGAAAGGTGGCTTTATTGCAATGCTCTTAAGGAACCTACCAAGTGAGTTCTTTGAAGAAGATCAAGATAATACACTTATGTCTAGCAATGCCTCATCCCCCCACAAACAAATTGGCTCTCCAGTGGCATCTATCCCTACACCTTTAGAAGTTTCACAGGAACCTTCCATATTGTCCTCATCAAACAATACACCCAAGGATGCAATTACCCAAGGGCTATCCATAATTGATTGCCAAGATAATCCAATTCATGATGCACATCCTTCTCATGTTTCAGAAATACAAGACCCAAGGCAACCATGCACTTTATTGCCATTACCTATTTTAGAGGACCCCATTCGAAGTCCCTCTTCCTCATGTTCAAGCATTGATTCCTTGCCAGAATCCATCACAAATGTTGAAAGTGAATTTCCTTCATGCCAAAGCATTAATCCCTTGTCAGAATCCTCCATGCATATCCAAAGTCCAACCCCATGTCAAGAGGATAATTTAGAGCACGAAGAAATGTGTCTTAAAATAGATCAAGATCAAGATCCCGAGACCTTATCATCCCATCCAATTGTTGACCAGGATCTCATCTTCCCAGACACTCACGATGATTCCCCTATTCTTGTCCATCCTATCCAAAGTCCTATTGACACTCCATTCCCTGAGAAAGATCAAGATATCCCAGTCCATCCAATCCCAAATGATCCCCTTCCATTTCATGAAAAAAATGTCCTTTCAAATCCCATTGACATTCCACTTCCTAAGAAGGATCAAGATATCCCTTCCATCCTTTCCGATGATCCCATTAAAAGTCAAGAGCAAAGCACCTTTAAAGAGGATTCCAATGATCTTCCTCCTTGTCAAGATCAAATTATTTCTTCAGATCCTCCACAAGATCCACTTGTTTCTCATCTCCTTGTCTTAATACTCCATATACACTCCAAGATATCATTTCTTTTGATGATCCCATTATTTCTCCCATTCCATCTCTTGAAGAGCCTGTCATTGAACCATGTCCACTACACAATCCTAGTTCCCCTCATGATCCTGATACCCCTGATGATTCTAACATGGCAGTGCAAGATGTTCATGAACCCTCGACATGCACAATGGGTTCTTCCACTTTGGTGAAATCTGATCCACTTCAAGATCTCATTATTTCTCTCATATCATATCCACCTCATAATGGAGTCGCATCTTCTTCTCAAAGAAAAGAGTATCCTACAAGTCAAGATATTCATAAAGGCAAAGGAGTAGATCTCCATAAGCAAGAATCCCTTCATGTCAAAGAAGATCTTAAGGGTCATGTCTACACAACTCACTCTCAAGATGTGGGTACCCCTGCTAAATCCAACATCCCTTCAAAATCCAAGCATACACCTTCCCCATCATACTTTCCATCCATCTTAGGTCCTTATATTCCTTCATTCTCTATGCAAGGTCAGCAAAGGCATACATCCTTGAGTAAATTTCACCAATCCAAAAGAACTCCATTTCATTCATATCCATCCATGCATTCCTTTCCTCCTCCAAGCAATTTGGATGCCAAGTGTAAAAGTTATAAGTCTAGCAATCCACATGTATTCAAGGATCAACATGTCCAATATAATTGACATGTCAAAACAAAGAACAATATGATCTATAAAGAAAAAATTATATCCAAAAGGCCATAGAGGCCCACTGAGCAAAATAAAGCAAAGTCAAAATATATATGGGTTCCTAAATCTCTTGTGCAAGCAATGCACTCCAAGGAACCACAAAAGCATGAAAAATGAAAAACCATGTGGGTTCCTAAGCAGCTTCTTGAAGCACAAAAGGAAAAATCCAACTTGGCATCCAAAATTTCTATTCCTCCATCCAAACCTCCCAAATCTGTTCCTCCATCACCTCCTTCTTCCATTTTGGGTCCTTATGTCCACAAATCCCTAGCTATTCCTTCATCAAAATCTCCATATCCAAAACCCACTTTTCCTCCATCAGTCCATCACCCCTCAAGGTGTGTGCCAATTTTGATCTTGCTAACATTTCTATCCACTCAAGCATAGTTCTTCCAATACCCTATCCATTATCCAATGCATATTTTCCATCCTTCCATCCCTCTGGTCCATTCCTTTACATAAATCCTTGCCTTAATTCCATCTCTTTTTCCATGTCCTTATCCTACCAACGTCTTTGAGCATACTTTTAAAGGTCATGGTCCATTTTTTACAAGGCTACTATCCAAAAAAAAAAAAAAGACGCTTGAGTCCTTCTTCCATCCCCTACCATGTGTCCATCTTCTATTGAAAAAGTCAAAAAGTCAAAAAAAAAAAAAAGTGAAAAAAAAAGACAAAAGAAAAAAGTAAAGCAAAAATAATCTGTCCACTAGTGAAAACCTGGCAAACAAGCACCTTGGGCAAGTACCGTGATGAAAACTTGGCAAACAGGCGTCATGTGTAATCTATGAACTTCTTGCACACCACACTTGGGGGTAAGTTTCCTCCTTCATATCCTATTGCCCTTCATTATCCTATCGAACCCCTGTCATTACCCTTCATATCCTATTGTCCCTCATGTCCAGTTTCCCTTTCCACCTTTGATCTTGACAAGGCTGAGGATCTTCATGAGCATCATGCTTGTAGATTTTAGTCCATCATAGCTTTTGGTCATTTATCCATTTGCTTATTATAACCTTTCATCCATATTCCCTAGCTTATTATGACTTTCTGCCACCATCCCATATCCTATCCCGACCTTTAGTCCATGTCCCTTATCCATTCTTTGTCTTGCTTATCCTATCTATACACTCTTTTGTTTTTGTTCCTTGATCTTGATCTGACATAAGGACACAAAATTTAAACATGGTTTCAAAAACCTCTTGACATGTCCCTCATGCCATGTCACTTCTTTACATTGTCATATCCAGTCTCTTGTCCCATCACGCAATAGCCCTTGAAAATTGCATCCGTATTGTCTCCATGATAAAAGGCCTTTGTCTTCCCTCTATCCACCAACATTTTAGCAAGCCTATTTATTCACCTGTCATATTCCTTGCCTTGCTAGACATTGGGGGCAAAAATCATAAAAATTGAAAAATGTCCTGAAATAAATCCAAAAAAATTGAAAAATGTCCTTAAAAAAATCATAAAAAATCAAATAATGTCCTAAAATAATCCAAAAAAATTGAAAAATGTCCTGAAATAATCCAAAAAAAATTGAAAAATGTCCTGAAAACAATCAAAAAAATTAAAACATGTCCTGAAAAAAATCATAAAAAATCAAATAATGTCCTAAAATAATCCAAAAAAATTAAAAAATGTCCTGAAATAATCCAAAAAAAATTGAAAAATGTCTTGAAAACAATCAAAAAAATCAAAACATGTCTTGAAAAAATATAAAAAAATCAAATAATGTTCTGAAGAAAAAACCAAAAAAATCAAATAATGTCCTGAAAAAATGAACAAATTTTTTTTAAAACATTCAAATTCCAAAAACAATTCCTTTGGCATTTTGCATTTTGTCAATAAATATCCCCTTTGTGCATAGACAGATCGCTGAGCATACATCCCTCCGACGACACGCAATCACACACTACGCTTTACTGCAGATCACGCCTTAATAGATGAACTTTTTTTCAAATCAAACCAGACATTCAAACTGATCACAATTGTCTTATCACTCGAACATCAGCATCAATATCGTTTGTCCTTGTCACTACTATCATGGGTCTTATACAGGGTGTGGTATACACGAAACCAGACTGTGTCCTATCTTAGATGGGGTACCGCATGTCCTGAAACCAGACAGCATGATCATCCTATCAACACTTTCAACTTTTGACAATGAAGATCAAGATGTTTGTTTGACTTGTTGGAATTAGCGAGTCTTATCATTTATTGATTTATCTTCGATCATGTTCCTATGTTGCTCGATGATGTCACTGAGTGATTTAGAGTGACCGGGATGGATCATGGTCCCTTTCCTTTTTTTTTTTGTGTTTGTTGTTTGTGGAATGTTTGTCACAAATTGGGGCAACTATATCATTGGGTGTCTGTGATAAGTACATTCTCTTTGTGAACGCTGCACATACCTCGACCCTTGATGTATGCACCCTAGGATGATTCACTCATTCCTTGTGTGTGATGTGTCTGTCTTTTGCAAAAAGGGTTGTGTTTCAGCTCTGGCCTTCAATGCCATGATGCTCTGCATCCGTTTTGCTACATTAAATAAAGGTTCTCACTTACAAAGTGCATTACTAAAAGAAAGTTTTTCTTCATCTCTAACTATCCTCTTTCTAATTTCTTCTTACTAACATTTCTTCCGTCAGTCTTGGCAATCCGTTTTATCCGTCTGAACCTATCATTTTCTATCATTCTTATCGATCAATTGGCCTCTTTTCTAGATTTTTCTGGCCAATTCCTTGAGGGGGCATGCATATGTCGTTGTTATTGTTTGGGGCATTTTCATTATTGTTCTTTGAAACAATGCTTAGAATCGCATTGTCTCAAAGAGGGGCAAAATGTAGAAACCTAAAAATGGTTAACGCTTGCGGAATCGTACTTTAACATTTGCGCATTGCCTTATTTTAGGGTTTTCCATCACATTAACATTTCTCCTATGTTACGCACTTGGTCTTTATCATTTTCAAGCATCGAGTCTTTCTTCTGCATTTTTCATTTGTCTTTCTTTTGAATTTGGTCTTGTCAATAACAATCTTCAGTCATGATTTTGGTCGATCCTTGTCCTCTTCAATCATGTCAATTGGCACTTATCAATTTTGTCTCTTTGTCAATCTTGGTCAATTTGTCAACCAATTTTAATCATTTATCAACATTGGTCCTTTGTCAATCTGAATCATGATCAAATCGACCTTGCATCAATTATCTTTCATCAAGACCTAATTGTCGTCCTTGCATTTCTAATTTATCTTCTAGGGTTTCATGATTTATTCATTTAACCTTGTTTGTCATTTCTCCCTCTAGGTTAAATAATTTATTTATTTATCCTAAGTCTTCTTGTCACAATTAAATGTTTATTTAATTGGCTAACTAATTCCTCCCTCTTTGTGAATTAATTAATAAATGAAAAATTGTTAATTAATTCACTTAATTCCTAATTTCCTCATTTTCTAATTTCCTAACTTCTAATTCATTTCTCTCCTATTTTTCTCCTAATTTTATGGGAATGACATTTCAATTTGTCATAATTTGTCATAATTGACAATCAATCAATTTTGACATAGAAATTTGTCATAAATTTGTCATAATTATCAATCAATCAATCTTGCATAGAAAGTGTCAATTTGTCATAATTTGTCATAATTGTCATTCTTGATTTGAAATTTCCTTTCAAATCTCTTCATGCTAATCTTGTCATTTCTCCAATTTGTCTATAAATTGGATGAACTTCTTCAATCAAGATCCCTGGTCCCTAATCCCTGGTCGAATCAATCACACTTCTAGTATTCTTGTGCTATTGTCTTGTCAATCTTACTTTCACATTAGGCTTATGCACTTGAAGGTGAGATCCACAAAACAAAGCTATTTGAAGGAGAAAGAAGGATAATGGAGCCACATGAAGGAGACATTCAAGTTTGTAATGGTTTGCGTTTGAATTGATGTCTTGTTTTCATGTCTTTATTGAGTGTAATTAGGATTCTTGTCATTGCAATTGAGTTTTTGTGATTGAACTAGACTAATAATTAACATTGCTTTGATGATTTCCGAATTCCTAGCTACATTAATTGGTGGTGAACCTGACATCACAGATGAACTTTTTCAATCAAACCAGACATTCAAACTGATCAAAATTGTCATATCAATCAACCTCAAAATCATTTGTCCTTGTCTCCATTATCACGAGTCTTATACAGGGTGTGGTATGCTCAAAACCAGATTGTGTCCTATCTTAGACGGGGTACCACATGTCCTGAAACCAGACAGCATGATCATCCTATCAACACTTTCAACTTTTGACAATGAAGATCAAGATGTTTTTTTGACTTGTTGGAATTAGTGAGTCTTATCATTTATTGATTTATCTTTGATCATGTTCCTATGTTGCTCGATGATGTCACTGAGTGATTTAGAGTGACCGAGATGGTTCATGGTCCCTTTCTTTTTTGTTGTTGTGATTGCTATTTGTCTGTGATGTGTCTGTCTTTTGCAAAAGGGGTTGCATTTCAGCTCTGGCCTTCAATGCCATGATGCTACTTATCTGTTTTGCTACATTAAATAAAGGTTCTCACCTACAAAGTGCATTACTGAAAGCAAGTTTTTTTTTCTTTGTCTCTAACTATCCTCTGTCTCATTTCTTCTTACTAACATTTCTTCCGTCAATTCGGTCTAGTGCCCCGATTTCCCCAAACACATATGCTGCATCCTGCATTCATTGGTTAGTAAAATTGCATTACATCAAGCATCACATCAAGCATTTTATCCATTTCATATTATAAATGCATCAAAAACACATAAAAAATACATCCATACATGTTCCATAATAATACATAAACAGTGCATATGCCATCCATACATAGAAAAAAACTATAAGTCATAACACATTGCATTCCATCATATCAATGCATGTCATATCATATATCACAATAATATCAGAGTACAAGATTGGACTGTCTGTCCTAAGTATGGCCCACAGACTGATTACAAAATTTCAAACTACATCTATCTCTGTCCTAAGGAGCACGTGCCTCTATCACTGGGTGCTCCCTCTGTCCTCCTCATCCCTGCCATGTCTCAAGGATGATGTCCCTCCTGGTCTTGGCTGTGGTGGTCTCATAGGTCCACTCACCCCCATGTTGCTCACTGACCTCCGAGAGCATGCCTGATATGATGCTGCTCTCTGCTCTGGTGGAACTGCACTCTCATATAGTGTCCTCCAATGGCATATCTCCTCTCCGGTCTCTACCAACATCTGTGCCATCTCACATGCACTGGCATCCCTAATCGACCCAATATACTCAATGACTCTCTGTTCTTCTCGCTGTGCCTGGGCTATTACTGTATCTCAAGCTTCTATAAGTCTGGCTATCTCTGCTTTGAACTGATCCTGCTCTATCCTCAAGATGGCATTATGTCTCTCTAATGTCACAATGTGATCATGCTGACTCGCTATGGTCGCCCTGCACATCTCCATCTCCTCTATCCTAGCTATCTCCGGCTCTATGGGTATATCCTGTAATGACTCCTGCTCGGCTGCACCTAGGTCAAATCTCTTCATGCTAATCTTGTCATTTCTCCAATTTATCTATACATTTTGCCCCTCTTTGAGACAATGCGATTCTAAGCGTTGTTTCAAAGAACAATAATGAAAATGCCCCAGACAATAACAATGGCATATGCATGCCTCCTCGAGGAATTGGCCGGAAACATCCAGAAAAGAGGCCAAGTGATTGATAAGAATGACATAAGACAATAGGTTCAAACAGATCAAACGGACTACCAAGACTGATGAAAGAAATGTTAGTAAGAAGAAATGAGACAGAGGACAATTAGAGATGAAGAAAAACTTGCTTTCAGTAATGCACTTTGTAGGTGAGAACCTTTATTTTAATGTAGCAAAATGGATGCGTAGCATCATGGCATTTAAGGCTAGAGCTGAAATGCAATCCTTTTTGCAAAAGACAGACACATTGCAGACAAACAACAATCACAACAAAAAAAGAAAGGGACCATGAACCATCCCGATCACTCTAAATCACTTAGTGACATCATCAAGCAACATAGGAACATGATCAAAGATAAATCAATAAATGATAAGCCTCACTAATTCGAACAAGTCAAACAAACATCTTGATCTTCATTGTCAAAAGTTGAAAGTGCTGATAGGACGATCATGTTGTCTGGTTTCAGGGAATGCAATACCCCGTCTAAGACAAGACACAGTCTGGTTTCGAGCATACCACACCCTGTATAAGACTCGTGATAATGGAGACAAGGACAAATGATTAGTGATGCTGATGTTCGATTGATATGACAATGTGATCAGTTTGAATGTCTGGTTTGATTCAAAAGTTCATTTGTTAATGCGTGATTTGCAGTAAAGCGCAGTGTTGGATTGCATGTCATTGGAGGGATGCTCAGGGATTTGTCTTATGCACAAAAGGGATATATTTTATTTTACTTTTCAAGATTTTACAATTTTTTTGTGTTCATTTTTTTTCAGGATGTTTTTTGACTTTTTAAGGATTTTTTTCAGGACATTATTTGATTTTTAGAGATTTTTTCGGGACATTATTTGATGTTTAGGGCTTTTTTTTTTAGGACATTTTTCAATGTTTTTGAATTATTTTAGGATGTTTTTCAATTTTTTTTTGACTTATTTCAGGATATTTTTCAATTTTTTTGAATTATTTCAAGACATTTTTCAATTTTTTTGAATTATTTCAGGACATTTTTTCAATTTTTTTGAATTATTTCAGGACATTTTTCAATTTTTTTGAATTATTTCAGGACATTTTTCAATTTTTAAAAGTTCCAGTGATTGATCATGACAAGGGGAATGCACCCAATGCACATTTGAAAGACATATGTACAATAAACCAAAGTATGCAAGACAATGATGTTGACCAATCACAGGCCTGGAACAGAACATTGGGTCAAGACAAAGATAGACATGATAAAACGACCGAGAGAAAGCATAGCTAGAGGTCATGACAGATGACGGAGCAATGATCTTGTTACACATGGCACCTGATTGCCAGGTTTTCACCATGGTACTTGCCCAAAGTGCCTGTTTGCCAGGTTTTCACTATAGGGCGAATCATTTTTTCTTTACTTTTTTTTTGCTCTTTTTCTCTTTTGTTTTTTTTTTTTTGCTTTTTTGATTTTTTTGTATTTTATGCTTTTTTTATTTTTTTTGTATTTTTTCAGGATCATACTTGAAGAAGTACTGATAGAAAATTATGCCCAGTACTTGCGAAGGTGCATGCTATTTACAGGATCGGACAAAGGTTCACCTTCTAGAGTGGCAAGCTGATATGCCCCCGAGCCATAGGCTGCAGTCACTATGAAAGGCCCAACCCAATTAGGTTCAAACTTGCCTTTGATGATGTCAGTAGATTGTGCATTCTTGGGGTTTGCCTTTAAAACTAGATCTCCCACTTCGAAGTGTCACCCTCAGACCTTCTTATTATAAGAGCGATGGAGACGGTTTTGATATGCTTGCAAATGTGTCAGGGCTGTCTGACATTTCTCATCTAACATCTCAAGTTGATGCAACCGAGAGACTCTATGCATATGATCATCAATCAGATGTTGCAAGGAAACATGCAAGGAAGGAATCTCCACTTTCAAGGGTAAAATGGCTTCCGCACCATACACCAAGGAATAAGGTGTTGCGCTAGTAGGTGTGCGGATAGAAGTGTGATAGGCCCATAGTGTTGGATTCAACTGTACATGCCAATCTCGACCAGCGTCATTGACAACCTTTTTCAGGATCTTGATAATGGTTTTATTTGATGCTTTGGCTTGACCATTACCCTATGGATAGTATGGACTGGAGAAATGGTGTTGGATATGAAATTTTTCACAGAGTTCCATGACATCTTTATTCTTGAAGGGACGACCATTATCTGTGACTATGGAAAGGGGAACCCCATATCTACATATGATATAGTTCAATAGGAATTTTGAAATTTGTACACCAGTGATATAGGTCATGGGGATAGCCTCAATCCATTTTGTAAAATATTCTGTGGCTATAATGATGAACTTGTGTCCATTTGCAGATGTCGAGTGAATCTTGCCAATAAGATCCAATCCCCATTGAGAAAAGGGCCACGGAGATATGACAGAATGAAGCTCTTGGGCTGGTGCATGAATGTAGTTTCCATGGATCTAGCATTTGTAGCACTTCTTAACAAAATCATGAACATCCTTTTCCAGAGTGGGCCAATAATACCTAGCACGAATCAACTTTTTGGCTAAGCTTAGACCATTGAAATGGCCCCCACATATACCATCGTGAACCTCGTGTAAAGCTATTTTTGCTTCATCAGAATCCAAACACCTGAGAAGGGTATGGTCAAAGGAATGACGGTAAAGGGTGTTGGTAATGATGACATATTTGGCCGTCTGTCAGATGAAGGCTCAACGTTGGTTAGCAGAAAGGTTAGGTGGTAAGGTTTGGGATTTCAAATATTGATATACATCTTTGTACCATGAGGAGTTAGGACCAACAAGAACGCACATCACATCTACTGTCGGAATGTCAAAAGAAGGGACAAGCAACTGTTTGACCAAAAATTCACATTTGTCCATATTGTGAGGCATATTTAACATGGAAGCAATCGTAGCCATCACATCTATCGACTTGTTTTGCATTCTTGGAACTTGACTGAAATGGATAGCCATGAATTTTGTCTTGAATAAATCTACCATATGCTTATAGGGAATAAGATTTTCATCTTTTGTTTCATAGTCATCATTCACTTGTCAAATGACTAATTGAGAATCTCCATAGACTTGCAAATTTGTGATGTTCCAATGGATCACTACTTAGAGTCCTGTGACCAGTGCTTCATACTCTGCAATGTTATTGGTACAATGAAAAGTGATTCTGTAGGACTTGGGAATAGCATCACCTTGAGGGGTGACAAACAAGATGCCTGCTCCGGACCCGAACTTGGTATGGGATCCATCAAAGTATAACTTCCATTCATTAGAAGATGTGAGAGCAAAGACTGATTCATCTCAAAAATCGGTCAACATGGGATGATCATCATAAATAGGAGCCTCTACAAGTTGATCTACTATGACTTGTCCTTTTATTGCCTTTCGCTCCATATACTCAATATCAAATTCACTGAGGATCATAACCCACTTTGCTAGGCGACCCGTCAAAGCTGCTCTGCTAAGCAAGTATTTTAGGGGATCAATTTTTGCAACTAGCAATGTTTGGTGATTTAACATATAGTGTCAGAGCTTCTGTGTTGCAAATACCACTGCTAAGCATGCACGTTCAATAGTTGAATAATTCAGCTCATAGCCTATTAGTGTCTGATTGATATAATAAATAGCTTGCTCTTTGTCATTCTCATCCTGTTGGGCCAAGAGAAATCCTAGTGCCATTTCAGTTGCAGAAATATACAATATAAATGGCTTTCCTTCTATAGGAGGCATTAGAATAGGTAGCGACAACAAATAGTCCTTGAGAGCTTGAAAGGTTGATTGACATTGCTCAATCCATTTAAAAGTGACACCTTTATGCAATAGATGCTAGAATGGATGACATTTGTCTACCAATTGAGCTATAAAGTGACGGATTGACTGTAGCTTTCCTTGTAGACTTCTTAGTTGACGGAGATTAGAAGGAGGAGGCATATCCACTATTGCTTTAACCTTGGCTGGGTCGAATTCAATGCCTCTATGAGAAACAATGTACCCTAGTAATTTGTCAGCTGTGACACCAAAGACACACTTCTTTGGATTGAGTCTGAACTTGTAGGTCTCCATTCGGTCAAAGATTGGGCCCAGGATGGCTAAATGACTATCTCTTGTGACAGATTTGCATAATAAGTCATCAACATAGTCCTCCATCAAAGTATGCATGAAATCATGGAAAATTGTCGTCATCGCTCTTTGATATGTTGTGCCTGCATTTTTAAGACCGAAGGGCATCACATTCCAACAGTAGGTACGCCAAGCACATGTGAATGTAGTCTTATGTTGGTCTTCAGGAGCAATGCAAATTTGGTTATAGCCATCGAAACCATCCATCAATGAGAGCATCTGATATCCAGCAGTCATGTCAACTATGATGTTGATATTTGGCAGTGGAAAATCATCTTTAGGGCATGATTTATTGAGATCCCTAAAATTTGTATAGATTCTGATGCCCCCAGTTACTTTGCTAACCGGTACCAAATTTGAAATCCAGTCTGCATAATCGATGGGTCTGATAAAGCCCACATCCAGTAATTTTTTCAGTTCTATCTTGACCAAAAGAGCCACCTAGGGATGCATCTTTCTAAGTTTCTATTTGATGGGCTTGACATCTGCTTTTAATGGCAAGTGATGAAGGACTAATTCTAGATCGAGGCCAGGCATATCTGCATAGGACCATGCAAAGTTGATCTTCTTCTCAAGAAAGAAATTGACAAAATCTATCTTTTCCTATTTTGATAGAGAAGCAGCAAAATGAATGACCTTAGGGTTATCAGGTGTACCCAAATTGATTTCTTTGATCATTTCCACAAGAAATGTTGATTTATCCTGACTTGATAGGGGTATGTCCACTCTTCCACCTTTGGGCGCCTCAGAGAGGTTTTCACCTGTAGGTACGTCTTTTATTTTTACTTTTGTATGATCAGAGAGTGCCTTACGGTTTTCACTCAAAGACCTATTCTTTTGATTCTTTACCTTTTCTTTTCTTTTTTCATTTTTATGAATGGAAGATGGAGTTGACTCCCCAAAATATGTTGTGGAATCTAGGTCAATAGCAAATCCTGCCTTATGATCACCTTGTGGTATGCCTTCCCATAGTCCAAGGAATTCTGCAATTGCTTTGCCATTTTGAAAATAGTCCAATGTGAGTGGTTCTTGTTGGTCATGTTGGATAAGCTGGGGATAGATGAGGGGCATTTCATCATCGGTTTTAAGGAGAGAGAGGACTGAGATGGTAAAGATGTAAACATCTGTGGTATCAATGCTGAACTACTTGTATCTGATTCAGAGCTTGGATCCCAGAATGACTCTATCCAAGCATTAGGACATGTTTTAGGAAGAGGAGTTATTTCATGTTTGTCTTCCATAGGCAAATTATCAGGGTCAAGGAAAATATTGTCAAGGGCATAGGAGCTAGAAGAAAAAGAACTCCACTCCCTTTCATTGGAATCAGTTTCAGGTCGGGTATCCTCAGGTGTTATTTCATCATCAGAGTCACACCCTTTTCCAAACATGGTCACTTTGGTATATGAGGATCCAATTCACAATGGTACAAAACCTAACCCTAAAGTTGGAGGTCGCATCTTGGGTATAACAGGTTCTAGCCTTCCATTTTTGTTTAGGCCTATGCCACTGCAGCCGTGATATCCTTTCTTTTGCAGCATAGTAAATCCTTTGTTGTACCATTCCACTAGCAACCTGATAGGTGGGGTCTCAGTTGGATCCTTATAAAACCAATCTATGACATCATCATCTAAAGTTTCTTTGTCAAGTTCACCCCATCTTGTGAATATAGTGGGAGGCTGATATTGAATAACTACCTTAGGTTCCTTTTGCAACAAATGTGGTTTGCCATATGATTTTGGAGATATTGGTAAATTCCTAATGAGGAATGTTTGATCCATTGAATATTCTCCACATCCTTGGTCTTGTATCTTCAATTTTCCTTTGACAGCATCTAACAATTCATTAGGATCCACATAACTATGTGTGTGGGCCTCTCTATTGACTGGGACTTGCTGCTGAGGGGAATCCTTTAAAGTAGCACAAAATTGAAATGGATTAGGATCTCCTAGAATTGTTATCTCGGTTCCACTGTAAGGATATTTTAAACATTGATGATAGGTGGATGGAACTACTTTCATTGCATGGATCCATGGATGGCCAAGAATCATATTGTAAGGGAGATCAAGGTCTAAGACCTGCAAGAAAGTGTTTTCTATCACTGGACCGACTCTAATAGGTAAGGTAATTATCCCTTTAGATGGGCACACAACATCATCATATGCTTTTATTGTTATTTTTCTAGAAGCATCAATGTCATTTTCTGTATAACCAAGGCCAATGACCACTCTCAAGGTACAAATATTAAGACCTTCTCCACCATCTATCAAGACTCGTCAGATTTTGCAATTATGGACAAAGACTTCAAGGTGTAAAGGATCATTATGAGGGAGCTTATCAGGTGAGATATCATTATCAGAAAATGCAACATTTTGGGAAATAGCTAGATGTCCAATTCAGGCTTGAAACTGGTCAACATGAATGTCTGTCAGGACAGTGGACTCAATTAAAGCTTTATCTAGGATTGCACGATGCATGGGGGACATTTTCAACAACTCAAGGATTGATATTTGTGCATGTGTCTTTCCTAGATGATCCAAGAGATTATGCTGACTTGCAGGAGTTGGTTTGGGAGGAATTGCAGGAGCTCCTTTCAGGACTATTCTGGATCGACGAGTGGCGATTGCACAAGAAGGATCTTGTCCCTTTATTCTTAGAGTGGCAACATACTCATTTGACACTCAAAAACAATTGATGACATTGTTATAACCAGTATTTGCATAATTTGTTGTTTGGGTAGAGTTTGAAGAAGATGCTTTACCCTTGTCATGATCAAGCAAAGGAGTTCTGAAAATGGTGTGATTAGTGTTAGAGGTCACGTTGGGTGGATCTACCTCAATTACTCCTTGCTCTAACAAGTCTTGAATCATATGTTTCAATTGAAAACATGATGCGGTTTTATGTCCTTTTGACCAATGGTACTCATAGTATGCATTATCATTCCACCAATGCGGTTTTACCACTGGTTCTACCTTGATATCTGGTAGCTTAATAAATTTTGTTTGTATTAATTGTTTCATTACTGACTCAATAGGCTCTCCTAATGGCATAAACTGTCAAGGAGGCCCATCCTTTGATCGGAAAGGTTTGCATTGCTGGTTTTGTTGCTGGCCTTGTTGTTGATTATATTGTTGAGAGTATTGTTGAGTATGTTGTTGAGTAACAATGGTCATTGGTGTTTGATTTTGTTCCATAGTTGACATATTAGGAACACTCAATTTCTTGATTGTGAACGGGGGTTGATTTGCATTCACAACTCTTGCATCAACAACTCCATCATTAGTGACATTCTTGTTTTTATACCAAAATCTATTTCTGTCCACTAAATTGTTTGTGTTGTCACTGTCTTTGTTAAGCTTAATGATTCCCTTGGCTACAAGAGTAGTTTCAATGTTCATCCCTTTCTTAATGAGTTTCTCTATAGTACTGGGACTTTTCAATTTTAGTTCATACATCATTTCTGGGACCAAATTTTGGATAAACAGATTCACTTGTTGTTCTTCAGGTATATCTAGGGAAGAATGACTATACAAGCTTCGCCATCGTTGCAAGAAAGTCACTAATGGTTCACCTTGCTTTTGCTTGGTGTTGCATAAATCTGACATGGTCACGTCACTGTCGATGTTGAATGCGAAGTGAGATATAAACTTTTGAGCTAATTCAAACCAAGTCTTTATATTTCCTGGTAGATGCGAATACCAATCCATGGTTTGTCCCATGAGACTTCGTGCAAATAAGCGCATTAAATATGTTTCCTCATAACTCACTTTAGTACATGCTGTGAAAACTGCTCGAATGTGATCTTTTGGATTACCATTCCCTTTATATTTCTCAAAATTAGGTGCTTCAAAATGCTTAGGGAATGGAGGCATGTATAAGCTCTTGTCGAATGGATTAGGACATAAATCCTGATCTGTATACAACTTCTTTGTTCCTTTAGTTTCTAATGCGTCAACTTGTCATTGCAACTTCTCAAGCTATTGCGCAATTGTATCAGATTTTGGAGGTCCATCATTAATCCTGGTGGGTACTCTTTGTCAATACATCATGTTTTCGATCAGTTGTTGATGCTCTGAAATGGCCGTTTTTGGTGTTTCCGACATATAATGTTCTTGGTACATCTCTTGTTGTTGTGGTTGTGCCATGCCTTGATATTGACCTTGTTGTTGTGCTTCTTGTAGCCTAGGTTGATATTGCAATTGAGGGTGTTGTTGATATTGCATAGGTGCCAATTGCGGTTGTGAAGTATGATAGCTTGTTTGTCTTGGCACATATTGAGGCACATGTTGTTGTTGATGCTGACAAATCAGAATTTGCTAACTTTATGCCAATTGTTGTCGCGGTGTATATCCCATCATTTGCAAAAAACTTTGTTTGGGTGGTTTTTGTTGTTTCTCCTTAAGATGGGGTATGGCACTTGCATTAACTTCTTGTGTTGTTTGTCCAATCCATTGTGATGATTGCAAGTTTGCATTAACTTGTAATGGGGTAGAAGGCACTGCAATTTGTTGTCGAATGCGATATTGTTGTTGTTGTACATTGCTTGTTTGCACATTCGATTGTACCTTTTGTGTATTACTCAATTGTTGCAACAATTGTTGTTGGTGCAAACCAGTATCCGTAGCTCTTTGTGTCGCCATTATCAAAGGATCTGTCACAATAGTGTTTGGCAAATATATTGAGCTTAACAGGACATAAGAACTTTGTTGCATCATGGAATTGTTTTGGACATTGGTGATATCAGGCATTCTAGTCGTGAAGCTTTCTTGCATCTTAGATTTTGATCTAATTTTATGCATGTAAGGAACCACTTCTTGTTGAGGGATAGTTGTCAATATTTGTGTGGTCTTCATTTGATCTTGTGTTATAGGTGTTGTGTTGAATAATGGATTATTTATTGTCTTAAATGGTGACTTTTGAGGAATAGTCACTGTCAATGCCTTTGAATCACGTTTACTCATCAAGGTGGATTGAGTTTCTTGTTGCATATTTTCTTCATTTGGATGTGGAGAGAAACTTAACAACTCACCGCCTTGTTGTTTTTGCACATTGATTTGCTCACTTGAGGAGGTCACATTACTCATCATGTTAAGATATTTTTGTGGGAACATCTTAAAGACCTTGTTCAAGAATTTATCCATCTTTTTTGTCAACTTTGGATCTTGAAGGAACATATCAACATCATCAGAAGCATCAGAATCTGATGAAGAATTTGGTTGGACATTTGGATTCATTTCTTGTTGAATGCCTTGATCTGAACCAAATCCTTGTGAAAGAGTTTGTTCCTCATGTAATGTTTGAATTTCATGTTGCAGGTTTGGTTGATTCCAATCGAAAGGTGCATTTCCTCTTGGTGTTGGTGGAACACTCCCATGTCCTGGTTTCATGGGTACAAATACTGGTTCATATAATGGAGGTGGTCCAAGTTGAACCATTCCATATGGTGGTAATGATGTGTTTGATAAACCTTCAATTTGTACTATTTGACGAGTTTGAAACTATGAATTTGATATGTTGTCAATGGGTTGATATGTTGGTTCACCCATCTTTTTAGATTTTGACCTTGTTTCAACAGGCATGTCACTTATGCAAATGCAATATTTTTGGAAATTTTCAAGGACAATATATGATATGCAACTAAATGCAAACTAAATAAATGAGAATGCAATCTATGGCAAGAATGCAACCTATGTTTTTGGTTGTTTTTTCAAGGTTTTGACAAACTTTTTGGAATGCAAATCTAAAAGAGACCCTTAGGAAATTGAAATGATGTCTAGACCTCAAAGGACAAAAGGACCAAGTGACAAAAGGACAAAATGACAATGTCTCCCCTATATGCTTGGATACTAAGCTAGGTTTGACCAAATGACAATAATCACAAAAAGAGAAAAGGTTTGATAAGGTCTAGACTTCCTAACAATGACTTAGGGTTTATCAAAGATTTGTATTACTCAAGTATGACAAAACCTAGTTTTGACACTATATGCAAAGGGACAATTACTATCCAAATGACCCTAATATGATATGATAATGACCTAAGCTTAATGAAGAGACCTAGGGTATGCAAATATGAATGTATGACAATGGTATTACTCTAATGCAAGAGGACACATGCATATGGAAGACTTTTATTGATATGCAAAGGAGTATGACCTAGGTGAAACTTAACCTTGGTAATTGACAATGAATTTGCAAAATGCAACCTAAGATGAACCTAGATCTAAGTGACATGAATGTTGAGACAAGATTTTGAAAAATGTTTGACAACCATGTTTGAAGGTGTTTTGAACTTTGTTGGATGAAATGTTCTTGTGTTTAACCTTGTTTTGAATCAATTTGTCTTGTTTTTGAAATGAGATACAATTCAACTTTTGACAAGCAAAGAAGACAAGATATTTTAACCTAGACTCAAGACAATCATGCTCATTCATACATTTTTTATGGTAGGCAAGGACATTAGGTACTTGAGAGGTAGACTCATTATGGGATTCAAGGAGAATACATAGATGCTTGACCCCACGGGCTCCCCTCCATGACACTCACTTCTCAGGGCAGCCAAGCATCAGTCCCCATGGAAATCTCCCCATGGTGAACTTAGTATCTCTTCCAAGTATCTGAACTTGTCCTTCTCAAGAAACTAGAAGGATTTTTGGCCTCTAAATATAAGGTGTTTAGTAAGGATTTCTGTTAAGCGTTACTCCTTGGTGTCATGCAAGCGTGATTGAGACATTAAGCCCAACAAGATACCAAACAAATGTAGTCACGCAAGCATGATTTAGACCATGAGGTCCTACTTAGATGTTGATATGAGAAAGAGTTCAAGGGTCATCACTTCCCAAGTAACTGCAATTCCCACGTAACCCTTCCTTCAAAGCTTTCACCCATCAGGTATTTGTTTATAGTGAGTTAGAATGCCAAGGTATTCTAGCTGTACTCACTTTGGGTTGTTCCCTTCTCATGATTGTCACTTGTTTGCAAAAGAAAATGGTCAGGAAGGAAGGCCCTCTAAAGGTGACACACAATCAAAAACATGAGCATGGTATCAAAGATCATCAAAGCAAATCAATATTAATCTAGCTCAATCACAAAAGCTTAAATGCAATGATCAATCCTAAAAACACTCAATAAAGACATGAAAATGCCCCAGACACTGACAATGACATATGCATGCCCCCTCGAAGAATTGGTCGGAAACATGCAGAAAAGAGGCCAATTGATCGATAAAAATGATAGGATCGAATGGACTGACAATTGGAGATTGGATACACAAAGGACAAGCAATTGAAAGCGCAAAAGACCATGACCAACATGAGATGGAGAGGGTGCACATCCATCTATGCACTGACAAAGATTTATAAATGAAACAAAGAGAGCGAAATTTGCTCATTTGCACTAGCCAAAGAGGAGGATTTGTTGCTTTGGAAAAGGACACTTGCAGAGAGATGACGAAAATTCCAATGGCAGATCACCTCAGGGAATGTGTACGCACATACAGATGACCGGACGATGTGGGAGCAGTGGTATGCATCTCAAAAACCCATATCTTCAATTTTATGAATTGGACTTGCTTGCAGGACATTGCGAGGCCCATAGGGAATGCAGAAACTGACTTCTGTGCTTGTGTAGAGCAAATTCTATGCTTGTGTAGGGTCTTTTGTGCTTGTGTAGGGGAAACAGGCGTAGGTTATGTTACACAAGCACAGGACTTATCACACAAGCATAGTTGTGCAGTGTGAACCCTAATTTAGTCAAAAATGGCATGCGAATGATCCGGAAAAGGGGGATAAGAATAGGATAGGTCAAAATAGATTGGAAACACCTTGATTTGTGGATGAAATGAGGAAATGCAACCCATAGGAGAAAACCCTAAAACTGACAAAATATGCCCCAATTGTGATGCAGAGTCGACAGTATCCATTGATCACACGGGAGAACCGACTAGACTACTTCATGTTATGACATAGACTTAGGGGCACAGACATAGATACATTAGCAGGACTTGGAATATACTATATCACATTCATGCCTAAGATTAGAGCAAACATAGGACTGCTTACCACATTGGTAGAGCGATGGCATTCGAAGACCTCCTCTTTCCATCTGGCGACTGGAGAGGTGAATGTGACACTAGAGGATGTATGGTGTATCCTCTGCATTCTGATTCATGGAGAGATGATAGAGTATGACCCAGTGATAGGGAGAGACACATTGTGCAAATTATTTGAGTGTGACACAGATGATCTAGATATCGTAGAGAGGGAGATCGGCTGGGAGACCATGGCATCAGAGTATGATCGACGATATGTGGTAATAGCAATGGTGATAGCATGCCTATTAGCAGGAGACAGACAAGGACATGGATTCCCTATTGGATGGGGAAGAGTGCTAGAGCGGATGGTGATAGAGGGTACAGTGTACACATGGGGACCATGTGTACTTGCTATGCTATATTTTCAGTTGCATCAGATAGCATATCAAGGAGTTCAGACATTGAGCTATGGGATCACACTACTACAGGTATGGGCATTTGAGCACATAGCTATATGTCGACCGATTGCAGAGAGACAAGTATTACCACACTAACCATATGTGTACTGCTATGGGGGAGCACTGAGACAGGGTCTGTTCGAATACATATTATATTGGCGACATGAGCTAGACAGATTGAGAGAGTTCACATGGAGGCCATATCTTGATTGCCTTGGATGGTCAGATGATAGTGATGAGCTATCATATTGCAGACACGAGAGATACCTGATTGGGCAACCAGTGAATTGCCAGAGAGTGATTGAGATGTACCTATCGGAGAGAGTCAGATGACAGTTTGGAGAGAGGCAGGATATACCTGGAGGGACTGCACACTTTGCCTAATCTCACAAAGAGACGAGTCAGTGGGGGACTATGATTCAACCACACATAGCATATGCTGACTTCACATAGCTATAGTAGAGATAGTGGGATTGGAGATCAGATGTGGACACTTGGATGAAAAAGGAGTATGAGCGATGGTTTGCATGACAATGGCCAGTGCCATTGACAGATCCTGATATTCCGGTACCTAGGAGGCAGGAGGACTTCCCACTCATAGGAGAGGAGGAGGGAGATGATGAGGATAGAGATGAAGATGAGGATGGGGAGGATGATGAGGGGGATGACAAGGACAAAGATGATGAGGGGGATGATGAGGATGGAGATGATGAGGGGGATGACGATTATGAGCCAGATTCAGCTGAGCAGGAGTCATTGCAGGATATACCCATAGAGCTGAAGATAGCTAGGATAGAGGAGATGGAGATGTGTAGGGCTACCATAGTGAGTCAGCATGATCATATTGTGACATTAGAGAGATAGAATGCCATCTTGAGGACAGAGTAAGATTAGTTCAGAGCAGAGATAGCCAGACTTACAGCGGCTTGAGATACAGCAATAGCTCAGGCATAGCGAGAAGAATAGAGAGTCACTGAGTATATTGGGTCGATTAGGGATGCCAGTGCATGTGAGATGGCACAGATGTTGGTAGAGACCAGAGAGGAGATACACCATTGGAGGACACTATATGAGAGTGCAATTCCACCAGAGCAGAGAACATCATCATATCAGGCACGATCGAGGATAGAGAGCAGGGCACGCTCTCGGAGGTCAGTGAGCAGCATTGGGGTGAGTGGACCTATGAGACCACCACAGCCAGGACCTGGGATAGGAGGGGCATCATCCTTAAGACATGTCAGGGATGAGGAGGATAGAGGGAGCACCCAGTGACAAAGGCACGTGCTCCTTACGACAGAGACAGATGTAGTTTGACATTATGTAGTCAGCCTACAAGCCATACTTAGGACAGACAATCCAATTTTGTACTCCGATATTATTTTGATATATATGATATGCATCGATATGATGGGATGCAATGTGTTATGACTTATGTTTATTTTCCATGCATGGATGTCTTATGCACTATTTATTGTGGAATATGTATGGATACATTTTGATGTGTTTTCGATGCATTTATAATATGAAATGGATAAAATGCTTGATATGATGCTTGATGTAATGCAAATGTACTAACCAATGAATGCAAGATGCAGCATATGTGTTTGGGGAAATTGGAGCACTAGACCAAACTAACTATCTGAACTGATGGAAGAAATGTTAGTAAGAAGAAATGAGACAGAGGACAGTTAGAGACGAAGAAAAAAAACTTGCTTTCAGTAATGCACTTTGTAGGTGAGAACCTTTATTTAATGTAGCAAAATGGATGCGTAGCATCATGGCATTGAAGGCCAGAGCTGAAATGCAACCCTTTTTGCAAAAGACAGACACATCGTAGACAAACAGCAATCACAACAACAAAAAAAGAAAGGGACCATGAACCATCCCGGTCAATGCTTGCGGAATCATACTTTAACATTAGTGCATTGCCTTATTTTAGGGGTTTTGTGTTGCATTAACATTTCTTCTATGTCGCGCACTTGGTCTTTATCATTTGCGAGCATCGAGTCCTTCTTCTACATTCGTCATTCGTCTCGCTTTCGAATTTGGTCTTGTCGATAACAATATTTGTCATGATTTTGGTCAATCTTATCCTGTCGCATCAATGTGCGTATTCATTTGTCATCATTTTGGACATCATCAACCCTAATTATGGTTTTGTCCTCTTATCATTCTTGTCATCATGCGATCAATTTGTCATCGATTGTTGTCATTTTCAATCTTATTATCTTGCGATCGATTTGTCATCGATCCTCGTCTTTTGATCAATTTGTCATCAATCTTGTTGTCTTATGATCGATTTGTCATCGATCGTTGACATTTTCAATCTTATTATCTTGCGATCAATTTGTCATAGATCCTTGTCTTCTTGTCAATTTTGTCATTTTGTGACCGATTTGTCATCGATCGTTGTCTTTCTCAATTATGTCAATTTGGATCAATTAGTCATTGTTCCTCGTCAATTGGCGCATTTATCAATCAAATCATTTATCAAGTCAGAATCATGATCAAATCGAATCAACGTCAATTATCTTTTGTCAGGACCTAATTGTCATCCTTGCATTTCTAATTCATCTTTTAGGGTTTCATGATTTTATTCATTTAACCTTGTTTATCATTTCCCCCTCTAGGTTAAATAATTTATTTATTTATCCTAAGTCTTTGTGTCACAATTAAATGTTTATTTAATTGGCTAATTAATTCTTCCCTCTTTGTGAATTAATTAATAAATGAAAAAATTGTTAATTAATTCACTTAATTCCCAATTTCCTAATTTTCATCAATTTCTAATTCCCAATTTCTAATTCCTAATTTCCTAATTTCTATTTCATCTATTTTTCAATTGTCTCCTATTTTCCTCCTAATTTCATGAGAATGACATTTCAATTTGTCATAATTTTTCATAATTGACAATCAATAGTTTTTGACATACAAATTTGTCATTATTTTGTCATAATTATCAATCAATCAATCTTGCATAGAAAGTATCAATTTGTCATAATTTGTCATAATTGTCATTCTTGATTTGAAATTTCCTTTCAAATCTCTTCATGCTAATCTTGTCATTTCTCCAATTTATCTATAAATTGGATGAATTTCTTCAATCAAGGCCCTTGATCCCTGATCCCTAGTCGAATCAATCACGCTTCTAGTATTCTTGCGCTATCGTCTTGTCAATCTTACTTTCACATTAGGCTTATGCACTTGAAGGTGAGATCCACAAAACAAAGCTATTTGAAGGAGAAAGAAGGACAATGGAGCCACATGAAGGAGACATTCAAGTTTGCAATGGTTTGCGTTTGAATTAATGTTTTGTTTTCATGTCTTTATTGAGTGTAATTAGGATTCTTGTCATTGCAATTGAGTTTTTGTGATTGAACTAGACTAATAATTAACATTGCTTTGATGATTTCCGAATTCCTAGCTACATTAATTGGTGAACCCGACATGAAGTAACCCCCTAACCATGCTTTTGAGTGCTTTTGAGATGATTTGCAGGTAAAAAACCCAAGAAACAGGGTAATGCAGGGCTTTCTGAGAACTTTTGCGCCTGTGTAAGCAATCCTGTGCCTGTGTGAGTAATCATGCACCTATGTAAGCAATCTTGTGCCTATGTGAGTAATCGTATGCCTGTGTGAGTAATCATGTGCCTATGTAAGCAATCCTGTGCCTGTGTGAGTAATCCTGCACCTGTGTGAGTAATCCTATGCCTGTGTAAGCAATCATGCGCCTGTGCGAGTAATCCTGTACCTATGTAAGGCCAGAAATAGAGGTAAAAGACACTGTTTTTACTTGCAAATTGCTTTGTTTTACATTCTCTTTTTGCATTTTTTTTTTTTTGGTAATAATCCTCTGTGCAATACCTTGGCATTACGCATGACAAAGACAACAAATGAAACTACTAACACATTTTATGCAGGTTCACTAGTCAAAGACTAAGCAAATTAAACTTCTGACTTGGTGGTTTTGCAGGTTGCCTTGTACTCCAACTAAACTTTGTGTTTGTAATTCATAATTAGTCACCTAGTATAATTGCTAAATAGGATGGAATGAACATGTGTTTGCTTTGATTGTTGAGTTTGACATTGGAGTAGGAGAGTATGCTCTCATCCTTCTTAGGGTGATCAGAAATCCAGATCTTTGATACCATTCTCTTAGTTCAGATTGTTTGTTACCTTTAGAGGGCCTGCCTTCCCAACCATTCGCTTTCTTTTGCAAGCAAGTGACAATCATGAGAAGGGAACGACCCAAAGTGAGTACAGCTAGAATACCTTGGCATTCTAACTCACTATAAATAAATACCTGATGAGCGAAAGCTTTGAAGGAAGGGTTACAAGGGAATTGTAGTTACTTGGGAAGTGATGACCCTTGGACTCTTTCTCATATCAACATCTAAGTAGAGCCTCAAGGTATAAATCATGCTTGAGTGACTACATTTGTTTGGTATCTTGGTGGGCTTAATGTCTCAATCACGCTTGCATGACACCAAGGATTAACGCTTAATAGAAATCCTTACTAAACACCTTGTATTTAGAGGCCAAAAATCCTTCTAGTTGCTTGAGAAGGACAAGTTCGGATACTTGGAAGAGATACTAAGTTTGCCATGGAGGGGAGCCCGTGGGGTCAAGCATCTATGTATTCTCCTTGAATCTCATAACGAGTCTACCTCTCAAGTACCTACTGTCCTTGCCATCCATAAGAAATGTGTGAATGAGCATGATTGTCTTGAGTCTAAGTTGAAGTATCTTGTCTTCTTTGCTTGTCAAAAGTTGAGTTGTGTCCCAAGACAAATTGATACAAAACAAGGTAAACACAAGAACATTTCATCCAACAAAGTTCAAAACACTTTCAAACATGGTTGTCAAACATTTTTCAAAATCTTGTCTCAACATTCATGTCACTTAGGTTTAGGTTCATCTTAGGTTTGCATTTTGCAAATTCATTGTCAATTACCAAGGTTAAGTTTCACCTAGGTCATACTCCTTTGTATTTGAAATTTGTTGATTGAACAAGGACAGAGATGATTTCACGTCGGGTTCACCAATTAATGTAGCTAGGAATTCAGAAATCATCAAAGCAATGTGAATTATTAGTCTATTTCAATCACAAAAACTCAATTGCAATGATAAGAATCCTAATTACACTCAATAAAGACATGAAAACAAGACATCAATTCAAACACAAACCATTGCAAACTTGAATGTCTCCTTCATGTGGCTCCATTGTCCTTCTTTCTCCTTCAAATAGCTTTTTTTTGTGGATCTCACCTTCAAGTGCATAAGCCTAATGTGAAAGTAAGATTGACAAGACGATAGCGCAAGAATACTAGAACCATGATTTATTCGACCAGGGATCAGGGATAAGGGGCCTTGATTGAAGAAATTCATCCAATTTATAGATAAATTGGAGAAATGACAAGATTAGCATGAACAGATTTGAAAGGAAATTTCAAATCAAGAATGACAATTATGAAAAATTATGACAAATTGACACTTTCTATGCAAGATTGATTGATTGATAATTATGACAAAATTATGAAAAATTTCTATGTCAAAATTGAAACAACGCTTAAAATCGCATTGTCATTGTTATTGACATAAATCCAAAAAACATCAAATAATGTCCTGAAAAAATCTCTAAAATTCAAATAATGTCCTGAAAAAATCCAAAAAAAATCAAATAATGTCCTAAAATAATCCAAAAAAATTGAAAAATGTCCTGAAATAATCCAAAAAAAATTGAAAACATGTCCTGAAAACAATCAAAAAAATCAAAACATGTCCTGAAAAAAATCATAAAAAATCAAATAATGTCCTGAAATAATCCAAAAAAATTGAAAAATGTCCTGAAATAATCCAAAAAAAATTGAAAAATGTCCTGAAAACAATCAAAAAAATCAAAACATATCCTGAATAAATCTAAAAAAATAAAATAATGTTTTGAAAAAAAAACCAAAAAAATCAAATAATGTCCTGAAAAAATGAACAATTTTTTTTTAAAACATTCAAATTCCAAAAACAATTCCTTGGGCATTTTGCATTTTGTCAATAAAGATCCCCTTTCTGCATAGACAGATCGATGAGCATACATCCCTCCAACAACACTCAATCACACATTGTGCCTCATTGCAAATCACGTATTCACAGATGAACTTTTTCAATTAAACCAGACATTCAAACTAATCAAAATTGTCATATCAATCAACCTCAAAATCATTTGTCCTTGTCTCCATTATCATGAGTCTTATATAGGGTGTGGTATTCTCAAAACCAGACTGTGTCCTATCTTAGATGGGGTACCGCATGTCCTGAAACCAAATAGCATGATCATCGTATCAATGCTTTCAACTTTTGACAATGAAGATCAAGATGTTTGTTTGACTTGTTGGAATTAGCGAGTCTTATCATTTATTGATTTAATTTCGATCATGTTCCTATGTTGCTCGATGATGTCACTGAGTGATTTAGAGTGACCGGGATGGTTCATGGTCCCTTTCTTTTTTTGTTGTTGTGATTGTTGTTTGTCTACGATGTGTCTATCTTTTGCAAAAAGGGTTGCATTTCAGCTCTGGCCTTCAATGCCATGATGCTACGCATCCATTTTGCTACATTAAATAAAGGTTCTCACCACAAAGTGCATTACTGAAAGCAAGTTTTTTTTCTTCGTCTCTAACTATCCTCTGTCTCATTTCTTCTTACTAACATTTCTTCCGTCAATTCGGTCTAGTGCTCCGATTTCCCCAAACACATGCTGCATCCTGCAATCATTGGTTAGTACATTTGCATTACATCAAGCATCATATCAAGCATTTTATCCATTTCATATTATAAATGCATCGAAAACACATCAAAATGTATCCATACATATTCCACAATAAACAATGCATAAGACATCCATGCATGGAAAATAAACATAAGTCATAACACATTGCATCCCATCATATCGATGCATATCATATCATATATAAAAATAATATCGGAGTACTAAATTGGACTGTCTGTCCTAAGTATGACGTGCAGGCTGACTACATAATGTCAAACTACATCTGTCTCTATCGTAAGGAGCACGTGCCTCTGTCACTGGGTGCTCCCTCTGTCCTCCTCATCCTTGACATGTCTTAAGGATGATGCCCCTCCTGTCCTAGGTCCTAGCTGTGGTGGTCTCATAGGTCCACTCACCCCAATGCTGCTCACTGACCTCCAAGAGCGTGCCCTGCTCTCTGTCCTTGATCGTGCCCGATATGATGATGCTCTCTGCTCTAGTGGAACTGCACTCTCATATAGTGTCCTCCAATGGCATATCTCCTCTCCAGTCTCCACCAACATCTGTGCCATCTCACGTGCACTGGCATCCCTAATCGACCCAATATACTCAGTGACTCTCTATTCTTCTCGTTGTGCCTAGGCTATTGTTGTATCTCGAGCCGCTATAAGTTTGGCTATCTCTGCTTTGAACTGATCATGCTCTATCCTCAAGATGGCATTCTGTCTCTCTAATGTCGCAATATGATCATGCTGACTCGCTATGGTAGCCCTGCACATCTCCATCTCCTCTATCCTAGCTGTCTCCGACTCTATGGGTATATCCTAAAATGACTCCTACTCGGCTGAATCTGGCTCATAATCATCATCCCCCTCATCATCTCCATCCTCATCATCCCCCTCATCCTCCTCCCCATCCTCCTCTTCATCTCTATCCTCATCATCTCCCTCCTCCTCTCCAGTGAGTGGGAAGTCTTCGTGTCTCCTAAGTACTGGAATATTAGGATCTGTCAATGGCACCAGCCGTCATCGTGCAAACCATCTCTCATACTCCTCTATAAAACCACATTGGTGGAATGATAATGCATATTGTGAGTACCATCAGTCAAAAGGACATAAAACCGCATCATGTTTTCAATTGAAACATATGATTCAAGACTTGTTAGAGCAAGGAGTAATTGAGGTAGAACCACCCAACGCGACCTCTAACACTGATCATACCATTTTCAAAACTCCTTTGCTTGATCATGACAAGGGTAAAGCATCTTCTTCAAACTCTACCCAAACAACAAATTATGTAAATATTGGTTATAACAATGTCATCAATTGTTTTTGAGCATCAAATGAGTATGTTGCCACTCTAAGAATAAAGGGACAAGATCCTTCTTGTGCAGTCACCAACTCCTGAAAGCCAGTATAATCTCTTGGATCATCTAGGAAAGACACCTGCACAAATATCAATCCTTGAGTTGTTGAAGATGTCCCCCATGCATTGTGCAGTCCTAGATAAAGCTTTAATTTAGTCCACTATCCCGACAGACATTGATGTTGACCAGTTTCAAGCCTGAATTGGACATCTAGTTGTTTCCCAAAATGATGCATTTTTTGATAATGATATCTCACCTGATTAGCTCCCTCATAATGATCCTTTACACCTTGAAGTCTTTGTCCATAATTGCAAAATCCGATGAGTCTTTATAGATGGTGGAGTAGGTCTTAATATTGGTAACTTGAGAGTGGTCATTGGCCTTGGTTATACAGAAAATGACATTGATGCTTCCAGAAGAATAACAATCAAAGCATATGATGATGCTGAGCGCCCATCTAAAGGGATAATTACCTTACCTATCAGAGTCAGTCCAGTGACAGAAAACACTTTCTTGCAGGTCTTAGACCTTGATCTCCCTTACAATATGATTCTTGGCCATCCATGGATCCATGCAATGAAAGCAGTTCCATCCACCTATCATCAATGTTTAAAATATCCTTGCAATGGAACTGAGATAACAATTCCAGGAGATCCTAATCCATTTCAATTTTGTGCTACTTTAAAGGATTCCCCTCAGTAGCAAGTCCCAGTCAATAGAGAGGCCCACTCACATAGTTATGTGGATCCTAATGAATTGTTAGATGTTGTCAAAGGAAAATTGAAGATGCGGGACCAAGGATGCCGAGAATATTCAATGGATCAAACATTCCTCATTGGGGAATTTACCAATATCTCCAAAATCATATGGAAAACCACATTTGTTGCAAAAGGAACCTAAGGTAGTTATTCAATATCAGCCTCCCACTACATTCACAAGATGGGGTGAACTTGACAAAGAAACTTTAGATGATGATGTCATAGATTGGCTTTATAAGGATCCAACTGAGACCCCACTTGTCAGGTTGCCAGTAGAATGGTACGGAAAAGGATTTACTATGCTACAAAAGAAAGGATATGACGGCTGTAGTGGCTTAGGCCTGAACAAGAATGGAAGGCTAGAACCTGTTATACCCAGGATGTGACCTCCAACTTTAGGGTTAGGTTTTGTACCATTGTGAATTGGATCCTCATCTACCAAAGTGACCATGTGTGGAAAAGGGTGTGACTCTGATGATGAAATAATACCTGAGGATACCCGACCTAAAACTAATTCCAATGAATGGGAGTGGAGTTCTTTTTCTTCTAGCTCCTATGCCCTTGACAATATTTTCCTTGACCCTGATAATTTGCCTATGGAAGACAAACATGAAATAACTCCTCTTCCTAAAACATGTCCTAATGCTTGGATAGAGTCATTCTAGGATCCAAGCTCTGAATCAGATACAAGTAGTTCATATAGTGATACCACAGATGTTTACATCTTTACCATCTCAGTCCTCTCTCTCCTTAAAACCGATGATGACATGCCCCTCGTCTATCCCCAGCTTATCCAACATGACCAACAAGAACCACTCACATTGGACTATTTTGAAAATGATGAAGCAATTGCAAAATTCCTTGGACTACGGGAAGGCATACCACAAGGTGATCATAAAGCGGGATTTGCTATTGACCTAGATTCCACAACATATTTTGGGGAGTCAACTCCATCTTCCAGTCATCAAAATGAACAAAGAAAAGAAAAGGTAAAGAATCATAGGTCTTTGAGTGAAAACCGTAAGGCACTCTCTAATCATACAAAAGTAAAAATAAAAGACGTACCTGTGGGTGAAAACCTCTCTAAGGCGCCCAAAGGTGGAAGAGTGGACATACCCCTATCAAGTCAGGATAAATCAACATTGCTTGTGGAAATGACCAAAGAAATCAATTTGGGTACACCTGACAACCCTAAGGTCATTCATTTTGTTGCTTCTCTATCAAAATAGGAAAAGATAGATTTTGTCAATTTCTTTCTTGAGAAGAAGATCAACTTTGCATGGTCCTATGCAGATATGCCTGGCCTCGATCCAGAATTAGTCCTTCATCACTTCCCATTAAAAGCAGATGCCAAGGCTGTCAAACAAAAACTCAGAAAGATGCATCCCTAGGTGGCTCTTTTGGTCAAGGTAGAATTGAAAAAATTACTGGATGTGGGCTTTATCAGACCCATCTATTATGCAGACTGGATTTCAAATTTGGTACTAGTTAGCAAAGTAACTAGGAGCATCAGAATCTATACAGATTTTAGGGATCTCAATAAAGCATGCCCTAAAGATGATTTTCCATTGCCAAATATCGACATCATAGTTGACATGACTGCTAGAAATGAGATGCTCTCATTGATGGATGGTTTCTCTGGCTATAACCAAATTCGCATTGCTCCTAAAGACCAACATAAGACTGCATTCACACGTGCTTGGGGTACCTACTGTTGGAATGTGATGCCTTTCGGTCTTAAAAATGTAGGCGCAACATATCAAAGAGCAATGACGACAATTTTCCATGATTTCATGCATACTTTGATGGAGGACTATGTTGATGACTTATTATGCAAATCTGTCACAAGAGATAGTCATTTAGCCATCCTAGGCCCAATCTTTGACTGAATGGAGACCTAGAAGCTTAGACTCAATCCAAAGAAGTGTGTCTTTGGTGTCACAGCCGACAAATTATTAGGGTACATTGTTTCTCATAGAGGTATTGAAGTCGACCCTGCCAAGGTTAAAGCAATAATGGATATGCCTCCTCCTTCTAATCTCCATCAACTAAGAAGTCTGCAAGGAAAGCTACAGTCAATTCACCACTTTATAGCTCAATTGGTAGACAAATGTCATCCATTCTAGCATCTATTGCATAAAGGTGTCACTTTTAAATGGACTGAGCAATGTCAATCAGCCTTTCAAGCTCTCAAGGACTATTTGCTATCACCGCCTATTCTAATGCCTCCTATAGAAGGAAAGCCATTTATATTGTATATTTCTGCAACTGAAATGGCACTAGGAGTTCTCTTGGCCCAACAGGATGAGAACGGCAAAGAGCGAGCTATTTATTATATCAGTCGGACACTAGTAGGCTATGAGCTGAATTATTCAACTATTGAATGGGCATGCTTAGCAGTGGTATTTGCAACATAGAAGCTCCAACACTATATGTTAAATCACCAAACATTGCTAGTTGCAAAAAATTGATCCCCTAAAATACTTGCTTAGCAGAGTAGCTTTGACAGGTCACCTAGCAAAGTGGGTTAT
This sequence comes from Cryptomeria japonica, assembly GCF_030272615.1. NCBI lineage: Eukaryota > Viridiplantae > Streptophyta > Pinopsida > Cupressales > Cupressaceae > Cryptomeria > Cryptomeria japonica. The sequence continues at coordinate 620,496,676 of NC_081414.1, read as the reverse complement.
GATCCTCAGTGAATTTGATATTGAGTATATGGAGTGAAAGGCGATAAAAGGACAAGTCATAGCAGATCAACTTGCAGAGGCTCCTATTTATGATGATCATCCCATGTTGACCGATTTTCTAGATGAATCAGTCTTTGCTCTCACATCTTCTAATGAATGGAAGTTATACTTTGATGGATCCCATACCAAGTTCAGGTCTGGAGCAGGAATCTTGTTTGTCACCCCTCAAGGTGATGCTATTCCCAAGTCCTACAGGATCACTTTTCATTGTACCAATAACATTGCAGAGTATGAAGCACTAGTCACAGGACTCTGAGTAGCGGTCCACTGGAACATCACACATTTGCAAGTCTATGGAGATTCTCAATTAGTCATCCGACAAGTGAATGATGACTATGAAACAAAAGATGAAAAGCTTATTCCCTATAAGCATATGGTAGATTTCTTCAAGACAAAATTCATGGCTATCCATTTCAGTCAAGTTCCAAGAATGCAAAACAAGTTGGCAGATGCGATGGCTACAATCACTTCCATGTTAAATATGCCTCACAATATGGACAAATGTGAATTTTTGGTCGAACAGTTGCTTGTCCCTTCTTTTGACATTCTGATAGCAGATGTGATGTGCATTCTTGTTGGTCCTAACTCCCCATGGTACAAAGATGTATATCAATATTTGAAATCCCAAACCTTACCACCTAACCTTTTCGCTAACCAACGCCGAGCCTTCATCCGACAGACGGCCAAATATGTCATCATTGCCGACACCCTTTACTGTCATTCCTTTGACCATACCCTCCTCATGTGTTTGGATTTTGATGAAGCACAAACGGCTTTACACAAGGTTCACGATGGTATATGTGGGAGCCATTTCAATGGTCTGAGCTTAGCCAAAAAGTTGATTCGTGGTGGGTATTATTGGCCCACTTTGGAAAAAGATGTTCATGATTTTGTTAAGAAGTGCTACAAATGCCAGATCCATGGAAATTACATTCATGCACCAGCCCAAGAGCTTCATTTTGTCATATCTCTATGGCCCTTTTCTCAATGGGGATTAGATCTTATTGGCAAGATTTACCCGACATCTGCAAATGGACACAAGTTTATCATTACAGCCACAGAGTATTTTACAAAATGGATCGAGGCTATCCCCATGACCTATATCACTAGTGTGCAAATTTCAAAATTCCTATTGAATTATATCATATGCATATATAGGGTTCCCCTTTCCATAGTCACAGATAATGCTCGTCCCTTCAAGAATAAAGATGTCAAGGAACTCTGTGAAAATTTTCATATCCAACACCGTTTCTCCACTCCATACTATCCATAGGGTAATGGTCAAGCTGAAGCATCAAATAAAACCATTATCAAGATCTTGAAAAAGGTTGTCAATGACACTGGTCAAGATTGGCATGTACAGTTGAATCCAGCACTATGGGCCTATCGCACTTCTATCCGCACACCTACTGGTGCAACACCTTATTCCTTGGTGTATGGTGCGGAAGCCATTTTACCCTTGAAAGTGGAGATTTCTTCCTTGTGTGTTTCCTTGCAATATCTGATTGATGATGAGATGCATAGAGTCTCTTAGTTGCATCAGCTTGAGATGTTAGATGAGAAACATAAGACAACCCTGACACATTTGCAAGCATATCAAAACCATCTCCGTCGCTCTTATAATAAGAAGGTCAAAGGGCGACACTTCGAAGTGGGAGATTTGGTTTTAAAGGCAAACCCTAAGAATGCACAGTCTACTGACATCATCAAAAGCAAGTTTGAACCTAATTGGGTTGGGCCTTTCATAGTGACTGTAGCCTATGGCTCGGGGGCATATTAGCTTGCCACTCCAAAAGGTGAACCTTTGTCTGATCCTGTCAATAGAATGCACCTTCGCAAGTACTGGGCATAATTTTCTATCAGCACTTCTTCAAGTATGATCCTGAAAAAATACAAAAAAGTAAAAAAATCACAAAAAAAAAAAATATAAAAAAAAAATTGAAAAATGTCCTGAAATAATTCAAAAAAATTGAAAAATGTCCTGAAAAAAATCCAAAAAACATCAAATAATGTCCAGAAAAAATCTCTAAAAATCAAATAATGTCCTGAAAAAATCCAATAAACATCAAATAATGTCCTAAAAAAATCTCTAAAAATAAAATAATGTCTTGAAAAATTCCAAAAAAAATAAAAAAATGTCATGAAATAATTCAAAAAATTGAAAAATGTCCTGAAATAATTCTAAAAAATCAACAAATGTCCTAAAATAATCCATAAAAAGTCATAAAAAGTCCTGAAAAAAAAATGAACACAAAAAAATTGTAAAAACTCAAAAAGAAAAACAAAAAAAATATCCCCTCTGTGCATAGACAGATTGTTGAGCATCCCTCCAATGACACTCAATCACACACTACGCTTTACTACAAATCATGTTTTCACAGATGAACTTTTCAATCAAACTAGACATTCGAACTGATCAAAATTGTCATATTAATCAACCTCAAAATTATTTGTCCTTGTCTCCATTATCATGAGTCTTATACAGGGTGTGGTATGCTTGAAACCAGACTGTGTCCTGTCTTAGACGGGGTACCGCATGTCCTGAAGCCAGACAGCATGATCATCCTATCAACACTTTCAACTTTTGACAATGAAGATCAAGATGTTTGTTTGACTTGTTGGAATTAGTGAGTCTTATCATTTATTGATTTATCTTCGATCATGTTCCCATATTGCTTGATGATGTCACTGAGTGATTTAGAGTGACCAGGATGGTTCATGGTCCCTTTCTTTTTTGTTGTTGTGATTGTTGTTTGTCTACGATGTGTCTATCTTTTGCAAAAAGGGTTGCATTTCAGCTCTGGCCTTCAATGCCATGATGCTACGCATCCATTTTGCTACATTAAAATAAAGGTTCTCACCTACAATGTGCATTACTGAAAGCAAGTTTTTCTTCATCTCTAACTGTCCTTTGTCTCATTTTCTTTGTCTCTAACATTTCTTTCATTAGTTCAGATAGTCAGTTCGGTCTAGTACTCCGATCTCCAAAACACGTAAGTTGCATCCTGCATTTATCGGTTAGTACATTTGCATTACATCAAGCATCACATCAAGCATTTTTATCCATTTCATATCATAAATGCATAAAAAACACATCAAAATGTATCCATACATGTTCCATAATAAACAGTGCATACGCCATCCATACATGGAAAATAACATAAGTCATAACACATTGCATTCCATCATATCGATGCATATCATATCATATATCACAATAATATCGGAGTACAAGATTGGACTGTCTGTCCTAAGTATGGCCCGCAGGCTGACTACAAAATGTCAAACTACATCTGTCTCTGTCCTAAGGAGCACATGCCTCTGTCACTGGGTGCTCCCTCTGTCCTCCTCATCCCTGCCATGTCTCAAGGATGATGTCCCTCTTGGTCCTGGCTATGGTGGTCTCATAGGTCCACTCACCCCCATGCTGCTCACTGACCTCCGAGAGTGTGCCCTGCTTTTTGTCCTTGATCGTGTCTAATATGAGGCTGCTCTCTGCTCTAGTGGAACTGCACTCTCATATAGTGTCCTCCAATGGCATATCTCCTCTTCGGTCTCCACCAACATTTGTGCCATCTCACGTGCACTGGCATCCCTAATCGACCCAATATACTCAGTGACTCTCTATTCTTCTTGTTGTGCCTGGGCTATTGCTATATCTCGAGCCATTGTAAGTTTGGCTATCTCCGCTTTGAACTGATCCTACTCTATCTTCAAGATGGCATTCTGTATATCTAATGTCACAATGTGATCATGCTGACTCGCTATGGTTGCCCTGCACATCTTCAATCAAGGCCCCCTTATCATGTTCTTTGAAATAAATGATAATTGAGTTAGAATGCATTGAAATTTGTGGAAGTGATCATGATGTTATTGCATATGTCAGTAGTGTAAGTAATGACATTGAGATACCTTAGGGAAGATAGATGTGATATTGAGTTTATTTCTAATTGCGTAATAGTTCATGTGGTTATGCTTAATTTTCATGTTGCTATATCCATATTATGTCAATGAATGTTTCATGCTTATGAGTAGATGGTTACATGTGTTTCTTTAGTTGAAGTTTAATTTTTTTTTATCTCTATCAATATGTTAGTTTGCTTAATTTCTCTAGGGTATTCTGGTGGGCATTACATATTAGATCACCAATGGGTTGACTATTCAAAGTATCAAACAACTCTCTATTGTCAATCATATATTTTTTAGTGTCAAAGTCAATCAACTAAACATCTCTTAAGGGTTGAAAAGAACCACATTTTGATTGACACTTCAATATATTGTATCTGGTATACCCTCACCAAATGCATCATCTTGTTAGTTTGAAAAATGTCATATATATGCTTTTATTAATGAGGATGTCCTCTCTAATATAGAGAATGACCCCAACCAGGTGAACCTTTCTTACTAGAATTACCTTGGCTAAGGCCATTATACCAGCAATGATTAGGTTTATGTGTGTTGGTATGGTAGATGAGACACTATAGATTATCCTTTAAATACCTCTACTATTAATATGGCGGCTTATATGAGGGTCCCTTTCGACACTTTAACCATGTTGTTGTCACAAAAATAGTGCTTTGTCTTCAAATTCATCTTGCAATGGTTGGATGGCTTCTTCTTGTTGAAGAAAATTCACGCGTTCTTCAAATGATAACTTTTTCTTATTGATATTAAATGTTGTGATAAAAGTGCTGAACTATGGAGGAAGAGAGCTCAAAATAATAAGGGAAAGAAATTTTCCCTCCACCTTCTCTCCCTATGTGATAAGCTATGGTCAAAGATCTGATGCACGACACAAGAATTCCTCAAATTTCTTGCTAGATTTCATATTGAGCGTATGAAGATTGGATTAGAGATAGAGGATCTGGGTCTAGATCTTCACCTCACAAATGGTAGAGAGGGAATCCCAAGGTTGTTTGATGTTGTAACATTATTGCATCCAAAACATGTGGTTGAACCTCATTAGAGATATGCTTAGTGTGATAAACATCAAGGCTTTAGCATCGACCTTGTCAAACTTTTTCCAATCATCAACATCATTTGGACATTATATTACACTAGTAACAATCTCCCATAGCCCTTTGATGTGGACAAATGTGTGCATATTTGTCTTCCACATGACATAATTAGGCCCTCTTAGGAGTTGTGCAGCTAAAAGAAGAAATTTGATAGCATACATGATAACATTAAAATAAAATGTGAACAAAAGGAGTATTATTATTAGCAGTATGTTGACATGCATGCCTTATTTGAGCATACACATCCTTTCAAGGATGAAAACAAACATTGAGTTGAGCTTGATAGGCTTGTGTAGTAAGATAGGGATTTTGGATTATTGACACCAATGCTAGTGTAAGATGTTGAAATTAGGACTTGACCAACTAGTTTAATAAAGCCACTAATTTCTTGGGACCACCAAACATTAAGGAGGGAATTGAATTTGATTGATCCAATTCTAAAAGGGTTGAATACATATCAAATTAATCCTCATTGTTTGAGTTGAAACAAAATTTGAATTAGGATTAATTGTAATGATGGATCAATGACAAATAATGACAAACTGAAATAAAACCATGGGAATAGAATGTTCCAAATATCTTGCAAAGTTGTAAGCCTAAATCTAAGGATGGAAAATAGATCGGAACGTGTGATAGAAAGTTCAGGAAAAATTGTCAAGACAAAGGAGAACAAGTCATCCTGATCCTTTGAATATTGGGGATAAATAAACTTGATGTTTTATGGATTAGGATGATGCATAGAATCTATTATTAGAAGGTCATAAAAAAATTCATGGGACCGCAGTGAGCTGATCATCTTGGTCCTCTACTTTTCATACATTCAAAAGCTAAGGCTAATTGTCATCATCTACTCTTTTGGATTCCAGATTGCTTGAAACTCTTGAGACAAATCTCTCAGATCTAGAATGATTGATGTAGGTCAATGAGGCAATGATCTTTATATGTGATCACAAGTATTGATGCAATAACATGACAACACATTGAAGACCCAAACAAAAATATATGCTTGCATGAGGATTGATGTGATTTTCTCCATGATGCTTGAAGGATGTGGTGGGTTGAAATGTTGCTTTCAATGCTTGAGAATACTTTATGATGACTTCTTGATGAATGGATGCTTCTAGGTAAAAATGGATTGATAGGATGTCTTTATATAGGATTCTCGAGGTAATTTATTGATTAGGCCAACCTCCAATGATCAAATTGAGCCACATGGACCAAAACTCATGGGGGAGGGAAAGTGCCTTGACCTATTTAAAGTGGACCATGGTGCCCAAGGCACACAAATCTGAACAGGGGTAGCCCAAGTACCCTTGTCCTCCCAAAACAAAGCAAAAAAGTAGGCAAATAGGAAGGCATGGTCCCAACATGGGGTCCACTCATCCTTGTAGGAAAGCGACACCAAATTTGAGGTAAAAAGGGTCAAAATCCAACATGGGGGATAACTAGGATGGGACATGTTAAATTAGGGGCACAAAAGGTGGTGTAATTTGTACAAGGTTAAAAGTTTACAATACTACATTTAGCCCCCACTTTAATGGGAGTGTGAGCCTATATAAATACTCATGGTAAAGTAGAAAGATGAGGAAGAGAGAAAGAGAGGAGCATATAGGAGAGAGATCACCAAGAGATAAGACATCACTAATTCTAGGAATTAAGCCCCCAATATTAGGATCTTAACTCATACAATCACATGAAAGGATACACAAGACAAGACAAAGACGAAAAATCCAAACAAAGACAATTGAAGAAAAAAGACAAAAAAAGTGGTTAGTACAAAAAAGAAAATCTCCAAGTCAACTAGTTGAAGAGACCTTGATAGTCAAAATGTCCCAGCCACTAATCTCATTCTCCAAATACTATTACATGAATACAAGCGATCACATGGAAAGAGAAAGAGAATGCATCAAATGATAAACCATGATCCAACAAGTAGCAAATTTGTGAGCTCATGGGGAAAACAAAGGAGAGAACATGAACACCATAGCCTACCAAGTTGTGTTATATGAGGTGATCCATGAGAGAGAGAAAGAAGGAACACAAATTCCATGAGCTAGAAAGTTATGTTATGCTAGATGTTCCATGAAGACACAATTATCATGAGACAAACAGTTGTTTTATGTTGTGTGATCCATGTAGCATTCCCTTAGTTTATTCAACAAGATATATACATAAAATATAACATTTAAGTTGCATTTTCTCTTTGTCTTTTATATTTCTTATAGAAAATGTAACTTATACTTAAATGTTGTATTTTATGTATATATTGTCAGGATGTTTAAGAGTGGTTTTGGATCTTTAGGAGTCATAATGCAGATTCTAGAGTTTAGGAGATCTTATAATTTTTCAAACTAGTCAAATTGCAATAATCAGTGGGCTTATATCATCATTCACTTGCTATGTCTCTATCTCATGGTCTTTGGCTCCCCTAAGAGATAGACCTATCTATTTTCCTATCTCTCTCCTCCTCTCTTCATCTCCCTCTCTCCCTCTCTCCTCTCTCCCCAAGCTTTATATCTTATAATTTCTTAAACATAATCAAATTTTAATAATCACTAAGCTCTTATTATTGGTCTCTCTCTCTCTCTCTCTCTCTCTCTCTCTCTCTCTCTCTCTCTTTATCTTCTTCCATCTCTAGACCTATCTCTCTTCCTATCACTCCCCCTTTCCCTTTCTCTCCCCCATCTCTCTATCTCACTCTCTCCTCTCCCATAAGATATAAACATCTCTCTCACCCTTCTTTATATCTCCCCTATGTTCTCTAAATACATGACACACATTGTCTCATCTCTATCTCACCTCTCTATCCCCCCCCTCTCTCTCTCTCTCTCTCTCTCTCTCTCTCTCTATATATATATATATATATATATATATATATATATATATATCTTCACTTTGTCTCCCTACATACATCCCATGTCCATCTCTACCTCTACTTCTCTACAAACCTCTCTCTATCTCTCTATGTCATATGGTGTCCTAAGGGATTGTATGGGGTCCTAGGGGGTCATATGTGTTGGCCATTTGGTGGAAGTGATTATGTGTTGCATTGATGTTTTATCATTGATGCCAACACTAGCCGTTTGGATGCTTTTCCAGCACCCTTCTGGTCTCGGTAGGTTGAGTGGTTCCTGGTTAATTTGGATCCAGCATGATCCAGTAGGCTTTGGTATGATTTGGTTATGGAATTGGCTTGTTCATGATACTCATGCTCATATTCAGTAAGTTGGTTTTGGTCCTGTGATTAGATGCTATCTTGTTTGCTTAGAAGCTTGGTTTCTGGTTCCAGTGAGGGTTTCATCGATAGAGATTTTGATGAAGATCTTTGATGAATTGCATAAGTAGTGTTGGTGTATCTTCTAGTGCAATTTCAGGATACTGATGGTGATCATGTCTGAGACTTGGTGGATGGAGATCATGTTAGGAATCCCACAGATACTGAGAGGGGGGGGTGAATCAGTATCTAACTAGTAATTAGAATTTCTCAACTTAAAACATGCAGAACATATTATAACAGTGTACCAATATACAAGAAATAATGCAATAAATAGAATTAAAAGCATCCACATGAAAAGAACACCATGACACAAGGATTTGACAAGGAAACTCGGTGTGGGAAAAACCTCAGTGGGATTTGTGATCCACAATATCCACTTACTAGCAAATAAGAGAATATTACTTACAAGAGGGGTCTGCACATGCAGGAAGGCCAATTGCCTAGAGCTCACTGCTCAATGGGAAGTCTCACTGACTTACAATGTGGATTATACAAATCCAATATCTTGTATTTCTTTACAATAGCATCTATAATGCCTGATCCAGTACCAGTTTCTGCACTGTTCTTTACATAAAACCTTTAACCTATATTTCGTATAATAGGTCTGCCTAATATCTTCTTTTTCTTTGCTTCCATCACTTAATGTCTACAATGTTCTCTCTTATATATAAGAGTCATCTTACAACTTGCCAAGTTGGCTTACAAAGTTCTACAATAATAAACAAAATATAATATAACAAAAATCCTTTTGGCCTTTGTGTCGGTATGCTTCCTTTCTTTGTGCCGGTGTTGGTGGTCGAGTGTCGGTGTAGCGTGTGATCTGTTGATCCTGGTGAACTATCTTGTTGGTGTAATGCCTTGCCGATGTAATGCCTTGCCGATGCCATAGGATTGTAAGGTTGCCATCAATGACAAAACCTTCAATCACATACAATGTCTCATTGGAGTGTGCATATGCCAACAATCTCCCCCTTTGGCATTGATGGCAACGCTCATGAGAAATTTCAAAAGTGTATCCAAAAATGTGAAGTCAAAAATGTTACCAAAAATGTGTGCTCCCTCTGAGCATATGATTCCTATGATATTGAATTTTCTCATACCACTACTCCCCCTTTGGCACCAATTACAAAGGTTGTCAAGATATCAGTAGAGTTTGTAGTTTCAACCTTGTAACTGGGTAGTTACAATTTGAAATAGATCCACCAAAATCAAGTTTATACTCTCCATAAAAATTTTATTGTCTCTTATTGTTGTCTCTGTTCTTTTAACTATACCGGTGAGGTGCTGCATATGCTTTGCTGGTGTTTTCTATCCCTATATCAGTGCCTCAGATATTTCCTTCCACAATGATGCTAGATAGTCCAATCTTGGACGTAGTTTTAATCTCAAATGCTTTGCCTTATTCACTATTCTCCTCTTTTCTCTTTCTAATTTAAGTAACTCTTCCTCAAAATTTGTTATCGTTTGCTCAAAAACTGATAATGTATCAGGTGAGTTAACAAAATTATCAGCAAGTTTATTGATTTCATCCTATACCTTGCTTATTTTCTTATCTATGTCTACTGTCAAAAAGTTTGTCTTGCAGGTGTCTTTGTACAGAGTTTTGTATTCCTTTAATAAGTTGCATAGTTCCGGTAGAAGTGTGTCAAATTCCCTAGTACACTTCTTTATCTAATCTTCAAAGAATTTTTGCTTTTCAATTTCTACCTTATCCTTTAATGTCTCTTCCTTTAATTTCTCAATGTTCTCAGTGATGTATTTACACAAAGTATCAAGTTGTCCTAAAGAATCTTTATTGTCTATATTACAGTTAGGAGCAATTACCTTCAAAATTGGGATTGTGTCATCTATAGCTTTATAAGCTTGTGAACTACAATCTATTATCCTTTTGATTGAATCCAAAAGTACTTCAGTTACATTTGTTGATTTGTGGCCTGCTGAGAAGGAACCAACATTCTAAATTCTGTCGGTGGAAGAAGTAACCAAGCTTGTTGTGACCTCTGGCAGGTCTGTTTATGTTTGCATTTCTTTAAGCAATGGTTTGTGTACTTCTCCAGTTGCCAGTTGCACTGTTTCCTCATGAACCTGTTCCAGTACCTATTTCGGAGCTTGTTCCTGTTGTTGTTTCTCTTCTTGTTGCACTGTCTCAGTCTGAGTTTCTGCCTATTGTTCTTTGTCATCTGTCAGTTTCTCTTGTGTTTTATTAGTTTGCTCAGCTACCGGTGGCTCACTAGCCATTTCAGTCTTACCAGTTGTATCTTTGTCTACCACAATGTTGATCTTTTGTGTATCAACATCTACTGTGTACAAGACTTTAGGATTAGGATTGACATCCTCTACATCCATACTTTCAACTGTCAGTTGATCTTCTATAGTTATTTTTACTGGTGATGTAAAAGGAGGTGGGGGTAAGTTGTCTTTTACTTTGATACTCGGAGGTCCACCAACCTTTCCTTTTCCTTTGTCTCTTTCTTTCTGATATACCTTTATTGGTTTGGGGTTCCTATATTCTTCCTATTTTTCTTTTCCAACTAGGAATGTATCCCATCCATTTTCTATTTCTTCAGTCACCTCATTGACTCTTCCAACCATTAATGCAATGTGCTGGTGTGTAGTAGAGAATATTGACCGGTTGGCTTCAGCAGTTAAATCATCAATTTCTTTAGGTGATTTCACTGGGTACACAACAAGTAGCTTTTCTATCTTGATTTTCTTGTCAAGTTCTATTACTTCTTGTCTCCTTGCTTCCAATCTTTTGAACAATTTATCTAGTACTTCATCTACAACTTCCATCAAAATTTCTTATACATGTCCATATGCAATATAACATTGTTTTCTACTTGTTCTTTTTCATCTGCAGTCAAAGTGTCATACAATTTCTTATATTCTTCAGTTTCCCTTCCTCTGTAATTTCATTCAATAGTATGTCAAGAGGAGCCAAGTTTTGTTTTGTTCTATTCTTCTTCTTGGGTGTAGTCTTCTTAACCAGAGATCTCACTGCTTGTTGTTTTTGTCTTGTCCTCCTAGGTGAGGGTGTAGTTGTCGGTGAGGGATCTCTTTTCCTTACAGCTCTTTTGAAAGATGCAGGCATGTCACTCTCTGAAGAAGTGCCTACTGGTGATAGATGAGTCTCAGCCTATAGAGTCCCTAGCTCATCTTCAATGATACCGGTTTGCTTTAACACATCTTCTTTAATAGCCTTTACCTGTCTAGAGCCTCTTCTCACAACTAACTCAACCTTTTTCACTCTCTTCTTAGATTGTATTTGTTTTTCTATAGTCTCAGCACTACCAAATACTTCTTCCTTTGGTTCGTTTGGTGCTTGCAGAAGTGCTTTAGCATAAGTCTCAATTATATGATCATCTGTCTCATAGCCCATCTTTGTTACCCAAATTGTTCTTGGGATGACTGCTTCCATCCAAATTTCATCCTTTTTTATTACAAAACATATTTCATCCTTATATTCGTCAACAATCTTTTGTGATAATCTGATTCTCTTCTTCTTTTTGGTCTTAAGTGCTTGACAGTAATCATGGATATTGCTTTCCTTATCTTCTCCCATATTGTTGAATAGTTCTATTAGCTGTTTACCTACCGGTATATCAAATCCAAGTTCTTTGTAGCCTATACCAGGAACTTGTTTGGTTATATGTAGCATCAAACATACTAGTAGATTTCCAAACCTAAAATTTCCTTTCTTATCCTTCTTAATCTTGCCTAGGTTGTCAATTAACTCATCCTTCAACCATTCACATATGTCAATTTTTACATTATCTGTGACCATATCATAAGCACTCTTAATGTACAAACTTGAAACTGAGTTGAGTCTTTTTGCATGAGTGGCTTTATACCCTAAAATCATGCTAACAAATCTCACATTTATATCTGTTACATCATTTACCCTCAAGGACCTTCTGTCGGATGTTGCACCAGTTAAGTTCATAACTAGGTCATTTGAGACCTTCTTGGTTTTGTCTAGCCTTTTACTGGTGGTCGGTAACCCTGTGATAGCTTTCATAGCTTCCTTGGTGATTTTGTGAATTGCATCTAACCAGAAAAATTCACCATGTACCCTGCTTAAGACTATCCTAATCACATCCTTGGGAAATTCAGGAATGCAGAGGATTATAGTAAATCCTAGGGTTTCAATGATTTTATGTTCTGGTTTCACATTTCCAAAATTATCACATATGACAGATTTATACATAGTTTGATCTCTTCATCTCCCAATTCCTCTATGTTGTAGTGAATGTAAATTCTGGGGTCTTCAGCATAAACAACTCCTTTTGGTATTTGTGAGAAAGCACCTATATTGTCATCTTTCTTTGCTACTTCAGGAACTAGTTGAAATACGGACCTAGGGCATTTTAAGACCTTGACTACAATAGGGTTTGTTATATATTCAAGTGCAGAGGTGGATGTCATGATGATAAATACCTTTTTCTATCCTAGATGGATTGATTGCTTGAAGTGCTTCACCTCTTTGCTTGAAATTCCTTAGCTCTGCAAATTTCGCGCTCTACGAATGTTTGAAATCATGGTGAAATGAAATGGAGCCAAATCCACAAATTTATAGTGTTTATTTGTCATCTACCACATTTAATGCATGCCGATTAAGTATTCACTTAACATTGTCTGCCGGTAATGAAGTAATTTCCAACTTCTCATGTCTAACCTAGGGAATAATAGCACATGTGTCATTATATTGCCAAACCCTCAAGGAAACTTTCTTCAATTTGATGAAGAACTTCCTGCTGGTGGAGCATCACTCTGTCCTACCGATGAAGCATCACTTTGTCCTGCCGGTGAAGCATTGATTGGTTCTACTGGTGGAGGAGTATTCCCAACATTTAGATCATCTTTTCTAATCCATTGTTTTGAGAATTCTTGCTTAACCTCTTCAACTTTTTCTTTACCTTTCAAGCTATAACTTTTGTTGTCTGCCAGTGATCCTTTACTTCTATAGAATTTGCAATATGCCCAATCTTGTTACATGCATAACAAGTCACATTATTCTTCTGAATAGCTTTCCCATAACCTATGCCGGTTTGTGTTCTGCATTGATTAGATAAATGTCCAAATCTTCTACAAACATAGCATCTCACATTCATTCTGCAATTTTCAGAGTTGTGACCAACTTTGTTTCATTTTGAACATTGACTGGTGGGTGTGTTGATATTCTGATAATTTTTGGATCTACATTCATTTACTCTATGACCATACTTATTATAGTTAAAGAATTTTCCATTGAATTTATAAGCATTAGGTTGCCTTATCGGTTTGTTGTGATCCTGTGTGTTTGCAGTACCAGAGCTTTCACTAACTTCAAAGCCAATTCCAGAAGTGTCACCTTTAGGTTTTTGATTCTTCAGAAAGTTACCAAGTTCCTCTGATCTTTTCTTGAATTTTTCTTTATGTTGATTTTTAGTTTCTAGTTCTCTTTCTAAGACTTCTTTCTGTCTCATCAGTTCATTGGAGTCATTCTGAGTGTGCATCCGATCTGTCTTTAATAAATAATTTTCATAGCTAAGTCTTGTGCTCTCATTTGCTACATCACTTAGTCTTCTGGTCAATTCTTCTTCATTCTTCTTCCTATCTTCAATCTCTTTACAAAATCTCATATTCATATCCTGCATCTCATTCTTTGTAATTATGTTCTCTAGTTTTAGCTTACTTAACATATCATTAAGTGATTCCTTTTCATCATTCTCATTTTGCATCTTTTCACAAAGTTCTCTTCTCTTGTTTCTTGCAATAGTAAGATTCTCTTGAAGTTCTTGAATGATATCCTGAGCTGCTTTTAGATCATCTTCTAGTTTGATATTTCTCAATTTTTCTGTATCATAGTCTGAGAGAGCTACTTCAAGTTGCTTCATCAGATTTTCCATCTTTACCGGTGTCAAGATCTTCCTCAAGCTATTAGGCTTCTAAAAATAGAGGACCAAGCTCTGATACCAATTGTTAGGAATCCCATAGATACTGAGAGGGGGGGTGAATTAGTATCTAACTAGTAATGAGAATTTCTCAACTTAAAACATGCAGAACATATTATAACAGTGTACTGGTATGCAAGAAATAATGCAATAAACAGAATTAAAAGCATCCACATGAAAAGCACACCATGACACAAGGATTTGATGAGGAAACCCGGTGTGGGAAAAACCTTGGTAGGATTTGTGACCCACAATATCCACTTACTGGCCAATAAGAGAATATTACTTACAAGAGGGGCCTGCACATGCAGGAAGGCCAATTTCCTAGAGCTCACTACTCAATGGGAAGTCTCGATGACTTACAATGTGGATTATACAAATCCAATATCTTGTACTACTTTACAATAGCATCTATAATGCCTAATCTAGTACCGGTTTCTGCTCTGTTCTTTACATAAAACCTTTACCTATATTTCGCATAATAGGTCTGCCTAATATCTTCTTTTTCTTCGCTTCCATCACTTACTTAATCTCTACAATGATCTCTCTTATATATAAGGGTCATCTTACAACTTGCCAAGTCAGCTTACAAATTTTTACAATAATAAACAAAATATAATATAACAAAAATCATGTCAGCCTTTGTGCCGGTATGCTTCCTTTCTCTGTGCCGATGCCGGTGGTCGAGTGCCAGTGTAGAGTGTGATTTGTTGATGCCGGTGAACTATCTTGTTGGTGTAATGCCTTGCCGGTGCCATAGGATTGTAAGGTTTTCATCAATGACAAATCCTTCAATCACATACAATGTCTCATTGGAGTGTGCATATGCCAATAGATCATTGTTGTAGCATGTGGACCTATACAAGGTCCCGGTTGATCTAGGTTATGGATTGACTTTAATGTAACATGTGGATTGGACCCCTCGATGTGTTTCCAGGATGTCTTATGGGTTGGATATTAATTGTTTGGTCTAAGGCCAACATGGTTTGTAATTATGTAACTGGTTTATTATGTGGTGGCCAACCTAATTGTTTATGGTTGAGGGTTTGTAAATATAGATGTAAGATCTCATTGTAGATTAGATATATGGTAATGGAAAGGGAATGTAATGTATGAATAATGTAATATTATTTAGGCATAGGATTTAGTCGATCATTGGAGATCGAATTAGGTTTATGTAAGAGGATTTAGTCCTCCAGTATTGAGCTTAACCGGAACTGTACTCATGCATAGGAGATGCTATATTTTGTAGTTCAACACTTCTCTGGATTGTAGTCTATATTTCTATGTAGTCAATGAGGCTCCTTTAGTGATGAGCAGTGTGCTCTAGGCTATTGGCCTTCCTGTAAGTGTAGGCCCCTCAATTGTAATTCACATATTTACTGCAGAAGTATTATCTAACTGTGGGTAGGCTTCCCACTGCAGTTTTTCCCTTTATCGGGTTTTCCACATATAAATATTAGTGTCATGTGGATGGTATTTATTCTATGATTATTGTTTATACTTAATTGCTTTAACTACTATTCCAGTATTAATTTTTTTTAATTTCTAATAGTTCTGGTAATCTGAGACAACTGATTCACCCCCTCCCCCTCTTAGTTGTCTTCTAGTTATTTGAATTGTCTAACAATATGGTGTCATTAGGGGTCATATGGGGTCTTAAGGGGCAACACATGTGTTAGAGTACTATATGACCCCTTAGTAAATCATATTGTCCTAAAGGATCATATATTGTCCTAAGGGGTCATATAGTGTCCCTCCCCTTAATTCCTTTTAGGACCTCTCTCCCTTTGTCCTTTTTTAGCCTTTTTAATACTCTCTCTCTCTCTCTCTCTCTCTCTCTCTCTCTCTCTCTCTCTCTCTCTCTCTCTCTCTCTCTCTCTCTCTCTCTCTCTTAAGTCCTTTTAGGACCTCTCTACCTTTGTCCCCTTTTAGCCTTTTTAATACTCTCTATCTCTCTTTTATGGTGTACTAAGGGATCATATGGTGGCCCCTTAGAAACCCATATGACCCCTAACAACACTGTATAACCCCTTAGGACACCATATGACCCCTCGAGACACAATAGGACCACTTTTAACATCTGAGTACATGACATGACCCCTTAGGACACCATATCAAACCTTTTAACATGCTAGTACATGACATGATCCCTTAGGAAAATATGATATCCTAGTGGGTCATATGGTGTCCTAAGGTATCATATGATGTTCTAAAACATGGATCACCTCTTAGGACTCCATATGACCCCTAACGACACCATATGACCCCTTAGGACACCATATGACCCCTCAAGACACCATATGACCCCTTTTAACATCCTAGTACATGACATGACCCCTTAGATCACCATATGACCCCTTAGGACAATATGATGGATCCTAATGGGTCATATTGTGTTCTAACACGTGTGGCTCCTTAGGACCCCACATGAACCCCAATGACACCATATGACCCCTTAGGACACCATATGACCCCTTAACACCATATGATCCCTTTTAACATCCTAGTACACAACATGACCCCTTAGGACACCATATGACCCCTTAGGACAATATGATGTCATAAAGGGTCATATGGTGTCCTAAGGGGTCATATAGTTTTTTATGGTGTTTTAACAAATGTGTGGCCCCTTATGTCCTCATATGACCCCAAATGACACCATATGACCCCTCAAAACACCATATGACCCCTTAGGACACTATATGACCCCTAAAGACACCATATGACCCCTTAAGACACTATATGACCCCTTAGGACACTATATGACCCCTCACGACACCATATGACCCATTCTAACATCCTAGTACATGACATGACCCCTTAGGACACCATATGACCCCTTTTAACATCCTAGTGAATGAAATGACCTCTTAGGACACCATATGACCCCTAACAAGACCATATGACCCCTTTTAACATCCTAGCACACGACATGACCCCTTAAAAAACCATATGAGCCCTAAGGACACCATGTGACATCCTAAGGGGTCATATGGTGTTCTAACACATGAGTGGCCCCATATGACCCCTAGCAACACCATATGACCCCTTAGGACAATATATGATGTCTTAATGGGTCATATGGTGTTCTAAGGGGTCATAAGGTGTTCCAACACATGTGTGGCCCCTTATGACCCCATATGAACCCTAAGGATACCATATGACCCCTTATGACACCATATGACCCCTTAGGACAATATGATGTCCTAATGGATCATATGGTTCTCTAACACATATGTGGTCCCTTAGGACCCCATATGACCCCTAATGATATGACATGACCCCTTAGGACACCATATGACCCCTTAGGACATGATATGACCCCTTAGGATGCCATATGACCCTTTAGGACACCACATGACCCCTTTGGACAATATGATGTCCTATGGAGTCATATGGTGTTCTAACACATGTGTGGCCCCTTGGGACCCCATATGACCCCTAATGACACCATATGATCCCTCATGACACCATATGACCTGTAACAACACCATATTACTCCTTAAGACACTATATGACCCCTCAAGACACTGTATCACCCATTAGGACATCATATGGTGTCCTAGAGGGTCATACGGTGTCCTAAGGGGTCATATGAAGTCCTAAGGGGCCACATATGTGTTAGAACACCATATAACCCCTTAGGACACCATATGACTCCTTAGGATTTCATATGGTATCCTTAGGGCTTATATGGTATCCTAAGGGGTCATGTCATGTCCTAGGATGCTAAAAGAGGTCATATGGTGTCCTGAGGGGTCATATGGTATTGTTAGGGGTCATATGGTGTCCTAAGGGGTCATATGGTGTTGTTAGGGGTCATATGTGGTGCTAAGGAGTCATATGGTGTCATTAGCGGTCATATGGGGTCCTAATGGGCCACACATTTGTTAGAACACCATATGACCCCTTTGACCACCATATTACTCCTTAGGACATCATATTGTTCTAAGGGGTCATATGGTGTTCTAAGGGGTAATTTGGTGTCCTATGTTAGGACCCGGAGGCAACTGAGAGGGGGGGTGAATCTGTTGTCTATTAATTTCAATCCAAATATAACTTAATCAAACTTGATACATAATACTAGTAAACCAAACTTGATGTCGGTTAATAGATTAACAGTAAATATCAATACCGGTAAAACTTAATGCATGAGATAGAAAGAGAAACAACATCCACAACACATAACATAGATTTGTACATGGAAACCCTGTAAGGGGAAAAACCACACTGGGAAACCTTACCTGCAATCAGATGATACTAATGTAGATAGTATGTTTGTACAAATGGGGTCTGCACATGTAGAAAGACCAACCACCTAGAGCTCACTGCTCAATCACAAAATAAGAGTCACACTTACTACAATTGGATGATTAAATCCAATGATGATGTACTACTCAAAATAGCATCTCCAATGCTGGATTCAGTATCAGTTAAGCTCTGATAATCACCTTCAAACCCTCCTTGAACCTTCTCTATGGCCTGCTCATATAATCTTCAATATTCACACATACCATGTTACAATACCATAACCATATACCTTCTTTTTCTCTACATTTGTTTATCTCACAAATGAGATCTTACATATATACCAAAACCTAAGACCAAATGTGTAGGTTGGATAATTAAGAATATTACAATAAAATCAATTACAAGTAAGTCAAGATGTGATGCATCATGTCGGCTCAATGTAATTACAATAGTACCAATTGATTAAATCATCTCCATAACATGTCATGCGGATCTGGAAAAGATAATGCATGTCAATCCATTACCTGGACCAATTTTCTAGTAACAACAAATATGTCAACTCGATTAGACCAATAAATAGAATACCAAAACCAAGTGTCTAAACCATGTCTTAAACATAACCAAGTGATCTCCAGATGATAACAAGTCATCCTTAGTGTCGGTGAATAATTAAACCTGTCGATGAACCAAATACCGGTGACTGTGCATAAGTCACTGAACTTCTGGTGAACATAACCAGAGATCTCTAGAAGGATAAGTGTTGATAAGTGTTGACATCAATGACAAAAACAATGTAACACATCCATAATACCAACAATCTCCCCCTTTGGCATTGATGGTAACACAAAGATGGAAAAACATCTAAGTGCCAAAACAGAATGCCAAAAACCAAAAACCAACAATCTCTAGAATAGATATGAAAATAAATGCAGAGAGTATATATCTCTTCCCCAATGAATAATCTCTCCCCATAGGATAACTATTATAACCAACTACTCCCCCTAAGAAGTAGCCCTCCTCCATCATTGCAATAAAAAGGTTTCTTTGTAAATTTTGTCGATTTGATGCCAAGCATCAACTGTCTAGGTCTCTACCAGTGAGGGTATAACCCCAAGCTGCTCTTTGAGATATTCAAAAGTTTCCTTAGGCAAAGGCTTAGTACAAATATCTACAATCTACTCTTTAGTATTCACATAAACCAATCTCACTTCTTTTGGTTCAACATTCTCTTTCAGAAAATTGTATTTGATAAAAACATGTTTAGTTTTAGAGTGAAATACCGGATTCTTAGATATATCAGTTGTTGTTGAATTATCACAATAGATGAATATAGGTTATTTTCATTTTACCTTTATGTCCTTCAACATTTTCTTAATCCATAATACCTGAGTACAATTAGTTGCTGTTGCAACATATTCTGATTGTGTTGTTGATAATAATGTACAACTCTATTTCTTGCTCAACCATGAAATCAATCTGCTACCAAGAAAGAATGCCCTGCTAGTGGTTCTCTTTCTGTCATCTACATCTCCTGCCCAATTATCATCAGTGTATGCATGTAAATCAAAATTTTATCTTTAGGATACCCTAAACCAAGATTTGTTTTTCCTTGTAGATACCGAAAAATCCTTTTTAATGTTGATTCATGATTTTCTCTAGGATTACTCTGAAATCTTGAAACAATACACACTGCATTCATTATATCAAGTCTAGTTTGTGTCAAATACAATAAACCTCCAATCATAGATTTGTATCTTGTCGGATTAATAGGAGCTGAATCATCCTTCAATGATAGTTTATCAGTTGTAGTCATAGGATTACTTACTGATTTAGAGTTTTCCATACCAAATTTCTTCAGTAGTTCCTTCATGTAATTTTTTGACATATGAATATACCTTTATCAGTCTGTGAAATATGCAATCCTAAAATAAATTTTATCTCTCCAATCATAGACATTTCAAATTATTCCTGCATCTTATTAGAAAAGTCTTTACACAATACATCTTCTCCTCCAAAAATGATGTCATCAACAAAAAATCTAATAACCAAGATATCTTCATTAGTCATTTTGAAATATAAGTTGTTTTTAGCATTACTTTTAGTGTAACCAAGCTTCAAAAGATATTTGTCCAATCTAGCATACCAAGCTCTAGGAGCTTGCTTTAATCCATATAAAGCTTTCCTAAATCTACAAACCATATCTTTATCATTTGTTAATGAAAATACATTAGGTTGTTCAATGTAAACTTCCTCTTCAAGATCACCATTCAGAAATGCACATTTTACATCCATTTGATATACTTTATAATTCTTGTGTACTGCAAATGCAAGAAATAATCTGACTGCCTCAATTCTAGCTACTGGTGCAAAGGTTTCATTGTAATCAATTCCCTCTTTCTATGAATAGCCTTTACACACTAATCTTGCTTTGTTTCTAATTACCTTACCCTCTTCATTAAGTTTATTTTTGAATACCCACTTAGTTCCAATTACATTTTTATCTTTAGGCCAAGGAACCAATGTCCATGTATTGTTCTTTTCAATTTGTTCCAATTCATCTTCCATAGCTTTAATCCAATGTTTATCTTCACATGCCTCAATAACAGATGTTGGTTCAATTTGAGAAATTAAGCATACCTCTTCATTTTATAATCTTCCTCTTGTCATAACTCCTTGATACTTATTCCCAATTATCTGACTTTCAAAGTGATTCAGTCTTACATACCTGGGTGTGTTCACTTGATGTTGTTCTTCAGTCACTGTGGAATTCTCTGATGATGTCGATGTGACTAGATCAACATTATGTACCAGTGCATTCTATATAGGTTCATTTGTGATCATCTCAACTGCCGGTTCAAAATCCATAGACCTTGAATTTCCTCTAAATTGTTCATCTATCTTCACATTTTCACTCTCAATGATTTTCTACAATCTTTTATTAAAACATCTATATGCTTTGCTCTTAGATGAATAACCAAGAAATATACCTTCATCACTTCTAGGATCAAATTTACCAATATACTCATCTCTCCTAATGTAACATTTGCTTCCAAATATTCTGAAGTATTTAAGAGTAGGAATATTACCAAACCATAATTCATAGGTTGTCTTACCAGTTTGATGTTTGATGTGAACTCTGTTGAAAGTGTAAACTGATGTATTGCTTCTCTTCAATACACAAGGTAGATTTGCTTCTGATATCATGCTTCTAGCTACATCTAGAATAGTTCTATTCTTCCTTTCCACAACTCCATTTTGCTGAGGTGTCTAGGGTGTTGATAGTTATCTTCTAATTCCATTCACTTCACAAAATGTATTGAAATCCTTAGATGTAAATTCACCTCCTTGATCAGACCTTAAACATTTGTTTTTCTTACCAGTTTCATTCTCTACAAGTGCCTTGAATAATTTGAATGTCCCAAAATCTTATGATTTCTCCCTGAGAAAAGTAACCCAATACATTCTAGAATAATCAGCAATGATTAGCATAAAGTATCTATCTCCCTATAGACTTCTTGTTTCTGCCGGACCACACAAGTCAGTATGAATTAAATCAAGAATATCATTGGTTTTCTCATAAATGCTCTTAAAAGTTGTTCTAACTTGCTTTCCCATTTGACATTCCTTACATACCAGATTATGAGGTTTTATAATCTTTGGTAAATCTCTTACTGCCTTAGATGAACTAATCTTTACAATGCAATCAAAATTCAGATGACAAAGTCTTTTATGCCATAACCAACTTTCATCAATATGTGCAATCAAGCATGTATTTCCATTGTTATTCAAATGAAATATATTACCTCTAGTCGGATTACCAGTTGCAATCTCCAAACCAGTTCTATTCATGATTTTGCATTTACCATTCTTGAATTGTAACTGAAATCCCTTTTCAACTAATCGACCAACACTTAAAAGATTATGCTTCAAACCTTCAACATAATAAACATTGTCAGTATTGTAATTACCATCAAAAGATATAGTGCCTTTTCCTCTGATCAAACAAGATTTGTAATCTCCAAATATTACTAGACCTCCATTGTACTCCTGAAAAGATAAGAATTTACTTATATCACCAGTCATATGATGTGAACATCCAGAATCTATAATCCATTCATCCTTTTCTTCAATTTTAGCTGCCAGGGCCTGCTCTACTAGTGGAATAGTAGGTGCTAGTTGATCTTTTTTTATTGCAACAAAAGCCCATCCATTGTCTACCAGTTCTTCATTAGAATCATCAGTAACTCCTTCATCAGCATAGTAACATGATTTGTCTCTATTATTCTTAAATCTGTATCTCTGATATTTAGGGTTAGGCTTGTATGTTCTTTTCGCTTCTTCTCTCAATCTTGCATGTCTATTAGGACATCTAGATGCCCTATGACCAACTTTATTGTAGTTAAAACATTTAAATGGTTCTTTACCTTCATACTTACTTCCAATAGGACCTTTAGGCATTTTCCTTGCAAATAGTTCTTCATTTTCTCTCCTAATGTCTTCAAGTTCTCTTGCATAAAGTGCTTTCCAATCAGATTTATTAGATGATGATGCTTTGAAGGCTAAATCTGTCTTAATTGTACCAACAAGACCAAATTCCTCAAGCTCAAATGCTGAAAGTTTTCCAACCAAGGTATCTCTAGATATTGATGTATTAGGTATAGTTCTCAACTCATTAATAGTAGTTACTTTTATTTTGTATGTCGGTGGCAATGCTCTCAAATCTTTAGAAACAATTTCATCTTCACTTAAGAAACCTCCATAGCATTGTATTCCTAAAACAATTTCATTAACCCTTTCCATAAAAGCAAAAATTCTTTCATCTTCTTCCATTTTCAGATTTTCATACCTGACCCGGAAGCATTCCATTTTTGCAATTTTGACAATGGTATCTCCTTCATTCAATGTCTCCAATTTATCCCAAATAGCTTTAGCAGTAGATCGATCTGATAATCCCATGATTTGTTGATCTTATGAGGCGCTCAAAAGTGCTTCTCTTGCTTTGCAATCATTCTCTTGATCCTTACCCAATGTTGGTGGATTAGGTTGATTCGGTGTAGGACCAACATAGCCATTCTTTGTAACATCCCATATGTCTTTTCCAATGCAATTCAGATGTGTTTCCATTTTGATCTTCCATATACCATAGTTAGTTCCATCAAGTTTCAGACTATCCCTCCTGAAAAATTTAGTTGCCATAGAATCTCCTCAAGTTGTTAAACTTCTGCAAAAGGAGGACTAGGCTTTGATACCAATTTTTAGGACCTAGAGGCAACTGAGAGGGGGTTTGAATCTATTTTTTATTAATTTCAACCCAAATATAACTTAATCAAACTTGATGTTGGTTAACATGTTAGCAGTAAATATCAATACCGGTGAAACTTAATGCATGAGATAGAAATAGAAACAATATCCACAACACATAACACAAAGATTTGTACGTGGAAACCCTATAAGGGGAAAAACCATGGCAGGAAACCTTACCCACAATCAAATGATACTATTGCAGATGGTATGTGTGAACAAATGGGGTCTGCACATGCAGAAAGGCCAACCACCTAGAGATCACTGCTCAATCACAAAATAGGAGTCACACTAACTACAATTGGATGATTAAATCCAATGATGATGTACTGCTCAAAATAGCATCTCCAATGCCGGATTGAGTATCAGTTAAGCTCTGATAATCATGTTCAAACCTTCCTTGAACCTTCTCTATGGTCTTCTCATATAATCTTCAATATTCACACATACCATGTTACAATACCACAACCATATACCTTCTTTTTCTCTACATATGTTTATCTCACAAATGAGATCTTACATATATACCAAAACCTAAGACCAAATGTCTAGGTCGGTTAATTAAGAATATTACAATAAAACCAATTACAAGTAGGTCAAGATAATTTGCATCATGTTGGCTCAATGTAATTACAACAATACCAATTGATTAAATCATCTCCATAACATGTCATGCTGATCTGGAATAGATAATGCATGTCGGTCCATAACCTAGACCAATTTGTCGGTAACAACAAATATGTCAACTCGATTAGACCAATAACCAAAATACCAAAGCCAAGTGTCCAAACCATGTCTTTGACATAACCAAGTGATCTCCAGATGATAACAAGTCATCCTCAGTGCCAATGACCAATAAAACCTGTCGATAAACCAAATACCGGTGACTGTGCATAAGTCATTGAACTTGCCGGTGAACATAACCAAAGATCTCCAGAAGGATAAGTGTTGATAAGTGTTGACATCAATGACAAAACCAATGCAACACATCCATAATACCAACATCCTAAGGGGTCATATTGTGTCTTTAGGGGTCATATGGGGTCCTAAGGGACCACACATGTGTTAGAACAACATATGGTTCCTATAGACACCTAAAAATGTCTCATTGATCATTTACTAATTATTCCTCTAATTGATTAAATAATTATTTAATTATTTAATTAAGTTAATTAATCTTATTCTTCTAATTTTATATTTCCTCATAATCCTACTAATTATTTTGTTTCCAATTCTTTGATCATTTAATCAAATTAATCATTTTCTAAATATTAATTATTTAATTAATTATGATTAATTCCCCAATTTAAATAATTTTTATTATTTAAATAAATTACTAATTATTCAATTTCTATCTCTAATCATCATCTAATCATTCAACCCTCTTCTAAATATTAATTAAATATTTATTATTTAATTAATTGTGATTCAATTCCTTTAACTTAAATAATCTTTATTATTTAATTAAATTCAATTTCTAAAATAATTAAATAAATTCTTTAAATTATTTAATTAACTAATTAATTCTTCCATTTCCAAATCCCCAAATACCAATTTCATTTAATTTCATATTCTTTTAATTCTTCCAAATTCAATTACATGTGCATGATTTCAAAAATCCAATTGAAAATCAAAGTTAAGTTCTAAATATATTCAAATGCTAAATTGAATTAATAAATTCAATTATTTGAATTAAATATCATGCAAAGATTAAGTTGATAATCTAAATCTAAATGTAGGCACATGCTAAATTAATTAATTAAATCATTTATCTCTTCAACTTCTATTTCCATCTTTCAGTTAGTTTTTTCTAAATTAAGCTCTCTTTGTCATCAATTAATTTTCCTCCAATCATTCTTTTTCTTCCTTCAGTCAGCTCCTCCTACAATAAGTTGACTCAATTAATCTATTCAATCTATTGAGTTTCACTCCTACAATCAATAGTTCAACTATCAATTTTCATATGAGCTCACCTGAGTTCCACCTCTTGATCAATCTGTTCCACCTTTCAATCAATCTCCTCCAATTTTCTATAAATTGTGCATCAAATCTCCATTTTCAACAATCACAAACTTCAAATCTTTGTGTCACTTGTAGGTTACTAGCGCAATATCTGGGAGCCATCATACCACAAAGAGGAGAAGAGTAATGGAAGTTCTACGCAGTCACAGAATAGGGAGTTTTTATTAATTTGATTTATAATTCCTATTTCTTAATTGCATTATTCCATTGTATTGTTTGTTAAATTTTGATTAGGATAGGGATTCGTGATTTCCCTTGTTTCTAATTGATTATTTTGTTAATAGAAGATGAATTTTGCATCCCACATTTTGGTGAACCCGACGTGAACTAACAACAATTTAACCTTTTCTGTGTTCTGTGTTATTTTTGCAGATTGTGCAGATTTTTCATTTTTTTTTGTAGGTTGCATGAATTTTGAGAAAATATTTTCCATCACGTAATCGAGCTTACATCGTCACACAATCACTGAACTTTTGGTGGGTAAAGAAATTTTTATTGTGTCTAGGGTAGACGTACTATTGCACTGATTGACTTTCTACCCGCCATCGGGCTCTTGGGAAAAAGAAGGAAGGTGACAACGACATCCAAATTTTCTTTTATTCTACATAGTGAGGGGTATCTTTGACTATGGATTTCATCACCCCATAGAGGTACTTCAAATTGGGATGCATTGGGGATATCATCTCTCCCAGCGTACTCTTGAGTGGGTTCTTCGAGCCGCTATATAAATATACTGGTCAGGTGGCTAGAGTGTTGAGTGAATTCGACGTATGTGGGGGCCTTCCCTGCACCGATAAGCTCAACTAAAGCCTTAAGTGGCTTGCTTTGAGAATCCATTGTTGGATCGAGACCCCTTGAAACCTAATACTAAGAGCCAATTTAGTTGCAAAAATCCTACATTCAGTGGTTCCGGGAGTGTGAATCGTACCCCATAGATACCCCTCATGCACCTTACATTATGAGATAGAAATCCCTCAGTGATAAGATCTTCAGATCTTCAAGGTAAGAGAGATTGGCATGCTCGAGAAGTGTGTGTCATGGAGTGGAGCCAGTGCTGCCAGACTCTTTATCTGTCCATCTTGTTTTGGTATTTTGCTATGGGGGCCTCACTGAATGGTGTCCACTATCCAACCTAAGATTGTATTCCATGCTTTTTATGTATCGTTGTGATAGACCAGTATTGAGTCAGTCCTTTGGGCTATTTCAGGCCCTATCCCACATATCTCTGAATTTTCTGAGATTGTTTAAAAATTGAGTCAGTCAGCTGTACATACCTACCAGCAATTGTTCTCGGATTTGGAAAACTACAAAACATTGTCCTACACACGAAGTTATAGAAAATAAAGTCCATTTTGAAACCAAAACTCAAAAGTCCTTACATGTGACCCTAGGCAGTCTTTTGCATAGTCTTTTGAATAGTCCCACTTACGTCCTCATCCTTCGTCTTTTGCATAGTCCCACTTACATCCTCATTATCATCCTACGTCTTTTGCATAGTCCCACTTATGTCCTCATTATCATCCTACGTCTTTTGCATAGTCCCACTTACGTCCTCATTATCGTCCTAAGTCTTTTTTGCATTATCATCTATATTAGTTACATTATCATATACGTCTTCATCTAGACCTCATATACATCTAAGTCAATTGTCAGTTATAGGTTCATAGAATGTGCATTCATGGGTCTCCCAGGTGATGGTTTGTTCCCCTTCGAGCAACCTAATCTAGTTCCTAATGATGGTCAATGAGAAATCATTGATGGTCTAGCTAACTTAGCTTGGGATTTAAGAAGAAGTGCACCTTAATAAATAGGATTCATACACGAGATAAACATTGAGTCTAGCATTTCCCATATAATTGATAGAGAGATTGAGGCTGAACAACTTCGTCAACAAATGGAAAGACTTGCATTAGAGAAATCTAGAAATGCTAAAAAGGTCTCACATCTAAATCCTCAATAGAGTCTAATATAGTCTTGTATACCTCATATTTACATCTATAGTCTAGTGTTAGTCCATCGTCTTGCATAGAACCACCTTCATATAGGCAATTTTAGATGCCCATCACAAGGTCGCAGAAAAGAGAAAGGAATAATGGACTCGAACAACACACAATCTATAAACCCTACTTGGAACATGGACATGTCAACAGGTCAAAACTCAGGTACACAGACAATGTCTACCATAAACGAATTACAACAGCATTTGACAAAGGAAGAAATTGAATTCGCACAACAAGACCCACATGTCCTCATGATCCTAGATGCATTTATACATAGCGATAGGGACAAGTATCTTTCACTGTTAATACAAAATGGGGCAAAACTACCTAAGGATTTTGATGTCACAAAGATTTTACCACTAGGAAAAACTTTAGGTCAAGATAACAGTCAAACACCACCCTTGACACAAATACAAGCAATGACCTCTAGTTTTCCTCAAAACATACCTATCTAAATAAATGTCAACACAAATACAAACTTTCAAACAAGTGTGTCATCCTCAGCGATCTATGCTAGTATACCATCATAGAGCATACCAATAATATCAAGTGTCTCAATACCTAGTGCAACCCAACCTCCAGTTTCCTATTCTATGGGATCCACATA
The DNA here is from genome assembly GCF_030272615.1 of Cryptomeria japonica. NCBI lineage: Eukaryota > Viridiplantae > Streptophyta > Pinopsida > Cupressales > Cupressaceae > Cryptomeria > Cryptomeria japonica. The sequence goes on along the minus strand of NC_081414.1, from coordinate 620,468,204 downwards.
AAGTCAACAAAATGCAAATCTAGGTATTACCAATACAACAAGTACAACTCAACCAAACATGGGTTCGCATATCAGCTATTTCATAGTACCTAGTGGAATGCACAACTCACAAGGTTATAACCTTGGTACCTTCCAACAACCTCCTATTTATGCAACCATGAATCTTTTTGTGGGACATACACAAACACAAGGTATACCTTTGACACAAACAGATATTCTGACACAACAAATATAGAATTTACAACAACAAATGACAACCATGCAAACTGGTAATTTTAAAAAGAGCTACACAATGCAGGACCTACGTCCTTATCCGTTTGATCACACATTATACATGCCACCTTTCCCACAACATTTTGAAATGCCCAAATTTTATAGATATCGAGGGAAGGGTGATCCTAGAGATCATATCAGAGAATTTTTTACGGCATGTATAGAAGTTTCCTCAGAAGATACTTATCTAATGAGACTATTTCCTAAAAGTTTGGGAGGTCCAACTTTAGAGTGGTTTTCACATTTACCACCAACCATCACCTCATGGGGAGAATTAGCTGAACAATTTATAGCAAACTTCTTGCACAACATTGACACACCGGTTACTTTGATGGACTTATGTGCCACTAAACAATATGAGAATGAAACATTTGCATCCTTCATACAATGATGGAGGGCTCTCTATAGGAGGTGCAAGACAGTTATCCCAGAAACAGAGCAAGTGGATATGTTTATAGAAAATTTGATTCCTAAGATTAAATATCCAATACAAATGCAATGTCTAACCACATTCAAACAAATCATAGAAAAGGCTCATAAATGTGAGAAGGGATTAGTAGAACAAGGTCTTATTAAGTATGGCAACACCAACAACAATGACAAATCTAAGTTTTAGTTGAAAAACAAAAATGTGACCAATGATGGTATTGTAGACGCCAGAACGATAAACATAACTCAACCCGTTTTATCTTTGGGAATGAGTCAGTAAACAAATTCACATATAGGGAATAATGCAACATCAACAAATGTAAATGATACGCAAAACACGAACACAAGATACCCTAGGGTAAACACTCCAAGAAGAAATTACACACCTTTAGGAGAACCAATTGAGTTAGCACTCAAAAAGTTAATATAGACAAACATGATCAATTTACCTAAAGTAAGAGTGTATGAACCAAGTCCTTTCAAACCCACATGGTGGTATGATAATGATTTCTGTGATTATCATAGGACTAAAGGTCAAAAATGACAAGTTGCTACAAATTGAAAAACTTGGTCCAAGATATGATAGACCAAGGGTACATCACAATTGATACCGATAAGACCTTAGCAAACACAAATCATATGATTTTTAAGGATCCTTTTGTTAAGCATGACAAGGGAAAAGCTACCACATCAAGTACCCAAGACAATATGACAATACTATTCATGCCATTAGCTCAGGAGATACAACAAACAATGATTCACAAGAAACACCTGTTCAAGAGGACCAATATCAAGATACTCATAGAGGTGATAACCAAATTTGCATGATATCTAAAACACCAAAGTATGATGATGATACAAATCTTTGTCTTAGAGACTGGGGACATGATCAACCATCTCACTCAGGTTGGTTTGAAGATGAACTCATTGGACATATTATGGGTGTCAAACATACACATCAAGACTATGAAGAGGGATTTAACATAAATCTTGATAGAACAACCTATGATACAAATGATACAATTGCTACAATCACAATTACTCCCAGAGATAGAGACCTTGTAGTGGTTACTCGCAGGTCAAAGGTAACTTTACAAGGGATACCACAAAATCAACCACTAGCAGTAGGGACTTACAATGTAGTTGAGAAACTTAATAAAACTCTGGCACAAATATCATTATTTGAACTATTGTTTACCCAATCACAGAGCTATACTGGACAAAGCACTTCAAGATTCAGTAGTGGACAAAGATATAGATGAAAATGCATTCCAGTCTATGGTAGGAAATCTGACACAAGGCACATGTATTGCATTCATAGAACAAGATATTCCTAGTGATAAATTACTTCATAATGACCCACTACATCTGGAAGCTTACATTCATAAGAAAAGAATCATAAGAGTACTCATAGATGGGGGATCCGGTCTCAACATTTATACTTTAAAGTTGGTCAAAGCAATGGGATATTCTGAACTTCACATTGATTCTTCCAAAAGGATAAATATCAAGGCTTACAATGATGAAGAACATCCATCTAAAGGCATTGTAACATTACCTATACAAGTAGGACCAATAACAACAAAGGTCGCTTTTCAAGTCTTGGATAGAGAACTAGGATATAACATGTTATTGGGCTACCCATGGATCCACACCATGCAAGCAGTACCATCCAAATTTCATCAGTGTGTCAAATTCCCATACAATGGTATTGAAATCACCACAAAGGGCGATCCAGATCCATTCCAACATTGCAATTATCTAAAAGACAATGTGGATAATCAGATACCTGTCAATTAGGTCGCACCTCTCACTACACAGCTGGAAGCATTAAAGATCACAGAAATAAAAAAAGATATGCCTACAACGTCCTCCTTACAAATAAAGGATATGGGTTGTGGAGAATACTCTATTGCAAATACTTTAAGTGGGAAACAATTGTCTCTTTCTCCTAAGTCCTTTGGGAAACCTCATGCTACAGTGCAAAAGCAAGACAAAGGAAAAGAAATTGTCAGATACACAGATTCATGCTCTTTCATTAGATGGGGTGACTTACAAGAAGAATCCCTAAACGAAGATGTTAACCATTGGATATATAGAGAAGAAGACCATATGACAATACCCAGAAAACACATAGATCAGTATGGCAATGGATTCAAAATACTCCAAAGACATGGATATGATGGTACCACAGGCCTTGGGTTATAGAAAAAAGGAAGACTAGAACCTGTTGTTCCTAATGATAATCCAGGGAATCAAGGATTGGGATACAAGCATGTACAACATATTACTGAAGCAAGACAATGTACTCTTGATATATTAAATTGGCCAAGCAAAACAACAGATTACATATCACATAGGAATTTGTCCACACAAGTGTTTCCATCTTCATCTCAAATGAGTAATCAGGTACCTACATCACCAAGTGCAGAATCAGATGGGGAAGACATGAGACAACTCTTGCAAGAACCTACCACTGAGTTACAAAATGATGCAGTTATTGACACAATAGTACAGGCTAATGTGGCAATAGATGTAGGATTACCCCCACCACCTGAATCCCACCCATGGTTATTGTCACTACATCTACCACGAGAAGCAACTTAGGCTCAACCTGATGAAATAGATGAAGAAAGATTGCAAAGGCTTATACTAGGCTTAAGAAGGGTCACTAATGTGCAAAGAAGAACAATCAATCTACAATAGAATCATGGACAGGAACAAGAATAAATAAGTGATGATAACTCATACGATGAAACATATATTGAAAGTGAGACAGACTCTCATGATTACGAATTCTTATCACTCCATGATTCTAGCCCCCTAGAAAGTGTAATATTAGGGAATCAAATAAGGCTTATACTGTTAGGTCCCGGAGACAACTGAGAGGGGGGGGGTGAATTAGTTGTCTAATAAATTCAAACCAAAAACAACTCAACCAACTTAATGCTTAATACCGGTAAACTAGTTAAGTATGTCGGTAGAAATTGTTAAAAGTTAATTGCTATACCGGTAAAGACTAATGCATGAAACATAAACACAAAGTCATCCACAACACAAAACACAAATATTTGTACGTGGAAACCCTATAAGGGGAAAAAACCATGGTGGGAAACCTTGCCCACAATCAGATGATACTACTGTAGATAGTAAGTGTACATAAATGGGGTCTGCACATGCAGAAAGGCCAACAGCCTAGAGCTCACTGCTAAATCACAAAATGGTAGTCACACTGACTATAGTTGGATGGTTAAATCCAATAAGAATGTACTGCACAAAATAGCATCTTCATATGCTAGATTCAATACCAATGTAATGCTGATATGCTTCCACAAAAAAACCTAGCTTCTCCTTCAAATGATGTCTTCGTGTATAGCTCTTCTTAATCTTGCATATACCTTCACTTAATTCTTTTTCGCATTCCCACATTCGATCTTACAAATAAGATCTTACATTTATATCATAACCTAGGACCAATTTTAGTAGGTCGGTTCTACAAGATATTACAATAAAACATTTTACAAACAATATAATATCTGATGCAATAACCGATTAAACATGTCGGCTTAAAGTATTTACAACAATAATAAATCATCTTCATAGTGTGCCATGCTGATCTGGAAAAGATAAACCTGTCAGTGTAACCCTAGGTAACCCTGGATCTATTTGCCGGTAAAAGAAAATATGCAAATATGATTATACCAATGATTAATTCTTCAAAACAAAGTGTCCACACAATGTCTTCGACAATACCAAGTGTCTTCCATATCATTCCAAGTGTCATTGATCATTATATCCTGCCAGTGAACCATATACCAATAATTGTGCAATAGTTACTTGTTTGTCGGTGAATGTTGTTGGATCTCCAGAGTGCTAGTGCTCCAGTGGGTGTTGACATCAATGACAAAACCATACCAAAATACCAAAAATCTCCCCCTTTGGCATTGATGGGAACACAAGATGGAAAAACCATCAAAGTGCCAAAATAGAAATGCCAAAAACCAACAATCTCTCCAAAAAGATCATAACTAGAATACAGAGAGTAATAGTCTCTCTCAAACAACAATCTCTCCCCCTAGGAGCAACATGTGCTATCCAAAGTTCTCTTAAAAGATAATGTGTTTTTCCATAGATATCTCTCCCCCTTTGACATCAAATGCCAAATTTATAATAATACCAGGTTCATATACAAAATACCAATCAATTCAATATACCAACTACTCCCCCTGAGAAGTAGCTTACTCATCAAAGACCAGAGTAAAAGATTTCTCTGTAAATTCTGCCGGTTGATGACAATCATCAACTATCTAAGTCTCTACCGGTGGTGGTATGAGTCCAAGCTAATCTTTGAGATATTCAAAAGTCTCCTTAGGCAAAGGTTTTGTGAAAATATCTGCAAGTTGTTCTTTAGTATTCACATAAACCAGTTTTATCTCTTTTTCTACAACTTTTTCTCTTAGAAAATTCAATTTGATAGAAACATGTTTTGTTTTGGAATGTAATACCAGATTCTTAGATATATCAATTGTTGCAGTGTTATCACAATATATTGTAATAGGTTCCTTGCATTTTATCTTTATGTCTTTCAACATTTTCTTAAGCCATAGTGCCTGTGTATAGTTAGTTGCTGCTGCAACATATTCTGATTCTGCTATTGATAAAGATGTACAACTCTATTTCTTACTCAACCAAGAGACTAATCTCTTTCCAAGAAAGAATGCTCCACTGGTGGTGCTTTTTCTATCATCCACATCTCCTGCCCAATTTTCATCTGTGTATGCACATAGATCAAAATTTTCATCTCTAGGATACCATAATCCAAGATTTACAGTGCCTTGTAAGTACCAAAAAATCCTTTTTACTGCTGATTCATGATTTTCTCTAGGATTACTTTGAAATCTAGAAACAATACATACTACATTCATAATATCAGGTCTAGTTTGTGTCAAATACAGTAAATCTCCTATCATAGATTTGTATCTAGTTGGATTAACAGTTGTAGATTCATCCCTTTGAGATAATTTTTCATTTGTAGTCATAGGTGTGCTTACTGGTTTAGAGTTCTCCATCCCAAATTTCTTTAGTAACTCTTTCAAGTACTTGGATTGACTCAAGAATATACCTTTGTCAGCCTATGAAATCTGCAACCCTAAAAAGAATTTTATTTCTCCAATCATAAGCATTTCAAATTCTTGCTGCATTTTAATAGAAAATTCCTTACATAATCCATCTTCTCCTCCAAAGATTATATCATCAATGAATACTTCTATAATCAAGATATCATCATTAGTTATTTTGTAATATAAATTGTTGTCTGCATTTCCTTTAGTAAAACCAATCTTTAAAAGATACTTATCCAATCTTGCATACCAAGCTCTTGGGGCTTGTTTCAATCCACACAGAGCTTTTCTTAACCTACAAACCATATCATTGTTATCTGTCAAAGAAAATCCATCAGGTTGTTCAATGTATACTTTCTCTTCAAGATCGCCATTCAAAAATGCACATTTAATATCCATTTGATAAACTTTGTAGTTCTTGTGTGCTGCAAAAGCCAAGAATAATCTGACTACCTCAATTCTAGCTACCGGTGCAAAGGTTTCATTGTAATCAACTCCTTCTTTATGAGAATATCCCTTACATACTAGTCTTGCTTTATTTCTGACAACCTTACCATCTTCATTAAGTTTGTTTCTGAATACCCATTTTGTTCCAATTACATTTTTATCTTTAGGTCGGGGAACTAATGTCCAAGTATTATTTTTCTCAATTTGTTCTAATTCTTCTTCCATAGCTTTAAACCAAAATTTATCTTCACATGCCTCATTAATAGATGATGGTTCATTTTGAGAAATAAGACATACCTCTTCATTTGCCAATCTTCCTCTTGTCATAACTCCTTTAAATTTGTTTCCAATTATCTGATCTTCAAAATGATTCAATCTTACATACCGAGGTGTCTTAGTTTGTTGTTGTTCTTCGATTATTGTGGAATCCCCTGATGGTACCGGGGTAACTGGATCTTCATTCTGTACCGGTGGATTTAGTGTAGGTTCATTTGTCACAATTTCTGTTGCTGGTTTAGAGTCTATATACCTTGAAGTTCCTCTGAATTGTTCATCAATTTTTACATTTGTACTCTCAACAATTTTCTACAATCTCTTGTTAAAACATCTATATGCCTTGCTCTTAGATGAATAACCAAGAAATATTCCTTCATCACTTCTAGGATCAAATTTGCCAATATACTCATCTCTTCTGATATAACATTTACTTCCAAAAATTCTGAAATACTTAAGAGTAGGAGTATTACCAAACCATAGTTCATGAGGGGTCTTACCAGTTTCACCTTTGATGTGAACTTTGTTGAATGTATAGATGGTTGTGCTGACTGCTTCTCTCCAATATACATGTGGTAAATTTGCTTCAGATAACATACTTCTTGCTGCATCCAAGATAGTTCTATTTTTCCTTTCAACAACTCCATTTTGTTGTGGTGTCCAAGGTGTTGATAGTTGTCTTCTAATTCCATTCACTTCACAGAATATATTAAATTCCTTAGATGTGAATTCTCCTCCTTGATCTGATCTTAAACATTTGATTTTCTTACCGGTTTCATTTTCAACCATTGCTTTGAATAGTTTGAACTTTCCAAGTGCTTCTGATTTTTCTCTGAGAAAAGTAACCCAACACATTCTAGAATAATCATCAATAACTAGCATGAAATATCTATCACCTTGTAAGCTTTTAGTTCTAGTTGGAACACATAAATTAGTGTGAGTTAAACTAAGAGCATTATTGGATTTTTCTGGAATACTTTTGAAACTAGCTCTAACTTTTTTTCCAAATTGACATTCCTTACATATTGTATTTTGAGGTTTCACAATTTTAGGTAGATCTCTAACTGCCTTAGAAGTACTGATCTTTATCATGCAATCAAAGTTTACATGACAGAGTCTCTTGTGCCATAACCAACTTTCATCTATATGTGCAATCAAGCATGCCTTTTCACTATTATTCAAATGAAAGATATTACCTCTAGTCTGATTACCGGTTGTAATTTCTAAACCAGTTCTATTCATGATTTTGCATTTTCCATTCTTAAATTGTAACTGAAATCCTTTCTCAACTAATTGACCAACACTTAAAAGATTATGCTTTAATCCTTCAACATAGTAGACATTTTCAGTGTTATGCTTACCATCAAGAGATATTGTACCCTTACCTTTGATTGAACGGGCTTTGTCATCTCCAAATCTTATTAAACCTCCATTGTATTCTTGAAAATTCAAGAATTTACCTTTATCTCCTATCATATGATGTGAGCATCCTAAGTCAATGATCCATTCATCCTTTACTTCAACTTTAGCTACTAGGGCTTGTTCTACCGATTGAGCAGTAGGTGTCAGTTGATCTTCTATTATAGAAACAAAAACCCATCCATTGTCTACTAGATCCTCATCAAAATCATCAGTTACACCTTCATCAGCAATGTAACAAGATTTGTCTTTGTTCTTCTTAAATCTGTATCTCTAATATTTAGGTTTAGTCTTGTATGTTCTTCTAGCTTCTTCTCTTAGTCTAGCATGTCTATCAGGGCATCTCGAAGCCATATGACCAATCTTATTGTAGTTAAAACATTTAAAGGGTGCTTTACCTTCATATTTACTTCCAACTAGACCTTTTGGCATTTTCCTTGCAAATAGTGCCTCAAGTTCTTCAAGTTCTTCATTCTCCTTCCTAGATTCTTCAAGTTCTCTTGCATAAAAGGCTTTCCAATCTGATTTTTCAAATGATGGAGTATATGATGTTGATGCTTTAAAGGCCAAATCTGTCTTTATAGTAGCAACAGGACCAAATTCCTCAATTTCAAAGGCTGAAAGTTTTCCAATTAATGTATCCCTAGTTACTGATGTATTAGGCATTGTTCTCAACTCATTTATAGTAGTAACCTTCATTTTATATGCTGGTGGCAATCCTCTTAATATTTTTGAAACAATTTCATCCTCACTCAAGGTTCCTCCACAACATTTAATACCCAAAACAATTTCATTTACTCTTTCCATAAAAGCAGAAATCCTTTCATCTTCTTCCAGATGTTCATACCTGACTTGGAAGCTTTCAAGTTTTACAATCTTGACTGTGGAATCTCCTTCATTCAGTGTTTCCAAATGATCCCAAATAGCTTTAGCAGTAGACCTATTTGACAATCCCATGATTTGTTGATCTGATAAAGTGCTCAAAACTGCTTCTCTTGCTTTGCAATCACTCTCCTCATCTTTAGCTAAGGTAGTTGGAGTGGTCTGACTAGCTACAATAGTAGTATAACCATTCTTTGTAACTTCCTAGATGTCTTTACCAATGCAATTCAGATGTGTCTCCATCCTGATCTTCCATATCCCATAGTTGGTTCCATCAAGTTTAGGACTATCCTTCCTGAAATAATTAGTAGTCATTGGATCTCCTCAAGTTGTTAAACTTCTGCAAAAGAGGACTAGGATCTGATACCATTTTTTAGGTCTCGGAGACAACTGAGAGGGGGGGGGGGTGAATCAGTTGTCTAATAAATTCAAACCAAAAACAACTCAACCAACTTAATGCTTAATACCAGCAAACCAGTTAAGTATGTCGGTAGACAGTGTTAAAAGTTATTGCTATACCGGTAAAGATTAATGCATGAAACATAAACACAAAGTCATCCACAACACATAACACAAATATTTGTATGTGAAAATCCTGTAAGGGGAAAAAAACATGTTGGGAAACCTTACCCACAATCAGATGATACTACTGCAGATAGTAAGTGTACATAAATGGGGTCTGCACATGCAGAAAGGCCAATAGCCTAGAGCTCACTGCTCAATCACAAAATGGGAGTCACACTGACTATAGTTGAATGGTTAAATCCAATAAGAATGTACTGCACAAAATAGCATCTTCATATGTTGGATTCAGTACCGGTGTAATGCTGATATGCTTCCACAAAAAAACCTAGCTTCTCCTTCAAATGATGTCTTTGTGTTTCTTAATCTCGCATATACCTTCACTTAATTCTTTTTTGCATTCCCACATTCGGTCTTACAAATAAGATCTTACATTTATATCATAACCTAAGACCAATTTTAGTAGGTTGGCTCTACAAGATATTACAATAAAACATTTTACAAACAATATAATATCGGATGCAATAACCGATTAAACATGTTGGCTTAAAGCATTTACAACAATAATAAATCATCTTCATAGCATGCCATGCTGATCTGGAAAAGATAAACCTACCAGTGTAACCCTAGGTAACCCTAGATCTATTTGTCGATAAAAGAAAATATGCAAATATGATTATACCAATGATTAATTCTTCAAAACAAAGTGTCCACATGATGTCTTCGACATTACCAAGTCTCTTCCATATCATTCCAAGTGTCGGTGAGCATTATATCCTATCGGTGAACCATATACCAGTAACTGTGCAATAGTTACTTGTTTGTCGATGAATGTTGCTAGATCTCCAGAGTGCTAGTGCTTTAGTAGGTGTTGACATCAATGACAAAACCATACCAAAATACCAACATATACAGGATGAAGATACACAAAGACAGTCAAACAATCAAGTCTTCATGGTATCCGAGTCTACTAAAGAAGGGAGTAATGATTTATCCCTAGTACGTTCACACTTGATTGATTGGGGGCAAGAAGGAAAACCAACACTGGATTGGTTTGAAAACAACGAAGCAATTTCAGAATTTCTAGGAGGCAGAGAGGGATTTCCGCAAGGTGATCATAAAGCAGGGTTTGCTATAGACCTAAATAGAATGACATACTTTGGAGAAGAAATTACTTCTCCAACAAAAGATAAGGATCAAACCACCCATTATGACAAAGTGACTTGGGTAATCTTCCTATGGAAAGAGAAAGTTCAACATTACTTACAGAGGAAACAAAAGAAGTAAACATAGCAGAAGGGGAGGTTGTACATAACATCCATCTAGCAAAATCACTAAGCAAAGAAGAAAAAGACAGATTCATTCATTTTTTCAAGCAACGACCTATCAACTTTGCTTGGTCCTATTCAGACATGCTGGGCTTAGACTGTGAATTATTATTGCATCACTTACCATTGATACTAGGAGTTAAACCTTACAAGCAAAAAATTGAGAAAAATGCATCCAAGTATCACATTACTGGTTAAAATAGAACTATGCGGAATGGATATCCAGCCTGGTACCTATGACTAAGCCCATAGGAGGCATAAGAATCTATACTGATTTTCAAGATCTAAATAAAGCTTGTCCTAAGGATGACTTCCCGCTACCCAATATCGACATGATAGTCGACCTAACAGTTGGAAATGAGATGCTATCCTTAATGGATGGTTTTTTAGGATACAACCAGATTAAAATTGCACCAAAAAATCAACATAAAATGGGTTTTACATGCCCATGGGGAATGTACTACTGGAATGTGATACCATTTGGTCTTAAAAATGCCGGAGCAACATACCAAAGAGCCATGACAATGTTGTTTCATTACATGATCCATAACATAATGGAATATTACATGGATGACATATTGGCTAAATAAAAAACTAGAGAAAGTCACCTTGTAGTTCTTACACAGATATTTGATTGGTTGGAATAGTATAATGTCAGATTAAACATGAAGAAATGTGTGTTTGGTTTAACAGTAGCTAAACTATTAGGGTTTATAGTATCAAACAGAGGAATTTAAATAGACCCTGCCAAGGTCAAGGCAATCATTGATATGAAACCTCCGTCAACACTTAAACAGCTCAGAGGGTTACAAGGAAGATTGCAATCCATAAGGAGATTCATAGCACAGTTGGCAGATAAGTGTCATCCATTCTAGCATTTACTCAGGAAAGGAGTTACTTTTAAATGGACAGAACAATGCCAAAAATCTTTCCAAGCTCTAAAAGATTATCTTTTGAACACACCAGTGTTAATATCTCCTACTCAAGGATAGCCTCTATTGTTATACATATCAGCAATGAGCTTAGCTCTAGGAGCTCTATTGGCACATCATGATAAAAATGGAAAAGAAAGAACCATTTACTATATAAGTAGGATTCTGATTGGCTATGAGCTTAATTACACCCCCATAGAGTGAGCATGCTTAGCAGTAATCTTTGTATCACAAAAGATCAGACATTACATGTTGAGTCATAAGGTACAACTCATTGCACACTTTGACCCACTCAAGTATCTATTGAGCAGAGCAACATTGACTGGGCGATTGGCTAAGTGGTTTATAATCTTGAGCGAGTTTGATATAGAATTCATAGACAGAAAAGCCATCAAATGACAAATCATAGTAGAGCAATTAGTAGAGACTCCTATACAGGACAATCATTTGTTGCTGATAGACTTTCCATACAAGTCTATGTTTACATTAACTACCTCAGTAATGTGGAAACTATACTTTGAAGGGTCATATACAAATCACGGATCTGGAGCAACCATTCTCTTCATTACTCCTCAAGGGGATGTTATACCTAAGTCATTTAGGATCAATTTTCCATGCACCAACAATATTGCTAAATATGAAGCTCTCCTCATAGGGCTTCGTACAGCTATACAATGGAAAATACAAGAGTTACAGGTCTATGGTGATTCACAATTGATTATAAACCAGGTCAATGATGATTACAACACAAAGGATGACAAACTTGTGCCTTATAAGAAGTTGATCAAATATTACAAGGAGCACTTCAGCAAAATTACCTTTGAACAAATCCCAAGAATACAAAACAAGGCAGTAGATGCAATGGCAACCATAGGATCTCTTCTGAATATGCCTGCTAACGAAACTCAGTTTGAGTTCATCAGAGAATAGTTAATGCTACCTACATATGAGACTCCCTTATCAGACTATGTATGTGCAATTGTGGGTCCAGAATCACCTTGGTACAATGAAATATATACATATTTACATACCCAATACATGTCACCGGAGCTGTCTAGAAATCAAAAGAAGACCTTTATTTGTCAGGCATCTAGATACACCATTATAGCTGATACTTTGTATAGAAAGGGTTTCAATGGAACTCTTCTCTGATGTCTGGATGAGAATGAAGCACATCTTACTTTAAAAGAAGTCTGTGATGGAATCTGTGGGGCTCACCAAAGTGGTCTGCCATTGTCAAAGAAATTGCTGAGAACAGGGTATTACTAGCCAACAATGGAAAAAGATGCTTACAAGTATGTACAAAAGTGTAAACAATTCCAAATGCATGGACACCTTATTCATGCACCAGCACAAGATCTTCAACCCATCACATGACCGTGGCCATTTTTACAATGGGGATTAGATCTAGTGGGTAAAATCAACCCTAATTATTCTAATGGGCACAAGTTTATCTTGACAGCCACTAAATACTTTACTAAGTGGGTTGAGGTGATTCCTTTAACATACACCACTGGAAAGCAAATAGCAAAATTCATGCTCAACTACATTATATGTAGATACGGAATTCCAATGTGCTTTGTTATAGATAACGGGCATCCATTTAAAACCAGGAAGTGAAAGAGTTGTGTGACAAATTCCACATACAATAGAGATTTGCCACACCATATTATCCACAAAGTAATGGGCAAGTAGAGGCTACAAATAAAACAATATTGAAAATTCTTAAGAAAGTAGTCACAGATGCAGGATGAGAGTGACATCTCCAGTTAAATCCTGCTCTTTGGGCCTATAGAAAAAGAGTACACACACCTATAGGAGGAACACCATATTCCTTAGTCTATGGGACAAAAGCAATACTCCCCATTGAAATAGAAATACCATCTCTAATAGTCTCCTTACAGAACATCATATCAGAGGAAGACTTCAGGGTAGCAAGGTTACAAGAACTCAAAACCCTTGATGAAAAAAGACAAACAACATTTAGCCATCTACAAGGATATCAAAATAGACTGAGACGAAGTTATAATAAATGGGTCTGCCCATGAACTTTTCAAGTGGGAGATCTAGTACTTAAAGAGAATCAAAGGAACCTAGCGGAATGAGAAAGGCCAGGGAAATTCGAACCTAACTGGCTAGGTCCTTTCATTATAACAAGGGTCATAGGCAATGGAGCCTATAATTTGGCTACCATGGAGGGAGATCCAATCTCTAACCCTATGAACAACATGCACCTTAAGCGATATTATACCTAAGCGCTGTTTAGTTTAGGTTTTATTTTCTGCATTGCATATCATATCATTTAAAACATAGCATTACATGTAGTTTCTTTTTTAGATGCATCACATTCTTAAACTTTCCACATTTTATATAGAAGCATCAATAAAACAAGGCAACTGTTCAAGTTTGTCATCTGTTTGCATCTAAGGAAAACAAGGGTCATCTCCTTTCTTAGATATTCACACACAAAGTCTTTGATGTTCTAAGGTCATTCATTCTCAACATTACCCTGTGATGACGCTTTACTTATGGTTGGGTAGCAATTTCACTATTTGAAACTTGTTAACCCAAAATCTATTGATTGCTATATCTCAAACACATTAACAAAATCTCTAATTCATTCTAGACACCTAGTTGATCATATGACTAGTGAAAAATCTAAAATTCTACTTCAACGCCACTGTAATTTTCACACCCAAGTAGGTTTCATTACTTACAAGTCAAGGAAAGAAAAGAAAAAAGAAAAAAAGAGCTATGCCAAATATCCATCTTAAGGTAAAAAAGCAATGATATATAACTAAAATATCATGCATACAAATGTGATAAAAAGCTTGACTATGGGAACACACAAGTAACTCCATCAGGGCTATGAATGCCTACTGGAAATGGAGAAATATTTGAGCAATTACAGTCTATAACCTCGTCAGAGCTCTCAAGGCTTGCTGGCAGCGAGGCTCTATTCGAGAAGCTTTTGAAGTTAGGATAAACCATGTAGTTAGTCATGTAGGATGCTAAGGATCTTTAGTGAACACAAGAGCATGAATTAACTCATTTGCACACACATGGGCAAATGAAGGTCAAAGTTTCAAGAACCAATGGGGGAGTTTTTTGCGTCTCCATTTGTAAATCCTAGTCACTAAGTGTGTTGAGATGAATGATCCCACGGATCTTAGAGATCCATTGATCGCTTATCTATGAAAGGTTTTTGCACCTTCATTTCAATTGGTGTATTACAAATGCAAAAACAAACACACTCAACCTTGTTCGAATAGGAAATTCATCTTCCTCTTGCATATTGCATTCACAGTCATGTCAAAAATTCATTTGTCTCCACATACATTCTACAGATCATTATGTCATTTAGGTCTGCACACTAGGGGCATAACTGAAAAAATCCAAAAAATCAGATAAAGTCATGAAAAAATCCAAAAAATCAGATAAAGTCATGAAAAAATCCAAAAAATCAGATAACGTCCTTTGAAAAATGCAAAAACAATGAAAAACTCAAAATCCAAAAACAATGAAAAACTCAAAATCCAAAAACAATGAAAAACTCAAAATCCAAAAACACTGAAAAACTCAAAATCCAAAAACACTAAAAAAACTTCTCTTTCTCTCATCATTTTCTATCATCTAACATTATTCTATTTCATCAATCTATTTTCTTATATTCTATCTCAATATCATCTTCACATCACCTATCTTTATCTCTAATTAACCAACCATTCTTCTATCTTTCATCTAACATTATTCAATTTCATTCTAAGGTTCATTCTCCAATATTCCATCTCAATATCATCTTCACATCACTTATCTCTATCCCTAATCAACTAACTATTCTTCTTTTTTGAGAGATCATTCATATCTTTAATGCACAAACAATCTCTCGAGGGGGCATTACACCCTAAGTATCACCGGGGCATACTAGGGCAGGAAATTTTTCATTTTCTTTGAAACAATGTCGTTTCAACATTATCTCAAAGAGGGGCAAATGTAGACACCTAAAAATGTCTCATTGATCAAGTACTAATTATTCCTCTAATTGATTAAATAATTCTTTAATTATTTAATTAAGTTAATTAATCTTATTCTTCTAATTTCATATTTCCTCATAATCTTACTAATTATTATGTTTCCAATTCTTTGATCATTTAATCAAATTAATCATTTTCTAAATATTAATTATTTAATTAATTCTGATTAATTCCCCAATTTAAATAAATTTAATTATTTAAATAAATTACTAATTATTCAATTTCTATCTCTAATCATCATCTAATCATTCAACCCTCTTCTAAATATTAATTAAATATTAATTATTTAATTAATTATGATTCAATTCCTTTAACTTAAATAATCTTCATTATTTAATTAAATTCAATTTCTAAAATAATTAAATAGTTTCTTTAAATTATTTAATTAACTAATTAATTCTTCCATTTCCAAATCCCCAAATACTAATTTCATTTAATTTCATATTCTTTTAATTCTTCCAAATTCAATTACATGTGCATGATTTCAAAAATCAAATTGAAAATCAAAATTAAGTTCTAAATATATTCAAATGCTAAATTGAATTATCAAATTCAATTATTTGAATTAAATATCATGCAAAGATTAAGTTGATAATCTAAATCTAAATGCAAGCACATGCTAAATTAATTAATTAAATCATTTATCTCTTCAACTTCTATTTCCATCTTTCAGTTAGTTTTTTCTAAATTAAGCTCTCTTTGTCATCAATTAATTTTCCTCCAATCATTCTTTTTCTTCCTTCAGTCAGCTCCTCCTACAATTAGTTGACTCAATTAATCTATTCAATTTATTGAGTTTCACTCCTACAATCAACAGTTCAACTATCAATTTTCATATGAGCTCACCTGAGTTCCACCTCTTGATCAATCTGTTCCACCTTTCAATCAATCTCCTCCATTTTTCTATAAATTGAGCATGAAATCTCCATTTTCAACAATCATGAACTTCGAATCTTTGTGTCACTTGCAGGTTACCAGCGTAATATCTGAGAGCCATCATACCACGAAGAGGAGAAGAGCAATGGAAGTTTTACGCAGTCACGGAATTGGGATTTTTTATTAATTTGATTTATAATTCCTATTTCTTAATTGCATTATTCCATTGTATTGTTTGTTAAATTTTGATTAGGATAGGGATTCATGATTTCTCTTGTTTCCAATTGATTACTTTGTTAATATAAGATGAATTTTGCATCCCATTGTTCCTTAGGACACCATATGACACCTTAGGGTACCATATGACCCATTAGGACATCATGTGGTCCTAAGGGGTCATATGGTGTCGTTAGGGGTTATATGGGGTGCTAAGGGGCCACACATGTGTTAGAACACCATATGACCCCTTAAGACCCCTTATAACCCCTTAGGATATCTTATGGTGTCCTAAGGGGTTATATGTTATCCTAATGGATCATATCGTGTACTAGGATGTTAAAGGGGTGATATGGTATCGTTATGGGTTATATGGTGTCTTAATGGGTCATATGGTGTCATTAGGGGTCATATGGTGTCATTAGGGATCATATGGGGTCCTAAGGGGCCACACGTGGTAGAACACCATATGACTCCTTATGACAGCATATGGTGTCGTTAGGGGTCATTTAGTTTCGTTAGGGATCATATGGTGTCCTGAGGGGTCATATGGTGTCATTAGGGGTCATATGGAGTCCTAAGGGGCCACACATGTGTTAGAACACCATATGACCCCTTTGGACACCATATGATCCCTTAGGAAATCATATTGTCCTAAGGGGTCATATGGTGTGATAAGGGGTCATATTATGTCATTAGGGGTCATACAGGGTCATAAGGGGCCACACATGCGTTAGAACACCTTAGGACCCCTTAGGACACCATATAACCCCTTAGGACCATATGATGTCCTAATGGGTCATATCATGTTCTAAGGGGTCATATGGCATCGTTAGGGGTCATATGGGGTCCTAAGGGACAACACGTGTGTTAGAACACCATATGACCCTTTATGACATCATATGGTGTCCTAAGGGGTCATGTCATGTACTAGGATGTTAAAAGGGGTGATCTGGTGTCGTTAGGGGTCATATGGTGTCACTAGGGGTCATATGGCGTCCAAATGGGTGATATGGTGTCCTGAGGGGTCATATAGGTTCCTAAGGGGTCATATGGTGTTGTTAGGGGTCATATGGAGTCCTAAGGGGCCACACTTGTTATAACACCAAATGACCTTTTTATACACCATATAACCCTTTAGTACATCATATTGTTGTAAGGGGTCATATGGTGTCCTAAGGGGTCATATAGTGTCCTAAGGGGTAATATGGTGTCCTGAGGGGGTCATGTAGTGTCCTAAGATGTCATATGGTGTGTCATAAGGGGCCACACATGTGTTAAAACACTATATGACCCCTTAGGACATCATATTGTCCTAAGGGTTGATATAGTTTTTTAAGGGGTCATATGGTGTTCCAAGGGGTCATGTCATGTACTAGGATGTTAAAAGGGGTCATATGGTGTCCTGAGGGGTCATATGGTATCCTAAGGGGTCATATGATGTCGTTAGGGGCCATATGGGGTTTTAAGGGTTCATATGGCATTTTTAGGGGTCATATGGGATCCTAAGGGGCCACACATTTTTTAGAAAACCATATGACCCCTTTAGACACCATATGACCCCTTAGTATATTATATTGTCCTAAAGGGTCATATGGTGTCTTAAGGGGTCATGTCATGTACTAAGATGTTAAAATGGGCCATATGGTGTCCTAAGGGGTCATATAATATCCTAAGGGGTCATATACTATCCTAAGGGGTCATATGGTGTCTTGAGGGGTCATATAGTGTTCTAAGGGGTCATATGGTGTCATTAGGGGTCATATGGTGTCCTAAGGGGTCATATGGTGTTGTTAGGTGTCAAATGGGGTCCTAAGGGGGGACCATGTGTTAGAACACCATATGACCCCTTAGGACACCATATGTCCCATTAGGACATTATATGGTCATAAGGGATCATATGATGTCCTAAGGGATCATATGTTGTCATTAGGGGTCATATGGGGTCCTAAGGGTCCACACATGTGTTAGAACACCATATGACCCCTTAGGATACCATATGGTGTCCTTAGGGATCATATGGTGTCCTAAGGGGTCATGTCGTACATATCAAGATATTAAAAAGAGTCATGTGGTGTCATGAGGGGTCATATGGGGTCCTAAGGGGCCACACATGTGTTAGAACACCCCATGACCCCTTAAGACACCATATGACCCCCTAGAACATCATATTGTTCTAAGGGGTCATGTTGTACATACCAAGATGTTCAAAAGGGTAATATGGTGTCCTGAGGGGTCAATGAGGTCCTAAGGGGCCACACGTGTTAGAACACCATATGACCCCTTAGGACATCATATTGTCATAAGGGGTCATATGGTATCCTAAGGGGTCATATGGTGTCCTAAGGGTCATGTCATGTACTAGGATGTTAAAAAGGGTCATATGGTGTCTTGAGGGGTAAGTAGAGAGGTGGAGGGAAGGAGGGAGGGATGTATGAATAGAGAGAGAGGAAGAGAGAGAAGAAGATGGGAGATTGTGATAAGTTGAGAGGGGGGAAATAGATAAAGATAGGTGGAGAGGCAAGGAGATAAAGACATGCGAGATATATACAAAAGTGGAGGGGAGAGTTTGAGTGAGGGAGATAAGGAGAGTTATTCAAAGAGAGGGAGGGAATTGTTGGAACCAAGGAACACTAAGAGGGGGGCTGAATCAGTGTTCTACAATTTTTAACCTTATTAACTTGTTCTTTTAGCCACTTAATGAAAATGAACAAAAGAAAGATGCAAAAACATAAATTAATTAGAAACATTACCATAACACCAATTTTATATGTGGAAAACCTAGTTAAGGGAAAAAACATGATCGGTATGAGACCCACAATATAAATATACTTTGCAGAAGTATAAAAATATTACATTGAGAATGCACATGCATTCAAGAAAACTACCTAGAGTTCATTTCTCAAATTATCAAGGGCTGTAACCCTAGGAAGACTCACTGTCTTACAATATCTTTTACAAAATATAATTGGAATGTTTTAACTAAAAAATAGCATCTAGAAATACCAAGATGCAGTTACGGTTAAGTACAAAACTCTTATTCTCACACTGCTTTGCTACACTACTCTATTCCACTATTCTATAATATTTCAGAGAACAAATCCTTTACTTGCACAGGAGAAACTATGTACAATAGATCACACACACTTTCCATACATCCACTGATATAAAAAATGGCCATATCCATTGGTCTTATATATCCGCAACAAGAAATTAGGTCTTCTACATGTTGGCTTCAAGAACATTATCCAAATAATGAAATGTGCATACATAGTCAACTCAGTCTGAACTCCAATGAATATGCAGACCAAAAAGAATTGTCCACACACTTCCCAGATGTCGGCTAAACATCCTATATCACAAAAAAATCACCAAAATTACTCCACCAAATCCGCACAACGATCAACTATTCAAAACAGCCATACCACACTGTTCTACCCAAAAAACTATACACCGGATCTTCCGACTTACACGACAGTCATCACCGGAGGCTAATATTCTGGAATAAGGTACTCTAGACATCTTACTATATTCCTCTAGCTCTGCAACACAAAATATTCAACATAAATGAAATGTCAACCAAAATATTGGACTTTGCCAGATAAACTATTCTAACTTATAGAACTTAACCAAATCTTCATTTTGAGTTCTAGTAGGATCAGATCACACACTGCAGATAGGATCTCTGACTATAGGCCATCAATGAAAACATCAGATGATCTTTACAGTCTCTCTTGCCAACAATCTCCCCCCTTTGGCATTGATGGCAACACTTTATGAAAAATAACTATGTCAAAATCAATACCAACATATGTACACTGCAAAACTCAAAATCTCAAATTTCCAAAATTTTGGAACCCCCCTAAGATGAATACAACATTTTTTACTACCCTACACTCCCCATTTGACATAAATGGCACCAAAATTTAAGTTAAAATTCTATATATAGACCACATATATACACAGACCTTACTGCCTTAAAAAACATGAAGATATCTGCAAAAGTGTTTTTCAACAAGCCCAAATGGTTATCCTAGCCCTTCTTAAGGCACTCTAAAATAGATATAAGGCCACTAAAGAGGTAATCTTGCATGTCTATCAATTTAAGATATGAGGATTCACTGGTGGCCTAAGCATCCTTCAAGGCACTAAGAAAAGTCTCTAACTTGGGGGTGATGTGACTCCAAAGTCCACTGACACTACCAACAATCTTCTCCCTGTCATGGCTCAGACTCTTGATTTTGTCAAGTACGGATATTACCTGATCTTCATGACTACTCATAGAAACTGACAAAGGATCAAATGATTGAGATATGTTGGCTAATTGCATTCCATGCTCCTTGGACTTCATCTCAATATCCTCAATTAACTTTGACAATAATAGACATGATTTATAAATGTTACCAACTTCGGATAATGCATCTTTAATGCGCTTAATACAAGTATCTAATGTAACTCTATCATCAACAATCATTCTTTGTAATGTCTTGGGCCTCTTGGAATTAATTTCACTGCAGACCTTTACCTTAGCTAACTTCTCCAATGACTCAAAATGAGTACTCACCAAATCGATCAAACTTATCAGTTGGTTAGAAGGGGAATCAAATGTATCCTTTTGAAATGTAGGCATTATTTTCTCCATGATATCGGATGCAAGACTCACAAGCTCATTGTCCTCTATGTGAGACTTTAAGATCTCCTCTCTAGCCTTAGCCTAAGTTAATTGGACCAAAGAGAGAATCAAGGTTAATTGGACCTTGGGACAATGTCGGATCATCAAAAAAATTCTTGCCTTTTTCAAGAAAATAGTTCACATCATCTTTAGTCTCTCTTGTTGTATCCCTTTTATTATCTGCATCTATTTCTATCTTAACCTCTTTAAGTCTTGCATCTTCAACAACTGGGAGCTTGGATCTAAGCTAAGGGTGTTGTATTCATGGGTTGATCCAGAGGATTCTGTGTATCCTCATCCTTATTATCATTACCTATCTCATCTCCACCTTTATTCAACTCATCTTCCCGCTTATCTTCAACTATATATTTCTTTTCTGAAGTAGATGGAACACTTATTGTGTTGACTTGAATTTCATCATCAGAATACTAGCTGCAACATATTAGTTTCACAAAATACAATGGAAATGCTACAGGAAATCCAAACTCAACCAATGAAACTACATGAAATGAATATTAAAATAAAAAACATATTATTACCTTCATGATTTAAGTCTCATTGTGTCCTAACTCCACTATTCCTGTTTGTAGATGATTTTCTCTTAGACAAGCACTGGTAGCTTCCAAGATGGCATATGAAGAATGGACTGATAACTAATAGTTTACTGATACTATGATATGCAATGCAAATGATTTAAAGCTAAATGATTATGCTAAATTGCTTCAAGATAAAACTCATGGATGCATAAGTTTTTACTCAAATTGTTAACTTGAAGACTAACTCTTTCTCAACTAAAACTCCTATTTTTATAGACTTTTGAGAGGATAAGATGATGTGTCTGAGATCAATGGTCATGATCAGATCTACAAATGTGGATGGTTGTGAGCAAAGGTGAAGGTTGAGAGAAAGGGGGAAGGAGAAGACAAGTGTCACTCATCTCACCTTGACTTAGTTGTAGACTTAGAGAATCTAGGGTTGGTGGGAGAAGATTTAGGCATGAGAGGACAAGTGGACTCAACTCCTTCCTAAGATATAGGGATTTTAGAGAGAATATAGAAGAAGGTTAGGAAATATGTATACTTACACAATATTTCATTTATTTTGGAAGTTGGAGATAAGTGGCTAATAAATGATTTTATTTTATTTTAATTTTGTTGAATTAATTTAGCCACATGACGGATGAGTTGGCAAAGGAAAGATGAAGTGGAGATGGAAGATGAGTTGGAAAAGGAATTAAATAATTGAAAAATTATTTAATATTTGAGACTATAAGATAGAAGAATAACCATTAAATATTAGATATTTAATTGATTGATTAGAAGAAAAGGACAAATGAATTAATTAATAAAATAGTTCAATTAAATTAATTAATAGAAGGACATGAAATGAATTAAATAAATTAATCTTTTCAAATTAACTATTAAATAGAAGAATAATTATTAAATAAATATAAATATTTATTTAATTTCTCATAGCCATTTTTATGTGTATACATTTTGCCCCTCTTTGAAATGATATCGAGACAACATTATTTCAAAGATTAAATCAAGTCTCGATAATGCACCTGATGGAGATAAAAATATTGATTGTATGCCCCCTCGAGAGATTGATCGTGAAATTATTGATAAATTTGGATAAGCGATTGATCTCACGATAATTGAAAAGGTCTATCAATTAAATTTATTTTGTGAAAAATAAATAAAATTGCCCCACTTAAAAGCATTAATTACCCTTCCAAGTGGTAATTATAAAAATTAAACTAGGTTAATTTTATCCTCATTTGCCTCCTTGTCAGCTTGTGGAGTGAAAAGAATTGTCTTGCTAAGCTGGCAAAAAGGTCATTCCATTCGAGAACCATTGATTTGAGCATATACAAGGATATTAACGACCTCTTGAGTATGGTTATCCGGTATGTACCTTATCCCAAGCTTGTTTGCAACTTGTCATACCAATTTCCTTGCTTTTCGACACGTTTTATGTTTTATTTTTAATTTTTTGATTTTTGGTTTTGCGTGTTAGTGCTTTTGCTTTGTTGGTTCTCGCTTTTGCTTTATAAATTCTCACTTTTTTTAATTTAGCGCATATGAATGTTTGGCTACTGCTTTTGTTTAAGATGTTAGCACTTTTATAGAATTCATGCTTTTGATCCATGTGTTCATGCATATGTGAAAAAGGTTTGCACTTTTGAACGATTTAGCACTTTTAACTTGTCGGTTAGCACATATGTTGAAAAGGTTAGTGCTTTTGAGTGATTTAGCACTTGTGGTTAATAGAATAGTGCTTTTGTTGAAAAGGTTAGCTCTTTTGAATGATTTAGCACCTATGGTTAATAAAATAGCACTTTTGTTGAAAAGGTTTGCACTTTTGCTTTAGATGAATTTGTTTGATTTAGTCCATGTTAAAACTCATTGGGATGATTAGATTTAGGCATTTTGATGCGTAAATGTGATTGATAGGTATCCAATTGATGTCTTGATTGATAGAAATATTGATAATGTTTGATTGATAGGATAAACAATTGATTGATTTGATTTGTAGATTGATAGATTAGCCCTAAGAGATCGATTCGATTTCTGATGAAGAGCATAGCAGAGTTTGATTGAACTCATTGATTGATAGAAAACTGTGATTGATAGTTTTAGGTTCATTTTGATAGCCTGATTTGCGTGGTTGAAAAGATGTACCAATTGTTGATGTGATAGATTAGCAATCTCTTTGATTTGATATATAGATGATTGATAGAGATCAAATTCTCTTGTTAAATAGGAGAAAATTGATGTTCTCCAGTATCGGGAGAAATTCCCGACCATGCAACATTTAGTGCCAGAGCTTACCCAGGCTAAGATTAGACATATAAATGCCGACAGATTATGCCATTTGTTATACATGCCTGATATTACCCATAATAGGGGATTGTTGATTGCCTTAGCAGAGATATGGCATAGCGAGCATAACACTTTCCACCTCCCCATGAGTGAGATTAGTGTGACACTTGAGGATGTCTACAAGATTCTTCACATCCCCGTGACTAGTGAGTTAGTCCAGTATGATTTTCAAGATCTTGGAGGGACAAAGGCTTCCATATTCGATGATGAGAGCATTTCAAGAGGAGAGATCCGATGGGAGGATATTATCATATACAATGAGACTCTCCTAGTGATTATTGCAAGTTTGGTCGGCGGATTCATCTATCCAGATAGGAGATCTTGAGGTTTTGTTGTTGGTTGGGGTGAGATTCTTCAAAGTGCATGATGCAGCATCGTACTTGATATGGTTGGGGTGTTTGCATGCTTGCTCATTTGTATGATGATCTTCATCAGGATTTTTTTGATGATAGTGCTAGTCTATCTATAGGATGCACACTTTTACAGATTTGGTGTTGGGAGCACATTGTTATTACTCATCCTATCCATCATAGAGTTTGTGGTGAGAGGCAACCATATGTCTATTTATATGTAGGTATCCTTACTTAGCATAAGCTGGGTAAGATGGAGTATTTGCGTTGGGTTCTAGATTCACTAGATAGCATCATTCAAAGACCTTATATTGATTGTGAGCCATGGATGGATGATGTATGGACATTACCATATATTCTATAAAGTAGATATTTGATTGGTCGTAATCCATACATTATTGAGCGATAGTTGATGAGTCATATTTTTAGACAGTTTGGTATCATTTAGTACATGCCTATTGGTGTCACTATATATGCATGACGGTACAAGGATAGGTAAGATTGGGGACCTTCATTGTCTTTTGAGATAGCATGCGCAGAGTTTCTAGCTACTCTTGGGGTGTCTTATGATTTGAGATTACATATTCTAGATCCTGGGGTGACTGCGAATTATGCTTAGTACATGCTTGCACACCCTTTCCTCAGATTACTAATCCAATAGACCCTCCTCCAAGCTCATGAGATGAGGAGGATGATTCAGATGATCCCATCATTAGGAGATGTAGATGGAGATGAGATCTTAGAGATTATTGAGAGGTTGAAGGTGAGGGAGATGAGGGAGGAGATGGAGATGAAGGCAGTAGGATACCTAGATGGAGAGGAGGTCAATTGAGAGTCCATGGAGGACCTTCTGGATTGGTTGGCAGGGTTGGGAGACCACTTCCCATGGGTGGGAGAGATGTAGGATGGATTGGGAGGGATACAGGTAGGAAAGGTATGAGATCAGTAAGAGGATTACCCTCTATAGGAGGAGGTAGAAGCATTGGACTGGATGGGGGTTGCAGGAGAGGCATTGATTTTGGTTAGATTCAACCAGACCCTAGGGTTATTACAGCTCATGGTGGAGAGGAGGAGGATTCAGAGGATCATGTTCCTCTCATTAGATGATGGTTTCTGAGAGCTACTCGAGTTGAGATTCCAACAGGTGGAGAGGGAGATGAAGATGAGGGGATTCAGGATCATGTTCCTCAGCAAGATGTGCTAGAGAAGGAGACCTTATATAGTCTTAGAGCACAAAGAGATCATCTTAGAGCATAGGTGTAGACACTCATGACAAAGAGATACATGGCTATTATGAGAGAGCAGGATACTCAGGGTCTTCTTGATCACATTCAACAGGTTGGATCTGGCACTCTCTCAGCTGATACCGTTAGAGCACTATCTTGGATTGGGAAGGAGACATCACACTGGCAATGTTTATATGAGGAACTAGTCACAAAGAGTCAGAGAGTAGGTAGCTATCATACTACTGTGAGGATGGATACTAGTAGTGGTGGAGTCATGGGACCTCCTCAAAGGAGTGGTGACCATGGGGGACAACCATTTGGAGGATCTTCTCACTCATAGCCATAGAGATGGAAAGAGTCAGGTGGTAGTGACATAGGACAACCTTGAATTGATTTATATTGATGAGGCACTTGTATTTTTTATCCGATATCATTGTATACTTGGACTTTTTATTGTTTTATGATGATCTATATGCAGACATGGACTCTATATGATGATCTTTGGTTTATTATGCATGTTACTCTATATGATGATAATCTATATGCATTGATTACATGGATGATATTATGATGATCTTTTCTTTCCTTTATTTTCATGATGATGATGTTCTATATGATGATGCAATGATGATGGAATGCAAAATGCAATTGATTTTTTTTTTTTTTTTGATGATCATGGATGCAAATGGAAATGATTACTAACTTAAATGATGCAAATGCAATGATCTATATGAGAATACTTCTAATGATTACACATGCAAATGAATTTTTATTTTATTAATGACTTTAATGTGTATGCATATAATGATGTGAAAATGCAAATGATCGATATGAAATGTTTTTTATTCTTATATGTAATGCTTATAATGATAAATCAATCTAAGTGCAAAGATGCAACTAAAATGACCTTAAGAACTACAATGATAATGATCCTAATGCAAAAAATAATGCTAATATACTATATGATTATGAAATGCACTTAATGGAATGCAAACCAATGCAAATGATTGAATGCAACTAAATGAGCTAAATGATGATAATTTAAATGATTCTAAAGATAAATGCACCTACAATGATCAAATGCAAATTGTTTTTGTTTATCCAAGTATACTCAATCTTTATTTATCACCATTGATCTCTGAATGGAATGAAATGAAAATAATAATGAATGCTTATAATGCAGATGATAATGAGATAATCTAAAAATGATCTAATTAAAATGATACTTTCATTCTTCATATGTTGTCTTATAGCAGTGCTTGATTTCATCATTGAGATTTAAAATTTTGTAAGAAAATACAAGCAAATTGACATAATGATTCAAGTGGACCTGAGTATTTCTTAAATTGATTTTGATATAGAAAGTTTATAAAAGAAACTTGATATAATGAATCAAGTTGATCTGAGTATGTCTTGCAAAACAGACAAGGATTATCTCCTTTCATGCATGACTCGGAACATCCTCCTTGATATTTTTCCGATCATATCCTTAGACAAGTACATACCTTAATAAGAGATAAACCACAAACAACAAACAAAGAAAATAATCATGCCCCATCATAGCTTCTCTATTCATGGATATCCTTGAGTTGCATAGAATACATGATTAGCAATAAAATCAAGATATGAACACTGAATCTTGTATGTAATTCACATGTTCTCATGGTCATTAACTGATATAATCATCTTGATTAATAATCATTGATAATTTTTTATTATTTGCTGGTTGAATCTTTGTTTTCTAAGTTTCACAATTCAATTGTTACAAAATGCCTCAATCTTTGTTGCCTTGTTGCTCATTATTTGTTTCAAAATCCTAGATTTTTTTGGTTTTTCTAAGTTTTCTGAATTTTTTGGGTTTTCAAAGATTTAAAAGATCACCTTAGTAAAAGGAAATAGGATTTTTCCCCCAGTGGAAACAAAACTTTATTATGGATGTATGAATTGATCAAGATCCAAACCATGGCGGGATATAATGCAGATATGATTGATTTTGATAAATTCTAAGACAGTGACTACGATAAGTATGTCAAAGATTGATAACTATTGGTAAGCTGCATATTTCCTGCTAAATGGTTCAAAGCAATGGATGTGAAAGATGAAATGGATGAGCTAAGATAGATGCAAGAAATAGATGCGATAGGATGGATAGATGCACAAAGTGATCTCATAGATGGAAGAACCCACTTTTTTAGATAGTGCCTGTTTACCAGGTTTTCACTATCTAAATTTATTGCATTTTTTACATATTTCATTTTTTCTTCTTCTGTTTTCATTATTTTATGCTTTTTAGGGATTTTTTGCTTTTCTATTTTTTACTAATTTCTTCAGGACTTTATAAGCTTTTTACTGATTTTTTCAAGACTTTATATCTCAAGCATAGAATTTCTTGAGATGGATGAAATTGATAGGTTCATCAAACCAGTCAATTTCAGGGGTAGACAGCTTGTATGCTCCCGAGCCATATGTTGCTACTATGACAAAAGAACCTAACCAATTTGGTTCAAATTTACCCTTCTTTTCTAGGTCTTGCTGATTTCTCGGATTCTCCCTTAAAACTATATCTCCAATCTGAAAAATTTGTGGCTTGACTCTGTGATTATAACTTCTTTCCATTCTCTATTGATATGCCTTCAAATGACCTATTGCATTTTGGTGACTTTCCTGAATCAGCTCAAGCTCTTGAAGTCTAGAGACTCATTGTTCTTCTTCTAGTATAAGACCTTTCAAGGAAACTCATAGAGAGGGTATCTCTACTTCTACTGGTAATATGGCTTCTAATCCATAGACTAAGCAATATGGAGTTTCCCCCATTGGTGTGAGGATGCTGGTTTGGTATGCCCAAAGAGCAGGATTTAATTGAATGTGCCAGTCTTTACCAGCTTCATTGAATGTTTTCTTCAAGATTTTCAAGATAGTCTTGTTTGATACCTCAACTTGACCATTTCCCTGTAGATAATATGGTGTAGAAAACCTATGTTGGATATGGAATTGCTCACATAGTTCCTGCACATCTTGATTCTTAAATGGTCATCCATTATCAGTAATAATGGTCATAGGGACTCCATAGCGATAGATTATATAATTCAAGATGAATGATGATATTTTTTTTCCTGTCACTTTCGACAAAGGTATTGCTTCAATCCATTTAGTGAAATACTTAGTAGCAGACAAAATGAACTTATGTCCATTAGAGGATGAAGGATTTATCTTACCTACCAAATCAAGGCCCCACTGGGAAAATGGCCATGATCGTACCATAGGATGCAATTATTGTGCTAGTGCGTGGATGAGATTCCCATGGATCTAGCATTGTTTGCATTTCTTGGCATATGTGAATGAATCTCTCTCTAGAGTAGGCCAATAGTAACCCATACGAAGAAGTTTCTTAGCTAGTGTTAATCCACTTGAGTGTGTGCCACAAATACGTGCGTGAACTTTGTGAAGAACTTTCTCAAATTATTCTTGTTCGAGATATCTCAATAAAGTGCTATCTAGACCTTTCCTATATAAGGTATCAACAATAATAGTATATCGGGATGACTGACGGATGAAATTTCTTCTCTGATTGCGAAATAGGTCAAGAGGAAGGATATTCTTTTTTAAGTATTAATAAGTTTGGTTGTATAAGGATTGATTGATTCCAGATATATGGAAAATCATGTGGGTATGCTGGGATTCAATGATAGGTTTTAAGATATCTTCCACCAAGAATTCATAATGTTGTTGATTCTCCTTATTATGCAAAAGAGATGCAATGTAGCCATTGCATCTGTTGCTTTGTTCTCATTTCTTGGGATCTTAGTGAATGATACTTCTTCAAAGTGTTCTTTAAGCTCTTCAATTAGCTGTTTGTAAGGCATGAGCTTGTCATCCTTAGTTTTATAATCATCATTTAATTGGTTGATTATAAGTTGTGAATCACCATAAACATGTAATTCCTTAATGTTCCATTCAATAGCCATTTTGAGCCCAATAGTCAATGCTTCATATTTTGTAGTATTGTTTGTGCATGGAAACCACATTCTATATGATTTTGGAATTGTGTGTCCCTAAGGTGTGATGAACAAAATTCCAGCACCTGATCCATATTATGTATAGGAACCATCAAAGTACAACTCCCAAAATTTTATACTTATTGTCAAAATGTCTACATCAGGAAATTCAATGTGCAATGGTATGTCATCTTGTAAAGGTGCTTCAACTAATTGATCAACACTGATCTTTCCTTTGATAGATTTAATCAACATATTCTATATCAAACTCACTTAGTACCATAACCCATTTTGCCAATCTACATGTCAAAGTTGACTTGTTCAACAAATACTTTAGTGGATCAATTTTTGCTATCAGTTTCACAGAATGAGTCAGCATATAATGTCGCAATTTCTGATTTGCAAATACAACTACTAGACATGTCTTCTCTACTAATGTATAGTTCAATTCATAGCCTACAAGTGTTCTATTGATGTAATAGACCATTCTTTCTTTACCTTCTTCATCATGTTTTTCTAAAAGAGCTCCTAATGATACATTTGTCCCTGAGATATAAAGCAACAATGGTTTCCCTTTGATTGGTGATACAAGTACTGGAGGATTCATCGGATACTCTTTAATTTGCATTAAAATTCGCTTCACACTTATGATCCCATTTGAATGGAACATTCTTATGTAAAAGATGAGTTAATGGATGACATCTATTTGCTAATTGAGAGACAAATCTTCTGATTGATTACAATCTTCCTTGTAAAGAACGCAATTGACTTATGTTCCTAGGTGACTTGATTCAATGATAGCTTTGACCTTTTTTGGATCTACTTCAATTCCACGAGCTGATATAATGTAACCAAGAAGTTTTTTAGAGTTACTCCAAATGCACATTTCTTTGGATTCAATCTTAACTGATATTTTTCAAGCCTATTAAAGATCTTGCCCAATATGTTCAAATGTTCTTTCCTTGTATGGGATTTTGCAAGTATATCATCTACATAATCTTCCATAAATGTATGCATCATATCATGAAAAATTGTTGTCATGGCTCATGGCTCTTTGATAAGTTGCTCTTGCATTCTTAAGCCCAAATGGCATAACATTCTAGTAATAAGTACCCCATGCACAGGTGAATGTTGTCTTTTCTTGATCTTTAGGAGAAATTCTTATTTTATTGTATCTTGAGAATCCATCCATTAATGAAAATATCTCATGTCCTGTTGATAAGTCCACAATTATATCAATTTTGGGTAATGGGAAATCATCTTTGGGACACACCTTGTTCAAATCACTGAAATTGGTGCAGACTCTTATGCTTTTATCTGACTTTGACACTGGCACAATGCTTGAAACCCATTCTCAAAAGGCAATAGGTCTTATGAAACCCACATCCAATAGTTTCTTTAGCTCATATTTTACAAGGAGAGCGATGTGTGGATGTATCTTCCTTATCTTTTGTTTAACTGGTTTTGATTTGAGATCTACATTGAGAGGATGCATGATAATATTTGGATCAAGTACTGGCATATTTGCATATGACCAAGCAAAATTGATCTATCTTTGTCTGAAGAATTTTATGTATTATTTCCTCTCTTCATCTGATAATAATGCAGCAGGATGAAGTATCTTGGGATCTTTTGGTGTGCCAATTTTTATTGCTTCTATTGGCTCTATTAGAATAGAAGACCTGTCCTAAAAATATGCAGGGAGGATGTCAAATTTTCCATCTTCTGCTGCCTCAAAGAAGTTTTCACCGTCAGATACATCCTTTATTTTTCCTCTTGATTGATCTAGTGTTGCCATGAAATGGTTTTCAGTACTAGGTCTTTATCCTTGTTTTATTTCAATTTTGCAACTAGAAAGTTTGGCAGTCTCCTGACTACAAGAAAACTTACTTGATTCCATAATGGAAGATATCTTAGGTGTTATAGGTTCGACAACATTAAGATATACAACTAAGTCATGGTCATTGGAAAAGACATCCAATTCAGGGTTTTCTAGGTTATCCCAATCAATTAGTTTTGGATGAAGAAGGGGTGAGTCATAGTCATCGTCATAGTCATTGTTAAATACTTCAAGGTTCATGACATAATAGTCATAATTTGGCGTAGAGTAGGTAATGTCATAGATAGAGCGCTCTTGAGGATAGTCTCTTCCAAGTGTTATCCAATCAGTTCTAACAAAATTAGTATTAGTATTTTGTGGTTCACACTCAAGTGATTCTTCATCTGACGTTTGTCCCTCAAACGAATGGATTATATC
Source organism: Cryptomeria japonica (assembly GCF_030272615.1). Lineage (NCBI taxonomy): Eukaryota > Viridiplantae > Streptophyta > Pinopsida > Cupressales > Cupressaceae > Cryptomeria > Cryptomeria japonica. Next base: position 620,436,068 of record NC_081414.1, on the reverse strand, counting down.
AACATATACATCTATAACACTGCAAGTTCCTTCTTGATTAATTTTAATAGATTTATTTGTATTTTGAAGTTGACATACTTGTGTACATGACATAGAGGATTATTTTTCTATCTTATGTCTTCTCTCGAACTCAGCTTCTTCTAGACTAATAGTCAATCCTACTTGACTATCTATTAGTTCTTCCATACCTTGGTACATCTTTCTCATCATTTGATAGAAATATGATATTTCCTGATACTTGATCAATAATTGTTTGTGTTTCTTGTGGTGTTACTTCTTGTTCTTTTTCATCCTCTTTCTTTCATTGTCTTGTATATGCCTCTTTCTTCTAAATTCTGAGTTCTTCTTGCTTTTTCTTATTGGCTACTATTTTTGTTGCTTGGTGTATCTTTTCTTGCCATGGTTCTTCTTTAGGGATTGCTTTCTTTCTCCACTTTGGCTATCGATAATTATGTTTCTTTTAATTTGATCTTGGATATCCAAGTCTTGATTTATCTTCTTTAGATTGTGAGTGAGGATAAATAGGTTCTGAAATACCTTCTTTTCGCTTACCAATTGGTCATTTTCCTTCATATCCCATTTTTTGCATGATCTTATAACCATTTTAATATTGCTCTATGAGAATATTGACTTTCACAACTATTTCTATAGTTTCATTTTCATCTTTGTACAACCAACCAAAAATGTCCTTGTCTTTAGTTTCTTCTGCAAGTGTTCCATCTCTAACAAATGCTTCATCAAACATTTCTACTGATTTTTCCGAGAAAAATTTGTAGGCTTTCTATATGATTTAGGTGAAAGTGGGAAGCTATGTAAAGAATATTTTTGCATTCCTTCATCATTTTATTTGAGCTTTTTCTCAAAGGTTTCCCATAACTTTTCTTGAATTTCTTTGGTAGGATAGACCGATTCTCTGTTATGCAGAACTCTTGTATCTTGTGTTGGCTTCAAATTATTGCAATATTGGCTGGATTCTACAATTATAGTGACTTCTTGTCCCTCATGAGGAAACTTTAGACATTGGTGATATGTAGAAGGAACTACTTGCATGTTGTGAATCCATGGTCTTCCCAGATTAATGTTATAAGATAGATTCAAATCTAAAACCTAGCATGATGTATTCCTTTCCACGGGTCCTACTTTGATTGGTAACACCACATTTCCTTTAGAAGAACCTTCTTCTTCATCATAAGCTTAATGGTTATTTTCTTCTTTTAATCTACTACATTTTCTGAATATCCCAAATCTTTTGTTAAACTTAATGCACAAATGTTTAAGCCAACTCCACTATCTATGAGTACGCATTTGACACGAGTTTTGTGAAATGTGACTTCAACATGTAAGGGAGCATTGTGAGGATGTTGCAAGGATGTGTCATCATTTTCAAAAAATGGTAAGAAATGAGGGGCTATAAGGTGTCCCACCATGTTTTGGAACTGATATAAATCCAGGTCTTTTGAAACTGTTGTTTCCATTAGAGCTTTTTCCAAAATTTCCTTATGCATAGGTGAAACTTTAAGAAGTTCTAAAATTGATATTTGAGTGGGTATTATTTGTAATTGTTCCACTAAGTTATATTTTTGTGAAGTGGATGTTGATTCATTTGTTATACCCAGAAATGTAACATTTGCTTTGCTTCTTGTAATGATGTTGATTGGTTCTGAAGGTGGGTTATCTTTAACGATGATGACATTTACCACATCATCATAAGTATAAGTGTAGTTCACTTTGGCTTTTCCTTTCTCATCTTTTGATTTATATTTTTCACCTTTTTCATTATTTGGAAATGGAGTTTTAAAGGCTATATGTGATATGTTCGTCTTATGACTATCCACTGTGATAGTTCCATTATCAATTAAATCTTGGATAAGGTGCTTCAATCTTTGATAATCATTAGTTTGGTGTCCTTTATTTCGATGGTAATTACAAAACTGATTGTTGTTCTTAAAATTAGGTTTGATTTGTGGTTCATAATTTCTTGGTTCTGGTAAAGTAGCTAGTTAATTCACAAGAAGAGTTTTCAAAGCTGATTCCAAGGGTTCTCCAATGTTTGTGAATTTCCTATGAGGATTGGAGAAGAAAGACTCGGATTTACTATTTTCTTGATTGACATTGTTTGGGATTTGACTTGATAGATTAAAGATTGGTTGTCATTTTGTAGCATTATTGTCATCATTTCCTCCATTGATGGCATTCCTATTCTTTGACCAGAATTTAGGTTTTTCATTGTTTTTGTTGTTGTTGTTGTTTTTGTTGTGATTGTTATTGTTGTAAAGCTTTAGCTTTCATTTCTTTACCATTGCATCTTCTATTTTTAGACCATTTTCAATCATCTTGGCAAAAAGAGGACATTACATTTTTAGATGGTAACTCATTTAATTGATAAGATTGTCAATGAATATGTCCATTTTCTCTTGATCAGGTACATCTCTTGGATGCCTATTAAACATTTATTTCCATCACTGTAAGAAGATCATGAAAGATTCACCATTCTTTTGCTTAACATTGCATAAATCCAACATTGTTATCTCATTTCTTACATTGTAGGAGTATTGTGAAATAAATCTATTCACAAGTTCTTCAAAAGATTTGATTCCAGATGGTAGTCTTGAGAACCATACCATCGATTGTCCATTTAAACTCCTAGGGAATAGACACATCAAGTAAGTTTCATCGTGTGAAAATTCCATACTCATAGTACAAAATTCCCTAATGTGATCTTGAGCATCAGATCTCCTATTGTATTTATCATATTTAGGGATTTCACAATGTCATGGAAATAGTATCATATTTAAACTTTTGTCAAAAGGATATGGGCAGACATCTTCCAACGAATACTTCTTGGAACTCATTCCATTCTTCATATCTTGTATTTGTTGTTGTAGGGTTTGTATTTGTTGAGTGAGATTTAACAAGGGATTATCCATACAGATTCTCCTTGTATGTTCATAAGTTCTTCTATTGCTACGCTCTCTCCTTGTATTGTCATGATCTTTGTTTGTTTATCTCCACTTGTTTCCTCATGGTTTCTTTATTTATATCCTCATTATTTGGATCATCTATGTTTTAATTATTGCTCATCTCTGCATCTTGTTTCAAACCTTCTATGTTAAAGTCTTGTGGCAATTTAGCCCCTGATTTTGCCAACATTAAAAGATTTTTTTTTTTGCTTTGCTAATAACTTTTCCATTAGTCTATCAATTTTAAAATCTTGCTCAAAGTCTCTAATGGTGTTATTGACCGCTTCTTCATCAACAACCGTATACTCAAAAGTTTGGAACATTGAATTATCTTCTTCCATTTTTATTGGTGATATTGAGCTCAAGTCCAAACTAGCACGTGATTACTTCAAAAAATTTCTGAAGTTTTGACCTTCTTAAAACAACTCAATAGGTGATTATTGGTTGAGGAAGGTATGATTTGTTGATTTTACCACTATTGTTGGTTTGTTGTGATAAATTGTCTCTTTGTTGAAAAGCATGTCCTTACAAAATTTCTCTGTCAAATTCTATCCCGCAGCCATGTAAATAGTGACAAAAACAATGTAGTAATGTCCTATGTTTTAATAACATCTTGTGATTGATATATAGGAATCTTATCCTCTTCTGAGTAGCTTTATAGCTGAGCTTTGTTTTCTTAAGGTGATATTTAAAAGTCATATAAGCATATGATAGTTTACATGTTTGCTTGATTCCAATGTGAGTACAATTTTGATTTTGATATAACCTAGGTTCAAAATAGGAATGATATATCCAAGATAATGAACAAAAGGTGGATTGATCAAGTTTCATGATAGAGGATTTGATATATCCTGATGAGAAACTAATAATGATGTTGATTTTTGAACTTAAGATGGTTGAATCACTATCTTGTTGAATGTTTTATGCTTATGGAAAAATTTTGGAAATAGCCTGTTGGATTGGTAACCCAGTTATCGAACTAGTTTGAAGATGTGTGATAGTTTAAAGACAACTCTACTCAAGAAGGGTTTTTGATACTAACTTTGAAATTTTGGTCCGATATGCTCTATCTTAGATGTGAGAAAGCATTTGCGCTAACGTTTTGGTCAAAAATGCTAACTTACGGGACAAATGCGCTAAATTTTTTGCTTGAAAGCATTGCTATGACTGCGTTTCAAGGATTTTTCAAATTTTCCAGCAAGTTGTTATATTTTTGCTCATTTTTAGATGATAGTTTTCTTCAATTTTTGACCATTCTGAGCACATTATAGACATAGAAGACACAATTTTTGAAAAACAAAATGCACAAGCAAGCACGAACCTTATGGCAGGTTGAGATAATAATTGTTGAATCTTACATGGGGTTTCCCCTAAGGCTACACTACTCAAAGCGGATATTTAGATGCTTGACCCCACTGGCTCCACCCTCGGCACTCACTTCTCTAGGGCAGCCAAGCACCAGTTTCCATGAAAAATCCCCATGGAAAACTTTATATCTCTACTAAGAACTGTATGTGTGTGAGCCGCTTCAGAGGTTTGACCTCCCGCGCCAACAATTAGAAGGATTTTGGTAACTAGTACAAGTGGTTTTTAGTAAAGGCTTCCGGTCATGTGGCCATACATGTGACACTTTCAGCTCTATAAATATAGAAGGTTCCCAACCTATAGAGGTTATGCTCCATATGGTTTATGGGGAAACATAGTGTTGGTATGAACTTATCAACACATGTTGTTTGTGACTTTCGTCAGAAACATGATTTATTTAGAGTGGATCAGAAGGACTCGGTATTAGCCCATTTCCACTTGGGTCATTCCCCTCTCACCGACCCCCTCAAGGCAGCTCGAGAAGGCAAGCCCTCTGAAGGTTACACATAAAAGAGAGTAGGTCTAGTTTTCTGATCACTGTATGAGGGTGAGAGCATACTTACCTACTACTTCAACAAGCACGAAAAACACAAAGTTTATTTTATCCTTCTACAATCTATGTGCAACTACTTTAAATAAATCACTCAAAATGCAAGTTGCATGTTGTCAATTCTCCTCTTAGTTAAGCTAAATGAGAAAGATATGATGTGTTACTTTCCAAAATAAAACTCCTAATTAACTACATGAGTAAATGCATGAAATTTTCTTTAAAATAATCCTACACAGAGATATGTTAGTAGTTTGAAATTTTCAGTTCTTGAACATTCGGACTTGCAAAAAAAGTTTATTAGCTACGAATAAAAGCATTATCCTAGCAAATGTGTTGTTTTTCATCTGAAAAGCGCTGACCTAAGGGACAAAAGAGTGAACCTGAGATATGAAAGCGCTGCTCTGCTGACTAAAACGCGAGAATTCATAGACAAAAGTGCTAACTAAAATGACAAATGTGTTAATCTCAGAGACAAAAGTGCTAATCTAAGGATTAAATGTGTTGATTTGCAAATAAAAGCGCTAACCTGCGGGACAAAAGTGCGAATATATTAAATGAAAGTGCTGTCAGAATTCACACAGGCATGAATCTGGATTACAAATGCGTAAAAATTATGTTTCCGAGAACTAGATAGGATATTAGAAAGATATATGCGAGGCTCCAGCCCCACGGTGGGCGCAAAAATGTGTCGACTTGAATTTCATCATCAGAATACTAGCTGCAACATATTAGTCTCACAAAATACAATGGAAATGCTATAGGAAATCCAAACTCAACCAATGAAACTACTTAAAATGAATATTAAAATAAAAACCATATTATTACCTTCATGATTTAAGTCTCATTGTGTCGTAACTTCATTGTTCCTGGTTGTAGATGATTTGCTCTTAGACAAGCATTGGTAGCTTCCAAGATGGCATATGAAGAATGGACTGATAACTGATAGTTAACTGATACTATGATATACAATACAAATTATTTAAAGCTAAATGATTATGCTAAATGAGAAATGCTAAATTGCTAAATTACTTCATGATAAAACTCATAGATGCATAAGTTTTTACTCAAATTGTTAACTTGAAGACTAACTCATTCTCAACTAAAACTCCCATTTTTATAGACTTTTGAGAGAATAAGATGATGTGTCTGAGATCAACAATCATGATCAGACCTACAAATTTGGATGGTTGTGAGCAAAGGTGAAGGTTGAGAGAAAGGGGGAAGGAGAAGACAAGTGTCACTCATCTCACCTTAACTGAGTTGCAGACTGGGGGAATCTAGGGATGGTTGGAGAAGATTTAGGCATGAGAGGACAAGTGGACTCAAGTCCTTCCTAAGATATAGGGATGTTAGAGAGAATATAGAAGAAGGTTAGGAAATATGTATGCATACACAATATTTCATTTATTTTGAAAGTTGGAGAGATAAGTGGCTAATAAATGATTTTATTTTATTTTTATTTTGTTGAATTAATTTAGCTAGATGATGGATGAGTTCGCAAAGGAAATATGAAGTGGAGATGGAAGATGAGTTGGAAAAGGAATTAAATAATTAAGAAATTATTTAATATTTGAGACTATAGGATAGAAGAGTAACCATAAAATATTAGATATTTAATTGATTGATTAGAAGAAAAGGATAAATGAATTAATTAATAAATTATTTTAATTAAATTAATTAATAGAAGGCCATGAAATGAATTAAATAAATTAATCTTTTCAAATTAACTATTTAAAAGAAGAAGAATTATTAAATAAATATAAAATATTTATTTAATTGCTCATAGCCATTATTATGTGTATACACTTACATTATCTTGTTCTTCTTTGGGCTGCTCTTTTTGCGATGTCAGAGCAGATGAGACAACATCATATTGATTCCTTTAAAAAATTGGTTGTAGGATTGTCTCAGTATCATTTATTACTTCATCTACTTTCCCAATCATAATCTTATTTATCCTAGTTTTAATTCTAAAATGTTGTTGGGCTTCCTTGAGTATTATTTTTATTTATTCTACTATTATTACCGAACATATGTTGACTATTACATATTCCTTTAGTCTTTCATCTTCAGCTTTAGCAGTTTGTCTTCTCCTTTCAAAAATATCATATAAACCTTTTGGAATCTCTAACATTATTTCTACAAGTGCCTTACTGTAGATGTTTAAATATTTAATTGTAAATTCTCTAGGGTTCTTTTCCCATCTTCATCAAACTTGTCATAAAAATAAAAAAGAAGCTTTACATTACCTTGTACTATTAATGCTTCATCCACCTCTTTAACTGACATCGTGGATTGGGTGGAACCTATTTTTGGCTTCTTGCTTGGTTATTCTCCACTGGAGGGCTTGTCCTTAGAGATTTTTGTGGCTTTGGTGTCCTCAGTCTTCATTTTCTTCACCTCTTCATTGGACTCAGTCTCCTCATCATCCTTCACAATCACAAACCTTACTTTCTTCCTCTTTTCTTCACCACCCGATGACTTTGCAAGAGATTTTACTAGCTTAGTGGGTCCAAAGGAGGGTAATGAATACTAAGAGGGGGGGGTGAATTAGTATACCAAAAAATACTATAATCAATCTTTTAAATAGTTTAGCAGATAACCGATGCAACAGGTTCACTAATAAACCAATTAAGATAAGTGTAAACCAAATAGCAAACAAAGCATTCACCCACAAAAGCACAATCACCATAACACAAGATATTTGACATGGAAACCCAAATGGGAAAAACCACGGTGAGCAAAAACTCACAAGTAACTATCTATAGAATAGTAACCAGACCAATTAAGGTCATACAATGTTCTTCACTAGAACAGATTCTGTTAGGAGATAAGTCCTGTTAAAGACTACCTTGTTAAAGAATTTTAGATCCACAGTTCTGAACCATCTTGTTAGAGGATTTACAAAGGCTTTGCTGGGCCTACCCGGTTAAGGGTTTCAGACTTGTCGAAGATATTAGTAATCAACAAGTGAATGATCTAGATAATAGCACAGTATGCTTAATTAGATCCTTGATAGCTCATTGTTAATGCAATTTTAGCATTACTTCAGTCTTCAATATCTCCACACTCTATCTCTTCACACAGACCTAATCTTCTCTTCAATTATCACACATAACCTTTTCTATTCTATATCTCACACATGCAAACCCTAGACATGATGTCCTTATAAAGGAATCTGATTTCATGTCAGTCCAATAGAATTAGACTACAAGTTCCTAGGTACAGTGCATCTAGACACATTTGGTAACACGACACAAACTCACCGCCAAAGTGTCGGTGGATGATAACTCATCACACATTACAGTAATATCAGTTGGTAACTCAACACAGATATATATCGGTTAATACAATATATCAATTACCGGTTGTCAAAAAAATGAATACTGGAAGATCATAGTGTTCCGATCAAAATTTAACTACCTCTTGGGTCCTTCGTACCGCTTGATATCCTTGAACCGCTTGGGGTCTTCATACTACTTGGGATCTTCAGTCAATCTATGACCGGTAAACCATCTTCTGCAAAATACTGATAGTCTAAAGACTATACATTCAATAATACACAATACTGGTTGAAACAATTACCAGTTGAGCATAACTCATACATCAAGAAAGTGTGTGTCCATCAATGACAATCAAAACATCATCAAAATGCCAACAATCTCCCCCTTTGGCATTGATGGAAACACTTAGGAAAATTTTGACATCTAAGTGTTTTTACAATAATAACACAAAAGATGCTACAATCAAAATTACTCCCCCTAAGCATATACACTACCCCCTTTGCAAAAATTACAAGTGCATAAACATTAACCAAAATTTTAATGTATGTACACTACTCCCCCTTTACCAACAATGACAAAGTAATGCAAACTATCATTTTTATAAAATAACACAGAGTAGATGTTCATAACAATAAGGAATGAAATTTCTCAAAAATAGATTTAAAGTTCTGCACCAAAATCTTCATGTCCAATGTCCTTGACTCAAGTAATGAGGTAACAACCTCACTTTCAGTCTTCATCTAGAATTCCACTTCTTCCATTGCATCAATGGTACTCATCTCTTGAGTTACTGTGATAGCTTCCAAGTTGAGAAAGAATCTCTAAAGAACCTATAGTTTAGGTAATAGGATCAGTTGAAGCTCCTGTAAATCTTGAGTCCGGTTGCTTATCTCTAATTCCATCTTGGTCGTCTGATGCTGAAAATGATGAACATTTTGTCCATAGGCAGTGAATAAATCATAGGCATCTTGAAGTTGCTGATATATTCCTGTAACTCCGATTGGAGTTGAGCTTTCTGTTTGAGCACATCTTCACAAAATAGATGAGGTTCAAAAGTAATTTACCCTCACCCATAGAAACACTGATATCATTCTGATGCTTCAATAGTTGTGTCCTGAGTTCATTCATGTGCTTGACTAAGGCAATATTGAGTTCATTTTCATGGTTCTTTCTTGCAACTTCTTGAGCAACATCTTCCAAGCATTGTACCTGGTCCTCTATTATGGTATAAATAAGTTTGAGCTTGGATAGAGAGGAGTCAGTACTAGGGAGGTTAGTACTGGGAATTAGACTGGTAAGGGTGTCAACTGCAATTTATATGACATCCTGTTCTTTCTTCCTTCGCAATTCTTCTAGTCTCTCCTATGCAAGTTTGATGCCTCGAAGTAGCTCAGACTCATCTATTGATTGAGTTAGACATGCAAGAGTTAGATCAATAGGACTGGTGGCATCAACCCGCTTGGTTTGATCACCAGTTGCCTTAGGAGTCTGCCCTCCTTTGGTCTTGATCTCCACTTGTTTTCTCTTCTATGCTTCCTTCTCCTCTTCCACTCTTTTCTTTTCTTTTTCTTTCTCTTTATTTTTCTCCTCTTCTTGTTTCTTCTCCATTTCTTCCTTCTTCTTATCCTCTTCTTTCTTTTTCTTCTCTTCCTCTTTCTTCCTATCTTCTTACTTTCTCTTGTCTTCTTCTTTCTTCTTCTCTTCTTATTTTCTCTTATCTTCTTCTCTCTTCTTCTCTTCTTCTTTTCTCTTATCTTCTTCTCTCTTCTTCTTTCTCTGCTTTCTCTTTGTCATGTTTCTGTTTCTCAGATTTTTCTTTGTTAGGAGTGACACCCTCATTATCTAATGTATCAACATCAATAGGGTCAATTTGTTCTGTCACTCTTTCACCTTGACTATCAAATACCTCATCCGGTTTGCCTGAGGATAGGTCAGGTTCTTGATCAACATTCATATTGGCTTCAGATAATTGGTGTATTTCAACAATAGCTTTGACATGTATGTGTATATCCTTTTCTACTTCAGAATTTTTACCTTCTAGTAACTTGAGTCGCCTCCTTCTCATAAGGAAGATGCCTTTGTTCTTATCCATAATTTTAAATAACTCAAAATTTGAAGCATCAGGAAAGTATTGTGCAAAAATTTTCTCCTTGATCTCTTGTTCTCTTTCAATGGCAATGCACCATTTATTATCCAAAGAATTATACAAAGAATTTGGAGTAACAGATTTAATCTCAGAAGGCGACCGATCATTAAGACATTAATATTTAATGACCTCTTGTTCTACCTCTTCTTTCTCACTATCATTAAAGTCATCAAAATATTCCTTTAAGTCATCAAGCACCTTCCTCCTAATATTCTTTACTATCCTCTAACAATGTGTCATTGGTTTATAAGAGAAAATATCTATATTTACCGGTGCAGAAGTTGCTGGTGCATTACCGATAGACTTAGGCTTTTTGCTTGATTGCCTTGTCTTCTTTATTTCAACCTTCGATTCAGTGTCCTCTGACTCCGATGAGTGATTCCTAGTTTTCCGCTTCCTCTCGAATACTTTTTCTAGAATAATATTAGTTTTCTTTTCGGCTGGTGACCGCTTGGTCACTTTCAGACTGGCAGATGTAACCGGTGCAGATATCGATGGCACTGCTTTGCCCTTTTTCTTCTTCGGTTCCTCAATCAGTGTGACCCTCTCCAAGTAGGTACTAGTTCTTTTCTTCTTTACATCTAGTGGTGAGGCAAGTAGGGTAGAGGCATACCCGATCAATATGTCATTCACCACTTCATACCCCATAGGGCCAACTACTTCCTTTCTAGGTTCCACAACTTCCATTATGCAGTCATATGTCCTTATTGTGAAGCAAATGTCATCTTCATACTTCTTCACTATATCACCAAATATCCTTATTCTTTGGCTCATCTTTCATTTGAATTCATCAAAATACTTATTTAGAACCTTAGGATATGTAGTTCCTACTACTTGTGGACTCTCCTTAATCTGTCTGGAAACTGGTAGGTTAGTAGACCATTGAACATCACCTACTTTAGGGAAATAACCTTGAAAATAGAAGAATGGACCGACCAGAAGTTGGCCAAACTTGAACCTCGGTGATTTATCTTGTTTGATGGATTTCAAATTCACTAACAATTGCTTCTGTAAACAGGTACATAGGTCAAATTTAGTATCTTCCTTGATCATCCTGTAAGCAACATTCATCGCAGTAGCAGGGACATAATTCATTTTGCTGGCATAAAATATCCTGTAACCAAACAATGCAAGCATATTTTACCAGAACATCTTTAATGGTGTTGATAGTCATTGCCCATTGGTCACTCACAAAACCGATGAGCTCTATCATTTTGGTTTTGGTGACCTTCCATAGAGTTGGTACTTCTCCAAAATTGTAGAATCTAGTGACGACATGAACTGCTTCTGGTGTGATGTCATGGGTCCGCTCGAGATACATTTTGTCACCATGCACTCTGTTGAGGATAATGCGAATATGTTCTTCTGTAAATTCTTCCAAAAAGTATATTGCATTGTGTAGTTTCATCTTCTCGAGGATGCTATGCTCTGGTTTGATCTTCTTGTCATCTCCAAAGAATAGACTTAGCTGGGAGTGAATTACTAGGGATCCTAGGTCTTCCAACTTACAGTCTATATACCCTAAAATATCTTCCTTGACAATAACTCCAGCAGGAATTTGAGATAGGGCATTGTATCTCATTTTCTTTTGAAGAAACTCAAGTGTATCTTCAAGTGCACTAGAACTAGAATGCGATGCAGAAGCCATAACCAAATGATAAGAAAGAATTTTGGAAAATACCTTCTCAATCTGAAATTTAGGTTTTCCAATATTGCGCACAGTTCACCACTTCGGTTGTTAGTTCACCGCTTAGTGTTCTTCACTGATTGCTTGAAGATGATTGCAAGATTTCATATATGATTTCTCCAAATGCTAAACAAATTGCTCCAGTTTCTCTACTCTTGAAGATTCTTCTTTCATAAATAGATAAGTGAAAATGACAACAAAAACCCTTTTAAAACAAACTCTCACCGACAATAATAAATGCATCACTGCTAGGGTACAAACCCTAATTTTGCCTTTTACCACTTCAGATCTTCTATTGACTGATAGGTAACATATACTGGTAAAGGTCTTTACCGATATAAACTAGGGGTTTGAAATATTTCACCGATATGTTCCCCTTAGTTCAGAGACTTCTACACTAGGTGCAGAAACAGGTTCATCTTGTGACTCTTATTTTGATTTCTTTTTCCAAGTTTTATTCATTTCCACCTAAATGGTTTCAACATCAATCTTCCCTTCTAAAGTGATCGGTATATCACTCGATAGGTTCTTTCTCAGTCTACAAATTCTGGCAGTGTGTCCCAGTTTGTTGCAATGATAGCATATCATTCTAGATGTTCTCCATGGTCCGTTATTAATACTTCCATTCTTCCTTCTATATGTTGCAATAGTGTGACCACTACCATGATAGATTAAACAAGTTGCTCTCCAACTGGTTTTTGCTTGATAACCGACTAGCCGATGGTCATAGGTATTGTATTGGTTGGGATTTCAGTTCATAGAAAGTTCTGGAATAACTCCTTGAGTCCTTGGAGGATATCTCTCAGTGTTGTGCAAAACTGACCTGCATTCAAATGCTCTATGCCCAAATGTGTTGCATGCATAACAGTTTCCATTGAATCTATTGGATCTAGGCATATTATTTTGAAAATAAGCAAAATTGTTGTAGGCCTTGCTTCTACACACATTGGCAGTATGTCCTTCTTTGAGACAATTAAAGAAAACATGTTTAAATTTTTGCTTACCTTTATCCTTGGATGTTAGTTGCTTCTTTGATGTTTCAACTTTTGTTCTAGAGGTCTCGCCTTCCTCATACCCAGAGAGACCAAGTCCAGTGGTATTCTTTATTGGCTTTGCCGATTCTAGCTTTTGCTCTAGCTTAGCAGTACTCTGATTGAATTTGGCAAGTATTTCCTTTCACTTAGTAAGTTCCTTGGAAATAGTAGCATTGGATTCCATCAAGGTTGCATTCTCAGAAATAGCCATGTTAAGTTCACCTTGCATTTCTTCTTTTTCCACTTTACTCTCTTGGAGATGAGCAGTAAGGGTACTGATTTCTTGCTTCAGCTTGGAGATCTCATGATCTTTGTCTTTTACTAGATCTTCAGCTTTCCTTCTATTCTCAAGCTCTTGACACATTCTGATAGTCAATATTTCCAACTCTCTTCTCAGGTTGGCTTTAGATTCATTCAGTTTTTCAACTTCTTCAACTAGGGCATCCATGTTTGCTTCATCAGAAGAGCTATTTTTAGTGAGTTCCATTAGTTTCTCAGCATGCTCTCTTCTCTTAGCTAGAGAGGCTTTATACTTGACTTCGAGTTCATCATAGGCTCTCTCAGTCTAAGTGAGATGATGAGTAAGTTCCCTCACACTGTATTCCCCCATATATCGCCTTCCAAGTGGTTAGACTTATAGAAAGGTTGGCTCTGAGACCAATTGATGAATACTAAGAGGGGGGGTGATTTAGTATACCAAAATATACTATAATCAATCTTTTAAATAGTTTAGTAGATAACTAGTGCAACAGATTCACTAATAAACCGGTTAGGATAGGTGCAAACTAAATAGCAAACAAAGCATTCACCCACAAAAGAACAATCACCATAACACAAGATATTTGATGTGGAAACCCAAATGGAAAAACCATGGTGAGAAGAAACTCACAAGTAACTATCTGCAGAATAGTAACTAGACCGATTAAGGTCATACAATGTTCTTCACTAGAATAGATCCTATTAGGAATCTAGATCTTTGTTAGGAGATAAGTCCTATTAAACACTACCTTGTTAAAGGATTTTAGATCCACAGTTGTGAACCACCTTGTTAGAGGATTTACAAAGGCTTTGCTGGGCCTACCCAGTTAAGGGTTTTAGACTTGTCAAAGATATTAGTAATCAACAAGTGAATGATCTAGATAATAGCACTGTATGCTTAATTAGATCCTTGACAGCTCATTGTTAATGCATTTCAGCATTACTTCAGTCTTCAATATCTCCACACTCTATCTCTTCACACAAACCTAATCTTCTCTTCAATTATCACACATAACCTTTTCTATTCTATATCTCACACATGCAAACCCTAGACATGATGTCTATATAAAGAAATATGATTTCATGTCGGTCCAATAGAATTAGACTACAAGTTCCTAGGTACAATGCATATAGACACATTTGGTAACATGACACAAACTCACCACCAAAGTGTCGGTGGATGATAACTCATCACACATTACAGTAATACCGGTTGGTAACTCATCACAGATATATACTAGTTAATACAATATACCAATTACCGGTTGTCAAAACAAATGAAGACTGGAAGATCACAGTGTTTCGATCAAAAGCTAACTACTGCTTGGGTCCTTCGTACCGCTTGAGATCCTCGAACTGCTTGGGGTCTTCATACCGATTGGGATCTTCAATCAATCTATGACTGGTAAACCATCTTCTGCAAAATACTGATAGTCTAAAGGCTATACATTCAATAATACACAATACCGATTGGAACAATTACTGGTTGAGCATAACTCATACATTAAGAAAGTGTGTATCTATCAATGACAATCAAAACATCATCAAAATGCCAATAGAGGGTGCAGAGCTCCTAGTTTTCTTTAGCTTTGGAGTAGAGACTTACGTTTTACTCTTCTTTTCCTTAGTAGGCTCTATAGGTAGAATGTCCCTCTTTCTTTCTTTTGGAACAACCTTCTTGGTGATCGCAATGCTTTCTGCATATGCCTCTACTTTCTTTCTCACTTTCCTCTAGATTTCTAGCTTCTTGAATTGCTTGTGTAGCTTCAATCTCTTCTTAGCATAAGTACTAAATCTTTCCTCAGAGGTATCTACCAGTTTTCTTAATAAATATTGACCATATAGCTCTAATATTTTCTCATCTACCTCATACCCCATGGGCATGATCCATACAATCCTAGGTTCAACAACTTCCATCAAACATTGGTCAGTATCTACCATGAAGCAAATGGTATCTTGACACTTTTCAACCATTAACTTAGGGATCCTCTCCCTATCATGCATCTCACTATATATTTTTTTTGAAATAGCCACTTAAAACAGCTTTCCAGGCCTTAGTGTCACCGACATTTTATAATAGTTCTTTGATTTGCACTCCCACGGGTCTATCATAACCCTAGTGGACTTGACCAACACTTGGAACTTCATTCATGAAGTAGAAAAATGAACACAAGATCAGAGTTTTGTACTTGAATGGATGTTTCATGTCTTGTTAGATCTTGGCTAAGTTCTTCATTAGCTCACTCCAAAACAACTCACATAGGTCATAATTTTTGTTCTCCCAAACTATTTCATAAGCAACATATATGGTAGTTCCGGATATAGAGTTATCTCTACTGGAATAGTAAATCTTATACCCAATCACCATTGAAGAAAATCTGACATCATACTCCAAAATTTCATTTATTGTCATGGCTATTTTGTCAAACCTTGAACCAGTTACGTCTATGACAATCTGGTTCTTTACCAACTTCAATGGGGGCAACTCACTGGATGAACATAATCCTGATACAACCCTAATAGCATTCTTAGTGATATTTATAGGTTTATTTAACCACATGAACTCATCATGCTTTCTACTAAGAACATACTAGACCCATTCAATTTCATCGAACATCAAAAATTTGGCGAACTGAACAAAACCCTTATCCTACAAGACTTGGAATTTTGGTTTTAACTTGAAATTCCCATCAATCAACTGCTAGTTATAAAGATTAAACAGATGAGATTTTACCAACTCCTTGATGCAGCAATGAGTGTAAACCCTAATATCCTCAATGTGCAATACACTGTGTGGAGCCAATGAAAATGCACTCTTTGAATCATCTTCCATGGAGATAAATGGGTGTTTCTTTATATCTGGTCGACCCCTCTTAATGATATCTATGACTAGTGGGATTGTAGTTCCAAAGGTAGACATTTCAAAAATTTTAAACTTCAAACTTGAAGGGTTTCATGGAAAAATACATTGACCACCGAATTAGGTTTTCGCTTTAGAAATCTCTTTCATGCTTCGGTCTCTTGGTTGATCTTCTCGTAGAGTGCTCTCTTCTTCTTCTCTTGAATGCAAAGTGAAGAATGAATGGAAAAATGGATTTTTATTGTTCACTTATCGAACTTTTAGGGTGCATTAAATGCATTTACCTCTAAACCTTTTCGATACTCAGCTTTTTCAAACAACTCACAAGGAATCATCTGTGGACCTTCATTATTGCATGCAGATTCTTCTAAAGATCATCTCATATCATCTACAATACCCTAACATAGTATCTACCAACCTACCAGATTCAGGTACAATCTAATACAAGGGATGCATAAGATTTTTATGAAAACTCCCCCTAGGTCGAAGAACTTAATTCAATTCCTGAAGGAATTTCCAACACCTAATTTGGGTGCGGATCCATTTCCTGCATCTAAATCACTCTTCTTAACCCATGTATTCTTCATCTAATCTTTTTTTTCTTCCACTTTCACTTTCTCTTTTTCTTCTGCCTACACATTCTTATTCTTCTCTACCAAACCATTCCTATTCACATTTCTGCTTCTACAAAATCTTGCAATGTGACCAGATTTGTTGCAATTGTAACATACAACATTTCCTTGTCTAGGCCTAAATTTCCCTTGGTTTCCTCTTGATCTACACTGGTTAGCAATATGTCCAAACCTACCACATGCATAACATCTAATATTCCTTCTATTTGGAGAGTTATTTATCATACTTTTGCATTCATTTGATTTATGTTCATATTTGTTGCATTTAAAACATTGACCAGAGAAAGATGGACCATTTTGATTCATTCTATTTCTACATTGACTAGCCATATGACCAAATATATTGCAAACAAAAAAGTTACCATTGAACTTATGTGCATTAGGTTTCCTTAACAGAGACCTTTTAGCTTTGTTCTTCTGATGTTGCGACGGGATTGATTTGACCAGATATGGAGCTTTCACCTTTCTCAAATCCAAGTCCTCGCTTGTCATCTTCACTCTTCTAACTTTCAATCATCTCATTAAGTTTGGTTTATTGATCCTAAATTTCTCCTGGTATTCATTTGTAGCTTCAAGATCATATGTAAGAAGAAGAATCTTCTTTCCAAGCTTTTCCTCATGTTGTCTAGATTCTTGTGGGTCAAGCTTCAATTGGCCATTCTCACAATCAAGTATGCAACATTCATCAGATTTCTTTCAATAATTGAGCAAGATTCTCCTCATTCTTCTTCTTTTCCTCAATCTCCTTTGTCAATTTCATCACAATAGATTTTATGTCATTCTTCTGAACTGCATTATCTCTAGCAAGTTTCTCACATTCTTTTGTCTTCTCTTTCAAGGCTTGGTCATCAATGTTTTGGCTTTCTTTCTCTTTTAGCTTATCAACAAGTTCCTTTCTCTTCTCTCTTGACTTGTTCAACTGATCTTTCAATGATTGGATGAAGTTCTCAACATCCTTAAGATTCTCTTTCATCTACTAGACCCCAACTTGGGATTGATCAAGATCCTCAAGTGCCACACTAAGCTAGCATTGAAGACTATCAGAATCCATTGATTCACCTTCCTGGATCCTCCTCAAGTTGTTAGGCTTATTTCGAGGAACTAGGCTCTGATACCAATTGTTGGAATCAAGGAACACTCAGAGGGGGGAGGGGTGAATCAATGTTCTGCAATTTTTGACCTTATTAACTTGTTCTTTTCACCACTTAATGTAAATGAACAAAAGAAAGATGCAGAAACACAAAGTAATCAGCAACAACACCATAGCACCATCTTTTATACGTGGAAAACCTAGTTAAGGGAAAAACCATGGTGGGGATGAGACCCACAATATAAATATACTCTACAGAAGTGTTAAAATATTACATTAGTAATGCACATGCATTCAGGCACACTACCTAGAGTTCACTGCTCACAGTATCAAGGGCTACAACCCTAGGAAGACTCAATGTCTTACAATATCTTTTACAAAAGATAATTGGAATATCTAAACTGAAAAAATAGCATCTACAAATGCCAAGGTACAGTTCCAATTAAGCACAAAACTCTTATTCTCACAATTCTCTGTTCCACTGTTCTGCAATATTTTAAAGAATAAATCCTTTACTTGCACATGAGAAACTATGCACAATTGATCACACACATTTTCCACACATCCACTGATATCAAAATGATCATATCCATCAATTTTATATATTTGCAACATGAAATTAGGTCTTCTACATGTTGACTTCAGGAACACTATCCAAATAATGAAATGTGCATACATAGTTAGCTCAATCTGAACTCCAATGCATATGCGGACCAAAAAGAATTGTTCACATGCTTCCCAGATGTCGGTTAAAATCCTCAATCACAAAAAAAATCACCAAAATTACTCCAACAATTATGCACAATGATCGGCTATTCAAAACACCCATACCACGTTCTTCTACCCAAAAACTTGTACACGGGATCTTCCAACTTACATGACAATCATCATCAAAGGCTAAGATTTTGGAATAAGTTACTCCAGACATCTAACTATCTTCCTCTATCTCCACAACACAAAATATTAAACATAAATGAAATATCAACCAAAATACTACATTGTTCCAGATGCATTGTTCTAACTCACAAGACTCAACCAAATCTTCATTCTGACTTCCGGTAGGATCAGAGAAGACACTATGGATAGGATCTTTGACTAGAGTTTCCATCAATGACAACACCAAATGATCTTTACAATGTGTCTTGCCAACAGGAAGGAGAGGTATTATTTACTCCACCTCTCTATCAAGTACCCATGTATCTATACTCTCTATCTCCCCTCTCCCTTTATGTATTTATCTCTTCTCTCTCTCTATGGGTATCTATCTTCCCTCCTCTCTTTATCTTGTTGGCATTATGGATGAATTGATTATGTTTTTCATTGATTTTTTTTCATTGATGTCAACACTAGTTTTTATGGTTGGTTACTGACAAACAGGTTTTGGTTATCGGTAGAAGATCTAGTGTTACCGACAGAAGAGACTATTTGTTGGACACTTCCGGCATGTTTGGATCAGTGAAGTATGTTTGATTTCATGTGTATATTCTCCATGAGCATGTTTTTGTCAGTTGGTATTGGTTTGGTAATCGGATGGTATCATACACTTTGGTAAACCCTTACCGGTACTGGTTTAAGGCTTTACTGACAGAGCTTTCATTGAGGAATCATGACATGATGCATAATTGGTGTTGGTGCAACTTCTTCATGGATTTCAGGATGCTAAAGGTGTTCTTTGATCATGCTTCAACTTCTTGAAGATATAGCTTTGGCATGATGGACCCATAATAGTTCTGGTACATATCTAGGTTATGGACCGGTATTATGCAAACGTGTACTCTACACGTTACTAGGATTCTTTGAGAGGATTTATGGATTTATTATTATTGTTTTGGTCTTAAGCCGACATGACATATCATTATAATAAGGAATTATGTAATGATCTTATTGTAATATCTTTTAGGTGGCCGACCTAATTGGTTTAGGCCTTAGGGTTTGTATAAATAAGAGGTAGAAACTCTTTGGAGTGTATCATGGTTATCAAAAAGGTCATGGTCAAGGAATGTAATGTGCAAATATTGTAATATCATTCAGGCAGAGGATTTGGTCGATCATTGGTGATTAAATTGGATTTAGAAGAGGATTTAATCCTCCAACACTGAGCTTAACCGGGTCTGTAATCAAGCATGGTAGATGCTATTTATAGTAGTTCACTCTATTGGATTGTTGTCCATTTATCTTGAGATGGTTGTAGCCTCTCTGTAGTCAATGAGTCTTTTGTAATGAGCAATATGCTCTAGGTAGTGTGCCTTCCTGCAAGTGCAGGCCCCTCATTATAACACATACTTTCTGCAAAAGTATCATCTAACTATGGGTAGGCTTCCCACCATGGTTTTTCCCTTTCTGGGTTTTTCATGTACAAATCATGGTGTTATGTGGTATGGTTTCTTTGCATTGACTATTTGGTTAATTGTTAATTTGTATTGTTTACCGGTATCTATTCCTACCGGCATTTGTATGTGCTTTACCGGTACTTGATTTGTTTAAGTTTGTATTGTGGATTAAAAGCTATAATCTATTAACAATTGATTCACCCCCCCCTCTCAGTAGTTCACCGATTATCCTAACAAGTAATATCAGAGCTTTGGTCCTCTTTTATAGAAGCTTAACCACTTGAGGTAACTAACACTTCTAATCCACCGACAACTATTTTCGAAAGAGAAATCCCTAATCTTGATAAAACAAATTATGGGATATGGAAAATTCTAATGGAGACTCATCTTAAATGTCTTAGCAAGGACATTTGGGAGATCACTAAGAAACTATACACACTTTATGATCCAACATCTGGGAATCCTACTCCTATAGACTTGGATAAGAATATTGAAAATGATTGCAGAGCTAGAGAAGCCCTCTTATGTGCACTTACTGATCAGTAGATCATGGGATTGACTGATAAATCATTGGGCTAACGTTATGTGGGATAAATTGTAAACTTTGAATGAAGGTGATCCTACTATCAAAATCACTAAACTTGATGGTTACCGAGTAAGATATGAAAACTTGAAAATGGAAGATAATGAAAGAATTGTTGTATTTATGGAAAGATTAAATGAGATTGTTATGGGAATTCAATGTTGTGGAGGATTTCTAAGTGAAGATGAAATAGTTCCCAAAGTCTTGATAGCCCTTCCATTGGCTTACAAGATGAAGGCAATTGCAATTAATGAGTTAAGAACAATGGCAAACACTTCAGTTAACAGAGACATTCTGATTGGGAAATTATCTACTTTTGAGATTAAAGAATTTGAATCTTCTAGAGCTGTAAAGTCGGAACCTGATTTTCATGCATCATCATGAACATCTACCAGCAAAAGTGATTGGAAATCCCTATATGCAAAAGAATTGGAAGACATGAGGAAAGAAGATGAAGAACTTGAGCAACTTGAAGCCTTATTTTCTAGAAGAGTACCTAAAGGACCAACTAGAAGTAAGTATGAAGGAAAAGCACCTTTTAAACGTTTTGCATGTAATAAGATTGGTCATTTTGCATCTAGATGTCTTGAAAAGAATACAAGGTTTGAGGAAAGAGTTAAGAAATCTTTTAAGCCTAACCAAAACAGATATAGATTCAAGAAAAGTAAACAATGCTACATAGCAGACGAGGAAGGAGTAATTGATGACTCTGGAGATGTACTGGCAGAAGACTCTGCTAGTGGATCCAGCAATGGAAAAGAATGGGTGTTCTATTCTTTGAAGGAAGATGAACCAAAACTGGCTATCAAAAATGAAGAAAATGCCTTGGTAGCAAAAGTTGAAGATAAGGATGAATGGGTAACTGATAGTGGATGCTCACATCATATGACTAGAGATAAAAGGAAAATTTTGTCCCTGCAAGAATACAATGGCAATCAAGTCAGATTTGGAGATGACAAGGCATGTACGATCAAAGGTAGAGGTATTATTTATTTGGATGGAAAGCATAATACTGATAATGTCTATTATGTAGAAGGTTTTAAATCATAATCTTTTGAGTATTGGTCAATTGGTTGATAAGGGTTTTCAACTTCAATTTAAAGATAGAAAATGCAAAATCATTAACAATACTAGTTTGGAGATTCCAACTGGTATTCAGACATGAAGTAATATCTTTCACATGAACACTAGTAATAAGACATGTTTAATTGCTCATATTGATGAGAGTTGGCTATGACATTAGAGGTTGTGTCATATTAATTTTGATTGTATTGTTAAGATCAGCTCATCTAAGGTAGTCAAAGATATACCTAAGATTATGAATCCTCATAATCTGGTATGTAAGGAATGTCAATTGGGTAAGCAAGTTAGAAGTTCTCTTAAGAGAATACATGATAAATATAATGATGTACTTGATTTGATTCACACTGAATTATGTGGTCCAACAAGGAATAGAATCTCTTAAGGTGAATGGCATTTCATGTTGATTATTGATGACTATTCTAGAATGATGTGGGTGACTTTTCTAAGGGAGAAGTCTGAAACTTTTGAGAAATTCAAGATATTTAAAGAGAATGTTGAAACAGAAACTGGATTGAAAATCAAATGTCTAAGATCAGATCATGGCGGTGAGTTCACTTCTCATGAATTTAATAGTTATTGTGAGACAAATGGAATCAAGAGACAACCATCTGCACCTATGACTCCTCAGCAAAATGGAGTAGTTGAAAGAAAGAACATAACCATTTTGCATGCAACTAGATCTATGATGATGGAAGCCAAATTGCCTCATATCTACTAGAGAGAAGTAGTGAGTACAATAGTCTACACATTCAACAGAGTTCACATCAAAGGTGAAATCGGTAAGACCCCTTATGAACTATGGTTTGGACATACACCTACTGTTAAGTATTTCAGAATTTTTGGAAGTAAATGCTATATCAAAAGAGATGATTCAATTGGAAAGTTTGATCCTAGATGTGATGAAGGGATATTTCTTGGTTATTCAATTCAAAGAAAAGCATATAGATATTATAACAAAAGATTGCAGAAAATTATGGAGAGTGCTAATGTGAAAGTGGATTAACAGTACAAAAATCATTCTATATCATATGACAGGGAACAGACAATGCCTCAACTGGTACAGGAAGCTAAGACAGTTACACTGGCACAATCAGAAATTTCAATTGTGACTGATGATCAAAGCAGTGAATCTGAAGTTCAAAAGACACCAAGGTATGTAATATTAAATCATTTTGAAGATCAAATCATTGTAGATAGGAACAAGGGAGTTATGACAAGAAGAAAACTGGAAAATGAAGAGGTATGTCTTATTTCTCAAGTTGAACTGGCAACTATTATTGAAGCTTGTAAGGATAAACATTGGTTAAAGGCTATGGAAGATGAATTAGATCAGATAGAGAAAAATGAGACTTGGTCTTTAGTTCCTTGCCCTAAAAATAAGAATTTTATTGGAACTAAATGGGTTTTTAGGAATAAACTGAATGAGGATGGTCAAGGTGTAAGGAAGAAGGCTAGATTGGTTTGTAAAGGATATTCTCAAATGGAAGGAATTGATTATGGTGATACATTTGCACCTGTAGCTAGAATTGAAGTTGTTAGATTATTTGTTGCCTACGTAGCTTACAAGAACTATAAGGTTTATCAAATTGATGTTAAATGTGCATTTTTGAATGGTGAGCTTGAGGAAGAAGTTTACATTGAGCAACCTGATGGATTTTTGCTAACAGATGATAAAGATATGGTTTGTAGATTGAAGAAATCTTTATATGGATTGAAACAGGCTCCTAGAGCCTAGTATGCAAGGTTGGATAAATATCTTTTGAAGCTTGGTTTTACTAAAGGCAGTGTTGATAGTAATTTATATTATAAGATCATTGATAATGATATTCTGATTATTGAAGTATTTGTTGATGATATCATTTTTGGAGTAGAAGATAAATTGTACATGAAATTTTCCAACAACATGAAGAATGAATTTGAGATGTCCATGATTGGTGAGATGAAATTTTTCTTAGGTTTGAAGATTACTCAAACTGACAAAGGCATTTTTATCTATCAAACTAATTATTTGAGGGAATTGTTGAAAAAGTTTGGTATGGATAATTCCAAACTGGTAAGTACTCCTACGACAACAAGTGAGAAATTATCTATCAAGGATACTTCTACACCGGTAAATTTGATAAGGTATAAGTCTATGATTGGTGGTCTATTATATCTAACTCAGATTAGACTTGATATTATGAATGCGGTAAGTATTGTTTCAAGATATCAAAGTAATCCTATAGAAAATCATGAATGTGCAGTAAAGAGGATATTCCGATATTTGCAAGGAACAACAGAATATGGTTTATGGTATTCTAAAAATGATGATTTTACTTTATGTGCATATACTAACTCAAATTGGGCAGGTGATATTGATGACATGAAGAGAACTTTTGGTGGAGATTTCTTTCTTGGAAAGAAACTGGTTTCATGGATCACCAAAAACCAGTCATGCATTTCTTTATCTACTGCAGAAGCTGAGTATGTTGCAGCAGCAACTAATTACACTAAAGTCATGTGGGTGAAGCAAATGTTGAAGGCTATTAGGGTAAATTATAGTGAATCAATAGTTATGTACTGTGATAACTCTATAGCTATTGACATATCTAAGAATCCATTATTTCACTCTAAAACTAAGCATATTTCAATAAAGTATAACTTTCTGAAGGACAAGGTAGAAGCAAAGGAAGTCAAATTGGTTTATGTGAACACTAAAGAACAGATTGCAGACATATTCACTAAATCATTGTCTAAGGAATCATTTGAGTATTTGAGAGACAAGTTAGGGGTTTCTGCCCCTCCAGCAGAGACTTGATTGATGAAGTTTGTCATCAATCTGACATGCATTATCAGAGATATTATTCATTCTAGCACTGATGAGTGGTGCTACTACTCAGGGGGAGTAGTCAATTTTGAGATTTAGAGGTTATTACTTTGATATTTTTGTCATATTTCTGGCATTAATGTCAAAGGGGGAGTGATAGTGATGTGAAAAATCATTCAAAACCTTATAGAGATATCATTCATAGGGGGGGAGCTATTGATATTTAGGAGATTGTTGGTTGTCTTCCACAGGGGGAGACTTGTTTGGCACTTCTTGGTACTTAGATGTTTTTCACATCTAGTGTTGCCATCAATGCCAAAGGGGTAGATTGTTGGCATTATGGATGAATTTATTATGTGTTGCATTGATGTCAACACTAGCTATTGTGTTTGGTTACCGACAGACAGGTTTTGGTTACTGATAGAAGATCTAGTGTTACTGGAAGAAGAGAGTATCTGTTGGACACTTCCAACATGTTTGGATCAGTGAAGTATGTTTGGTTTCATGTGTACATTCTCCATGAGCATGTTTTGGTTAGTTGGCATTGGTTTGGTAATCAGATGCTATCATAGACTCTGGTAAACCCTTACCGGCACTGGTTTAAGGCTTTACTGATAGAGCTTTCATTGAGGAATCATGACAGGATGCATAATTGGTGTTGGTGCAACTTCTTCATGGATTTTAGGATATTGAAGATGTTCTTTGATCGTTCTTCAACTACTTGAAGACATAGCTTTGGTGTGATGGACCCAGAATATGTTTGGTACCTATCTAGGTTATGGACTGGTATCATGCTAATGTGTACTCTACACGTTATCGGGATGCTTTGAGAGGATTTATGGATTTGTTATTATTGTTTTGGTCTTAAGATGATATGACATATCATTGTAATAAGGAATTATGTAATGATCTTATTGTAATATCTTTTAGGTGGCTGACCTAATTGGTTTAGGCCTTAGGGTTTGTATAAATAAGAGGTAGATAGGGTTTGTATAAATAAGAGGTAGACACTCTTTGTAGTGTATCATGGTTATCAAAAAGGTCATGGTAAAGGAATGTAATGTGTGAATATTGTAATATCATTCAGGCAGAGGAGTTGATCGATCATTGGTGATCGAATTGGATTCAGAAGAGGATTTAGTCCTTCGTCACTAAGCTTAACCGAGACTATAATCAAGCATGGTAGATGCTATTTCTGGTAGTTCACTCTATTGGATTGTTGTCAATTTATCTTGAGATCATTTTAGCCTCTCTATAGTCAGTGAGACTCTATTGTAATGAGCAGTATGCTCTAGGTAGTGTGCCTTCCTGCAAGTGCAGGCCCCTCATTGTAACATATACTTTCTGCAGAAGTATCATCTGACTATGGGTAGGCTTCCCACCGTAGTTTTTCCCTTTTCGGGTTTTCCACGTACAAATCATGGTGTTATGTGGTATGGTTTCTTTGCATTGACTATTTGGTTAATTGTTAAGTTGTATTGTTTACCGATATCTCTTCCTACTGGCATCTGTATGTGCTTTACTAGTACTTGATTTGTTTAAGGTTGTATTGTGGATTAAAAGTTATAATTTGTTAATAACTGATTCACCCCCCACTCTCAGTTGTTCACCAGTTATCCTAAAATATCTCCCCTCTCCCTCTCTCTACCTACCTCTCTTTCCATCCATCTCTACTTTTATCTCCCCTAATTTTATACCTCCTTCCCTCCATTATATTATTTATCTCACCTAACTCTCTCTCAAGATCTCCCTTTATCTCTCTCCCTCCCTCCTTCCCTCCATTATACTATTTATCTCACCTCACTCTCTCTCAAGCTCTCCCTTTATCTCTCTTCCTCCCTCCTTCCATCTCCATACTCTCTCTCTAGCTACTTATCTCTATCTACCTGAGATATCTTTAAATACCTCTCCTTCTCTCCCTCACTCCAAGTCTCCCCTCCACTTTTGTATATATCACCTATCTCTATCTCTCTCCTTACCTCTCCACCTCTCTCTATCTATTTGTCCCCTCTCAACTTATCACTATATCCTCTCTTCCTCTCTCTATCTTTCTCTATATATATCTCCCTCCCTACAATACCTCTATTTCTATTCTATCTCCCAAACCTTCTTTTACCACTTCTATCAATCTCTCTCTCTCTCTCTCTCTCTCTCTCTCTCTCTCTATTACCTTTTTCTCAACCTATGTCTCTCTCCCTCCCTAGCTATATCTCTAGCTATCTCTCTTTTCATTTATCTCTACTTATCTATATCTACCTACCT
Source organism: Cryptomeria japonica (assembly GCF_030272615.1). Classification (NCBI taxonomy): domain Eukaryota; kingdom Viridiplantae; phylum Streptophyta; class Pinopsida; order Cupressales; family Cupressaceae; genus Cryptomeria; species Cryptomeria japonica. Next base: position 620,409,138 of record NC_081414.1, on the reverse strand, counting down.
TTTTGCACTCCCCCCATAAATTATTTATCTAAATACCTAGATAGATAGAGAGAGAGGTGAAAAGAGAAGGAGAGAGATGTAGAGAGGTTAGATAGATAGAAGTGGAAGTGATATTTAGAGAGAGAGAGAGAGAGATATAGAGAGAGAGAGAGAGATTAGTATGAAGGGAAGGAGGTAGAATATTAGAGGAGTCAAAAGTAGTGAGGGATGAAAAGAGAGGTAGGTAGAGAGGAGAGAGAGAGAGAAAGAGAGAGAGAGAGAGAGAGAGAGAGAGAGAGAGAGAGAGAGAGAGAGAGAGAGAGAGAGAGAGAGAGAGAGAGAGAGAGAGAGAGAGAGAGAGAGAGAGAGAGTAGTATGAAGGGAAGGAGGTAGAATGTTAGGGGAGTCAAAAGTAGTGAGGGATGAAAAGAGAGGTAGGTAGAGAGGAGAGGGGAGATAAAGAGTGTGAGATAAAGAAAAATAGATAGGGAAGGAGGAAGTGAGGAAGAGATAAATACAAAATTAGATAGCAAGATTTATGAAGATGAATAGAGATAGGGAGGAAGGAAAGAAGAGGTATGTGGAGGGAAGGAGATGGAAGATAGGGAAGTAAAGATAGACAATGGGAGGGTGGGATGGAGATAGACAATGGGAGGGGGAGAGAGAGAGATAGAGAGAGAGAGAGAGAGAGAGAGAGGTATCTAGAGAAGTAGAGGTAGAGAGGGAGAGGGGATGTATGTAGGGAGACAAGGAGAAGATATATATATATATATATATAGAGAGAGAGAGAGAGAGAGAGAGAGAGAGAGATTTGAGGAGGGGGATAGAGAAGAGAGAATGTGTGTCACATATTTAGAGATTAGAGGGGATATATAAAGAAGGGTGAGAGAGATAGGTTTAAACCTTCGAGGAGAGGAGAGAGTGAGATAGAGAGATGGGGGAGAGGGGGAGTGATAGGTAGAGAGATACTTCTAGAGATGGAGGAAGATAAAGAGAGTGAAATAGAGAGAGAGAGAAAGAGAGGGAGAGAGAGAGATAGAGAGAGAGAGTGATAATAAAAGATTAGTGATTACTGAAATTTGATTATGTCTGAGAAATTATAAGATCTAGAGCTTGGGGAGAGAGGAGAGAGTGAGATAGAGAGAGGTGAAGAGAGGAGGAGAGAGATAAGAAAATAGATAGGTACAGAGATTAGGGGAGACAAAGCATGAGATAGAGAGATAGCAAGTTAATGATGATATAAGCCCAATAATTACTGAAATTTGACTAAGTCCGATAAATTATGAGATCTCCTAAACTCTAGAATCTACATTATGACTCCTGGAGATCTAAAACCACTCTCAAATGTCCTGACAATATATACATAAAATATAATTTAAAGTATAAGAAAGATAAAAGACAAAGAGAAAATGTAACTTATACTTTATGTATATATCCTATTGAAAAAACTAAGGGAATGCTAAAATAATTGCATATAAGTCCATGTTACTAATCTAACTTTATGTAAATAAAACATGTTTGTGTTTTTCTTATTAAACATAACGCGTACGCATTTTTTTATTTTTAAAAACCCGTACGCATTTTTTCTAATTTTTAAAAACCTATACGTGTTTTTTACTTTTAAAAACACAAACGCATTTTGGTTTGGATTTAGACTCAATGATATGAGCCTTAACATAAATGGGTTATTAAATTTTAAAATAACCCATTTGCATTAGTTGTTTTTAGATGTGTTTTTGAGAGGGTGTCCACTTTTTGCACACCATCTTAGTGCACTTACCCCATGCAACAACCTATATAAGAAATGCAATAAGGATAACCCAACAAGTAATCATGTAAGGAAATCCACAAAAGTGTATAACCAAGCAAGGCATTATGCAAGGGAATCCACAACATGAATTGAAAAAAGATAACCAAGAAAGGAAGTTCACAACTTGAGTTGAAAAAGAATAACCATGGAAGGAATTATGAAAGGAAATCCACAACTTGAAAAAGGATAATCGAGCAAAGCATTATCCAAGGAAATCCACAACTTTAATTGAACAAGGTTAACCAAGAAAGTCATTATGCAAGGAAAATTGCAATTTGAATTGAACCTATGTTACAAAGAGGTTGTGATGTATGTCCCCCTTAAGATGTCAACATAGCCCTATGTTGATGTCTTGAGAAAGATAGAAACAAGGTAACACACCTTTATCACCAAGGAGATATCTTTTAGGCAACAATGTACATAACTCCAAGATAAAGAGGCATGACTCTTATAAGCAAGAAAAAGATAGTTGTAAAAGAGATATCTTGAAACAAGTGTAAAGAGATCCTTTTGAAGGATGAACGGAGGAAGAGATATTTATCCAAAGATATACACCTCTAAAAATATAAGGGGTATTTTATAAAGATAACATATTTGAAAAGGAGAATGAAACTAAGAATATACACCTTCTCCCATTGCTAGGAAAAAGTGGATTCTTAGTAAAAGATTGCACACATTCACTAAGGAAGATTGTTCATAAGAAGATGCACTGATGTAAACAAATAACAAGTCCAACCAAGGGACATACATGTACTTGCATGGAAGACCACTCTGTGTAAGAAAGGACATCAAGTTATGAATAATTTAACACAAAGGAAAAGGTAATCTTTGAAAAAGAGAGAATTGAAATATTATTTACCCCCCAAGCATGGAGACAAGGAAGAATGACTATTATTTTGATTTCCTTGTATGATTAGAAATTAATTTGTTGACAAGAGACATTGTACTGATAGAGATTTATGCATGAGGAATGCTTTGGGGTTGTCATTGATGGCAACTCAGCTCAGAAATTCTATCTAGTATATGTAGAAGTGATCTACTGCAAGTTTGGGAAGTTTGATATTCATTTATGTCTAAGTTTGGAAGGTAGAATACAGAGTATGGGTACATTGAGTAGATCTCCATTCTGGTTGCATAGTTTTGGTCACAGTGGAAGAGGTAGTTGAGTGGACATTCGCGGCAACTTATTTTGCAATTCTAGCCTCCAGTTTTGATTCTCATGCAAGATTGAAGATCTACTATCTGGTAATTCAAGAAGAACAAAGTTATTTTGGTGTAACATGTTGTGTGGAATATTTGGGATGATTTCAGTGATTGGATTTGAGTTCGAGGTGTTTGAGCCGACATGTGAGAAGCTTATTATCAAATTTTTTAAGTCTGCATATGGATTGGTAATCAAATTGAGCCGACTTATGGTTACATGTTTCATGTTGCATGTATGCGATTTTTGGAGCTGACATGGAAATTGATTTATTTTGTTGATGCACATATATAAGACTGATTCATTCAAGCATTTTGGTGCATGTTGTGATGATTTGTGAGTGTGTGAAGATTGAATGAGCGATTATGCAAAGTTTTGTATGTGTTATTGAAGGGTTTTGTGCTCTGATATATGACAAAGTAGCAGAACAGAGCAGAGACAACATAGTTGAAGAAGACCTTTTGTGCGTAACCAAAACTTATTTTTGGCATTTATAGATGCTACTATTCAGTTCATTCATTCTTGTTATCATTTGTAATCACTTGTAAGGCAGTAATTCTTCCTTCGGGTTGTAGCCCTCTTTTGTAATTGAGTAGTGAGCTCTAGGCAGTGTGCCTAAATGCACGTGCATTCCCCTATTGTAATTTTATCATACTCTTGATCACAATACTATACTATTGTGGGTCTCAATCCCACCATGGTTTTTCCCTTTCTGGGTTTCCATGTAAAAATTATGGTGTTATGGTTTTGTGGTTGTTTGCTTTCAATTTCTATACTTTTCTTATATTCATTTATGTTTGGTGATTTAAGAATCAGGTTAAGAAATTTGTTAATTGCAGAATAGTGATTCACCCCCCCCCCCCCCTCTCAGTGTTCATTGATTCCAATATTTGTGTCACCACACATGACAAAGAGCCCCAAATAAAGGTAAAATACCAATGCCATAGGGTAAGGAGCAACATAATAAGGTAAATGGAGTGCTAAGGCACTACTTCCAAATTTGGATTGAGAAAAAAAAAAATTAGTTATAAGATTAATGCGAGCTAGAATCATATTGATCTTGAACAAATTCCTTAAAATCTTTATAATTTCCAAGAAAATGAGAAGGGCTATGATGAAAAAGACAATACACATCACCATATTTGTTCTTATAATTATTGATTTACCTTATGAAAGGAAAAGTAACATTCTTATCATATTTCAACCTCCAGAATATTCTTGTAGCTAGTTTTTCTTGATTTCAATAGGTCTTGTCTCTTGAGATGTAGGGAAAGGTACGCTAGTGGAGGAAAAAGGGTTTTTTTCTTATGGTAAAATAATTGTCAAGGAAGGGGGAAGATTGTTTGATGAAGAAGGATTTTTAGATGGATGATAGTTTCTATCTTTTGCAAAGTAAGAAGATCATCCATATGTGTTGATGAATTGGGATATCTTAAACCTTCAATAATAGATTGCAACGAAGGTTCTATAGGTACCTTGATTCCTTGTTCTTGTTTTCCAAGGCCTTGTCCTCTATATCCTTTTTTTGAAATTATATCATACCTAACCTCATAGGATGTTTTTAATTGTGAAGGAGAATGGTTTTCATTATAAATTTCTTTGAAATTTGTTGTGTAAGGGCATGTTGAAGGACCAAAAGGATTAATAGATGAAGAGGTGTTATTCTTTTCAGTGTCATCTCTAGGATTACCATGAATATTGTCAACTAAAGCCCTTATAAGATCTACATATTCCATCAATATTTTTAATAATGTCATTATATAACCACATGAAATATGGATAAAAGCTTTGAACAATGATTTATAAGTAGCAAGTATTGTTGAAACTCTTAAAATACAATACGTAAAAGTATTGTGAATGAATGCAAGCAGCATGAAATGCAAGAATCTATTATCCAACACATGATTCTGATAAAAATAGCTAATAATAAATTTTATCACATATGAAATAGAAAACCAATAATATTTTGAAAACTCCATTAAGAAAAATCGTATCTGAAAATACCAAATCAAAAATTTGCAAAAACATTGGGTTCACTAAAATGTAAGGTGTCAAAGTTAGGACTTCACCAACTTGATTCATAAAGCCACTAATTTCATGGGACCATGAAACATTAATGAGGGAATTTAATTTGATTGATCCAATCCTAAATTTTTTTAATATGGATCAAATTAATCCTCCTTGTTTGAGTTGAAATTGAATTTGAACTAGAGTTAGATTGTAATGTTGGATCTAGCACAAACAAAGAGAAATTGGCATAAAATAACTATAACAAAATGTTCCAGATATTATGTAGAGCTATAAACCTAGATCTAAGGATGGAAAATAGATCAAAATCTATGATAGAATGTTGAGGCAAAATTGCTGAGACTATGGGGAGTATGTCATCCTAGTCCTCTAAATATGGAAGGCAGACAAACTTGATGTTTTCCAGATCAAGATGACGTACACAATCTACTATCAGAAGGTCATCAGAAATTCTCAAAACTGAGGGGAGCCAATTTTCCTAGTCCTTTTCTTTTCACACCTTCAAAAGATGAGTCTAATTGTCATCATCTACTCAGTTGGATTCCTTGCTCACAACTCTTGAGACAATTCCCTCAAATCTGAAATGTTGATGTAGGTTGATGATGCAATTCTATTTAGACGTGATCACAAGTATTGATGCAATAACATGACAACACTTAGAAAACTCAAACATAAACACATGTTTGCATGAGGATTGATGTTTTCTCCATGATGCTTGAAGGATAATATGGTAGGATGAAATATTTCCTTGAATGCTTGAGAATAGTTGATGATGACTCCTTCATGAATGCATGAATAATGGATGAACTATTCTACGTGAGAATGAATTGATAGGATGTCTAAGATATATAGGGTTCCTTGGGTAATTTACTGATTAGGCTGACCTCCAATAGTCAAATTGAGCAATGGGGACCAAAACTCATTAGGGAGGGAAAGTTCCCTGACCTATTTGAGGGGGACCATGGTGCCCAAGGTGCCCTCATCTAGATAGGGGTGATTCAAGCATCCTTTTCCTCTCAAAATAAGACAACCAAGCAAGCAAATAGTAGGGTACATCCCCTATGGGGTCCACTCAGCCTTGCAACCAAGTGGCATCAAATTTAAGGTAAAAGGGTTGAAATTAGGCCTAGGGGATAACTAGGATGGGACACATTTTAAAGTAAGGGCACAAAAGATGGTGTAAATTGTACAAGGTTATAATTTATGATGCTACAACTAGGAACATAAACAAAAAATTCACCTTCGCAATGGAGAGACCTATATGTACCAAAAAGATAACTAATATTCAAATGTATAACAATGTATAATGATACTTCTTATAATATCAAGGAAATAGGATATGATAGCAAGGATGACACCCTGTGTCTAAGTGAGATGCAAGGCTAGGTGAGAGTAGTTAAACTCAACCACCTAACAACTATACGACACAAATATTAGTGTACCTAAAATTATTAAGTTACCTATTTTTAAACTTAAGCATCTAGAGTAAATAATAATTTACTCCAACACCCCCCTTAAATGCAACTTAGGGAGAAGAATATTATGTAATATGAGAAAGATGCAAGATGGGTCCCAACAACTAGGCCATGTTAGGTACCCATGTACAATGCAAATAAAATATCTTGCAAGTGAAGAAAATGAGAAAAACATGTGGGACAAAACTCATCTCCAAAAGAGAGAAAAGAAACAAGATGCATGAATGGATGGAGGACTCAATCACACCCCACAAGGACTACATACCTTATGTCTATACACTCAAGAATCTCCTCATAGGAAGGAAAGGAGAATACATAGTGACTACATATCCCACCCATAATGAACAATATGCTATATAAATGATGAGTGCTTGAATACAAAGTGCAGTCCAATGCCTAAACCACCTTTTTCCCCTTGGGAAGAAGGTAAACCAGGTACAAATGCACTCCAATGCTTCCCATTCTGGATATTAATTGGTAGAAAGTATTTAATCCAAATGTAGGATGAATATGTCTCTAAAATCAACTCAAATTTCACCAAGGCCTTAGAATATGATGTCATGAACCAAACAGGTACATGCCTAATCACAATAGAATGTGAAAAATAAGGAACATGATTGAAAGACAATGATGAAGTGACAATATCGATGCCACAACTATCATCAAATAGGAGAGACAAACCCTCAAATGTGTCTCCCAAATCTACAATATGAGACTCCACAAACAATGCACCAAAGTCTGGCAAATAGGAATCCCAATCAAGAATACAATGATAATCTTGTTGATCGTAGATGATGGAAGTCTCTAGTGAAGGTAGATCAACTTTCTCTAACAAAGAATAAAGGACCTCTAAATCATCTGCAACCTCAACTAAACTCTCAAGAATCTTCCAAAGGATCACAATCATGAGTTATCTTCTTTGAAGAATGAAGATGCACATTGGAATTAAAAAGAGGATCATCGAGAGATGGTGAAGTACCATGATCTTCATATAACTCCTGAATGTGAGTCCAAAGAGCATGAGGGTATTCAAGGTGGACAAGTGACTCTAGAATATCATCATTTACATTTTCAAAAATAACTCTAAAAACTTGAGCCCTAAAGCCTTTCAAAATACTATTCTCAAAAGGTGTGCCAAGAATAGGAATGTCGTTATATAAATATGGCAATAAATGAAGCTCACTAAGATGGGTGATTATAAAATTGCAACATTGCCTATAGTTTCCTTTCTCTAAGATAAATGAAAAACCCATTATGATGATTCCTAAAGTACAAAGATAGATCCATCTATCACAAAATGATAATAAGACTATCTAAAAAAATAATAAAACCTGATTTTGGAAAATAATAAAACCTATTTTGGGTAAAAATGGTGGGGCCCGGATGAGAAGATGAGAGATGAGTTGGTAGTTTTCTCCACCAATAGGCCAAAGAGGTTTCAAAACCCAAGTGCCAAATCCAAGCACCAAGTCTGCACCTCCAAACATAAGTTAACACACACATGAAAGATAACACAAGAAAGGGCATGTGAGCATTGCCAACAATGGCAGTGAAGTGGTTCGGGAATATAACATCCTCAAAAGAATTTAGCACAATGAATATGGGATGAAAGTACCATGTAGCCCTTGTGACCCCCATCCAAGGGCCCCACCTTTGCAAATTAAAATAATAATAATCAAAATATTTTATACAAAATTAATAAGGATTAAAGTAATAAAAAAAGAATCCCATGAACTAGATAAGAGCACCTCACAAAGGAGGAGGTCATATCGTTCTAGCTCTAGATATAGGTCCTCCAAGATCTACATGATCGGTTGATGATAATAAATGCCTCCTTGTCAATGTGATCATGCAAAGAGGATGATAGGCCACCACAAAAGTACAAATGTTCAATCTAGTGATTGACCAAACTACCACTTCTTAATGCCTAGCAATAAACCAATATGTCAGTCAAAGATTAAACCGTCTTAGCCTGGATGACATAGACAAGGTAAAACTCATGATCCAAATGATGTGTGTTAGCAAGGTATGTAACTCCATGGATCATAATATATATAAGCCAACCGAAAAAACACATCCACCAATAGAATAAAATCAAAGACCACTTAAAATGAAATAATCTTGTGCAATGCATGGGGCAGAAACCGTACTGCTACTATGAATCATAGAGAAGTGTATGGGCTTGTGCCGAGACAGAGAATGAGATGGTCTATGGGAAAAAAACAATCCTCACCTATGCAAATTGAGAAATAATGCAATCTTGGCTTGGTCATGCAATAAGAAATTGAGAAATAGTGCAATCTTGGCTCGGTCAAGCAATATGAATATACACCCCAATAAAAATAAATCACACTAACAATTGAGGGAATTGCAACAAATGACAAAAAATAAAAGAGCACCAGGATGCAATTTGTGACTACAAAAAATGGAGACACCACCAATATATCGTCACCAAGCACTGCTTGAACAAACAAGATAATGACGTCTCTCGTAGCTAATAAGGCAAAATATAAAATTTCCTAACAAAAAATTTAAACCTTGGTAACTAAAATAAAAAAATATAGGAAAGAGATATTGGATTTGCAATTAATTCAAGGAAAAATACCTCAACTGCAAATCAAAACTTTCCTAAAACTGATCTCAAATAAAATGTTGATGAATATTCTTAGAGGAACAAGATACTGCAAGCAAGCTCTAATACCATGTTGGAGTATTCAATCCAATGCTTGGAACACAAACAACAAATTCACCTTCACAAAACACAAACAAAAAATTCACCTTCACAATGGAGAAAACAATATGCACCAGAAAGATAAGGGATATTGAGATGTATAACAACATACAATGAGCTTGCTTATAAAGGCAAGGCAATAGTTGATGAGAGCATAGGATGATGCCATGTGTCTCAATGAGATGCAAGGTTAGTTGAGAGTAGGTAAACTCAACCACCTTCTTGTCCAATAGAATTGAGAGCATTAAAAAGATTTTTGACAATAATAGAAATTTTCTCCATCTTCTTGTTCATACGAATCTTCAATTTGGCTAGCAATGGTCTCATTTTTTGCATCTTTAGCAATTGAACTAAAAGTTGGCATTGCTCGGTCAATTTCTTGTTGCTAAAATATTGGTTGAAAAGTTGCGTAGCCCATATTCGAATGGTTCATGTTGACCTCTTCCCTTCAAGATTGTCAATAATGGTCTCATCAATCTCATGTAAACATTTTGGGGTTCTTGAAGGTCTTGAATTTGGAATTTGTCTTTCATCCATAAGAGGGTCTTCATTTCTCATATAATTCAGTGTTACATAATGTTCACTTGGCTAAACAATTCCACCTTCAATGTCAAAATTTCCCAAATTTTCACCTCCAATGTCAATTCCCAAATTTTCACCTTCATCGCCCATTCCCACATTTTCATTCCTAAATTCAATATCATGTTTAACATTTTAAATATCTATTTCAACATTGTCATTCACAATTTGAATATCATGTTCAACATTTCCAATATCAAAATCTACATTTTCATTTTCATTTTCAATAACTTGCTCAAAATTTTCAAATACAATTTCCTCTTCACTTGAAGTAACATTTACAAAGGAAGAGAGAGAGAGAGAGGGGGGGGGGGGGAGAGATAGAGAGAGGGAGATGGAGAGAGATAGGGGGGAGGAGAGAGAGAGATAGAGAGAGAGAGAGAGAGAGAGAGAGAGAGAGAGAGAGAGAGAAGGAGAGAAAGACATCTTAGTACACAACATGACCCCTTTTAACATCCTAGTACACAACATGATCCCTTATGACACCATATGACCCCTTAGGACACCATATGACCCCTTAGGACAATATGATATCTGAATGGATCAAATGGTCTCCTAAGAGATCAAATGGTGTTCTAAAACATGTGTGGGCCCTTAGGACCTCATATGAGCCCTAACGACACCATATGACCCCTTAGGACACGATATGACCCCTTTTAACATCCTAGTCCACGACATGACCCCTTATGACATCATATGACCCCTTAGGATAATATGATGTCCTAATGGATCATATGGTGTTATAAGGGGCAATGTGGGGTTATAACACATGTGTGGGCCCTTAGGACCCCATATGACCCCTTAAGACACCATATGACCCCTTAGGACCATATGATCTCTATATGGTGTCCTAAGGGGTCACATAGTATTCTAACACGTGTCACTCCTTCAGACCCCATATGATCCGTAACGACACCATATGACCCCTTAGGACACCATATGGCCCCTTAGAACACAAAATGACCCCTTTTAACATCCTAGTACATGACATGACCCTTTGGATAATATGGTGTCCTAAGGGCTCATATGGTGTTCTAACACATGTGTGGGCCCTTAGGACCCCATATGACCCCTAAAGACACCATATGACCCCCTAAGGACATGATATGACCCCTTTTAACATCACCCTTATGACACCATATGACCCCTTAGGACAGATGTCTTAATGGATCATATGTGTCCTAAGGGGTCATATGGTGTTCTAACACATTTGTGGGCCCTTAGGAGCCCATATGACCCCTAACGACACCATATGACCCCTTTTAACATCCTATTACACAACATGACCCTTATGGCACCATATGACCCCTTAGGACAATGTGATGTCCTAATGGGTCATATGGCATCCTAAGGGGTCATATGGTGTCCTAACACGTCATATGGTGTTCTAACTCATGTGAGGGCCCTTAGGACCCCATGTGACCCCTAATGACACCATATGACCCCTTAGGACACCATATGGCCCATAAGGACACCATATAAACCCTTAGGACCATATGATCTCCATATTGTGTCCTAAGGGGTCACATGGTATTCTAACATGTGTCACCCCTTAGGACCCCATATGACACCATATGACCGCTTAGAACACCATATGGCCCCTTAGGACACCATATGACCCCTTTTAACATCCTAATACATGACATGACCCCTTATGACACCATATGACCCCTTAGGACAATATGGTGTCCTATGTTCTAACACATGTGTGGGCCCATAGGACCCCATATGACCCATAATGACACCATGTGACCCCGTAGGACACTATATTACCCTTAAGGACACCATATGGCCCCTTAGGACACCATATGACCCCATATGACCCTTAATGACACCATATGACCCCTTAGGACACCATATGGCTCCCCAAGACACCATATGATCCCTTTTAACATCCTAGTACATGATATGACCCCTTATGACACCATTTGACCCCTTAGGACAACACCATTTTACCCCTCTGGACAATATGGTGTCCTAAGATGTCATAGTGTTCTAACACGTGTGAGAATTTAGTACCCCATATGACCCCTAAGGACACCATATGACCCCTTAGGACATGGTATGACCCCTTTTAACATCCTAGTACATGGCATGACCCCTTATGACACCATATGACCCCTTTGGACAATTTGATGTGCTAATGGATCATATGATTTTCTAACATATGTGTGGGCCCTTAGGACCCCATATGTCCCCTAACGACACCATATGACCCTTTAGGGTACCATATGGCCACACCATATGACCCCTTAGGACCATATGATGTCCATATGGTTTCCTAAGGGGTCACATGGTGTTCTAAAATATGTGTCACCCCTTAGGACCCCATATGACCTCTAGCAACACCATATGACCCCTTAGGACACCATATGGCCCCTCATGATACCATATGACCCCTTAGGACCATATGATGTCCATATGGTGTCTTAAGGGGTCATATGGTATTCTAACACACGTGTTGCCCCTTAGGACCCCATATGACCCCTAAGGACACCATGTGAACCCTCAAGACACCATATGACACCTTGCGATATCATATGACCCCTTAGGACAATGACCCCTTGGTATTTGGCTCGAGATTGTAGTGGGATTTAGCTAGGAAATGTCAAACCTAGAAAATCAACAAAAAAAAAGTGTTTTTGAGTGTTCCTTGCTTTTCTAGATTTCACTTTGGTGGTTGGTCCGACTTTTTTTTTAGCTAAAATTGATGAAACAAAAAGGGTTTTTTAAGGACATTCTCAACTTTCCAACAATATATGGTTTGCCTTATTGAATTTAATAAATAATTATTATTTATTTTCTAATTGAATTCTGACTAAAGTCTTGATTGAAAGGTTGATTGAAAAAACATCCATAACTTTCAAATGGTATCACATTTTTTGAATCCAAAACATGTGTCACATTCTATGCTTCATCTACTATATAATAAAAATAAATAAATTTCATAAAGTTTTGACCAAGTTAAGGTGGTTAGATGTACATGTTTTTCAATTTATGAAAAGTGAAAAAATTCATAATTAATTATTTACTTCAAAAAAATTTACAAAACAATAATGTGTCACATTTAAGCATGGGGTGAGTGCAAGAAGTTGTCCACTTTTTGGCCAAAAAGTGGAAGTTTTTTCCCCTTTTTTTTGATTTCATCCTGTTTGACCTAAATATTTGAGGCACTTAAAGAATGATTCTTGAAAAAATTCAATAATAGAAAATGTAGTGCTCAAAGTCTACTTTCCAAATATGTAATTTATTTTAATACCCAAATCTTAAAAAGGAAGTTTGAATAGGCATTAGTAAAACCTATAGTTTAAAAGTCACTTTTTAGGACCATACCATGCCCGTGTATGGCAAGCATAATTTGACCTAAATGAAAGTATTTTTCTTTATCCTTTTGGGAAAAGATCTATAACTCACTCACCTTTGATGAGGATATTTTTTTATAATTTTTTTCCATATATTTTTTTTTTGTTATTTTTTTATTGGGCATAATCACTGTTTTGAAAAATCTGCATGTACGGCAAGCATAATTTGACCTAAACTTAACATTTTTTAATTTATTTATTTTTAAACTGTATATATTTGTCTGTAGTTTAATGCCATATAATTTGTTTTTCAAAAAACTTAAAGACAAAATATTTATTAAAATTTTAAAAAACCATGTTATTTCAAGTTTATGGATCTCTTTCATTAGAAATTATTTTAAAATTAAAAATATTGATCCATCCTCTTAAAAAATTATATATTTGGAATCTAGACAGTGTGTACTATAATGGGTTTTTGTTGTTTAAAAAAAATCTGAAAATTAGGTGTTCAGATATATTTTTGAAGTCATTTTTTTGTATGAAGCTTGATTTGGGCTTGAAGTTGCAGGTCGAACCAGTTTCGAGCCTCAGGTTCGGCTTTCCGAACCATTTTCCAAGCCTAATTCTAAATCTACAAGTGGGCCCCAAAAACACTTTTTTACAAATGGGATCCCATGTTGAAAACGGGATCCCGTTCTATATTGCAAATTATTTAAAAATAAAAAAACAACACGAGATCCTGTTTTGTTTTTTCATTAATTTTTTTTTCGGAATTGTATAAATAAATGATCATTTAACATAATAAAACATGTCTTCAAATGTGTGAGTTTTTACATGATATATTATGATTTAGTTGTCCTTTGGATGCTCTTTTGTTGCAATTTTAGATCCATTTTTTGAAGGTGGCATTTATTGTATAAGTTTTTAGTTATGGGGTCTAAACAACGTCAGAAGAAGAAACAAAGGAGGAAATTGACCGTCGAAGAAATTCAAGAAGAATGAGAGAAGGAGGCCAAATGTCAAAGGGATAGAAGAATGACGATTCGACAAATGAATAATCTTGATGCTTCTGGATCCACAACAATGGAAGAGACAAACATTCAAGATGATGCCTTGGGGGATCAGATGGACAAAGATGATGCAATTATGGATGATGTTGATGTGAATGAAACAATTATGAAGAATATTCCAAGTACAACATCCTCAAATCCAGGTACATCTTCAAATCCTTCTCTGCAAGACATGGATAATGTGATTATAGGTGATATTCATATTGATGATTTAGTAGAAGCTGGATATATCAATGTTGAGATTGATGGAATTGTCCATGAAAATGAAAACCTTCATGTTGGTATAGATGAAATTCTTTTGAATGTTGAAAGTGAAAATCCTTTTGAACATGGTGCAAATGAAAATCCTCCAATTGTTGAAGATCAGGGAAACTTTTTTATAAAAATTGAAAAAAAGGTTTTGGATATTCTTCCTGGTAAGATTTCTTGGAGACAGATTAGAACATATGCCAATAGAATATACAAAAAAAAAAATTATTGAAAAAAACTTGCAATTCAATGTCAACTTATGATGCAATTGATGAGAATGTGGAAAATGAGAAAAGTGATGAAAAAAATAGGCATCTATGTGAAACCATCAAAAAAAGATGAATCCGTTAAGCATGCTATGTCTATTGATGCAAGTGCCATTAAATCTATTGGTACAACAAGTCGATCTAAAGATAAGAATGCGGCACGACGAGCTATAACAACTTCCATAGTGAATAAAGCAACCTTGAATAAAAGGATGGTAAGCAACATTAGTGGAATTTTAAAGATTCATCCTAAAACATTGGTTAGAGAAGCTAAAAGAAGAGAAAGTATTGAAAGTGATCCAATCAACCAAAGTTGGAGTTTTAGTGGTAGACTTTGCAAGTCAGATATGAAATTGAATATTGAAGTGAAATCTTTGGTTGAAGAGTTTTGGCATGATAATACGAGGGTATCATCTAATGCTAGAGATGTTCTAAAGTTGAGAATGGGGTGTAAAATTCGTGACCCTCATCCAAAACACCTATTAGACACAACTCAAACTTAATTTTATAGAATTTTTTTGGATGAAGTTTTGTTACCTAGAAATATTACTATAAGTCAAAGATCATTTGAAAAATGCAAGCCCTAGTATGTGAAAATTAACAAGCAAAGAGTCTCTTGTTGTTGTAAAACGCACGTGCAATTTCATTACTATTATGATGTTTTTTGATACATACGTTGTGTTTTGCATAGTTGTGTTTTGCATAGTAACATGCTTATCCAGGAATGTGGTATTAATATGCCAGCTAAATCAATCAAGGAATTTGTAGCAAGTTTATTTTGTCAAAGAACTGATGGGCAATTATTTTATTTGCATTCATGTATCTCTGGACAATGTTCTAGTTGTGGCAATTTTTCATCACTAGTAGAATGTATGCATGAGAGTAGTGAAATTGATTTTGGACAACAACTAATGGATGTTAGAAGATTTAAGAATGTTGAGTATCCCTTGAATGATGGGAAAATAGGAAAGCGTGTCGATTTAATCACAGAGAATGTTAGTGTACATGCATTCATGTCAGAATTTAAAAGTAAGATTGTACCAAAATATGTGACACACTCTCAACATGCTAGATGGCTTGATTCTTAATTTCGCACATGTATAAATACATTTCCAGTTGAAAGTATACTATCAGTGGTGGACTTTGTAGAAAACTATACTCTTAAGCCACAAGAGGAAATTCAATCTCAATATTACAATTCCACTCAAGTTGCTATTTTTGTTCATATTGTTTATAGACATGCAGATGATAGCATAGAGGATGATAGAAAAATCCTAAGGGAGTATCATTTCTATGTGAGTGATAATAGGATGCACTCGTCAGAGTTTGTTCAATGCCTATAATTTAGTTCAAATGATCCTCTTTTAAGCCACATGTCCTATTTCTAGTTTGATCTCCTTAAGCCACATGTCCCAATTGTACACCCATCCCATTAAGCCGAGTCATGTCCTAATCAATTAATCTCCCCTTAAGCCATGTCCTATAATTTAGTTCAAATGATCCTCTTTTAAGGCACATGTTCTATTTCTAGTTTGATCCCCTTAAGCCACATGTCCCAATTGTACACCCATCCCCTTAAGCCGAGTCATGTCCTAATCAATTAATTTCCCCTTAAGCCATGTCCTATAATTTAGTTCAAATGATCCTCTTTTAAGCCATATGTCCTAATTAGTTAATTTCCCCTTAAGCCACATGTCCTAGTTTTAACTTAAATTCACCCCCCTAGATTTAACTCCTATATATATTCCCTAGGGCTACCAACTGCCTTACAATTGTTTATCTTAAAGTAGTTTTTTGTTGTTGGTGGCATGTGAAACGAGTTCATGAATCTTTAGAATTAAATCAAGATTTCCAATGAATTGGTAAGCATCATTTTTTTTGTTAAATATTTAGCTTTAATTTCTATATTTGATGTTTTTCAATGATAAATTGTTCAATTGCTTAAATAATTTCTACTTTTAAGTCACGTCCTAATTGGTATGTATGCATCATTTTTTTGGTTAAATTTGACATAGTTAATTTATTTTTGTATTTTTTATTAAATTTGACCTTTTTTTTTTATATTGCATATAAGGGAAAAAGGACTATTACAAAACCATTTACGGATTTTCAACCTGGACAGCAAGTCCTATCTTTACACATTTAGCAGTGTAATCAAACAGTATAGACAGAGATATGTAAAACTTTATACATATAATATGTTAATTCTTGATTCAGAAAAAAGAGCCACTAGACGGAGCATATCAACTATTTTTGCAGTATTTTCTCCTATGAAGCATCCATCCATGTGGTCCAACCCCTAGGGCCCTCCATCCACATGGCTTGTTTTCCATCAAGGAGTTCTGTGAGTATCTGAATTTGATCTTGGATAGGGTCTCTCGCTCTGATCACCTCTACTCTTAGGGTCTCTAGGGCCAGGTCCACCTCTTTCTTCCCTTTGAGTGTCCTCTTCTATTTGTATCCATTTTCCAGCTCATGAAGGAACATCTTTGCATTTCCATCCTTTATGAATATGAAGAACTTGTTCTTCTCTACATTCATCGTTACTGATACCTGCAAGAGAATTCGATGAAGGGTGAGTCCACGAAATGACTCAGTAAGGGCCCTACTTGATCCCTAAAAATTATCCTCATTTCTTAATTTCCAAATGTGCCATAAAATCTTAGAGGTAAGAACATACCAGAAAAGGTTAGTATCCTTTTTTAGATCTTTAACATATCCAGTTATAACATCAAGAATAGTAAATTGAACAGGAAATTGAATACCAAATAATAACCAGATTTCTTTAGCTATGCTACAATCAAAAAAGATATGTTTAACTGAATCAGGAACCCTACAAACATTACAAATATCACTGTTGTTATGATCTTTTCTGATTGGTAACCTGTTTAAAATCAACAACCATTTGAAACACTTCTCTTTAGGAGCAATAGGGCTACTCCAAAGCCTATTGAACACTTTCTGCCATTGTCTAACTGAAAAATCTGCAAACCACATCTTGTTAGCATGGGAATTTATTGCTTCATCATAAGTTAAGGTCTTATAAATAACACTAGAGTTAACATTAAGAACTAAGATGGCATTATTCCACATGAGTTCCTTGCAAAATTCTATATCATTATTGCATTTCTTGGGTAAAAGTTTTTCACAGGCTTTCTGTAACATACTATAAGTGCACTGATGTGAACTTAGAAGGTTAAATTTAGTTTTAAGGGTATCCCAGTTTAGTAGTTTATCATCCTTGATAATATCTTTAAAGTAGCAGACGCCTGTTGCTGCCCATGCTTTAGCAGAGCACCCCTGAGTAAGGGCCAAGGGTTTGTTTGAATGCAAAAGGTTCCACTAAATGGATCTAGTCCCATGGATAAACTCATTGTTGCTGACTCTAAAGTTGTTGATGAATGACTTAACACTACTCTAGGCCTTCCAGATAGATTTGAAGACATTGGACCCTTGAACTGATACCTCGAAGTCTCCAACCACAAGGTCACAAAAAGGGAGGGATTTCCAAGTTTTGGCCTTCTTTGGTACGACCTTCAAAATATTATTCCTAACCAGCACTTTCCATGGTTCATTCCCATCAAGAGCTTGAAAGATCCACTTTCCTACAAAAGCAATCCCTTGGATTCTCAAATCCTTAAGTCCTAACCCTCTCAGGCTCTTGTCCTTATGACACCATTCCCATTTAACAAAGTGGATCTTCTTTTTACCTTTTCCATCAGACCATAGGAAGTTCCTGATGGTTTTCTGTATTTCTAGGATCTGGTAATTAGAAAACATCAATACTAATGAATAATAAATGGTGTATGAAGATAGAACTTTTTGGCAAACCTGCACTCTCCCGGCAAGCGAAAGATATCTATTGTCCCATCCGCTAAGCTTCTTTTCTATTTTGGTTTTAATCCATAGCCACATTTCTTTGAGGGATGGGGATATTGAAAATGGAATTCCTAGGTACCTGACTATCTTCTTAGGACCTCCCCATTGAATCCCAAACTGTTGCAACCAATCCGGAGGCTGCTCCTCCTAGCCAAGCATGGTAGATTTTCTTTGTGAAACTTTGGCTCCTAAAATTTCCCCTAGAAATTTGATTTTACCTTCTAGGGCTTCCAAGTTGTGTTTGCTGATATCTAAAAAGAGTGTTGTGTCATCAACAAAATGTGCATTGATCAATTCCTCCCCATTTGGAAGTAGGATTCCCTGGACTTTAGGAGAGATAGAAGAGTCTCTAAGAATGTAGAATAGGGCATCGGCTACAATAACAAAGAGAGCTGGGGCTGAGGGGCAACCTTGTCTAATGGATCTGCCTAGAGAAATGTTTTGAGTTAGTGAACCATTAACTTCAACCTGAGATGAAGCATCTTTGAGCAAAACCATAATCTATTTACAGAATTCTGCTGGAAAACCAAAAGCTTCTAACATAGTCAGAATAAAGCACCATTCTACCCCATCGTAAGATTTTTTGAAGTCAAGGAGAAACATGACTGCGTTTTGTCCTAAATTCCTCACCCATTCCATGGCCTTCCAACTGGTAATTAAATTTTCCAGAATATATCTTCCTTTGATAAAACCTGTTTGAGTGGAGCAAATAAACTTAGGGAGAATGTTTTCCAATCTGATCGCTGGAGTTTTGGCCAAGATTTTGTAGGAAATGTTAAGGAGTGTTATCGGCCTCCAGTTTTTGATAAGGGACTTGTCCCCATCTTTAGGAAGTAGTTTGATAATCCCATTGTTAATTATTTCCCCTAGAGAGCCAGTGTTAAAGGCCTCAGTGTAAAGCTCATGTAGGTCATGACTCACCCAATCCTCATTGGCTTTATAGAATTCTATCGTCAGCCCATTCGAGCCTAGAGATTTATCATTATTCAGGTTCTTAATAGCATTTTTAACTTCTTGTAGAGAGATAGGTCCTTTTAATACCCAAGCATCTACTTCTGAGATTTAGGAGGAATAATCCTTCTGCACTTTTCTCTTGCTTCCCGGGAATTAGCAGAATCTTCGGATGAGAAAAGACCTTTATAGAACTGAAAGAATGCCTCCTTAATATCTTCCAAATCCTTAAGTTCTCTATTTTCTACCCAAATCCTCCCAATTTTTTCTCTACACTACTTCTGTTTTAGCATGTTAAAGAAGAATTTGGATCCTTTGTCTCCAAATTGCATCCAATGTGCCTGGGCCCTGATTATGGCCCCTCTAGTCTTAGTTTGCTAATGTTTTCTGAGTCTATCTCTGGCTAGGGCTACCTCATTGGTAATTTCAATGCTTCTTGGGTTGTCTTGAATCTTAACTTCACACAGGTGGAAGTTTTCAGTTAGATTTTTCTCTTTCCATCTAAAATCCCTTGCTTTCTTTTGTCCTATGGTTTGGAGCAGCACTTGCCAATTGTCCACATTTTGGTTCTATCTATCCACACAAGATTTCAACAACCTATTACTTCTGTTAAACATCCTGACACTCTTAACCACACTCAACACATCTGCATCTAAGAGAAGGCTAGAGTTCAAAAAGAATTTATCCTTTGGAGTTTCCTGGCTCTCAAGGTAGTCCCTGATTCTAACCTGACAGATGATAGGATGATGATCTGACAAAGTAGTGGGAAGAACTGATACAGGACTGCCATTATTGCCTAGGTCAAAGGAGAAATTGTCTTTATTACCATAGAACCTATCAAGCCTACAAAAGATCCTATGTTTCCCACTCTGGAAGTTGCACCATGTATACCAGATTTCAGAGTTATCTTTCTTTTTGCAGAACAAAGGGTCAAATAGTTTTTTCTGGTTTTTCATTCTCTCCTAGTGAATTTTCTCCATCCCTTTCCATTCCAAAGGCTTACCTCCATTCTTGTCTTCTCAAGTTTCAATCATATTAAAATCACCTCCTACCAACCAGGGGATATCTAGCAATGTGGCTATCCAATCCCATAATGCAGTTCTATCCCTGTAATCATTGGGGGAATAAATGTAGCAAATTCCAAATCTAAATCCATTATTGTCTAAGGACACCCAGATCGCTCTATTACATGGTGAGCATCCTTGGCTTACTATTCTCTCCTTCCATCTAGGGTTAACAAGAATGCCAACACCACCTCTACCTTTGTCATGATTTGATGAGATTTTGATAGAGTCTTTCCAAATGAAATCTAGGTTGACATCCAAGGTAAATTTTACAGCCTTGAGTTCTTGTAGCATAATGAAGTCAACATTCTTATGCTGATTGACAAACCTTCTGACCAATTGTTTTCTGTCTGGAAATTCCAGACCCCTAATGTTCCAAGAGATACACTTCATCTAAGATCAAGGTATTGACTTAATATTTGGATGCTTTAAACTTATTAAAGCACCTTGGAAGGTCTTTCTTCTCCTCATTAGCCCTTCTGTAAATGTGGCCCTTATTTTTGGATCCCAGAGGCCTACCCCTTCTTCTCCTAGGGACTTCCTCAGGGTTTTCATTATCTGTAGTCCACTCTCCTTCATCTCCTAGACATTCTTCTCTTTGGACTATCTCAACAACTTCAGATTCCTTCCTAATGATCTCCTGACTGGGCGTCTCCAGGGTCTCAGTACAAGACTCCAATGCCTTCAAACTATATGGGAGGTCTAGGATAGCAAAATCACTAGATATTAGATAAGTACCATCAGCTTTAGGGTCAACAACAATGACCTCAATCACACAGGACTCTTCAAGCTCTACAAACTTCTTGGGGGGAATACCATGATAGTTCTGGTACTAATTGTTAAGTACAGATGCCAAGCTAACAAGATGAGAGGGGGGTGTGAATCATACAAACTTAAAATTCCATGAAATCAATAGATTCAACCTTGGTAGCTTTAACAGATATATGTAACCAAAACTGTAAAACATGCAAACTCATAAACAGATAACATCACAACACATTCAACACCAAATTTAACGTGGAAACCCAAATAGGGAAAAACCACTATAGGATTTTGGACCCACTAAGAAATATACTCTTCTAGAGTCTGCTCAGTTAAAACCAAAACCTGTTAAAGATTACAAACACATTGCTAGATGTGACCCGGTTAAGGGATTTCCCTCAGATCTGTTAGGATCTTCACCTTGTTAGAAGTGACCTTGTTAAAGGGTTTCAAACACTCAATCAGAATGTAACCTTGCTAGAGGATTTTAAAAAAAGACTATTAAGTCTACTCGGTTAAGAGATTTTCTATCACTTACAAATAAATAACAGTAATGAGTATGTTTGCAACTTTGCATCTAAAATGCTAAAGCAGATTCTTATTTGTTCAATATAATCTAGTCATAGGACTTATCTTTTCCCTCTGCTGGGCTCCTTACTCTGTTATTCAAACAGGTCTTCAAGCTTCTATGCTCGGTAATCACTATGTAGCATCCCTGTGCTTACATTTGCCTGCATACATTATTTATCAATAGTACCTTATTTATAAACAATTTGCTAACTGCTTAATCTCCTTGATCACATTTCCCATGATCAATCTTAGCCATTAGATCTTCAAACTTGACCAGGTTCAATGTATCCTTCGATCGGAAAATGTTTTACCTTGCCTTGGAACTTGCATACATTTCTTGGAGCCTGTGCTAGGGTATTGCAGTTCAATCTGAGCTGTAGATCTTCCTGCCGATCTTCCATCGCCATAGATTCTTAACAAACTTTATACACATTGTATCAATCATTTAATCATAACCAGCTCATCAAATTCCATCATTAATAACACATGTATACATCCAATGCATTCTATTATTACTTGGTTGCAACTTGGTAAATACTCAACTTCACTCAATAGACATTCCACCTTCATTAACCAATAACGATAACCTTAGGGTTTACCAACCAGGTTCCTTAGGGTTTACCGACTAGGTTCCTTGCTCAGTAGCATAGTATAGTATTAACCTTACAAACAATAGCATATGTAGGATATCAAAACAATCTAAACAACATGATCTCATCATTGTCTAACTCGGTAATAGTTGCCCATTGAATAACTTATTCCTCCCCTTATTCATCACATTCTTTCTGTGTCTTTTACGGACATCTTAATTCTCTTCAAAACATACTTCTTAAGATATGGCAACATCATACTAAATCAGAAAATCAATTTCTTGACATCAATGATAAAATAATATCGTGAAGATAGTAAACATCCTTAATCAGTTATATCCATAATTATCAACAACCTTCTCAATATCCTAATTGAAATGCCAACAATCTCTTATTGTCTGTTATAATGCCAACAATCTCTTATTGTCCGTTATAATGCCAACAATCTCCCCCTTTGGCATTGATGGCAAAACCAATTGATTTGACCTAAATATTTGAATTCAGATTCTTGTGATTGTGAATGCTCAGATTGCTGAAATGCTCTCCCCCTATCATTAGTCTTCTCCCTCATACATTAGTCTTCTCCCCCTTTGACAACAATGCCAAAAGAAAACTAATACATAATTTCTTCCTATGTGAAGTAATTCCTTTGCTGTTTGGTATCAACTCAGTCTCAGTCAGAGCATTTTATCTTCAATTCCTATTCCCTATTTTTGTTCCCTACACACCTTTAGAAAACATCCTAAAGTGTGTAAATCAGCATCAACTCCTAAAAGGTATTCTTTAGAGTCATCGAATTGATGCTTTTACCGAACTCAATTAGTGAGTAGAAGATAGGGGTAGGACCCCTAACTTACTTCTGAGATACTCAAAAGTGTCCCTTGGCAGTGGCTTGGTGAAAATATCTGCTATTTGTTCCTTTGAACTAACATACTCCAACACCACTTTCTTCTCTTGAACTTATTCTCTAAGATAATGATATTTGATAGTGATGTGCTTTGTCTTAGAGTGCATAATAGGATTCTTTGAAATGTTAATGGCACTAGTATTATCACAAAATATAGTTACTGGTTCGGGTAACTTTCTCATTTATGCCTTCCAACAGTTGTTTGATCCATGCTATATTGGTACAATTCAATGCTACCATAACATATTCAGCTTTTGCTGTTGACTGTGAAATACATCCTTGTTTCTTGCTAAGCCAACTCACTAGTCTTTCTCCTAAAAAGAAAACTCCACCACTTGTGCTTTTCCTGTCATCTATGTTGCCTGTCCAATTAGAATCAGTATAAACCTTTAAATCAAAGTCATTTCTTTTCTGATATACTAAGCCATAATCCTCAGTGCCTTTCAAGTATCTAAAAATTCTCTTGATTGCTATCATGTGAGTTTCCTTAGGATCTGTAGAAAATCTTGCAACTATACCTACTACATGTGCTATATCTGGCCTGCTCTTAACAACATATTGCAACTTTCCAATCATAGATCGATAAAGTGTCTCATCAATAGATGTCGATTCATCATTCTTTGATAGTTTACAGTTGGTAGTCATAAAAGTACTTACTGGTTTTGAATCCTCCATTCCAAAAAATTTCAAGAATTCCTTTATGTACTTGGATTGAGTAATGAAAATCTCATCTTTCATTTGCAGTATCTGTAGACCTATAAAATACTTTATCTCACCAATTAATGACATCTCAAATTCCTTGCTCATTTCATTTCCAAAGTTATTGCATAAAGAGTCATTTCCACAAAAGATAATATCATCAACAAATATGGTTGATATCGGTATTCCATTTTCATCATTCTTTATGTACATATTGTTGTTTTCACTTGTCCTTATAAAACCAATCTTGATTAAATAAGAGTGCAATCTTTCATACCATGCTCTAGGTGCTTGTTTCAGACCATACAAAGCTTTGTTCAGCTTACATACCTGATCTTTATTCTCTCCTTCAACAAATCCTTCAGGTTGTTCAATAAAAACTTCTTCTAATATGCCATTCAGAAATGTCGATTTGACATCCATTTGATATACTTTGAAATTCTTGTAAGCAACATATGCCAACAATGTTCTTACACCTTCAAGTCTTGCCATAGGTGAAAAAGTTTCACCATAATCAATTCCCTCTTCTTGAGCATAACCTTTGCAAACTAGTCTTGCTTTATTTCGAATGACCTCACCTTTTTCATTCAACTTGTTTCTGAAAATCCACTTTGTACCAATTACATTTTTGTCCTTCGGTCTTGGGACCAATGTCCATGTGTCATTCTTCTTGATTTGATCAATCTCTTCTGTCATAGAATTTATCCAATCTTCACTATTAAATGCCTCTTTCACTATCCTTGGTTCAAATTTAGATATCAAACATGTGTTCTGTCTCAGTTTGTTCCTTGTCATCATTGGATCATCCTTATCTCCTATAATTTGACTTGATGCATGATGTCTTCTGACATACTTGGCTAATATAAGCTCGGTAGGTTCTATATGATCTTCTTCATCACTCGGTAACTGGATATTCTCTTCATTTCCTTCAGCAGTTTTCTTGGTAAGATTTCTCGATTGAACATATATAAATCCTTCATAATCTTCTGGTTCTTTGGAGTTTCCTTCATCATTTCTTTCTGCAAATTCATCAATTTTCACATTTGCACTTTCTACTATTTTGTTAGACGATTTGATCAGACATTTAAATGCTTTGCTTCTAGAAGAATAACCAAGAAATGTTCCTTCTTCACTTTTCTGATCAAACTTACCATTTCTGTCATCTTTGTGAACATAACATCTACTTCCAAAGATTTTATAATAACTTACATTAGGTTTCTTGTCATACTAGATTTCATATGGTGTCTTCAAGGTTCCTTTCTTCAGTTGTACTTGGTTCAGGGTGTAAACTGCAGTGCTGATTGCTTCTCTCCAAAATGTTTGAGGTGCCTTCTTTTCTATCATCAAGGTTCTTGCACAATCCACAATTGATTTGTCTCTTCTCTCCGCTATCCCATTTTGCTGGGGTGTTCTTGGTGCAGATACTTGCCTCTTTATACCATGATCATTGCAGTATAAATTAAATTCATCAGAAGTGAACTCACCTCCTCTATTAGATCTAAGACATTTTAGTTGTCTTCCTGTTTTATTTTCAACTCTTTCCTTGTACCATTTGAACATTTGAAAAGCTTCTGATTTTTCTTTTAAAAACATTACTGACATCATTCTTGAGCAATCATCCACAAATAATATGAAATACTTATCACCATAATAACTCTGAACTTTCATAGGACCACAAAGATCGGTATGCACAAGATCTAAAATTCCCTTAGAAGTGTAGGACTTACTTGTAAAGCTTGATCTTGTCATCTTACCCATCTGGCATCCTCGACATATAGCATTCTCAGGTTTCTCAAAACTTGGTAGACCTCTTACGCGGTGCTTCTTACTTATTTTGATCAAATTATCAAAATTTACATGACAAAACCTTTTATGCCATAACCAGGTATCATCTATATTTGCATATAGACACTTATTCTGAGTTGAGTCAAGGTGAAATGTGTTACCTTTTGTTTGTGTCCCGGTAGCTGCTAACTTTCCATGCTTGTCATGAACTTTGACAATTCCTTTCTGAAACTCTATTCGGTATCTTGTATTGTTTAGCTGTGCTACACTCAACAAATTGTATTTCAAACCTTCAACCCAATAAACATCATTACATTTAGCATTGTCAAGAAGTGTTATAGATCCTTTACCTCTCACTAGACATGGTGCATCATTACCAAATCTTACATAACCTCCATCATAATCTTCTAACATAACAAACTTGCGTTTATCACCTATCATGTGATGTGAGCATCCACTATCTATGATCCAAGAATCATTAGTATTTATGTGAGATATTAAAGCTTTTTCTTCGTACCTTTCTTCATCTAATCCATCTTTTATAGACACATAAACAACTTCCTCTGTATTAGTTTCATCTAATTTATCATCATTAGATTCCTCATCAGCAATTAGACATGTCTTTTTATCTCTTCTTCTGAAGTCTCGGTGTCCTCTGTAATGATTATCTTTCTATCTGTCATCTCGGTAATCTCTCTTTTCAGTGGATTCTTTGTCAGGACAATTAGAAGCCATATGTCCTATTCTATCATAGTTAAAACATTTCAAAGGCAACTTTCCTTTGTACTTACCTTTTCCTTTCGGTAGCCTTCTGGCTAATAGTGCTTCAAACTCTTCTTGCTTTCTGATTTCTTCATAAAGTTTGTGTACCTCCTCCATGTTTTTGCAAAATCTTTCACTTTCTCCACTATGATTCCCTTTAGAGCACTTATACTTTCTATCATTGCAATCATCAAATTCATCAAGATGAAAACAACTAAATGCAGACTCAATTTTATTTACCGAAGACCCACTATTATCAAAGTTACTTAACTCAAATGCATGTAGCTTACCAATAGTAGTATCCAAAGAAACTGGCATATTGGGTACAGACCTCAATTCATTGATTGCAGAGACTTGGATTGCATAAGCTAGTAGAAGGGTTCTTAACAACTTACTTGTTATATCCTTTTCTTCAATAGTTCCACTTACTCCTTTGATTTGATTGATAATTTCTTTTAGTCTTGTACTGTACTGAGTTATGTTCTCATCTTCATTCATTCTCATAGATTCAAGTTGTCCTCTTAGACTATCCACTTTTTCTCTTTGAACATGTTCATCACCACCATACATAGATATGAGCTTGTCCCACATTGCTTTTGCATCATTGCAACCTTCTAGATCATTAAACTCTAAGTCGGTCAATGTAGATGTTATTTCAATCATTGCTTGAATATGTTCTTGCTTTGCCTTTATCTCTTCCATTGTCAATGGATAGGTGCTAGGTGTAATGAAATCATTCTCCAGATAATATACAACATATTCTCCAATTCCTAATAGGTGCAGCTTCATCCTTTTCTACCATGTAGAGAAACTTGACTTGTTCAACTTCAGTGCATCCCTCTTATACATCTTTGCTTCAAGTACCTTTAAAATTTTCTTCCGGAGTCCAAAGCTCTGATACCAATTGATAGTTCTAATACTAATTGTTAAGTACAAATGCCAAGCTAACAAGATGAGAGAGGGGGATTTAATCATACAAACTTAAACTTCCATGAAATCAACAGATTCAACCTCGGTGGCTTTAACAGATATATGTAACCAAAACTGTAAAACATGCAAACTCATAAATAGATAACATCACAACACATTCAACACCATATTTAACGTGGAAACCCAAATAGGGAAAAACCATTGTGGGATTTCAGACCCACTAAGAAATATACTCTTCTAGAGTATGCTTGGTTAAAAGCAAATCCTGTTAAAGATTGCAAACACATTGCTAGATGTGACCCGGTTAAGGGATTTCCCTCAAATCTGTTAGGATCTCCACCTTGTTAGAAGTGACCTTATTAAAGGGTTTCAAACACTCAATCAAAATTTCACCTTGCTAGAGGATTTACAAATAAGACTGTTAAGTCTACTCAGTTAAGAGATTTTCTGTCACTTACAAATAAATAACAGTAATGAGTATGTTTGCAACTTTGCATCTAAAATGCTAAAGTAGATTCTTATTTGTTCAATACAATCTAGTCATAAGACTTATCTTGTCCCTCTGCTGGGCTCCTTACTCTGTTATTCAAACAGGTCTTCAAGCTTCTATGCTCGGTAATCACTATGTAGCATCCCTATGCTTACATTTGCCCGCATACATTGTTTATCAACAGTACCTTATTTATAAACAATTTGCTAACCGCTTAATCTCCTTGATCACATTTCCCATGATCAATCTTAGCCATCAGATCTTCAAACTTGACTAGGTTCAATGTATCCTTCGATCAAAAAATGTTTTACCTTGCCTTGGAACTTGCATACATTTCTTGGAACTTGTGCTAGGGTATTGCGGTTGAATCTGAGCTGTAGATCTTCTTGTCGATCTTCCATTGCCATAGATTCTTAACAAACTTTATACACATTTTATCAATCATTTAATCATAACCAGCTCATCAGCTTCCATCATTAAATAATGCATGTATACATCCAATGTATTCTGTTATTACTCAGTTGCAACTTGGTAAATACTAAACTTCACTCAGTAGACATTCCGCCTTCATTAACCAATAGCGATAACCTTAGGGTTTACTGACTAGGCTCCTTGCTCGGTAACATAGTATAGTATTAACCTTACAAACAATAGCATATGTAGGATATCAAAACAATCTAAACAACATGATCTCATCATTGTCTAACTCGGTAATAGTTGCCCATTGAATAACTTATTCCTCCCCTTATTCATCACATTCTTTCTGTGTCTTTTACGGACATCTTAATTCTCTTCAAAACATACTTCTTAAGATATGGCAACATCATATTAAATCAGAAAATCAATTTCTTGACATTAATGGTGAAGATAGTAAACATCCTTAATCAGTTATATCCATAATTATCAACAACCTTCTCAATATCCTAATTGAAATGCCAACAATCTCTTATTGTCTGTTATAATGCCAACAATCTTTTATTGTCTGTTATAATGCCAACATGATAGACATCAAATCAGGAGTGGGCTCAGATTGAGAGAGGAGCACAACCTTGGAGGTGAAGGGAGGATCCTTTGATGGAATCTCCTCGAATGAGACATCCATGTCTACTAAACTCCTGTGAGAAGTTAAATTCATCACCCCGACCTTACCCCCTCCCAAACTCAGCTCACTACTCACACCAACTCTATCCTTAGGGTTATGAACACTAGGGAAATCACCACTAGAGTTTAGGCTTGAAAATTTCATTTCCGGGGGGACCTCAAGACCATCATCTTCCATAGGAGATGATAGGTTGTTGTCCAGATTAGTCTTATTAGTTAACACACTAGGACCATTTGCCCTAATTTTTTCCAATGCTAGTTGTTGTGCATTTTTCCTCCTTCTTTTCTTAGAGTTTTTCCCTACAATCTAAAATTCCTCCTGTGGATTCTCATTTATCTTCTTTAAAGCATTTGAGATTGCAGAATGGGGGGTGAGGGGAACACCAGAGCTACTAGAATTGAACACTTTTCCATCTTCCAGAGGTTTAGAATTTTCCCCTTTTAATAGGTTATTGATTTTTTTACTAATACCTTTGAGCTTATCCATATTCGGGATCATTTCATTAATAGGTAACGGGTTGTTGGAATGATTGTGAGGTCTATCCGAGCCCTTCTAGTTTTATTAATAATTGGGCAATTCCTACGGATATGCCCTTCTTTCCTGCATAAAAAGAGCACATTCACCCCACCAAGGATTTCAATAGGGAAAACCACGACTTCTTTCTCAAGATTAATATTAACCAATTTGGGGAAATCACACCTAGGATTAAGAGATATCAAAACCCTAGCATCTAAATGAGGAATGAGTGAGGATGAGTTATCAACCCAAATAGCTTTTCCTATCAGTTCCAGGATTTGGGGTATGAATTTCCACAAGAGCGAAGGCACTTCTCGGATTAGAACCCATCTGGGGCATGCGAGTGCAAGAATTTCTTCATTAACCGCTTTAGGTGTCCATTCTAGGGCATGAAATGTGCATTTTCCAATAGACCAGTATTGTTTATTAAGAACTTCTTTCTGCATTTTATGATCTTTAAAAACAATAACAAACAATCATTTTTGAATGAGTCTACAGAACAATACTAAATAACGTAATTTAGTATTCCAAACATTCCTAATCCAATCATCAATGAATTTACGAGTAGGGCATTATCCACATCCACAGTAGCAAAGAAAATAGCAATATCCCTAAGCCTATCCTTTTTCAAATTGATTTCATTACACATTAGTTCATTAGGAAAGATGGAGATAGATTCCCAGGCTGAGTGAGGGTCCTTACCTTCTCCACAAGGGCTGCCATTAGAGTTTGAGACAAACCTCGTGCCTTTGCTAATAGAGGAAGAAGATGAATTAACCGCATCCTTGAATGATTTAGGTTTAAGTGAGGCATTATTGTTAAGTTTTGCATCACCTCCGGAGGAGTTCTCCATTAAATTGCATTAATCGCCCACACAAGGGAAGGCAAAGAGAACTGACGGCGAAGAGGAAGCCCTGCACACAATACAATAACTGATCTTACCTATGTGGGAGGCCTGCATGCACCCCTACGTCAGCATCTGCTGCTCTGCATCCGAGGTCCAAACCCTAGGTCTAGGCCAAGTTGCAGAGCATCGATCAATTCTCACACTCAATTCAATATTCTTCATTAAATTTGATTTAGTTAATGTACATGCATTTAATAATTTATTTCTAATTAAGTTCTGATTAATTTTTTGTGTGTGTGCATGTAGGTACATCTTGTAACCAGGCTTTTAATTGTGGAGATCTAATTTAAAATCTCTAGATCACTTTTGAAACTATGGAGATCTAATTTATCTAGATCGCTTTTGAAACTGCTTTTAATGTCTTAGATTGTATCAAACTTATATAATACTTTAGATTTCAGAATATTGAGTTAGACTTCAATATATAGATTTAAGACGTGTGGATCTTGAAACTTTTAAATTTGAGATGTGGATGAAGCTAAATTATTATATATTCAAGGGATGCACCTGGATTAAACTTTTTTATATAAGCTTTTAGTATGTATATATGTGTGCATGTACATGGTTATTTTAGAAATTATCAATTGCTTTGAATTAAATTTTTAATGTATACAATGTGTGTGTACACATGTTATTTTGAAAAATATCAAAATTGCAAGTGTTTTATTTTTAATGTATATATATGTACATGTGTACAAGTGTGCTATTTTTATAAATATCAATTGCTCATGTGTATATGTGTTCAATTGCACTTGCTTCATTTATTTTTAATGTATTTATTTGTTTTTTGTATCATGTACGTACACATACACATGTATATAGATTTAGATTAAAAATAAATGAAATTTACATAGCTCCAGATGATTATAAATAAATAAATATATGTATAAATATAATATCCATGAAACACATGTATGTATGTGTACTAGAAGTGAACACTTGAACATAAAACAGATACACACACACACACACACACACACATATATGCATACATACATACATATATAGATACATACATATATATATATACATACATACATACATACATATATATATACATACATACATACATACATACATATATATATATATACATACATGTATATATATACATATACATACATGTATATATATACATATACATACATGTATATATATATATATATATGTATATATATATATATATACACACATATATATATATGTATATATATATATATATATATACATATATATATATATGTATATATATATATATGTATATATATATATATATATATGTATATGTATGTATATGTATATATATACATGTATGTATATATATATATGCATGTATGTATGTATGTATATATATATATGTATGTATGTATGTATGTATGTATATATATATATATATGTATATATGTATGTATGTATATATATATATATGTATGTATGTATGTATGTATATATATATATATATGTACGTATGTATGTATATATATATGTATATATATATATATATGTATGTATGTATGTATGTATATATATATATATATATGTATGTATGTATGTATGTATATATATATGCATGTATGTATGTATGTATATATATATATGTATGTATGTATGTATATATACATGTATGTATATATATATATATATCACATGTACACGTGCATATATGTATATCAAGTCTAGATGTGTGATGTTCAACAAGTCCACATGTGGTCAACATGAAATATAATCAAAGTATACACGAAAATAAACAAGTCCATGTGTACACATGTACATCAAGTCCATGCTCAAAATGAAATATATAATCAAAGTGCACAAAATAAACAAGTCCCATGGGATGAAATGATCAAATGTTAATAAACTTCATGAAACATGTAACAAATCTAGCCCCTAAAATGAAGACGACTGTAAGCCCTAAATCATTCTAGATTCCTCTTCAAGCCACATGGACGAAGAGGAGAAGATCCACTCTGCAAGACAAAAATGTTTAAGTTTGTGAGAGTTCTACGTAGTTCATGTTCATATATATATATATATATATATATATATATATATATATATATATATATATATATATATATATATATATATATATATATATATATATGTGTGTGTGTGTGTGTACATGAGTAGGCTCATCTCCTCTAGACTCCATTGAGGGCTATGCATCTCTAGGTGCTATAGGGGCATTCGATGGCACTGGTATCTCATGCTATATAGTACATGTACACATATATATAGATCAAGATCAATGATTTAAAATAGAAATTTAAATTAAATTTATATTTAAAATGTTCATTTTGAACTAGATATAATTTAATGTTCATACACATGTACCTGACTCAGATCATCTCCTCTATGGATTGTATTCGGGGCGACATCAACAAAAACTCCACTATCAACAAGATCTTGCAAGGTATTTAAAAAAGAGTTGCACATGTCAATTATATGCACGCATGTACATATATTATATAATATACAAATTAATTTAATTTTTAAATAAAAACTCTGAAACTTGTATGAATTTTTTTTAAATTTAAATCAACATTAGAAAACTAACAAGAGGATCAGGATGATCATATGGCCCATCTGAATGTAAACTCATCTTGATGGTCGTGTCGAGCTGTACAACAAAATTAATTAAATCTAGATATTAAATCAACTGTATGTTGTTTATTTATTTATTTAAAATATCATGTAAGTTTGATGGACAAAATTAATTAAATCTCTATATATATAAATTAAGATAGAGAGTCAACGTACTGAATCTCTCTTCTCATCCACAACAACTGATGCCAGAGGAGTTGCACTTACCATAGTGGCAGGTGGATAATCCGACGTGGAAGTTAGTGTCATAGTGGCCCCAAACATGGGCTGGAGACATGTACATGTGTAAATAGTGAAGACAAATAGATAGAGAGATCTATATAAATTATGTAAATTTAAATATATATATATATATATATATATATATAGTGCAAACTGTATGTATGTACTGGATCTCCCCATACCTATTTACCACATAAATCATGATCTATGGGATGATCATTGGCACAAAGAAAATAGACATATGAACCAGTATTATCATGATCAGTGGATGCTCCCTGTGCAGCTGAAGAGGATGGACCATGATGTGAACTCGAAGCAAGGTCTGGACCATCACAAGGCCCATAGCATAGTCGATGGCAACTCGTACAAAAATGAGGTGTTGATGTACATGGAATGGTTGTACTCATGTCAACAACATCCTCACCAGTGTCAATGTCACCATGGTCCAATAAATCAGTTGTCTGCTAACTAAGGCTACTAGTGAGTGTGGTCAATGAGTCCAATGTGGAGATAATAGAACATTGATGAACAGTCATAGGTATAACAAGCATAGGAGCCACAATGGTCTAGCGATGGGCAGGTCTATCGGGGTCAATACGTACCCCCAACCTATCCTGTGGCATGCCACCACCAACACCCTGGAATGCTCTAATATCAAAATAATTGGACTTTAAACCCAAAATAAACTCTACATATAATTTTCTCAAGAAGTATAAAGGGCACTCTAAGTTGGCATGTGGTGGGGTGTCAAATACCATCTGCCATTGATCCCAAAAATTATCAGCCATGCTCTGATGTGTACACCACCCCATGGATATGCGAGATTTGTTTGGTGGAATGGGTTCACCTGTGATGGGGTTTGAAAAATATGGAACAAGGTGAGATTTTTCTATTCTTAGGTTCAAAATATCCTTATAGGAGAGGCCATCAAAATAAAACCAACGTCTCTCCTCTCTCCATGCTCGATGTGAATCGAGCTTTGCATCTATAGACCTAACTACATCAATAATGTTTGATGCAAAATGGTGCATGTGTGGGGATATATATGGTGCTCTAAGGATCTCATTAACTTTTCCCTGTATGAAAACAACATTCTCATCAATAATGGCTCAAAATCAAGCCTTAGCAGAATCAGGAGGTGGAGGATGATGATCGGGTGGGGGTGGAGGTGGAGGAGGGGGTGGGGGTGGGGGTGGAGGTGGAGGTGGTGCACAATGGGCAGGGTCATGTAGGGGGGGTTGAGGCCCTGTTGCATTAAGCAAATCTTCTAAATCAAACACGTCCATGTGATGATGTGTATGTAATATAAGCTCTGCATATATATATATATATATATATATATATATATATATATATTTGTGTGTGTGTGTGTACACATACATTTAATTAAAAATCAAATAAAAATTTAAAATCTAACTTTTGAAACTAAAACATGAATTTAAATTACAAATAATTTTAAAACATGTACAATCTACATATATATATACATTGTAAACATATATACATATACAAGCTCTACAGATAGATAAATGATAAAAAAATTAATGTGTACATATGAAATCAAGAACATGCATGTTTTTACATATAATATGATCATGTATAAGAATTTAAAATTTAACATCTATGAAATTGTTTGTAATTAATCATCAAGTGACACACATGACTTAAGGGGATTGGCCTAAAGTTAGGACATGTGGCTTAAGGGGATCAAACTAGAAATAAGATAATTTTGGCTTAAGGGGATAGGCCTAAATAGGTCGTAATTAAATTTAGCATCTACAAATTTTGTAATTAATCATTTAAGACACACAACTTAAAGGGATTGGCCTAACTAGGACAAGTGGCTTAAGGGGATAGGCCTAATTAGGATGTATGTGGCTTAAGGGGAAGAAACTTTAAATAGGAGACACATGTGGCTTAAGGGGTATGGTCGTAATAATATACATGTTAAAAGGGTGTACATGACCTCGTAATTTCATGTACACACTCGTAATTTCATGTACGCGCATTTCCTAATTACATGTG
Source organism: Cryptomeria japonica (assembly GCF_030272615.1). Classification (NCBI taxonomy): domain Eukaryota; kingdom Viridiplantae; phylum Streptophyta; class Pinopsida; order Cupressales; family Cupressaceae; genus Cryptomeria; species Cryptomeria japonica. The sequence continues at coordinate 620,373,683 of NC_081414.1, read as the reverse complement.
TCTTAAGGGGACATGGTCGAAATTAAATTTAATTTGATCATAATTACTTAATAAATTGAATATATAGTTAATAGGACCTATTACATGCTATTTAATATATGGCATTTAATAATATATATAGTTAATAGTTCCTAGTATGTTAAAAGGGGAATTGTCATAATAGTACGTTAAGAGGCCCGTATGGTTGTAAATAGTTAATTTAATGTACTTAGAATAGGAATTTTAAATTTAGCATCTACAAATTATAGGATGTATGTGGCTTAAGGGGATAGGCCTAAATTATAGGATGTATGTGGCTTAAGGGGACATGCCTAAATTATAGGATGTACGTGCATTTCCTGATTACATGTGTCTTAAGGGGACATGGTCAAAATTAAATTAAATTTGATCATAATTAAGTTTAATAAATTGAATATGTAGTTAATAGGACCTATTACATGCTATTTAATATATGGCATTTAATAATATATATAGTTAATAGGTCCTAGTATGTTAAAAGGGGAATTGTCGTAATAGTATGTTAAGAGGCTCATATGGTTGTAAATAGTTAATTTAATGTACTTAGAATAGGAATTTCAAATTTAGCATCTACAAATTATAGGATGTATGTGGCTTAAGGGGACAAGCCTAAATTATAGGATGTATGTGGCTTAAGGGGATAGGCCTAAATTATAGGATGTACATGCATTTCCTAATTACATGTGTCTTAAGGGGACATGGTCAAAATTAAATATAATTTGATCATAATTAAGTTTAATAAATTGAATATATAGTTAATAGGACCTATTAAATGCTATTTAATATATGACATTTAATAATATATATAGTTAATAGATCCTAGTATGTTAAAAGGGGAATTGTAGTAATAGTATGTTAAGAGGCCCATATGGTTGTAAATAATTAATTTAATGTACTTAGAATAGGAATTTCAAATTTAGCATCTACAAATTATAAAATGTATGTGGCTTAAGGGGATAGGCCTAAATTATAGGATGTATGTGGCTTAAGGGGACAAGCCTAAATTATAGGATGTACATGCATTTCCTAATTACATGTGTCTTAAGGGGACATGGTCGAAATTTAATTTAATTTGATCATAATTAAGTTTAATAAATTGAATATATAGTTAATAGGACCTATTACATGCTATTTAACAGGCCATTATGGTTGTAATTAGTTAATTTCATGTACTTTGAATAGGAATTTCAAATTTAGCATCTACAAATTTTGTAATTAATCATTTTAAGACACATGACTTAAAGGGATTGGCCTAATTAGGATGTATGTGGCGTAATACCATCTGCCTAGATTATAGGATGTATGTGGAAAGTAAAGGAAAGAAGAACTACTTTAAATATAGGACACACATGTGGCTTAAGGGGATCATTTTAAATAAATAATTACGACTGGGATCCCCTTAAGACACGTGCATGTCCTAATTTTATATGTGTCTTAAAGGGGTCCCCTTAAGACTTGGTCAAGTAATTCTATTTAATTTGATCGTAATTACTTAATTTCATATATAGTTAATAGGACCTATTATGGTATTTAATATATGACATTTAATAATATATATAGTTAATAGGTCCTAGTATACATTAAAACGGGTATGATCGTAATAGTATGTTTTAAGAGGGGTATAGGCATAATTAGTTAATTAGTTAATTTCATGTACTTAGAATAGGAATTTTAAATTTAACATCTACAAATTTTGTAAATAATCATTTAAGACACTTGACTTAAGGGGATGGACACATGTACACAATATATGAGATCTTATATGGTCAAGTTGGGTCATAAGGGGTACATGTTGTGTACATAAATGTTAAAAAGGTGGCATGTGTGTGACGGGCCTTTAGGACCACATTGTGTTGTAAGGGGTCACGCATGTGTTCTAACACATGCGTGACCCCTTAGGACCACATATGAGCCCTTTTAACATCCTATACTTAGTGTATACAATATACCCCAGCTACTAGGATGGTAAAAGGGGTCATATGTGGTCCTAAGGGGTCACACATGTGTTCTAACACGTGTGACCCCTTAGGACCAAATTATGACCCATTAGAACACAATGTGGTCCTATTAAAGGCTCGTCACACACATGCACACATTATAACTCATGGTATAATATAGACATGGCTCAAACTAAATTATAGGACAAATATGGCTTAAAAGGGGAATGAATTTGAAAATAGGAGGTGGCTCAAGGGGATACACGCATGTGTTCTACAATGTACATGTGTGACCCCTTAGGACCACATATGACCCCTTAGGGTGAACAGTGTGATCCTATGAGGTCATATTACACATATACATGGTCATAGAAGGGGTTGAAAGCATGAGTTAGTTCACGTGTGCATGTGTGACATGCCATTCTAGGACCACATTGTGTTCTAAGGGACAATCATATATGTGATCCTAAGGGATTGAGCACGCATGTGTTAGAACACATGTGTGACCCATTAGGACCACATATGAGCGGGCTAAATTAACATCCTAGTAGTTGGGGTATAATTGTATACCCCAACTAAGTTAGGATGTTAAGATGGCTCATATGTGGTCCTAAGGGGTCATGCATGTGTTCTAACACATGTGTGATACCTTAGGATCACATATATGACTCCTTAGAACATAATGTGGTCATAAAGGCCCATCACACATGTGTTCAACCCCTTAGGACCATGTACATATATGACCCCATGGGATCATGCACAGTGTCCTAAGGGGTCATGTATGTGGTCCTAAGGGGTCACACATGTACATTAGAATGTGCATGCATGACCCCTTAGGACCACATACATGACCCCTTTGGACACTGTGGCTGATCCTCTGGGGTCATATGTGGTCATAAGGGGTTGGACGTGATGTGATCCTATGTGGTCATCAGGGGTATGTTGTATACAATTTAGATGTTTTAAATAGTTTCATTTTTGTTGTAATTTTTCGGTTTTGGTTTTCATTTTCATTTTTGTTTTGATCTTGTAAATTAAATGTTTTGGTTTTGATTTCTTTTTTGGTTTTGGTTTCGTTTCAAGGTTTTCAACATTTTTATTAAATTTATTCGTTTAAAAAAAATCCTAATCTAATCAATTCATACAAAAAATTCAAACTAAATTTAACTAATTTTTAAACTAAAAACATACTTTTCTAATGAAAAAAATAATTAGTAAGCTAAAAAACATTTTTTTCTAACAAAAAAATAAATTTAAAACTAAAAATCATTAACAAAAAAAATAATTTTTAAACTAAAAATCTAATTTTTTAACTAAAAAAATAATCTAAATATGAATTATTGAATAAAAATGGGTGTTAAGCATACCTGGAAGACTTGAAGGCGGGTTGCTGGCAATTTCTAGGAGGGCTCCACTCCTTCAATCGGGATCCTGTATGGCAAAAATCAACCCCATTTCGTTTAATTTTTTTTTTATATATTCGAAACAGGATCCCGTGTTGAAATGAAATGAGATCCCGTTTCATTTCAACATGGGATCCCATATCGTTTTCAACACGGGATCCTATTTGGTGTTCTAGGCTCGGGATTCCGGGGCTCATGAGATCCCGTTTGGTTTTAGGCTTGGGATGCCAAGAGTAAATGGGATCCCAATTCATCTCCTATTCTTTCCGCCCGATTTCCACTTTTTAAATAAGTCCAAAACTTCCTCATTAAGTGGACACAACTTCTTGCACTTACCCCATGAGTCTACTACATATATTAAAAATCTTATAAAAAATTATTATGATTTGATTGTGGTTAGGGTGGTCAGACATACACCTACTTATTATCTTTTTCTTGAAATATTAGTACTACTGCATTGAAATTTCAAATTTCCATCAAATAGATTTATTTTTTTCAAAAAACAACTAGTAGCTTAGAAACTACATTCAATTTTCTATAGAATCTATTCTTACATATTTTTAAAATAATGTTCACAACTTATTTAATTTTTATGTCAATTTGCTTAACTCTATTTTTCTATAATTTCATTGTCACTTAAGGGCTTGTTTTGGTCCACCATGATCCTATGCATACCCTCTACTAATGAGTTACTTTGTCTGTCACTGGGAGCTAGGATTAATGCTTTTGAGAATTTTTTAAATAAATCATTTTCAATATCAACAAGCTCATACATATTATCAAAATCATTAGAATCAACATTGTTAGCATGAACAACATCATCATCCATTTCTTCATCAAGATTAATAAAAATAGGATCTCTAATAGGAATAGAGCATGAACCATCATTTTTCTTAAGAATTTTTAATCTTGGTGATTTAGGTAGAACTTCCTCCCTAGGGTTAAGAGAATGCTAGACAAATGGGACCAAGTAAATATTTGGTGTCTTCAGGGAGGAAATGGTTTGAGAAGCAATTTCACAAGCCTTAGCACGTTGTCTCCATCATCATTCTCTTGCACAACAATTTCTTTTAGGTATAGCCAAGGGTTGTGAAGGTTTAGGATCAATGGATATAGGCTCTGTGTCTTCCTTTAAAGGAGGAGGAATGGGAGAAGGTCTACTAGGTTGTAAAATAGGAGATGTCGAGTTCTTTCCTTTGTAAGATGTAGGAGGTGGGATTGTGGCATATACTGGAGGAAAGGAGGTGTAGGAAGGATACCAAGTCCATCAAGAGGAGGAGGAATAGGTATAGAATCTCTAGTCTTCCTCAAAGATAAGATCATCTCATTTTTTCACCCTTGATAAGATAGAAAAAGAGCATCACTTCAAGGCTCAAGAGGCTCAAATTGTTTAGGCCAAAAGTAATCAAGGATGACATCTCCACGCCTCATCATGGTTTGGTACATGCTATGATTGATAGTTACGACAATGCCATTATGAGAGAATTTTAGACATTTATGAATAGTATAAGGGGTCACTTTCATGGAAGAGAGTTAAGGATGTCACAACTTCACATGAAATTGATCCGATGTAGGAATGATAGCAAAAGTCACATCTAAGGTACCAAGCTCAATGAGAAGTGTAGTAGAACCAATTGTAGGGAAAGAGAAACCATCATACACCTTGACCATTACATCAAATTTATCATATGTTACTTGATGCAATTGTAAACTATGGAGATATTCTTCAGTGACCACATTCACCATACACACTGGATCAATGAGTGCCCTATGTGAGAGCTTATCTTTGATATTTTTAGTGATATATATAATGGGTCAATGCATCAATAGTCTCACTAGGATCAAAGGTGATGGATAAGTCTTGAGGAGGTATTGGTTTGTCAACAAGGTTCACAATATTATAGGACTCAACACCAAGGTCATCGGGAGAGTATACAAGAGGTTCATAATCAACCACATTAGTAGAATGAGAAGGAAAAGGATTAGTAATAATTTGGAGGTTTTTCTTAGGAGGAGATACAAATTTATTTTCTTTGTCATTCACATCGGCTACAAATATGATATTGTTATCAATAAAGTCTTAAATCCTATTCCTTAAGGTATAACACTTTTCAGTATCATAACTGGGTTGACGATGATATTGGAAAAATATTTTGGAATCATGAAAAGGTGGCAAATTTTTGGAGGTATCAATTTTTCTTGATGGGAGGAAGTTTCAACACATTTTCATTTATCAATTTTGTCCTTATGTTATGCAAAGACTCAGAAAGAGGAGTAAATTATTTTTTAAAGTATTTGGATAAAGGGGCCACACTTGATGTCATGGTTGTCACTTGATTATTGAATCTTTATGTATCCCTTCTTTGGTTTAAACTTTGTAGAAGATTGTTTAGCACTCCCATTTATCTTGATGTATCCCTTGTTCAGTTTAAAATTAGAGTTTTTGTGAAATCAACCTCTAAACTTTTGTAATTCAATTAAAAATGAGATTTTTGAATGGAAATTTGAATTTTAAAATGCATAAATAATCAGATCTGGAATAATGAATCCAAATTAGGAAACCCAAAAGTTCAATTTTAGAATTATAAATTAGGGTTTGTGTGAATTTAATAGCTAAATTTATGTAATTCAATTGGAAATAAAACTTGTAAGTGTAAATTTGAATTTGAAAATGTATGAACAATTAGATCTGAAAACATAAATTAGAAATTAATGTGTGAGATGTCAGGTTCACTAAAATGTGATGGGGTGAAAATTAGGGTTTCACCATCACATGTGATAAAACCACTAATTTTGTTTAATTACCATCACATTAGGGAGAGATAGGAATTTGATAGATCTAAGCCTAATAGACCAAGATTCTAATTTGGTTCTAGTCCTCCTAAATGGGGCTCTTCTTTCCCTAAAATTGAATTCTATTTTTGAATTGTAAGAGATTAGTGTGAAATAGTGAATTATGAAGAGATTATGCATAAACAATTAGCTACAGTATGGAGCCACAAACTTGGATTTGAGAAAAATAATATGATTTGAATCTGCTCATCAAAATTTGGCCTAAATTGTTGGGACTGTGGTGGTGGTCACCTTGGTCCTCCTAACTTTTTGTCATCCAAAGGGGAACCTGTTCGTCTCTAGGAATTTTGTCATTTCTCATAAACGCTTCTCTATACTTGTTCTTACACACAACAAAAAGGGGACAATTGTTGGGAATAGGGTTTTGCCTTAGGTCAAACCTCGGTTTTGGAATTAACCATGAAATAAAATTGAAATGTAAATGAAAAATTACAGTAGAATGCTTTCCTTTTAAGGGAAAGGTAGAAAATGTCTGAAGCACTAATGATATACTTTAAATGAATTTTTGTTTCTCTTCACAAGGAATTAGGGTTTCATGTAGATAGTCTTCATAAAACATAGAACATGAATGTCATCTCCAATGCTTGAATCTTGACTTCACTTCTACTCCAATGCTTGATAGAAGACTGATTGCTTGCTCACTTGAAATCGCTAGAGTGTAATTGAGGCCTTGATTTTTTGAATTAGGTTTTGAAATGAGAGGGGTAGACCTCCTTTTATACTTGTTGGTCAAAAAAATTAAAATAAATTTCTAACACAAGTTGACATGGGATCTAGGTCCCCACCCAAATTGGGTGATCGTTATGAGGCCCCAAAATGGGCCCTTTTTTAGAGGACCATTGCACCCAACACCATGGTCTTGGAAATTAGAGCTCCATAATCAAGGGGAGTTAGAAAAGATAATGAAAATTTGTGTTTGCTAATTGGTGTGAGAAGAATCAGAGCTTTAGTTAGGCCTTAGAGGACGAATGCCAAAGTGAGGCCTAAGTGAAGATAAAATTATACGTGAGTACAATTTAGGATGCTACACTTGTGAGGAAACATTTACATTCTATAAACAAAGGTTTATGATAAGCTATTATCTACATTATGCACCATCCCATAACATCCCATGGCATATGATCTACGTTTTTTATTAAGGTAAGCAAGGTTTTGAAAGGACTCATAACCTTGTACAAAGAGAATGATAGATCATGAAGTACAACAAGACGCCAAAGAACAATCAAGAGAAGCAAGAAGGAAACGACACAAGACAAAGCTTAACACAACCTCACAAACTACCAATCCCTAAATCGAAATGGTTAAAATAATTCTAAATGTTTTTAATCAACTCTAGTACCAAGATCCATCTTCCTTAACCTATGTTACCAGAAACATGAGGGGAAAGGACCATTTCGTGTTTTGACGGTTAAAACGGGTTTCTGATCGCGAAACAATCGTTTCTAAGTCGTTCGACAGTTGTAGTTAGCTGTGAAGGAGTTTGTAGCAAAAATATATACCACTTTTTGGGCTTGGCACTATCTATTGCATCCTTTTAGGCTTTTCACTTATCACTTGCACGAGTTAACCAGTAATTTTTCATGCATATATATTTAATACTTTTTTAGTACTGGTTGACATGTTGGTTTTCAACTAAGCTAAGTAGACAAACACAAGTAGATTTTTCAAATGGGACTAGCAGCAACCCTTCTTTGGTCAGTCTATGAAAATACTCTAATGTTTTAGCAGTAAATTATGCAGCCATGGACGGACAAATGCATAGTAGACCCACTAAGCAGACAATGAAAGGAGGAGAAGAAGAGTAAAGCTACATGAATGATAAATTTGTCGAAATGATCGAGATGAATGCAAATTAAATATTTGAGGTCCTTGTCTTAGGGTATTTCATGGATTTATGAACTTATTTCTATAAAGTATTTAATATTTGCTTAACATTTGTTTGAATCTTGAATTTTTTAATTTTAATTTTCTTTTATATTTTATTTTTTATAAAATAATTATTTATATTTTAATTTTAAAAAAAACTATTATTTTTCTATATATATAACACGATTATACAATTAATATTAATTTTAAATTAAATATATATGTACGTGGGTCAGCCTTAAACCACACACACTAACCAACATGTTAAGTTAAAAGAATGCTAGTCAACTCTGAGTGTTTAACACTTCTAAGCCTAGAAATGTATTCTTAATGTGACCATACACCTTAAGCAACATATTAAGCCGAGAAAATGTCAATCAACTGTAAATGTTTAATATTTTTAAGTCTAAAATTATAAACTTAATGTACCTGATTTAAACCATCCCATATATTTATAACATTTCACGTATCTTGTTTCTCATAACATAGCCCTTAACTCCTTTTATATGTCAAGGTATGTATAGCCACAAAAATAATGCTAAGAATATTGGTGCGTATGCGTATGTCCGAATAAATGCATAGTCCAAAAAGAAAATTCCCACTAGAACTTTTCTGAAAGGTTTAATAAGACAAGAAGTGGACCAGAAGGCTGTAATGAATATAGAAGTGCCACGGATTTATTTGAGAAACATCTAGAGGCGTTCTGTGCTCCATTTCCTCGTTAAAAATCGATAAAAAAGCCCATCATATTCTCTGATTCATCATATTCACATTCTGCGTCTGCTTTCTGAGAATCTCACTCTCTTTACGCGCAGGCTCGTACTCATTCCTTCTTTAATCGTCGTTGGTTTTTTTTTAAAGCTCATAATTACCGCAACTTTATCTGGTCTAATATTCTTTGAGATTGTTATACGTTTTGTTCCATTATAATGCACCTTTTCCATATTCTATTATGATGCCCACCTCGCAAGATTCTGTGTGCTCTATAAGAAATCCCATTAAACACCTCATTCGGCAATACTTTGAAGTGTAAAGAGTTGGGTTGCTTGGAATACACAGAAATGGCTGACTGTGCTGTTGTATGTTTTGCTAATCCTATAGCCATGGACTGCGAGGAAATTTATCGTGCCTGTAAAGGTATTGCTCATTCTACTGAAAGAGAGTTTTTTAGTTTCTAGGTCATTTAAGCAGGTAATCATATATATATATATATATATATATATACTAGTTTGTAGGTTGTTATATATGTATCATATGTTCGTTGAAGGTAATTGCATGTATAGTTCAGTGGTAGAGTATTTCAGTAGTAAATGAAAGGTCTCACGTCTGAGTTTTAGTAGGTCTATGAAAAAGGTTCAATATAGCAACAAAGTCGAGTCAGGTTAGGAGCTCCAAGTATCTATAGAGTGGGGTAAGGGAGGTGTTGAAAATAAGTCACACCTGAACCAAACATGTATTAGTCACAAAACAACTAATAGCTCAACAGTAGATCTCTCTTATAACAAATGGAGATGGAAGCTCCTTGGTATGAGTCCTAGTTAGTTCATGAAAAGATCAACAAAAATTATATAAAACATGTCATCTTCTTCAATAGAATATGATAATAGTTTTGTTTGTATATATTTCTTCTTAATACTGGTGTTATTTCTCTTAATTTTAATATGGTATGATTTAGCTTGGGTACAAAATTTTATCTGTTGTAGTTGAATGAAAAGGTATTAAAACATTCTTTTGCAACTTGAAAGCCCTTATTCAAAGCCAAAGTAGTCAAACAAAAGAAAAATAACTATAATTAGCCTTAAAAAGGAAGAAAAAGGATATATTTTGGAGTTATTTAGATTTGTTGAGAGGAAAAGGATTTTAGAACTATGCATTCTATTTGGGAGAGAATAAAAATAATGTTGTTACTATTAATTCAAATTAATTGGAATTGCAAGCTATGTAAAAGATTAAAAAATCATCCAACTATTTTAATAAACATTAGATGCATTGGGGTCATCATTGTACATTTGAAAAGATTGAAAGAGGATATATAGTTTCCTCAACATGTTCTCATTGGTGATGGTGGTGGAGGAGAGGTGCTTTAAATCTCAAAAGGGGTATGGGTGTGTTCATTTGTTAGTTTTACCAGTGTTTGGCTATAAGAAATATGCTGGAGATAACTATGCATCCAACATCTACATGTGCCAATATACTTTCATGAATTTGAAGAGTTGATAACCCTAATTTAATTTGTTGAAATATCACAATAACAAATAACAAATTTATTAAAATTGATTATATCTTTTAAAACTATATAATATATATAAACAACACTCTCCAAATAAAATTGAAATTAAACTACAATTCCATATATGAACTTTAACCCTTAATCTACTTATTACCTCTAAATTTTAATATTAATCTTAAATCATAATAATTCTATTCTACAATTAATAAGATAATAGATTAATACCATTTAAGTGCAATATATGTAAGCCCAATCTTTTAATCTTGTATTTGCTTGGCTGAACAGGCCTTGGAACTGATGAAGAAAAGATTGTGGAAATAGTGGGGAACAGAAATGCTGAGCAGAGGAAGGCGATAAGAGAGACCTACTATGCAATGTACAAAGAAGACCTCTGCACTCGCCTTGAAAAGGAGCTTCATGGGAAACTAGAGGTCTGTCTCTACTTACCAACGCAAACTTCATAATATAAGCTTACAGAAGCTGATGAATTGTTAGTCTACTGTTGGGAAAACTACTAATTACATTAAAGCTTACAGAAGATGAAAAATTGTTATACAGTCTTGAACTAATAATGGGTGGACCGTAAGTTTGAATACAGAAAGCAATTGGGTTGTGGATGAGAGAAGCAGCTGAAAGGGACGCCATTATAGCTGGAAAAGCCCTAGAAGGATGGAGCACAGATGACCGTGCTCTTACTGAAGTTTTCTGCACAAGATCTTCCACTGCAATCATAAAAATCCGTGAAGCATACCACAAACAATTCCAACGTTGCTTACAAGATGACGTTGCATGCAAAACCAGTGGACCCTTTCAGAAGGTGATTTGATAAGTGATTGCTATAACAATAATTTAGAGTGGGATAATAAGTTTTGTATAGTAATGTTATCAGTGGATTCCATTTCAGCTGCTTCTGGCGATGCTGAAAGCACACCGGTGCGAGAGTAATGTCATCGACATGAACCAGGCAAGGTGCGATGCTCAGCGATTGTATGAAGTAGGAGAAGGAAGCTGTGGAACTAATGAAGATACTTTCGTTCAGATTATAAGCCAGCGCAGCGTCATGCAACTTCAAGCAACCTTTAAGTGCTACAAGCAGGAATATGGTCATGAAATTATGAAGGTATGATAGAAAATCAATGCTTTTAATGGATGTTATACAAAATAAATGTTTGTAAGACCTAGGATTAAATCTTATTATAATGTTTTTAGTATGTACATTTTGGATGACATTCTTATAATAATCTATCATCATATAACAGATCTCTTGAGATTAACCATTTTTTCTTTACTAGTATTTTATTTTTTCTGTAATAGATTTTAGAATGTGATCTGAAATATCGATGCAATCCTGTCAACACAATCTTATTATCTTATTATACTGTTCATTATTACTTTTGGGTTTGATTGTGTTGGAGTTTTTGCATCAACATTTTGGACCACATTCTATGATCCATCATCAGAATAATAGTGAGCTATATCTAGAGATTAACCACTTCTTTTCCTCTAGTGTTCTATTATCCAAACAATAGATTTTGGAGTGTGATCTGAACATCGATGCAATAATGCCAACACAATCTTGTTATCTTATTTTACTGTTCATTATTATTTATTAGATTCGATTGTGTTCAAGTTATTGCATCAATCATTAGGGTAATTGAGAACTAGATCTAGAGATTAACCACTTCTTCTCCTCTAGTGTTCTATTATCCGACTATAGATTTTGGAGTGATCAGAAATGTTGATGCAAAAATGCCAACATGTTCCTATTTTCCTATTATATTGTTCATTACTATTTTTGGATTCGTTTATGCATCAACGATTTGGATTGCATTTCACGATCCATCATTAGGACAAAAAAGAGCTAGATCTAAAGATTTCCCGTACCATGTTAGAATTTTTGCATCAACGCTTCAGATCACACTCCATTGTCCATCACTAGGATAATAGAACCCTAGATGAGACGAAATGGCTAGAATAATGGAGAGCTAGATCTAAAGACTAATCATTTCCCAGAGGATTGATCGGCACCATCACCTCGCTGTGTTCCAATGGTGAGATCTCACTAGAGGAAAGAAATGATTAGAATAATAGAAAGCTAGATCTAAAGAATAATCATTTCTTTCCTCCAACTATAGATCATAAAGTATGATCTAAAGCATTGATAAAAAACACCAACCAATCCAATTGAAAAATAATAACAAACAACATTTTAGGATTATGAAGCCTATGATATCTTATATCTAAGAGGATGAATATGACAGGCACTAAAGAAGGAAACACAGAAAGAATTCGAGGAAGCAGTTCGCGTGACTATCAAGAGCATGTATGCCCCAGCTCAGTACTTTGCCAAGGTAGAATATTTTGATACCATCTTCCAACAAACATAGATTTTGCTCATTTTGAAGCCATTGTCTTCTTTTTAAATCTTTCTTCTATTATCTGATATGATTTTTGTTTATATGAAATAATATTAGGTGCTTCACAAAGCCCTGAAAGGGGTTGTTAAGGACGATAGTACAATAGCTCGTGTAATGGTGACTCGTGCAGAGGTGGACTTGAAGGAAATTGATGGTGCATTTGAGAGGAAATATAAGAAAAATATAGTGCAAGCGTTTCATGAGGAGTTGTCTGGACATTTCAAGTATTTCTGCCTTGCTCTCACTGCTCGTGCAGCCATTTCTCAACGACCTATGTTGTGCTCTTGCAATTAACTACTCTCATTACCTTATATCACTATGCTATAAAACTACCCTGTTCATCTCTATACTACTAATTAACAATATATAACATAAAGCATTATACTTTTCTCCTTCCTTCCCTTTGAATTGTCTTTCTCATTCTAACACTAATTATGTTGGACAAGGATAAAATAAAATTATGTTGGATTATATATAAAACAAATTAACACCCCAAAATTATAATATAAGGCATGTTTTCTTTTATAATACACATAGATTGGGAAAAGTTGTTATAATTATAATTAATTTTAACATTGAAGTTATTATAAAAATTTATAGATATTTGTATGTATATGTATATGTGTATGGGCATTATATACTAGTATTGATATCTTAAATAAGATTTATCAATTAGAATTATTTTATTTTACTTTAAATTATATTACTACATAAAAAAAAACATTTAAATTTAATTGTATTGAAATTATTTTTTTTCTTCTTAATACATTTTTTTATAATTTTTATGTGGTGTGGTGTTTATTTTGAAATAATTAGTACTAATGTTTTGATATGTAAATGGTTGTCAAATTTAAGCTAAAAAGTAAGAGTTTTTTTAACACACTCACACCATTATATTATATGTAGAATGTCTCTTGCCATTAATTTATATACATTTTTGTATCAATATGTTTAAATATTTCTAATTAAAAAATGTTGAAAAATATGAATTTAATTTTTTTAAATTTGAAATTCTTTTGTTTGGTTTTTTATTTTATAAAGTGTATTCAATAGTAGCATATCTAGTGATAATAGATTATTTATAAATTTTGATATATACATCATGTATGCCTCTCAATATGTAACACCGAATTACATGAGAAATGAAGACCCTCTTAGGTTTTTACATCTTTTGTGAGTGTAATATGCCTCTTGGCATAATTAATTAATTTATAATTGTGTAGGCGGAAAAGCGAGACCAAGTGACTAGGACCTAATCCCACTTTAGCCAACACATTGGGAATATGAAAGAGCCTAGGAAGATAGATCACTTTGGCTACTTCTTGTGAGAAAGAGAGAGCCAAGGATTATCTCTTAGGTTTTCTATTCATCTTGCTGAATATGAAGATAAGATGTGAAGGATTGATCAACTAGACTAGGAGATGAACAATGAAGCATATATGAACTGAAATTGAACAAACTTGTAGATCTAAAACTGATATACTGAAAGAAGAGAAGGGGGAGGAAACTGAATGTGCACCTAATACTCAAAGCTGAGCCAAAATGACAAGGACCAAGGTGCCACACCATTGTCCTATTTCTGCAGACAAGAGGTTGTAACTAAAAGGCTGCAAACTAGAGATCCTAAACCTTCAACCTGCCAATATTCATTGATTTTGAGAGGGACCAAGGCATATGCCCATGTCCTGAGAAGGACCAGGGTTCCATGCCCCTATCCCTGACAAATTTGAGCAATTTTGAGACTTCTGGGCAATGCCTGTGTCTTTTCCTAAGCTAAAAGTCCTTTGAGGTACCTGTTTCTGCACCTGCAACTAAAAAGAGAGGGTTTGGGTGGCTATATAGGGTTTTAACTCAGCCAAACCCCTATGTTGGTGATTTCCACCTCCATAAATAGTTGATAATGTACTGCAAATGTGTGTGCTAGAACCTTGAGTGTATGCAAGAATCCTAAATGAAAGCAAACAATCTAGAGAAACCCTAAAGAGTAAACCCTAATTGCTTATAACTGACAAAGTAAATGCTCTAAATCAATGATGCAAAGTTATCTAAAGCATGAATGTAAATATTTAAATTGAGGTAATGAAGCTCATGCAAAGACAAGAAAATAGCATGAAATCATAACTAGCCCCTAAGGGAGGGGTACAAGCCTATCGTCAGTCGGTGAACTCCTATTATTCTTCAATGTCTTCAAGGCTCCTAATTGATGTTGAATGCTTGATGAAATATTGTTGAATTTTGTTGAAGACTCCACATAGGCTTCTCTTTCACTGCATACAAGGATCCTTGTGTTCACTCCAATAGCTTTTTCCTTAGATCTTAATCCTTAGTCCTTTCAAATGAAGAAAGAGAGCTCTTATGTATGAAACCCTAGATCTTAATTTTGACTTAATTTCATCTTTAGGAAGACCTAGGAATTGAATTTCCCACCAATCTTTTGGGGTTAAGAATTATAATACCATAGGATTATGCTCCTGAAATTTCAAAAAAAAAAGTTGAAGACCATGTGCACTTTCAACATGGTCTGACCAACTTTTCACCAAATTTTTGGGGCCGTTAGATATGATGATATTAGAGCGAATCCCAAAGTTACAGCTGATTTTGAGGTGTTTGATATGCAAAATTGGGCCTTAAAGGTCGAAACAGGACATAATTAGGGTTTATGATTTAATTATTTATTGGAGGAATAAAATAAAAAGGAGAACACTTAGGGTAAAGGGCCCAATTTTATGATGTGGGGAGTGATGAAATATGACTTTAGATTTAATTAAATTAATTAATTAAATGCTTAAAGGGAAATTACAATGCAAGATGCAAACACACTAAGGCGAGTGCTAAACTAAGTGTAGAATTGTACTACCTAAGCAAGGGTGTATAATTTACGACACTATATTTATCCCCACTTTAGCGGTCATATGAAACTACATGCATATGGAAGCTAAGTAAGGAAAAGTAAACATTCATGAAAAATGATATATCCACAAGTTGTCGAACGAAGCCCCTAGCGGTATCTATAGTACATAGTTAGGAACTGCACCCTAAAAAACCACATGTTAGATAAAATCATAGAACACCTAAATTCTTACTAAGGAAGGTGATGAAAATTAGAGGGTAGCTATATGCCCCCCCTATTTCAGCTTCCTAATTTTAGTGAGTTGAAATAGGGTATCATGTTTACCACATCGAATTTTGAAAGAAGATTGATGACAAATGCTCGCAAAAAGATTTGATACAATATCAAAAACTAAATGGAGAATAATTTGGTAAGAAAGAGGACTAAACCTCAATTCCAACACAACAAAGAGTGTGAGGATTTGAGAGCTCTCTAACACAAGATGAAATATTTAAATGGAAACAAATGCAAGAGATATAATCCAAAAATGCAACTCCATAAAGGAAGTTGGAAAAGAATGGAGGATTGAAATGACATCAAAGAGAGATTATTTATAGAAACACTCTTCTAAAAGAAGGAAAGAGATCCTCATCGGGGATATGCATGTACACAAAATAGAAGGGCTTATTATAAAAGATGCCACTCAATGAAGAAAAGAATTTTATGAATGATCAAAGACTTCCAACACCAAGGAGGAGGTCCCAATTAAGGATATGTACTTAAGATCCCCATTAGGGATACATTTGTTTCAATATGAAAGAAGGAATTCAAATATGAATACACCTCTACAATCAATAAGAAATTCTTATAGAAGACACTACTTCACAAAGGGGAAATTTTAATCTCAAGAAGGAGAGATGTTTGAAATCACTCTTGCCCCTCATATATAGGGAGAAGAGATGAGATAGAAATAAGCTATTATGTTGCTTCCAAAATTATGATTGCACGTGAAATTGTACCATCATGAATGACAATGAGCCCCCATTAAGTGAGCTACCAATGTCACATAATGATGAGCAACATAATAGCCATCAATATTATTTAAAGACATGATAGATTGAATGAGGTATTTGAATATGACATGTTAAATTCTCTACTATAAGTGAGATTAAAAACATGTATAAGATGATGAATGTTAAAAAGTCTTTAGAAAGAGATAATTTTATAGGAGAAGAATAGGCCACTAAGTCATACTTTTCTTGCACACAATAAATCTTAGGAGAGGTATAATTGTAATTCCTTAGAGCCTTATTCCTAGAAGAAGGGATTTTAGAATGAGTAGAAGATAAAGTCTCATAAGTGGGATTATAAATCTCTTGAGGATATTCATAAAGATATTTTTTCATCACCACGATTTCCTTATGAGGGGGATGAGTGTTGAAAGAAGTAGAAGATGATTTAATTGAGGTGAGGTCATCATCATTACTAAATATAGTATTCACATTGAGATATAGTCTTTTATATGTTTTGGTGGGCTTAGAAGGATTATATACAAGTCCAAATGAAGCTTTAGGTGTATTATATTCTAAAGGAACTTTAATTCCTTGTTCATTTGTGCCACAACCATTGCCATTATAGCCACTCTTAGCTAAAATGTGAAAACCAGGACCATAAAGGGATGCCAAATCAGAAAGAGATGGTGATGCCTCATAGGTCTCAGTGCTATATGAATTAGAGGAAGGATTTGAAAACTCATTTGAATTAGAAGAAACCACAAAGTGGTTACTTAGTTGTTTAGATAAAGTGGGTTGCTCTTTAGGTTCCTCCTTAGATTTCTCCTTCTCAGTCATAAATCCTTTCTGAGATACTCTATACTCTCCTACACAAGTAGGGTTAAATTCTAGATATCCCCAATCATCATCTGAGAGCACTTCTTTAGGAGAAAAGATATCCTTCAAAGGAGATTCCGATTGAGTAGAAGAATCGGGAGTACTAGAAGGAACAAGATCATTAAAGGACATAGATGTATTTGAAGAAGTAGGAGGATTCAAAGAATAATGGGAAATAGTTGAACAAGAAGATCTAGATTTTAATGGTTCTTGAGGTTTGTCAGCTAACAAGGTATATGTCTTATTGTTATAAGTGAACTTGACTTGCCTATGCAAAGTTGAGGGGACAAATTGCATGCTATGAATCCAAGGTCTCCCTAATAGAAGGTTATATGTGAAATTATTAGGCATGACATGAATAGGTATAGGTAACATAACGGGACCTACCTTAATAGGCAATTATGACACAACTTTTTTTAGCAACATTATCAAAGCCTCGAATAGAAAGAGAAGTGAGTTCGATGAGAGTAGGTTGAGAGGGAGGAAGTGAAGTTGGGGTAACTACAAAAGGATTAGGTTGCCTATTATTTCTTATGTTGTAGGTATGAGAAACTGTATGATAACTCTCTTCATTGATTTTATTAGCATACTCATAAAGGGATCTTAGTAGGATAACCTCCTTGTACAGTAATAACAGGCTTCTTAGGAGTGCAAAAAGAATAATTGATAATAACCACAATCATAAGAGGATCATATTGATGTTGGATTTCATGAGAAGGTAACTCATATTGTGTGAATACAATTTGAGATTTGGGTTTTTTTGTAGGATCAATCAAAGAAGCCATGTTTTTAAGTGTCACTGCAGGTGGGACATTTAAGTTTTTCAAAGCATGTTGTAACATCCCATGATAAGTAGGTGAAGTTTGAACCAAAATCCAAATAGAAATCTTGGCAAAAGTAGCTTTAAGTTGTTCAATGAGATCATACTCCTTACTAAGAGTTTGTGATATGTGAGGTGCTTGTGGAAGAATAAGTTGAGAGGGAGGAAGTGAAGTTGGGGTAATTGCAAGAGGATTAGGTTGCCTATTGTTTCTTGTGTTGTAGGTATGAAAAACTGTATGATAACTCTCTTTGTTGATTTTCTTAGCATACTCATAAGGGCTCTTAGTAGGATAACCTCCTTGCATAGTAATAACAGGTTTATTAGGAGTGCAAAAAGAATCATTAGCATAACCACCTTGAACCACTAAGATAGGCTTACATTGAGAACTTTGAGAAGGACAAGAACCTTGAATTGTGAAGAGGGGTTTATTAGGTGTTTCATTCACATGTATCAAATTTATTGAAGATTGTTAAGGAATATCAAAGGTATCCTTATGAATTTTAGTAGAAGAATGTACAAGATTATTGGAAGAATTATCAATTTCAGGAGGTAGACTAGAAGTAGGCATTGATGTTTTAGAAGGAAGAATATGATTAGGAAGGGACATATCATCCTCTATTATCAAAGGATCTACATGGGAAATAAACTCTCTAGGAGAAGGATTGGCATTACTCTCCAAAATTTCAACTTTGAGAGGGAGATCTTTGAAAGAGATGTCAACAATCTTACCTTGAAATAGGGTATCCTTATAAGTAGAACCAAGTTGAGGAAAGGGAGATTCTTTATTTTTAGAGGGAGAATGATTGAGATTCATGGAAGGTGAGATGCTATCAAGGGGATTACTCTCATAGGGTAGAGAATAATCAACACCTTCTTCTAATGGTTCATCCCAAATAGTGAGGTCATTGAAAAAAGTATTAGAAATATCTTGCACAAATATGTCCTTATTGTTATTGCCAATTTTGGGAGAAGAGATAACATTGTTAATTAATTCTTCATCCTTAGGAGGGAGAGCATCACTACATGTGTTTAAATCATCCTCTTGCCTCAAAATGTGTTCAATAGGATCTTTAGGGGAGAAAGCATTAAGTAAATTGATTATGCTTTCATCTTCTCTTTCTAAGGCATCTTTATGGGTAAGAAAAGTTTCGGGCCAAGGAGAAGCATTTATCATTAATGCATTATGTCTAGTGGGAATTTTGTTGAAATCAAAAGAGGAAATGCCATCACCAGGAAAAGTAGGGACACTGCCATATTCTTGCACAAAATTATCCTCATGAGGGGATTATTATTTAGGAGGGAGATGAACATCTTTCTCCAAAGATTCATGCTTAGGAAGGAGATCTTTGAAAGAAGTGTGCATAACCTCTAGTTGCACTAACATGCCCCCATTAGTAAGACCAAATCTAGGAGAAGATAAATCAATGTCCATCAATACCTTTTCACTTAGAGAGGAATCATGTAAAGAAGGTAAAGTAACATTAAGAAAGGTGTTTATGATATCATCCTCTTCCTCTAAGATAGCTAGATGGGAAGGGCACATTTTAGGAGAATTGTCAAGATCACTCTTCAAATCTTCATCCTTAGAGCATGGGAGAGTTTTGAAGGAGTTGGCAACAACTCTTTTAGGCACTAAAATATTGGCATAGATAGGAGGAGGTTCTTTAAGAGATGGAAAAAATGAAGAAAGGGAAGATAACCCATTATCACATTTATGGAATGAATGCATCATGACAATAATTTTCCTTTTTCAAATAAAAAATAACACATACAAAATAGAAGGAAATGTAAATGTTCAATTGAAACCAATGCAAGAACTCTAAATGTTGATTTATTTAAATGAAATTTATAAGTGAAATGTGTTCCTAAATCAGATCTAAAATTAATGATCCCAATTAAGCTATCCACAAGTTCAATTTCAATTGAAAAATTAGGGTTTTAACAAAATTGACCTCTAAATTTTTTGAAACTTGCAAGGAATTGAAACTTGTAAATGTAAATTTGAATTAGAAATAGAAAAAAAACACTCAGACCTGAGAGCATAAGTCAAAATTAAATAAGATTGGATTCACGTCGGGTTCACCAAAATGTGGAGGCTGAAAAGCAAGAGCCGGTGACTAGGACCTAATCCCACTTTAGCCAACACATTGGGAATATGAAAGAGCCTAGGGAGATAGATCACTTTTTCTACTTCTTGTGAGAAAGAGAGAGCCAAGGATTATCTCTTAGGGTTTATATTCCTCTTTTTGAGTATGAAGATAAGATGTGAAGGATTGATCAACTAGACTAGGAGATGAAAAATGAAGCATGTATGAACTGAAATTGTGTTAGGTCCCAAAGACAACTAAGAGGGGGGGTGAATCAGTTGTCCAATGAATTCAACCAAAATTAGCTTAACCAAAACTTAATGCTTAATGTCGGTAAACCAAAATTTATGTCAATAGATAGTTTTATCGGTTAATTATAGTACCGGTAAAGATTAATGCATGAGACAGAAAGACAACAACATCCACAACACATAACACAAATATTTGTACGTGGAAACCTTGTAAGGGGAAAAAACACGGTGGGAAGCCTTACCCACAATCAAATGATACTACTGCAAATAGTATGTGTGTACAATATGGAGTCTGCACATGCAGAAAGGCCAGCTGCCTAGAACTCACTACTCAATCACAAAATGAGAGTCACACTGACTACAATTGGATGGTTAAATCCAATGATAATGTACTGCTTAAAATAGCATCTTCATATGTTGGATTCAGTACCGGTTTAGTTCTGATTATCTTCCTCAAAACCTTCCTTCAACCTTCAAACGATGTTTGTGTGTATAGCTCTTCTTATTTTCGCATATATCCTATTATAATACTTTTCCTTATCTCATATCAATATCACAAATGAGATCTTACATTTATACCATAACCTAAAACCAATTGAATAGGTCGGCTCACTAAAAGATATTACAATAAAATCAATTACAAATGAATCAATAAGTGATACATCATGTCGAGTCAATGCATTTACCTCCATAACGTGCCATGTGGATCTGGAATAGATATGCTTGCCGATGCATAACCTGGACCTATTTGTCGGTAACAACAAATATGCAAACCCGAATAGTCTAATAACCAAATCACCAAAACCAAGTGATAAAATATTATCTTCGACATAACCAGGTAGTCTCCAAGTCATTCCAAGTGTCAGTGAACAATATAATCTGCCAGTGAACCAAATATCGGTAACTGTGCATAAGTCACTTGACTTGCTAGTGAACATAACCAAAGATCTCCAAGTGCTAATAAGGTTGACAAGTGTTGACATCAATGACAAAACTATATCAACATATCCAAAATACCAACAAATTGAACAAACTTGCAGATCTGAAACTGAGATACTGAAAGAATAGAAGGGGGAGGAAACTGAATGTGCACATGATATTGAAAGCTTAGCCAAACTGACCAGGACCAAGGTGCCACACCACTATCATGTTTCTGCAGATAGGAAGTTGTAACTGAAAGGCTACAAACTAGATAGCCCGAACCTTCAACCTGCCAAAATTCACTGATTTTGAGGGGGACCAAGGTGCCACGCCCCTATCCTGGGTAGGACCAGGGTGCCAAACCCTTGTCCCTAACAAATTTGGGCAATTATGAGACTTTGTGGTAGTGCATGTGTCTTTTGCTGAGATGAAAGTCCTCTGGGGTACCTGTTTCTGCACCTACAACTGAAAAGAGAGGGTTTGGGTGGCTATATAGGGTATTGCCTCAATAAAACCCCTTTGTTGGTGATTTCCACCTCCATAAATAGCTGATAATGTGTTGAAAACGTATGTGCTAGAACTTTGTGTGTATGCAAGATCCTAAATGAAAGCAAACAATCTAGAGCAACACTAAAGAGTAAACCCTAATTGCTTATAATTGACAAAGTAAATGCTCTAACTCAATGATGCAAAGTGATCTAAAGCATGGATGTAATTATGTAAATTTATGTAATGAAGCTCATGCAAAGATACGAAAATAACATGAAATCATACCCAACCCCTTAGTCAGGGGTACAAGCCAATCGTCAATTGGTGATCTCCTATTATTACTCAATGTCTTCAAGGCTCCTAATTGATGATAAATGCTTGATGAAATGTTGTTGAATGTTATTGAATGTTGTTAAATTTTATTGAATGTTTTTGAAGACTCCACATAGGCTTCTCTTTCACTACATAGAAGGCTCCTTGTGCTCACTCCAACAACTTTTTCCTTAGATCTTAATCCTTAGTCCTTTCAAATGAAAAAAGAGAGCTCTTATGTATGAAACCCTAGATCTTAATTTTGACTTAATTTCATCTTTAGGCCAACCTAGGAATTGAATTTCCCACCAATATTTTGGGGTTAAGCATTATAATATCATAGGATTATGCTCCCAAAAGTTTGAGAAAAAAGTCAAGGACTATGTGCACTTTCAACATGGTCTGACCAACTTTTCACCAAATTTTCAAGTCCATTAGATATGATGATATTAGAGTGAATCCCAAAGTTACATCTGATTTCGAGGCTTTTTGATATGCAAAATCGGGCCTTAAAGGTTGAAATAGGGCATAATTAGGGTTTATGATTTAATGATTTATTGGAGGAATAAAATAAAAAGGGGGCACACTTAGGGTAAAGGGCCCAATTTTATGATGTAAGGAGTGATGAAATATGACTTTAGATTTAATTAAATTAATTAATTAAATGCTTAAAGGGAAATTACAATGCAAGATGCAAACACAATAAGGCGGGTGCTAAACTAAGTGTGGAATTGTACCACCCTAGAAAGGGTGTACAATTTATGACACTACAATAATATACATATTTATTTTTTTATTTTATAAAATAAAATATATGTTTATTTTTTATATTTAGTTTATTTATAATATGAATACATAAGTTTTTAATTTTTTATTTAAGAAAATTTCTATTTTATTCTATTATTTTTATTTAAATAATTATTTTACTATTCAAAAATATACTTTTCATATATTTATATATTAATTTTTTTTTGTATTAAGTATCATAGAAGTTCAGAAAGCTCATTTTTTTTCATTCGAGCATCCACGTTACTAACTTATTACAAATACCAGCTCCTTTTGAGCAAACTTATTACAAATACTAGCTCCTTTCGAGCACCAAACTAGAAACAATTGGAAGACCAAGGGTCACAACTTAGAAATCCACTTTAAACAATGTGACAAATACAACCAATGGAAGACCAAGAGTCACAACTTAGAATTCCACAAAGATGTCCCTCATGGGAGTTGAACTTGGGTCTCCACATTGAGAACTCAATGCTTTAACCAACTAAGCTCAACCCCCTGGACTTTATATATTAAATTTTAAAAATTTCAATATACATATATATGTTATGTTTTGGTTTCTATGTAAAGAATCATGACATTAAATTTCATAACTTGTTGTGCCTCTGAAACTAATTCCACCTATAGTTATTTAATGAAATTTTCCTTTTCTAGAAGATACAATCATAATATTCGAATTATAAACTACTAACTAGATCCTCTTTAAGAAACTTCACCTACATCCACCATTGATGACAATAATAATAACAACAACAACAATAATGTTGTTAGATATATAATTATATTATTTTGACATAATTTTAAGGAATTAAAGACATCTATAACAATAAATATATTGTTGGTATAATGGATACATTGTTAATAAAATTTATATTAAACAAAAAACAAATAATGTATTTCTTTAATATGATTTATACTAAAAAAGACAATTAATACATTGTTACTATTGACTCACCTATGGCATTTTGTAAAGGTTATCCACTCAAATCTATGATTTCATATACCCAAGCCTTGATGGTATGCACATTTCTCTATATGTCATTGTCAATTACATAACAAATATTTTGCATGCCATGGTCAACTACAAAAACCAAATTAAGGATGAATCCTCTCTACAAGAACATTTAATAATTAATTCATAGTTCACCTATTCTCAATATTATTGATTTATTTGAACCCATTTTTAGTTGATATATAGGCTTGCAATATTTTTAAAATAAAAAATTAGTATACAGCCTTGTAAATTATTAAAAACTTTTTATCATTATTTGAGTTTAGCCTTGGATTACATAGTTGAATTGTTATATTAATTTTAAACAACTTAAAAACTACTCAATAAATCCTTCATGTGATTCTCTCAAGAAATAAACGGTTAAGATTAAAACTAGTACAAACCTCTTATCTTTATAGCCTAGAATGCATAGGCTTTAGTTCCAAGAATGAAATAAGAACAATGTTGATGAATATGATTATAGGTTGAAGGACCCCTCTCTCAACTATCAATTCCAATTAAGTGAGAGAAATAAGTTTTAAATGATTAAATATATCAAGTCTTCCCCTATTTGTTATGTGCATATTAACATTAGTAGGATCGCCAACATTGTGCCTAAAACATATTTTTTAACACAATTATTGAATCCCAATGGTATATGATCCTTCCCCTGCCTCTTCTTTCTCATGTGAATTGAAAAATAGAGGACCACCAATTAACTCTTGTTCACTAATTATAACAATAAGACCTCTTCTCTGGTTACTCTCTTTTAATTCTTTTCACCATATCTCTCTTCACACCCAATGTCTCAACCACTAGAAAGGATATTACAAGCTATATTATATTATCCTTCTCTCCCTCTACTCTCACAATTCAAAGTTGATATAGTCATTTAAAAGGGATGTAATATTCAATCAATAAGAAAAGGAGTTATAACAAGGTTAAAAAATTAAGAGGGAAAGTAATAGTAAAAAGAGCTATAAGGTCAAGCCATATAGAGGACTATAATAGCCAATAAATTACTAAAAGACTTTTTAGAAGGGAAAATATATTTAAATTATAGTGACTCCTCCATAAAAATATGAGATCGCCCAAATAATTTGTTATAGTTCACATATAAAT
This sequence comes from Cryptomeria japonica, assembly GCF_030272615.1. Classification (NCBI taxonomy): domain Eukaryota; kingdom Viridiplantae; phylum Streptophyta; class Pinopsida; order Cupressales; family Cupressaceae; genus Cryptomeria; species Cryptomeria japonica. The sequence goes on along the minus strand of NC_081414.1, from coordinate 620,348,458 downwards.
ATACACATGAAACTTATTAAAATGAATAACTAGATAACTAAATATTGAGTTTATACTTGCACGATAACATTAATTGTTGGATATTGTAGTTGGATGCATTAGAAATGGTGACAATTTTGAGAGACATGTTGCCCATCTTTGTATAAATAGTGTAATTCTCTTGTTAAAAAAGGATACTCATCTCCCCAAGTGTAATATACATTATCTTTTAAGAGATCTCTTCAAAGGTGTATTCACACTCTAGCCTAATCCTCTCTTCTGCTCTTCCTTCTCCTTCTTCTATTCCCTTTTTCTCCTTATCTCGATCCTTGTTGCAATTCACCTTCTCTTTGTCTAGATTTGAAACAAGGTTGTCTAAAATATCAAAACATCTAAAGAAAACCACTCACAACTTATCATGACTTGAATATTGACCCATCAGATTACCCACATCCAAATTGAGCTAATCGAAAATATAATTTAATTTTTATTGTTGTGACACTAGATTCAATAGAGCATGAATCAACATTAAGTTAATAAATACTAAATACTACCTCTCGATAAAGAAACAGTGGGAAAGTATACAAACTATACCCATTGACAATACCAATACCTAAAGGGTGTCTCAACATTAAACTAGAAAATATGAGGAAAAATAGGCTATAGTTATATGTTGACAACATCATGACAACATATAAGATTTTTTCCTTAACTATAAAATACTTTTGATATTTGGTTAGAGAATAAGAAACCATGTAAATGAGTATGGTGTTAATCAAACAACAATTAACAAAACTAATAAAGTTTGTAAAAGCTTTATATGTCCTAAATGAAAATAAAAATAGAGAATTAAACATTGTAAAGGTTTATATAATTAAAATAGAAATATTACAAAACGAAAATATTTGGAAAAGAATTCCTTAATAAACATTAGATTAAAATATATTCATTTTTCAAATGATTATAAAAAAGTTGATCTTATTATATAAAAAAATTTTAAAAATGCATATTTAAAATATTATTATATAATTAAATAACTTTTATTTTATTAGTAAAATTAAATGACTTAAAAAAGAATTATAAGATTAAATTTTATTCAACACAAAAATTAACTAAAAATGGATACAAATTTATTTAAATAAAAATATTTTTAACCTTGATTTTAATTAAGTAATAATGATTTATATAAATTTATTAAATTAAAAAAAAAATCCACCAAAACCAAGGAGATGGAACCCAAAAAGAATTGAGCTTAACCTCAAAAATTAAACCAACTCTCCAAGCTACCCATCTTACCTATGAGCACAATTACCATGTTAAGGTTAGAATAATAAATATTTGAATCAAGACTATGTTAACTAAAGTTGTAGCAAATTGGGAAGAAACACTCAAAGTACTCATAATATAGTTTAAATTTTTACAGCTAGCAAAGCTTAGTTAACTCTAGAGTAAAACAGAGGAGACACAATAAAAATCACTTGTCCATAAAATAAAGCAAGCCATAAAACTCACTTGGGTTGAATAGTAGCCAGTAGAAAATGTTTAAGAATATTGTTGGACATTGCTACTGCTAGAATATGTTGTTGTCATTGATGTCAACATATTCCTGTGATTTATTGTTCTAGTTATTGCAGATTGGTTTATTGGGATCATGGTTTGGTGTATGAAGTATTTCTAGTATCATGGTGTAGCATGTTGCAGTTGATCTTGGCATGATTACCAGTGGAGACGAGCATTTAGAAATTTGATTTAGGTCCATGTTATGTCATGTATATCATTATATTGATCCGTTGGTAAATCTTTGTATCATGTGATGTAATTTTGTAATTGTGATTTGAGGGTTTAACCGACCTTGTTGTCAAGGTTGATGAATTATATAAATAGGTGGTTTAGTCATGTAATCTGGGTATCGAGGTTGTGTCTGCATTATTAGAGAGTAGCGTATGTGCGATCAAGGATTCATATTTTGGTGTGGTGTTGCGGAGCAGACAATTGTGCTTAAATAGAACTATCATCAGGCATTAGCAGATGTTATTATTGCAGTTGATTTCTTCTGGATTGTAGTATGTATCTTGTTGTAAGTCAATGAGACTTCCCTAAGGGTTGTAGCCTTTCGAGTTATTATCTTTGAGTAGTGAGCTCTAGGAAGTGTTCCTAAATGCTTGTGCATTCCCCATTGTAACATTTTCACATAGTACTGCAGAGTATCATCTTATTGTGGGTAGGTTCCCACTGTGGTTTTTCCCTTAACTAGGTTTCCCACTTCAAAATATTGGTGTTCTGTGTGGTGCCATTAATTTTCTTATCTGCGTTGTTTTAGTTTATCAGATCTATATTTGTGGTTAAGTTTATAGATCTGGTAGAAAAGTGATTCACCCCCCCCTCTAAGTTTTCCTTCATTGTTGTTGCCATCAATTGGTATCAGAGCTAGATCCTCTAGAAGAAGCTTAATCGCCTGAGGAGATTTGGGATGGCAACTGGAGGTGTTATCTTTAAGAAGGAGAGTCTGATATTTGATGGAAATACCTATGCTATATGGAATAACTTGATGGAGGTGCACTTGAGATGTCTTGGAGAAGATTAATGGAAGATCACAAAGAATGTCTATTTTGTTCCTCAAAATTGACCGGTTACTGCTGATGATATCAAGGAAGATGAACATAACATTAGAGCGAAGGAAGCATTGTTGAGCACCCCGAATAATTTAGAGATGACTAATGTAATGGGACTTTAGACTACACATGAGATCTGGGAGAAGCTTGAGACCTTGTATGAAGGAGATAATCAAGTTAAAGTTGCTAAGTTGCAGAGTTTGAAAGGGAAATATGACATGTTGAAGATGGGAGAAGATGAGAACATAAACACTTTCATGGCTAAGGTGAATGACCTTGTCCTTGGTATCAGATGTTTCGATGGAACCCTTGAAGAAGATGAAATTATTGCTAAGGTGATGAGATCTTTGCCTCCTGCTTAAAAACATAAGGTAGCTGCTATTGATGAGATTCAGAGTGTGACTACAGTAACAAGAGATATGTTAGTTGGAAAGATTGCTACATTTGAACTAAGTGAATTTGGTGAATCACATGGAAAGTCTGAGATAGTTTAGAGCATCTGTGAGTCCAAAAAGCATAAATATGATCCTGATGAATGCAATATATCTAGATATGAAAGAGAAAGAAGAAAGATGAAAGAGAAAGAAACAGAATTGGATGAACTTGAAGCATTGATTGCCCAGAGATTGCCTAAGGGAGTTGGTATGTATGATGGAAATTTGCATCTAAAATATTTATCTTGCAATAAGATAGGATATTTTGCTTCTATATGCTCAAACAGAATGACTAACTATGAAAGGCATGACCAATTTGATAAGCATGATAGGAATGATAGATATGAAAAGCATGAGAAGTATGATAAGCCTTACAAGTCTAACTAGAAGTATAAGCATCAGAAGAACTATTACTATGATACTGATGAAGGTGTTACAGATGAAGAATCAGAAAGAGATGAAGTGGTGTTTATTGATATCAAAGAAAATGGACCGTTACCTCTTGATTCCACAAGCTACACTATTGAGGAGAAAGCTTTAGCTACTAAAGTAGAAGAGAAAGATCAATGGGTGATAGGTAGCAGTTGTTCACATCATATGACTAGTGATAAAAGAAAATTTGTGAGTATGGAAAGGTATGATGATGGAATAGTAAGATTTGGAGATGACAAAGCCTGTGTGATCCGTGGTAGAGGTTATATTTCTTTTGATGGGAAGCATAATACTAATGATTTTTTGTATGTTGAATGTTTGAAGCATAATCTCATGAGTGTTGGATAGATGGTTGACAAAGGTTATGATTTTCAATTCACGAATGGTAAATACAAGATCCTAAATGCCTCTAATATAGAGATTGCATCTAGAACTAGAAACTGAAGGTAATATCTTTCATTTGATTGCTAGTGAGAAAAGTAGTTTGATTGCTCAGATTGATGAAAGTTGGTTGTGGCATAGGAGAATGTGTCATGTTAATTTTGATTCAATTATTAAGATTAGTTCTACACAAGTTGTTAGAGATTTTCCTAAAATTGTTAAGCTTGCTAATCCAATATGTAAGGAATGTCAAATGGGTAAGCAAACAAGAATTTCTTTCAAGAGTAAGCAGCATACATATGATGGATTGCTAGATCTTGTGCATACTGACCTATGCAGACTTGTAAATGTTAAAAGTGTGCAAGGTGACAAATATTTTATGTTAGTAATTGATGATTATTCTAGGATGATGTGGGTTGTCTTTTTAAAGGAGAAATCAAAAGCATTAGATAAATTCAAGATATTCAAAGCAAAGGTTGAGACTGAGATAGGACTGAAGGTGAAATGTCTGAGATCTGATAGAGGAGGAAAATTTTGTTCTGGTGAGTTTGATTCATTCTATGAGAAGCATGGGATTAGAAAATAATTATCTGCTCGTAGAACCCCACAACAGAATGGAGTTATTGAAAGGAAGAACAAAACTATCTTGGATACTGCAAGGACTATGCCAATTGAAGGGAATGTTCCAAAGATATATTGGAGAGAAGTTGTTAGCACTGTTGTTTACACATTCAACCAAGTACATATAAAAGGTGATACCTATAAGACTCTTTATGAGATATGGTTTGGTCATGTTCCTACTGTGAGATATTTCATAATTTTTGGTAGCAAGTGTTATATCAAGAGAGGTGAGGATATAGGAAAGTTTGATGCTAGAAGTGATGAAGGAATTTTCTTGGGACATTCAATAAAGAGAAAATCCTACTGGTGCTACAATAAGAGACTGAGAAAGATAGTGGAAACTATAAATGTGAAAGTTGATGAGAACCTTGGAAAGGAGATCAGAGCATGCAAATATGATGATGGTCATCATGTTGTTCAGACACCTATTCAAACTAAATAATTGAAGCAGAATGATCCAGTAGGGAGTTAATCCAAATGTTGTTGTTGTCGGTGGAGAGGTGTAGGAACCTGAAAAAAGGAATAATCAGAAGACTCTGAGGTATGTGAGATTGAACCACTCTGAAAATCAGATTATTAGTGATAAAAATAAAGGTGTGATTACTAGAAGAAGGCTAGTTGCTAAAGAGGTATGTTTGATTTCTAAAATTGAACCTAAAGACATTGTTGAAGCTTGAAAAGATGAAAATTGGATAAGGGCTATGGAAGAAGAATTGAATCAGATTGAAAAGAATAACACATCGGATTGTGTGCCTAGGCCTAAAGATAAGACTGTGATTAGTAATAAATGGGTATTTAGAAACAAACTGAATGAAGTTAGTGAAGTTGTCAAAAATAAATCAAGACTGGTATGCAAAGGATATTCACAGAAAGAAGGAATTTATTATGAAGAGACTTTTGCTCCGGTAGCTAGACTTGAAGATATTAGAATATTGCCTGCATAAGCTGCCTATAAAGGATTTCAAATTATATCAGATGGATGTCAAGTCAACTTTTCTGAATGGTGATCTTGAGGAAGAGTTCTACATTAAACAACTTGATATATTTTCATTATCAGATGATGGAGACATGGTATGCAAACTGAAGAAAGCTCTTTATGGATTGAAACAGGCCCCTAGAGCCTGGTATGCTAGATTGGATAAGTACTTGCTGAAATTTGGATTTAATAAAGGTACTGCTAATAGTAACCTCTATTTTAAGATTGAGAATGATAACATCTTGATTGTTGAAGTCTTTGTTGATGATATTATTTTTGGAGGAGATGATGACTTGAGTATGAAGTTTGTCAATGATATGCAGAAATAATTTGAGATGTCTATGATAGGAGAGATGAATTTTTTCTTAGGTTTACAAATTTCATAGACTGGAAAATGTATTTTTATATCTCAAACTAAGTATGTGAAGGAATTTCTAAAAATTTTTGGGTTGGATGAGTCTAAACCGATTGGAACTCCTATGGTGACTAGCTGCAAATTATCTAAAAATGATGAATCTCTGAAAGCTAATCAGTCTTCATATAGATCTATGGTTGGAGGACTTCTATATTTTACTCAGACTAGACCTAACATTATGCATGTTGTGTGCATGGTTGCTAGATATCAAGCTGGTCCGAAAGAGAGTCATGTCACTATTGTAAAGAGGACATTCAAATACTTGAAGGGAAATGTGGATTATGGTTTGTGGTATCCGAGGAATGATGATTTCATGTTATGTGCTTACACTGATGCTGATTGGGCTAGTGATGTTGATGACCAGAAGAGTACCTCCAGTGGTGCATTCTTTTTTGGGTAAGAAGTTGGTTTCATGGGCTAGTAAGAAACAAGGTTTAGTGTCCTTATCTACTGTTGAAGCTAAGTACATTGTTGTTGCTAGTAACCACACTCAGGCAGTTTGGATGAAACAAATGTTGAAGGATATCAAAGTTATCTATGATGAGCCTACTATCATATATTATGATAATTCCAGTGCTATCAATATGTCAAAGATTCTAGTGCAACATTTAAAGACTAAACATGTGTTAATCAAGTATCATTTATTGAGAGAAAAAGTCAGTGATGAGAAAGTGAAGCTAGAGTATGTATCTACAAAGGAACGAATTGCTGATATTTTTACTAAGCCTTTGCCTATAGATACATTTGTCTATTGGAAAGACAAATTAGGAGTATCTACCCCTCCTACTGAGAACTAGATGCATTGAGTTGTATCAATCTGGTGGACTTCACTATCTTATCCTTTTGTCTAGATTGATGAGTTGGTGTTGCTAATCTGTTGGAGTAATCATTATGGGAGAGAGAATCATGATTTGTCTGTCTAGTGGGGAGTAGTCAGTATGGGAGAGAGAATCACAAATTTTTGATATTTTTACTAAGCCTTTGTCTGCAGATACATTTGTCTATTGGAGAGACAAATTAGGAGTATCTACCCCTCCCGATGAGAACTAGATGCATTAAGTTGTATCAATCCGGTGGACTTCACAGTCTTATCCTTTTGTCTAGAATGTTGAGTTGGTGTTGCTACTCTATTGGAGTAGTCAGTATGGGAGAGAGAATCATGATTTGTCTGTCCACTATGTTATACCGATCATATTATGATTTGACAAATAAGCATCAAGTGATCATATCGGGATAACTAATACCGATATGTGTTGTTGGCATAATATCTGCTCAGGTGGTCATATCAGAATAACTAGGCTAACACTAAGTCACATGGATGAAATTTCTATGAGCATAAGTTAGGCTAATGTCAGTTTGTGAGGAGTCTCTTTTGTATTTTATCGGATCAGGATAACAATACTGATCACAATGTAAGAGCCACTTATCGGTTTAGCTGACAAAGGCGCATAAAAAGTTTGTGTTATGCCGATAGAGAAAACTACTCTGACATTGTTGTGTTGGAATAGCTATGCCAGCCATTGAGACCAAGGATGCCTATCGAAGTAGCTATTGAAGGTGGCATGACACTTTCTTACTATGTCAATGGTGTAAGTTATTCCAATAAAATAAAATATAGAGAAGACCCATTGTTTAGTTCATCAAAATAACATATGCCGATATGGAGGTCTTTGAAGTTTGATTTTGGAATAACTAAGCCAATGCATGTTCAAGTTGAGTCATCAAAACAAGGTTGTACAGATGGTATAACCTCCAAAAGTTAATCCAATAGTGTTGGTTGTTCCGATGGGTTTGCGGTCGGGTTAACCTATGTCGATTAAGTTTGTCACCATGGAGTATGCATTTCAGAATACCTATACCAATAAAGGTGACTTGACAGTATGTCATCGGAATAACTTGTTCAGTTGATCTAGCATGTTTTCCCTATGTCGATAGTTATAACTATTCAGATTAGTGGTCATTTGTCTTGAAGTTTTTTAGTTTGGGATAACTTATGTTGATGGAGTGTCAACATGGAGATTGTGCTTTGGGATAGCCTACGATGATAGCAAAAATCAAAGATGAGAATTTCATCGAAGTAACCAATGTTGATGAAAGGAACCAAAGGCTCACATGGTCATTGGGATAGCTAGTGCAGGTGGAGTAGAGGCAAGTGGTCATCCCAATAGTTAAAAATATACCAATGGAGCTTTGAGAAATACCACTTCGGGATAACTATGGCCATGAACATGAAGAAAGAAAAATCCAGTTGACAGAGTTGATCAGGATAAGTGCTTGGTGTCAACCCGATATGTCTACATAGCACGAAGGTTATTCACAGTATGGATTTCAACTAATCTGAGCACCCTAATTGTCCACATGGATTTTAACTGACCATGATCATCTAACTTGGATGAAGAACATGAAGACATATGTACCCCAAGTGATCAAGCAGATATGCTAGGATTCTAAATGAGGTAGTTGGTCGATCCAATTAATGCAGAGGTCGAAGGACAAATCAGATGTGTCTGCAAGTTAGCAGACTCAAAGGTCCATGAGGATGCTAATTACAATTGACAGGGCGACTTGGACGTCGAATATAATGACATCTATACTCCAGGTAGTCGAACAATAATACAGAATTGTTGAACAAGGTGTTGACAGTCAAATGAAGCTACAATTGATCCAAACATGGAAAGTAGTTGGAGAATTCATTAATGGTGGATCTATAGCTAATTGGTGTGCAACTTGTGCACATCAGAAGATATTCACTCAACAAGATGTCCAGGATAGAAGCAGGTGAAGATTACTAAAGATAGTAATCTAAACCCAGTGTTTGAACAGAAGAAGGAAGTTGTTACAATTAAAGATGATGGGCAGAAAATCTGTGGAGCAAATTTAGAAGATAAAATCTACTTGATCTATTAGATGTACATTTGAACTTCAGCTCTCGATGGTAATGTATGGGTTCTCTCAAGACAAAGTGTGAATGTGTATATGGCTAAGGTAGTTGATGATGCTTGGAACCGCCATGATGACAATTATGATCTAGTCCCCCCGGTTGAATCTACCAGATCAATGGATGAGATTCAAATTTCATCATGAACACAGGTGTCGATGATGAATGCAATGTGAAAATCAAAGTAAAATAGTGAATGTGATTTGAAAGGGGTATTTGACTCACTAAGATTATTTGTTGTGAAGCAAGAGCAGAGTGTGTTGCGAGTTGTGGCTAAATAAAGATACAAAATGTAGTAGAAGGATAGAACAAAATGTGAAGCCAGTGTGGTTGTAGGGTGAAAGCATAGAGAGGAAGGGTGGAGAAGATAGAGAGAAGAAGAAAAGGAAAGAAGAGAACAAGAGAGTGTAGAAGCAGGGTAGAAAAGAGAGTTGTCTGTAGACACATGTAGAAAGCAGAGATCAGAGTGCAGCAGAACTAGAGATCAGAGTGTGGAGAGAAGAGTCAAATATCATAGTGGGTTGTGTTTACTGTGAGAGGTAGAGAGGGAGAAGTAAGTTGAGCAAAAGACAGAGAGAAAAGTGCATAGAACAAGAGCAGAGGCAGATAGAGAGTAGCAAGATGAGATTGAAGCCTAGGGACAGAGAGCAGAAAAGAGACAAATCAGTCTCAAGAGCAGATCTATAAGGTGTTACAAAATCTCATTTGTAACAAGGTACATAATTTATTTATTTTATAATTACATTCATTGTATTCCTTGAGTGGGTGCTTAGAGCTAGAGGTTGGTACTCCTTGGGTTGGTGCCCTAAAGTCAGGGGTTGGTTCCCTAAAGCTAGGGATTTGTGCTCCTTGGGTTGGTGCCCTAAATGTTGTAATCAGTTTTACCCGTGAGGCTTGATTGGAGCAGTAGACTCCATCAACATTTCTCACCGAGGTTTTTCCCCACTGTCATGGGTTTTCCTCATATACACTTGTGTTATGTGATGTCTCTCTTATGTGTGTGTACTTATATGTTTGATACCTCTTCTCATTGCTTCATGATTATTGTTACTAAAGCTTAGATCTTTTAGGAGTAAAATTTTTTATTGATTACCAATGATTCAACCCCCTCTCAGTGGTCCATTGTGCTCCTTAAGTTTAGTCATGTAATTTGGGTATCGAGGTTGTGTCTGCATTTTTAGAGAGTAGTGTATGTGGGAACAAGTATTCATCTTTTGGTGTGGCGTACTGAGAAAATATTGGTGTTGTAGAGAAGACAATTGTTCTTAATCAGAACTGTCATCAGGCATTAGCAAATGCTATTATTGCAGTTCATTTCTTTTGGATTGTAATTTGTATCTTGTTGTAAGTCAATGAGCTCTAGGTAGTGTTCCTGAATGCTTGTGCATTCTTTATTATAACATTTTCACATACTATTGCAGAGTATCATCTTATTGTGGGTAGGTTCTTACTATGGTTTTTTCCTTAACCAATTTTTCCATGTCAAAATATTGGTGTTCTGTGTGGTGCCATTAATTTTCTTATCTATGTTGTTCCTGCATTTTATCATATTTGTATTTGTGGTTAAGTTTATAGATCCAGTAGAAAATTGATTCACCCCACCTCCTAGTTTTCCTTCATTGTTTTTGCCAAAAAATACAATGTCTAGTCTATTGTAATTAGTTATGCCTCAAGCCATTATTCAAGATTGGGAAAAAAGAGTACATAGAGTAAAAAAAGTTTGTGCATTTGTATCAAGAATTCAATCATCCTTTGAAAATTTTATATGAAATTAGAAGCACAAATAAAGTATTATTTTAAAAGAGAAATTTACTCTCAATCAAAATGGAAGCAAATAAAAGTATTCATGATTATTTGTTTAGAGTTTAAATATTTAAGGAATATACTAGGGGATATATTGTTGAACAAGTATCTAATATTGATTTGGTTATTGCTAATTTGAGTGGAATTTGAGTGAATATCAAGTACTATTAGTTTCATTGTAAAGTAACATGCACCTTCCTTTGATAGCTTAGCAGAAAAAAGGGAAGGTGGGAGTATTTGGACAATGGAGTTTAGATATAGATTTAGCTATGATGGTCAAGGACAAGAAACCAAATGGAAGTAATGGAAAAATTATGAAAGATGCAAATCTAATGAAAAGATGTATAGAGATGGGATATCATTCAATTCAAATTCCAATCTAAAGAAAAATAAAAATTGTAACTATTTTGGTAAATTTAGAGACTTTGCATATGAATACCAAAAATAGAAATATAGTGATTACAAAAGTAAAATATGAAGGTAATTTTGTTAATGGGAGGATGGGACAAATGGTTACCTCAATAATCTCAAGTTATTTATTTCATTTTTTTCCTTTCTACCAAAATATTTGATTGCAATGCTTTGTTTACAGATTCAAGGGAACTGATTCACAATTCATGTGATGGAAATTAATTTCAAGTATTCCATGGAAAAAAATGATATTATTAAGATCTGTCTAGGAGATGATAGATCTCATGATATAAAAGGTTATGATGATACAAGTGTGGTGTTCCCTAATGGATATGTAAGATAACTTGCAAATATGATGTATGTTCTATGGACTAAGACGATTCTAATAACTATTTTAATAATCACATATCAAGGCATAAATTTTGAATTTGTGAAGATGGGTTACCAACTTAAGAACACACAAGATCACTACAAACTAATACCTAAAAGAATCAAAACAAGGGGATTGTACATACTTGATGTAATTGTATAATTATGCTAGTAATGACATCTCTATCTATTTCAATAGAAGAATTATAGAATATGAGGTATTGTCACTCGAGTCTTAGATATATTATTTCTTTACAAAGGACGAAATTTGTGTAAGGTCTTCATTTTTTTAACATGTTAATTGTGATGGTTTTGCATTAGGAAAATAATATGGGAATTGGTTTTTGATAATGATATGTAAAAGAAAAAAATCATGAATTAATACATATTGATGAGTGTAGTCGAATAAAAAATAAGTCACTTGGGGGAGCTTATTACTTTCTTATATTTGTTGTTGATAAAACTAGATGCGCATGGATCTATTTCTTATCAAATAAAGGTGAATTTTTTGATTTCTTAAAGAAATTTAGAACAATGGTCAGAAAAAAATTCATTGTAGCATCATAAATTATATCCCTATACAATTTCATCCTCACCTTAGAATTCTAGTCTTCAATGCTCCATACCTAATTTGATTCTACTCACACCATCCTAGAATCTTCATTTTCAACTCTTTATCTAGCTCTGGTTCAAATTTGAGTCCTAATTGACAAGACCAAGATGCCTTGGGTGCCCCGGTCCTCTCGAAAGGGCCCCAAATTTGGACCCCTCAATGGCCACTTCTAGTGGCTAGGGAATCTGGCTCTATGTCATCCCGCTTTAAAAATTCAAATAATTATGGAACAATCAGGTATAAAAGGAAGCCCCACCCCCATTTTGGAGGAACCTCTACCAAGATATTAATTGCACTCTAGAAAATTCAATCCTAAGTGAATAAGAAATCAAACATTCATCAAGCATTGAAGGAGAGGTCAAGTCAAGTCCAAACATTGAAGATGGAATTCATGATCAACATTCTATGAAGACATTTTGCATGGCATCCTAAACCCTTGTATGAGGGTTCGAGCAAGCTTTGTCAATGTATCAAGTTCAATTTCATGCATTTTTAGATCTAGCCTTTCCCTCAAAAGGAAAGTAGTCTACTTCAATTCATTTCCATTTCCAAATTCAATTATTATTTTAATTTCAAAGTTAATTTTTAAACCGAGGTTTGGCCTAGGTAAACCTACTTGAGCAAACAAAATTATGACATTTTGTGTGCAGGAAATTGACTTAAGCGCCATGAGAGGAATTTGGCAGATCAGACAACAATAATCAGATTCATCTTTTGAAAGCTCGAAAAGTGGAGCTTTCTATAGGATATTTTGTGCATCATTCTGATTTGAAAAATATTGAGCTTGTCTACATCTGACCTTTGGAGGACTAAGTCGCATGCACATCCTAGTCTCGACAATTTAGCCTGAATTTTCTGTCATGAGTTCTTATCTATTTCTCATCCTCAAATTCAACTTTACAACTCTGTATGACATCTAAAACTTATTGTTACTATTATTTTGTGTCAAAACCTCATTGTTTATCCTAGATCTACCATTGCAGTTCAAACCTAATTCAAATTCAATTTCAACTCAAACAAGGAGGATTAATCTGATCTGTATTTAGTCCTTTTAGTGTTGGATCAATCAAATTCAATCTCCCTTAACGTAAGTTGGTCCCATGAAATTAGTGGCTTTATTAATCTAATTTGTGAAGCCCTAATTTCACCACCTCATAGCCACATTATTAATATTTTTAGATTAGATAATGGGGTAATGCACTTTAAAAAATTTGTGAAGTATTGTAAATAAAATAGTATTATCAAATAATACATAGTTCTTCATAGTCCTTTACAAAAAGATGTAGTTGAGAGAAAAAAAATAGAATTATAGTTGAGTGTGTAACACATATGTTCAAAGGAAATAATCTCCCTAATAATTTATGGGTTGAAGTTGTTAGTACAAATGTATATTTACAAAATATAACTTCAACCAAGTTCATAGAAAATAAAACTCCATATGAGGCCTTCATTGGTCATAAACCAATTGTTAGTCATTTGAGTATTTTGGAAGTAAGGAATTCACTCATATTCTAAAATAAAATAGAATGAAACTTGATGAAAATTCAATCAAATCGTATTTTTAATGGTGATTGGATTGATCATTTTACACGTAAATTTTTTTCTTATGGATATGTCATATTTCAAGAATATGCAAATGGTATTCAAGATAAAGAAAATCTAACGTGATGGAAACTTTTTGAAGAAGATATTGAGAGTATCTATAAATTGTGGATCAAAATGATGATAATCAAAGTGGGCTTGAATTAATATTAAATGAAGCTACTCCATCAAGGAGTGAAGCACTAAGGAATCAATCAAGTATAATTTGGTTATAGGGCATTTGGCTCGTGACACAAGAATTTCTGTCTAGGATGGCTTTATTGAAGGTATAAAATTATACCTTCTTATCTTCAATACCTAAAAATAGGAGTCTAAAACACACTTATGATTTTAGATCAATTGTATTAAGTAATATAATATATAAGAGGCTAAAATCACATGTTTTTATCACATTTCTGGCCAACAAAATAGTTTCTAGAGAAACAATTTTGCCTTACATAATTTTGATAGAAATGGTTTTTCCCAAAATCATGTGACGTGTGATTTTGGGTGAAATATTTTCATTCAAAACCATCAAATATATCTTTAAATTAAAAAAACTAACTTGAAGTTTGATTCATATCTAAAATTTTGATTGAAGTCATTTTGGTCGAGTGTTTCAATTGAAACCCTTTCACTTGAAACTATCTATGTCACTAGCTATGTGACAACTTAGCAAGTCTTTTGGAGAAAATTTAAAAAAAAAAAAAAAAAAATTCAACTTCAGCTCTAGATTTCTCCTAGTAGGGGTACTTTCATAAAAATAGAAAATAGCCGTTTGTAGAGCTCTGAGACTAGAATCCAAAAAATATTTTTTTGATATTTTGATTAGATTTATTATTATTATTTTAAATTTATTGTAAGTTAGTTTTAATAATCAAATATGAGGTTGATATAAAAAATACATTAAACTATTTTAAAAAATAAAAATATATGGTGCACTAGAGGATTCCTCTCCAAAAGGGTATATTTTTTTTAAATCATAAAAAAATTAGATAAAAATTGACCTTCCATGAAAACTGTGATGTTTTGATTAAGTCTGATTTTAAAATACTATTACAAAATAAATATTTAAAAATTTTAAAATGTAGAGGTGTAATTTTTCACCAAGTAGGATAAGACCATTAATGAACCAAATTAACCTTTACATTGAAAGAAGGGTAAATCCAATAGATCTAGCCTCAATCCAACTAAGGAAGGGCTACTAATTCTAATTAGATTCACTAGTTAGGTTTTGTTCCTCTTTCTAAGTTGAATTATGAAAATGCTAAAATTAGAGTAAATAAGTGATTATTGAAGAGATCGAGCAAAACCAGTGACCTACAGTCATTATACGGAGACACTGACCTGGATCTGGTCAAAGGAATATGTTTCAGATCTACTCCCCGAAATTCGACCTAAATTGTTTGGACCATGGAGACACGAGGGCATCACTGGCTAGGCAATATCATATCGTGTGCATTCATATTGGGGGGTTTAATATCCCAAAAAATGAGGGTACAATATATTTCCTATCGGTGAAAATAGGGGGGTTTTTAATTCGGGCTATGAAAAAATGCAATATTTGGTGCAAATAGAGGGGTTTTTTAATTTAGGTTGTGTATTGGGAGGGGGTGGAAAAAAAAGATTCTAGGGCAATATTTTTTGAAAATATGGGGATTCTTTAGTAGGCCATGAATGCACGTGATATAACCCGAGTTCAATAAGTGAATCCCCCATACATGGCGATCAGTCCTCCGAATTTTTTCTCCTCCAAAGGGGAACTTGTTCATCTCTGTTAATTATGTCAATCCTTAAGAACACAACTCTGCACATAGAGAAAAGGCAAAATATGTTGGGATAGGGATTTTACTAAGTCAAACCCTGGATTGGAATCAACCTTGAACAAAATAAGGCAAATACTAAAATAAATACAGGAAAGATATACCTCAAATTTGCAATTGTTGATGATGATGCTTTGCTCTTTGGATTTAATCACATATCTTGTATGAAATGGCATGACAAACTCAAAACCCTAATCACACACAAATTCTTGCATAAGATTGATGTATAGTTTTGCTCCATAATGGTTGAAGGATGAACGTGCAGCCTTGAAGATATCTGAAACTGCTGATTAATGCTTCACGGATGCAAGGATGCTTTAGGAATTGATTTCTTAGAGTCTTAGAATGGATAGATCGTGATTAGATGAAAATGAGTTGAGAAGGATGTCTTGTATAGGGATTTCATAATTGAAATCACCCTTAGGCCAACTTAGAATTAATATATTTTTGCACATTGCTAGATTTGAATAGGGTAAGATTACCCAATTAAGCTCTCAAAATTCAGGAAAAATAGTTCAAGACTAGGTAGCATACTACCTGGTTCGACCAACTTTTTTTTAATTTTCTAGGGATGCAAGCTAGCATGATTATAATGCAAATTCTAGCTCGGTGGCTCAAATAATAGCATGCAGATATATGAAATATGCTTTGAGAGTTGAAATTAAGGTAATATTAAGGATAAATGAGGATAAAATGATAAAGGGGACGCCTAGAATTAAGGGATCAAATAAGAGTATGATGATGTGATAAAGTGGAATAAGACCCATAATATTGAATTAAATATTAATTAATTACAATAAAGGTCCTATAATGCATAGAGGAGAGGGAAATACTAAAATAGGTGCTAGGAGAGTGTGAAATTGGACACACTAATAAAGGTGTATAATTTATGACACTACATTTAGCCTCCTTTAGCAGAGTATGATATTACAGTCATGCTCTCAGTAAAGAAGAAAGATGAGAGAGAGAGGAGTAATTAGGAGCGCAATCACAAGGAGTATAAGACATCACTAATTTTGAGGAACCAAACCCTCAATCTTAGGATCTTAACTCACATAATATCATACAAGAATACATAATATAAGGGGTTAGCACTAAAAATAGGATCTAAAGTCAACTAGTCGTAGAGACCTCTATAATCAAAATCTCTCAACCACTAATATCATTCTTGAAAGTGTCATCTCAAGAACACAATCCATCAAATAAAAAGAGAAAAATAATGCATCATACATGAACTACAAATAGAAAATCTATGAGCTCATGAGAAGAAAGGGGACATCATGGATATACATTCTAGATATCTTTTTTTAGGTGATCCATGAGAAGAACAGAGAGATAAGACATGGATACACATTCTAGATGTGTTATTCTAGGTGATCCATGTTGGGGAGGAGAGTAGAAATGATCTTGTTGTGTTTTTCTAGTTCCACTCACCCTTGTGCGTGTGTGCAATTGATGTCTAGTTTCAGTGTTAGTCCCAACCAGTGCTGAGAGGGGAGGGGTGAATCAACACTTAATCAAAATTTCACAATTTAACTTTTATCTTAAATCTTCTTTCATCTAAGATCCAACAATATACTTAATCACTGGATTTAAATATGCAAGAATGAAAAGTTGACAATGACACCAAGAAGTTGTCTCATGGAAACCCAATAGGGAGAAAACCACGATGTGAGTAGGAACTCACAAAATTTGCACTCTTCTAGAGTACGCCCGGTTAAGAGCCATCCCAATTAGGAGATTACAAAGACACTGTTCTGATCAATTAGAAAAATAGGTTTTTAGGATCCAAAACCTTTAACAAAGGAGATTAAAATAAGACACCAAAAAGTCCAGTGCTTAAGAACCACATACAAAATGACTGGCAAAAAAGATAGCAAACCAAAAAGAATGCAAAGAAAAACAACAACAAAGAAACAAGGAAGGTGCTACATAGCTATAGTCTTCAACAGGTCCTCCGCCTCTTTCACCAGCTGGTCATAGGTGGCCCCAACAACTTTGAGATCTTCCAGGTCCTTGTTAGGTTTCTTTTCTTTCTTTTTGCCTCTTGTACAGGTTCTGGGACCTTGAGCTTCCCCTGTTCCTTCAGTGTCTGAGTCAATATTCGGGATTTCCTTTTCTTCATCCAGTTTGCTGATGAGAGTGTTAGTGTTGCTAGCAGAAATCTTCAGGATGCTTAAGCTCTGTTCAACAATGCTCTTCAAACACTCCTCAATTTTGCTGACTTTACTGACAGTATCCGAGATAGTTTGGTCATTAGCATCAGCAAGATTTTTCCTTTCTAGCAAATCTTTCTCTATTTTCTCAAACCTGGGGTTGAAGGCATCTCTTATGTTTTTGGCTTTAGCAATGGTATTTTTCATGTCCTCTATGTAATTAGCCATGGTCTTCCTTTCCCCAGTGTTGATGGTTTCCAAAATCAGAATTCTGTTGCAGAGTTTTTTGTTGTCGGCCACAGCTTTCTTGTAACCAGTTATAAGCCACTCCATAGTATCCATGAAACCTTGCATACCCTCTGGAGGAGGGTTAGGGGGGGGGGGGGGTCAGCCTTATCAGGGATATCCTATTCCTTTTTTGGGGTGTCCCGAAAAGTATTTGCAACCCTAAGAGCCTCGTCAATGGTCATCTTCTCTGGATTCTGTTCGGCTTCCAAGGTCCTTTCCTTCTTATAGACCTCCAGCTCTTTAACATTCTCTTCCTTCCGTTTGTGCTTATTTATGGTCTGGGTGTGGAATTTTGTCTTCTTTTTCAGCAACCCTTGAGAGTTCTCCTCCTTTGAGTCTTACGAGACCTCCTCCTCTGAGGAAAGGCTAATCTGGGGGATTCTGCCTTTAGTCTTTTTACCCTTAGAGGAAGAAGGTCTTGCTTTGATGTGTTTCCTCTTCTTTCCAATTTCATAATCTGAAACATCCATGCTCTCCTCAGAATCACTTGAGGGGTCATTGTTAGACTCCTCCTCCAGTGAGAAGGTAGAGTCAGACTCCTCCTCCTTAGACTCTACAGAGGGCTGGGTACGGGCTATTTGATTGGCCTTGAGATGGTCATAAATAAGGATCATTAGGCCTTGATGCATGGTAGTATCCCCCATTGGGTTATCTTTGTAGGCCTTAATAGTGGCATTCATCGAGCAGAGCAGAAAATAAGGAAAATTAACCTTTTCATCATGCCTAAAATGATTCAGCAGGACGAAATGGTAACCATAAACTTTTGTAAACCTACCATCTAATATAATGTAGCACATTAAAACAAAGAGGACCTCCCGCCAGGGTTTGACAAAATCCCTAAGAGGGTAGTAGGTTTTGCTCAGCTTTACCAGTCATTTTTTCTCCTTCTCAGTTTCCGAATATCTCTCAATAGCCTCCTTGCTGACTTTCCTATCTCTGTAGAAGTTACAACCTTATCTTCTAAGGCCCGTGGCTTGGGCAATAAGATCTTCATCAATTTCAACCATCTGGTCTCCCATTTTCAGCATACCCTTTCTCCAATTTTTGTAGAAAAAACTAGTAACTGTGCCATCCCATCTGTGGAGTCTCTCCATGAATTTCGAAAAACCACCCTTCTGCAGGATGCTCTAGACCTCCTCCTTCTATTTCCATTCTTTGCAGTTGCTTGGTTCATATCACTTCCTGTTACCACCCATGTTCTCGCTATTCAGAGCCAAATTTTGAAACTTGCAGAGCAAATTAACCAGAAAGCTTGTCGGAGCTATCAAAGTTACCTAGAAAGCATGGGAACTAATGAAATAGGTATTACAATAAATGAGGCTCTCACTATTATAATGATTCGAAGTACTCCAATCAGTCATTTTCATTATTATCCTATCCATCAAAAATCTTTGGAGTGCTTCTATATCGATCATTAAAAATGATTTTCCTAACATTTTTCAGGGAGTCCTTGTTCTCCCATCCACGTAAACATTTCCTCTTTGTTAACCACCACGTTGGCAACCCAGTCAGCAGAGCCATTGGCCTCCCGGTAAATGTGGGATATGTAACTTTTTTTAAAAGTGCTAATAAGGTCTATATCAATATTGATGATGTTGTTGATCGACCATGAGGGCTTTGAGATCCCCTTAAGACATTTTATGATATTGTTTGAGTCCCCTTCAATCCATAAGTAGGGGCAATTCCATTTTTTTGCAAGAAGAATACCTTGGAGAGCTGCCATTACTTCAGCTTTATGTTTTATTTGGGTTCCAATAGGGACAACAACCATTTCCTTGCAATTTCCTTTGTCATCTCTGAGAATAGCTCCACAACTTGAAGGACCCGGGTTACCTTTTGCAGCCCCGTCAAAATTAACTTTGAACCAACCATAAGGGGGGGTTTTCCATCTAGCTTTAAGTATTTTATTCTAATTGGGGTGAGAACTGTTGGCAATCTTCAAATTCCATGAACTTTGATCCCAATATTTTCCACAATCGCCCAGTGAATTTTCTAGAACACAATATCCTGATTGAGGGAGACATCCTTGAAGATACGATTATTTCTTTCTTTCCATAGTCCCCACAAGATGTGAGGAAGAGATAGCTGCCACATAGATCTCAAAAAAGAGTTAGTCCAATATAAGTTCCAGGAAGAAAACATATCACTGATAGTGTTAGGAAACACCCAATCAATGCAAAAATTTTTAAGAAATCTTTCCCAGACTGAGATTGAGTAGGAACAATAGATGGCAAGGTGGTCCACCGACTCTTCCTCCTGAAGGCACAAAGCGCATCTATTAGGGAAGGAAAATCCTCTTCCCTTTAGATTGTCTAGGGTGAGGATCTTATTTTGGAGGATGGTCGAGAAGAAAAAATTAATCTTGGGGGTAAGACCCTTAATCCAGGCTTTAGACCAGTAAGGATTACCAGAAGGGGTGGGGGAAAGGATACAAAACATAGAGGAAATAGTTAAAGGACCTTTAGGTTCATGTTTCCAAATCAAGGAGTCTTCCTCATTATTCAACCAGACTGAGGACAGATGGATCTTGAGCTTATAAAGGCTAGGGTGAATGCTTTCAATGTTCTGCCATTTGTTACCAGACAAGTACTCAGCAACTAAGGAGTCAAAAGTTCTAATACAGGAGGGAGCATGGAGGGCCCATTCATTGATTTCAGTCAAGGGTTTATAAAAAAGCCAAGGATCCTCCCAGAATTTAATTTTCCTACCATTTCCTACTTTCCAAATCACTCCTTTGGCTATGCTTTCTTTGCATTTAGATGCATGATTCCATATGTGGGATCCATTAATACTGAGATCCGAATTGATAAAAGAAGAAAGAGAGGAGGACACAAGAGAGTATTTACTTCGCTAGATTTTACACCATTCAGTGTCTGAATGAAACATTCTCCAAACCTATTTTGACAGGAGAGCTTCATTTAAGGTTTGAATTCTCCTCAGTCCCAAACCTCCTTTACTTTTCGCTCTACAAACCTGGTCCCAAGCCACCAGAGACATTCTTTTCTTGTCCTCAACCCTAGACCATAGAAATCTTCTTTGAATTTTCTCAATTGCGTTAGCATACTTAACTGGAATTCTAAAAAGACTTAGAGCATAAATTAGAATACTTTGAAGAGAAGTTTTAAGTAATTGGAGCTTTCCAGCCTGACTTAAAAGGGCTCCTTTCCAACCAGCTAGTTTTTTATGAAATTTATCCACTAGAGGACTCTAGAAGGGATCCAGAGGTGCAGTGCCCATGGGGAGACCAAGATAGGTCGTAGGAAGCTCAACAAGCCTACAATCTAGGATTATGCTAATTCTCTATTATCTTCTCTCAAGAGTATTGATGAAAAAAACTTCGCTTTTGACCTAGTTAATAAGCTGCCCAGAAGTGGAGGCAAACTTACAAAGAGCACTCTTCAAGATTTTAGCTTCACATATACTAGATTCCCCCATGATAATAGTATCATTGAGAAACTATTGGTGGGAATAGATAAGGTCAGTAGAAGAAGGTTGGAGACCCTTAAAGGAGCCTTGCAAAACCATATTTTTCAGAGTCCTTCCAAAACATTTTGCCATAATTATGAAGAGGATGGGGGAAATAGGGTTCTCTTGCCTTAGACCTCTAGAAGCTTTGAAGAAGGGTGAAGGTGAGCCATTGACAAGAACAACAAAAGAGGTAGATGTGATAAGTTGGCTGAGGAGGTCAATAACTCTAGAGGAGAAACCAAAAGACAAAAGAACCTTCTCAAGAAAAGGGTAGTCAACCTTGTCATAGGCTTTGGAGAGATCAAGCTTGAGGATGAGACCATGCTTCTTTTCTCTAACAAGAGATTGAATGTTCTCATGGACAGTTATAATAGAGTCAAGAATTTCTCTTCTAGGGACAAAACCATTTTGCTAGTGATTAATTAAAGTAGGAAGGACAAACAAAATTCTAGAAGTAAGAACCTTAGAGATAATCTTATAAAAAAGAATTGCAAAGACTGATAGGTCTAAATTTGTCCATTGAGTCAGCACCTTGGGTTTTGGGGATGAGAGAAATAAAAGTACCATTGATTTCTTTCCAAAAATTTCTAGCCCCAAAAAATTCCTTGACCCCATTAGAGACATCTTTCCCAACAATATCCCCAAAATCTTGAAAAAAGAACATGGGGAAGCCATCTGGGCCAGGCACTTTGTTACCATCAAAGGAAAAAACAACATTTTTAATTTCCAATTTTGAAGGAATGGAAGAGAGGGAGATGTTCATTTGATCATCAATGAGACAAGGGATGTTATGAAGAAAAGAAGATTGAGCTTCAACATCCAATCTGTGATCCCTCTTGAGCAATTCCGAGAAATACCTTTTAGCTTCGTTCCTTATTTCATCCTCCTTGACCAACTCCCCATTATCCACCATTAGTTTGGTTACCCTATTAACAAATTTATGCTTGATTTTTGACATATGAAAGAATCTTGTGTTCCTATCTCCTTCCTTAAGCCAAATGCATCTAGATCTCTACTTCCAGAAGGTTTCCTCTTTAGCAATGATATCATGGTATTTTTTGAGAATCTCATTTTCATCAGCAAAGGACACAGTATTGAAACCATCCTTCTAGATTTGAGCTTGTATTTTTTTAAGGTCTTCCTGGACTTTACCTTTGGCCTCAAAAATATTCCCAAAGATGGATTTATTCCAGAGTCTTATGTTATCCTTTACACTTTTGAGCTTCTTAACAACTCTATACATAGTAGTTCCCTCAAGTTGTATGCTCCACCATTTCTAAATGTTACTTTTGATATCTAGGTGAAGGGTCCACATTTTTCAATTCTGAAGGGGACGTGTCTCCTTCTATTAATTGAGTCAGCAATGAAGGTAATAGGAAAGTGATCAGATCCAGCCCGAATGTGGGCCAACAAAGAACAGAAATAATGACTATACCAATCATCAGAGATGAGAGTCCTATCAAGGCTAACTTGGATAAGATCATTACTAGTTCTCCTGTTAGTCCAAGTGTAATTACATCCATGTAATTCCAAATCATTGAGAGCCTGAGAATTAATGAAATCCATAAGGGCCAACCTACTTTCCAGCTAAGGGGGATTTCCTCCAAATTTTTCCTCCTCTCTCAAAGGAGTATTGAAGTCTCCCATAACCAGCCAGGTAAGATTTCTGAAGCTATGCCTAGCTTGTATAAGTTTTTTCCAGAAGGAATTTCTAGCCTTCAAAGTATTGGGAGCATAAATGTTAGTGAGAACCCATGAAGTACCATCTTTTAAATGGTCAAATTTGATACAAGAGAAATTATTTTCTTGAATAATAAAATGTCCTTTGACAGTATTAAGGTTCCATATGGTAGCTATGCCTCTAGAAGCACCTTCTAAACTTCCACCACTAACATTACCATTTTTGAAAAACTTCAAAGATTCAACTTTTTCTCTACTCATTTTGGTTTCTTGAATTAGAAAAATATCAGGTTTACTGTCCCTTATCATATTCCTAATGATGTCATGTTTATGGGGATTATTGAGTCCCCTTATGTTCCAAGAGATAATCTTCATAGTTACTTACCAATTCCTAGCTCCTTAAGAGTCTTCTGGGTCCCATCTACAATGTTCTTACTGACCTCCCTATCTCTGACTTTATGGTTAGAGGGTTGACCTGGGGAATAGGAGATATACCCAGCATTAACTTGAGCTATTCTGCTGGATTTCCTTAGAAGAGAAGTCGAGGGAGTAGTTCCTTTCTTCTTCCTGTGTTTTGGTATTTTCCACTCAGCATCTATCTCAAGAGCTGCTTTCGGGTTGTTGAGGATTTTGGAGATTTCTTCTTCGTTGCCCCAGTTAGGGGTTCTGGAAGCATTTGAATCACTATTAACTATTTTTGAGCTCTGGTCTGAGTCTGAAAGGTTCATACCTAGAATTGCACATTTTTGAGCTTCTTGTATTTCAAAACTTGGCATGAGCAGTGAAGAGTTAGTCTTTTCTTCTTGGGAGTCAGGGATCTCCCCTTCCTCAAGTTGGTCATCTTTCTCTTGCAGTTCCATTCCCTCATAAGTGTCAGCTACTACTTTAGCTATATCATTTGAAGATTCAATCTGATCTTCCAGATCCTCTGTTTGAGTAGTAACCGGGGTGTTGACTTTGGTTGATTCATTTCTCATTACTTTCTAGGTTGAGGGGCTAGAAATAGAAGTTGAGGGTGCTTCCTTATTCTCCCCCAAAGGATTGAAGCTATTAGATTTATCTTCCTTATTCTCTGAGTTTTTAACTTGCCATACCATTTTTTCTGGAGCCCTTTGATTTTCAGTCTAGGGTTTAGACTTCTTGGCTTCTACCTTTGGCTTGATTGGACAGGATTTTTCCCAATGACCTACTTTTTTACAATGGGAACAAGCAAAGGGAATAGATTCATATTCAATATGTTGTTTCCATGTTCTCAATTTTGATACTAGATCTATTTGTTTCAGCATATCTGCATCAAGGGCTATCCCTACACAAAACCTAGCATGAGTGAGTATCCTTTTAGAAGTTGTGACTGGGTCTATAGAGAGGAGTTCACCAAAGGAGTTTTTATTTCCTAAGAAGGTTCTTTCTTCCCAATATTCAAGAGGCAAACCTGGTAGCTTTACCCAAACTGGAACTTGTGCCAAGAGAGAGTCGTTCATATTCAAGTTTGGATGCCATTTTCAAAGAATTAGAGCTATCTTTCCTCCCATCCAGGGGCTCCCACAAAGAATCCTTAATTTATCTTCTTCACATGAAAAAGTAAAAGACAAAAGGCCTTTAGGTAAAGCCGAGATTTCAACATTACCCTTCAAGGCCCATTTTTCATTTAACATAAACCCTAACAACTTCAATATTAAGACGCGAGCCCATAAATTTGCCTACCAAGGAATTCAACATACTATTTATATTATGATCCAGGACCAGATCAGGGATAGAGATAGAAAACTTTCCACCAGAAGGATCAAAAATATTCTTGATAGGAGGTAGAGAGGATTTACTAGATGGTCTAGTTCCAAGGGAAGACCGTTTTTTTGTTTCTTTTCCACTCTCCAAGGAGTCATCACATGGGATGGGCCCCCCACTAGACCCTTCCCCTAGAAGTCCAGAGGAACCCGTTGTCTTCTTTGGTAGAGTACCACCTATCTATGGTATGACAACAACCTCCAGAATGTTCGGAGGCATATCCTTCTCTCCTATGGGACCAATAGCAACATTTTTCTAGCCACTTCCACCATTGGATCCAGAGTTCTCACCTTGCAGAGAATTTGAATTTTGAATTCTCCCATTGTCGCTTCCTACTCCTCCTTGCTCTCCCATTGCATCTGATAAGTTTTGCTCTTGTTGCTAATTGTGTCTAATTACAAAGACACTGTTAGGTGCTACCTGGTTAAGGGATTTTGTTCAAGGTCAGTTAGTGCCTTTACCCTATTAAAGATATCTTGGTTAGAGGACTTAGAACATCAGCTAAGATGTTACTTGGTTAAGGGATTTTATAATAGGGACTATTAAAGTCCACCCAGTCAAGGGATTTATGTTGTAGTTGTTAGAAAGCAACAAATGGATGATCTATTGAATTAGCTATTGATAGCTTTATCAGATCTTAATATACATTCCACTCAATACACACCAGTTGTGTCTTAACTGCATAGTACCGGTTTCCTTCTTACACCTTCGGCTATTCACTTAGTTGGTCATCTCTCCTTCAGTACAACACTCTTCCGGTCCTCTTACCTTTGGCTCTGCACTCTGCTAGTCCACTATCTTTCAGCTCTACTCTCGGCTAGTTTTTTGTCCTTGGACTCTGCCCTCAGCTAGTTCTTTGTATGTCAACTCTACACTTAGTCAATCTACCTCACACATACACTCAACTATGCTAACACCTCTTAGCACTTCCTCTCACTTTACTCTTCACCCTAGATCACCTTCAACAAGATTTCCTTGTTTCAAATTTCATGATCAAAAACTTTCTGAAAGAGCTCAAGAGCTCTTTATACATTTTTAGTCGACACCTACAGGCATATCCTCAATCTGATCAATCAAGGATTTTGGAAGATTTCAAATTTGAAACTCTCCCGCTCTTTCTTTATGCGCCTTTTAGCAATTCTACCAAGTGTTCAACCAATTCTACCACTGCATCTTCCAATGATAGAAACCTCTGAGACATTTCCAATGAAGTAAATGTGAACCAAAGAGTCCATGTGTAATCATGCTTGACTGCATGGTAACTGAAAGTTAACTCTACCAACAAATGATTTGGCGTAGACACAAGCCTACCAACTCATTCTTTTCCACTGCAACTAAATGGCCGATCACTGCTTCGAAACTTATGGTGATCACCTATCTTCCTTCAGTCATACCAGTGTACCGGTATGTAACTGCACTTCTTGCTTTACTAGTTCATTATTTGGCTACGGATTTGTTGTGCTAGCAACATGTTTTTCCCTTGTTTTCCAGAGAGTTACCGATTGGTTGGAACAAACAAGTTTCTTTGCCTGAGTCACCTTTTGTGACTTCACCATCATCAAGGTGATCAATCTTCTTGAATGATAGATCGGTTGACTTACTTTATCTTTCCTTGAGCTGAAGTACCCTTTAATCATTCAATACCCATTCATTATTGCTTACTGAAAAGCGACATCACTTTATCTATACCACTACACCGGTTAGTATCTTCACTGGTAAGTGTTGAACATCAATGACAAACCTTAGCATATATATTGGTGTTCTAGATTGACCGGTTTTGTCAATGCCAACAGTCCAACAATCTCCCGCTTTGGCATAGATGGCAAACACTTGCAACTTTGGCTAGTTAGAAGCATGTTTCTTCATCTCTGTAACAGTCCAGTCATTAGTTCTTCCCTAAGTAATGAATATCTCCCCCTGTCACTAATCATACTCTGATAGAACAATTTCAGCTCAATCACTACCTACCAATGTTGCACTCTAATCATATCTCCCCTTTGATAGCAATGCCAAAGAGTCTTGTCTGACCACTTACAAGATTGCTCCCCCTAAGCGGAGTAGTCAACACTCATCAATCTAGTTTGTGTAAACAAAACTTGAAAGCATACTAGATTGATGTAGAACTCGTGTGTGTGAAAAAGTGGTCTGTAAGCTGCAAGCACAACACTTCAATTAAGTCATTATATGCATGGTTAGTAATCAATAATCAATAAGTAAAATCCCATAACAAAGCAACTAATTGCCTTCTAAAAGATGTGAGTATAAGATTGCTCTCAGATTTTTATAAGCAATACCAGTGACAAGACTACACCAAGATGAAGGATTTAATCTATATGATATTTAACTATATGGATGCAAGATGGATGAATAATTCAAGCAAATAATCAATTCAAGAAATAATGGATGTAAGCAATAATGGATGTAAAATGGATGCAAATAATCTAAAAAGCACAATAATCTTCAATGACTCCAAAGCGAAATTAGCATGATAATAATCTCCAAGCGTGTTCTCAAAAATCTCTAGGGTAAATTGGAATGAGAGCTGAAGACTGAATTTATAGAGAATTGCAAGAGAAAAGCTCAATTTAGGATTAATTGAAAATAATTGAGAAATCAGGTTTAGTTAACATTGAGATAGATTCCAATTATAGTTTAATTGAAATGCATTCAAATTAGAAGTCCAAGTTGCATTGGAAATAATAATAATTTAATTCCACGCATTTGTGATAAAAATAGATAATTTTTTTATTTATTCAAGAGTAGAGTCTTTTCAATGCAACTGAACTTCTTTTTCTGAAAAGCTTTGAGTTCCAATTTTAGAGAATAATTCAATAATTCAATTAAATTGCTTTTCTGATTTCAAGTTCTAAATTTAGAAAAAGAAATAATATCTCAAGTTTGATTTCTCTCTCAATTCAATTCTCTTATTTCAATTCAACTCTTGCTTTGTAATTAATTCCTCTTTTGTAATAAATTAATTCTTTTTGCATGATTAAATGGCAAATTTATTAATTAATAAATATGCAAGGATATTTAATAAATTAAAATAGGATAATTGATCAAAATGATATTCTTGGAAATGATTCAATTAATGAAATAAATATTTAATTAATATTGAGCAATTGATTTTCCATGTGATATTTGATGATTAAAGAATTAATAATGTACCCAAGATTGATTTAATTGCCTTTGGTTAGGACCTTGGTCATGTTGTCGAGATTAGGGGCCCATTTTTTAGATGACCATTTTTAGGGTATTACATTTGCCCCTCTTTAAATTAATGTGTGAGCAACGTATTGGTTCAAAGAATGTGTGATGTCTAGAAGATGCTAGTTCTAAACTTGAATGATCATGAACTAGATGAAGAGCAAGGTGTTTAGCTTGATTCGAAGTGACAAAGCTGAATGAAGTTTGATTAAAGTGATACTGATCCCGAACTTGATTGAACTGAGGAACGATAGAAATAAAAGATAACAAACTTGAACTTGATTGATCAAGAAGCAGATCTTACTAATCTAGAACCTGACTGATCTAGACACAGTGAGTGATGATAAAAATTGATCTTGAGCTTGATTGATCAAGACACGATGAACAAAGATAAACTGTCCAGCTTGATCAAGAAATGAATACTGAACACCTGCTTAGATTGAGTGTGATCGAAGATACTCTTTAAACTTTTGATTGAGTTTAAACGAATAATTAGTTTGATTTGAAGTGATGAAATTGATTAACGTTAAGAGATTGATTCATATGAAAGACAAATATCAACTTGATTTGAAGCAATGAAACAGATATGCCCCTAGCGATCGATTCGATTCAGATGATCGAGAGATCTCACCTTGATGTGAAGTGATGAAGATGAGATGCCCCTTAGCAATAAGAATTGATTTTCTTTAGTTGAAAATATTTTGCTCGACTTTTGATGAATATTTGAAAAAAAATGTTCTCGACATGTGAGATGTGAGGTCATAAGGTCATAAGTATGCCCCCTCGGGGATGAAATCGAAAAAATAGCCAAGGTACTTGATCATAGGCAATTGTGTGGCGAGAACAAGTTATTTGAGCACAAATTAATTCTGAGGAATATTTGAAAAATTAGGCATTGATTGGTGAGTTAAGCATAGAGTTGATCGTGAAGTTGATGTGTAGAATTGAAATTGATATTCAACATTGAAATTGAGCGCAATTTGAAGAAAAAATGAGCATTTGATGAAAAGAGCGCTAAGCAGTCCAAATTGTGAAATTGACTAGCAAAATGATCTCAAATTTTGATTTCAATCCCGAAAATGGAATCAGAATGGTCAAATTAGATAAGGGTACAATTTTCATGTCCATCGAAGCAAGTTGAAAAATTAGGTTTTTAGCTATATATGGGACGAAAGTGTCATTTTCAAATCATTTTAACCCTCCAAGTTTGAAAATTCAAAAAGCCTTCTATAAAGAAAATGGTGGTCCCTACTCATTAGCATCAATTCAAGCGCCTGAGATGTCATAATCGACCCCAAAACTATGAGCCAATGGTAAGTGGTCGATCTTAAGCCTCTTTATGTTTTCAATTTTGAATTTTTTTGCTCATTTTTCAATTTTTTCGCATGTTTGGGGTTGGGTTTCATGTTTTATCATGCGAGACATGATCCTATCTCATACGAGTAACTGGTAAAATTTCTTTTGTCATTTAAGGTCATTAGAATTGTCATTCAGGACGCACCCTTGTATCGTACGACAGGTCTGTTAAAAGACCATTTTGTCGTGCGAGAGCCAATGTTTTGTCATTTGGGGTTGTTTTGTCATGTGAGAGCTATTCCTAACTCGTACGAGATTTTGTCCCTCTGTGTTTTGTCATTCAGGAGATAGTGAGCATTTTTGAAGGTCTAAATGTGAAAATTTGATTTTACATTTGACTTATTTGGATTTGCATGATGTTTTACTTCTCTTGTAGGCTCTTTTGGAATGTTTTCTGATGCTTCATTGTTGGGTTTTTGTAGGTTTGATTACCTCCTGTGCTGTTTAGATGTGTTTATCCTTCTACTATGGCATTAGTTTGATATTTATCTGAGGTTGAGCAAACTCATATTGACTTGTGTGGATTGACTCATCTATTGAGATTACCTAATATTTGTGTGAATCATGGAATGCTCACGACATTGGTAGAATGTTTCCATTCAAAGCATAACACATTTCATCTACCGGTGGGGGAGTTGACTATCACTCCTGAGGATGTATATAGGATCCTCTGTATCGCTTTTGTTGGGGATAAGGTGGATTATGATTCAGGGCACCTTCCAGGATTACAAGCAGTGAGGCATGTCTTCAGTGATCCTGACATTTTGACTCGTTCCATTAGTTGGGACATATTGATGAGTAGGTATAGTGAGGAGTTTCCTCTGGCATGCGATCTAGTAGGGTTCATAGGTTGTTTTCTGATGCCAGATAGAGGGCAGTAGGGTTTCCAGTGTGGATGGGGTTGGATGCTAGAGAGATTGATAGAGACCCCTTAGAGACTTGGTTGGGGTTCATGTTTATTGGCTCACATGTATCGAGAGATGCATGAGATCGTGTATAGAGATGGGTGGAGCATGGCCACTAGTGTATATATTTTACAGGTGTGGGCTTGGGAGCACCTTCCCATTTGTCGGCCCATAGTAGATGATAGTAGAGAGCCTAGGTAGCCGATTATATATAGGTATGTCGGATACATTACATAGCTCCATCCAGGCAAGATAAATTTTTGGAGACAGTAGCTAGATGACCTGATAGCCATTGTATGTTGACCATACAGAGGCATAGAGCCATGGGATGACTGGCAGATGGTTTGCCAAGACCTTTTTTATTATGCATCCTCTTATTGGGAGATCGCAGACCATTGTGGAGCGGTTCAATGTATCACAGGTGATGAGGCAGTGTGGCTGGCCTCAGGGGATCTCACAGGAGTTTACAGCATATGCATGTTATGCAGATGAGGAGAGATAGAGATGGTCTCCATGGTTGTCCTATACTTTGGTGATGCAAGAGCTAACTGGTTTACATCACCTAAGGTGGGATTATATGGATGATGTGGCGGATGCGGGGGTATTGCCCTAGTATAGAGATTGGTTTCAGCAGCATCCATTCCCTTGATTCATAGATCTAGCAGAGCAGGCTCCTCATATTAAGGATGTTGAGGATGATGCCCCCGCACTGGCACAAGGACAGGGATAGGGCCACAGGCAGGAACAAGCACAGAGAGCTGAGGCTCCATGGCGGAGTGGTGGTGATCCTAGTGCTAGTAGTAGCAGGATGCCAACTAATGTTGGATAGTAGAGGGGTGAGGGTGGATCCCTAAGGCATGTAGGAGTGAGATTGGGTGGGGCTGAGGAGGAGCAAACAACTCTGAGATAGGTCCGACAGCGGTGGGATGAGCAGGGGGAGCTATAGGTGGAGATGGGGTGGGGAGCCTATGAGAGAGTAGGGGACTGACGCAGGACGGTCGATGAGAGCACGCTTGTAGAGCTGCAATCATAGTTGATAGTGGCTTAGACTCAGCTGGCAGAGCGAGACCGGTAGCTTGATAAGGTGAGGGCTGAGCATGATCTCCAGATCGCATCATTGAGGGTAGAGTCTAGAGTAGAGATAGAGGCTTTACGACAGGAGGTCTTTCTCTAGAGCAGTAGGGCAGCCTACTATGTGGCAGCATATAGTGTCGCAGTTCCTGTTCCGTAGCAGGTGATACCCTACTCGCAGTATATGGCATGATCGGAGGGAGCTCGGGTACCTCGTCAGGATCTCAGGCATCAGGCTCCTCCTCCTCCACTAGTTGATGAGGGAGAGGGTGCTAGCTATATTATTTCTTTTTGTAGCTCGGATATTATTTGTAGACACACCCATTTTTTGTAGCCTATACGATTCTTGCTCCAATGGGAGTTTGTATATGTCATTTGACATCATTTTGTACTCTTATAATTGACATGATATATATATATATATACGAGATCCGATTTGACTTCATCATACTTGTGTTGATTCATTTATGAGATGTCTTTTATATGCTTTATTCTATATGTATGCATTTCTTTTCAATATGAATGTATGTAATGTAAATGATTATAGATGTCTATTTTTGTTTCTTTTCATATGCAAATGAATGAATGTGTAATGAGAAATGCAATGTTTTCATTTTTCTATGCAATAAGATGAATGCAACTGAGTAATAATGAAATGTATGAAGCTATATTAAATGTTATGTATGTAGCTAACATCTCAAAACACAAGTACTCAATTGAAGAAATGATGATAAATAGACCACTTAGCATAAGAAATGATGATGCTTTCAACTGTCATTTAGAAGATAAAGAGATTATTATCATAGTGAAATCACTCTAAATTCACAAAAATGCAGAATGATATGCAAAATGATATGCGAAATGATATGCAAAATGCATCCTAAACCTAGTCACTGGATTTAAAATACTTAAGATTCATCACTGAGGATAACGAACACAACAGGCAAGTTAGAGTTCCTTTCTTTTTCAATGTGCAATATTAATTATCTTGTCCGCAATGACCCTTTTTTCATTCATATCCTTGGATAGATTTCGCAGGGACCCGAATTGCATCATAAAGAAATGATATGGACCTCCCTGTAGCATACAAATAAGTGGAGTTGAGGTATGTGAGTGATTTCACCTTGTTGTGAAGGCTCTTATCATAGACACCCAGCTAATTTATATGTTTCCAGATCATTGGGATCATTCCTACAAGAAGAAAACAAAGAAAATATTATGCCCCTAATCCTTGCTCCTCTTAGTCACAATAGACTTCCTCGAGTTACTCAAAGGGATAATAATAGAAAACCAATATTAAAGATAGCACACAAAGAAAATTTTCATTCATAGCTCAAACTATTTAGTGATTGTTTTCCATTATGTTGTTTTGCTTGTTTACTCAGTGATAAAAACTCTTTGGTAGTTAGGAGACAGGTGACTGACTAAGAGTGGATGACCAGGTTTCACTGATGGAAAGATGACTTGGTTGACACTACTTAGGATATGTAAATTGCTCTATCAAGTAACCTAAGACTAGGACGTTGATCAGTTTCAAGTCATGAGGGTTTCAACGAACCAGGATATCACAAAAGTGACTGAAAAATATGTACAAGTGAAAGCAAAGATGCATGAAAGCATAAAATGCCAACATTGTGGTGATAGATGGAGCGTTCTAGTACAAGAGGTGCCTGTTTTCCAGGTTTTCACCTACTTGGCAGAGATTCATTTTATTTTTTACCAAGGTGCCTGTATACCAGGTTTTCACCAGGGCATTTTATTTCTTTTTATCTTTTTCCTTTTGATGATTTTTCTTTTTTTTTTTTTGTATTTTATGATTTTTCTAATTTTTTTCAGGACTTTTTCTAGTTGTACAAGTTGTTGGCACAGAGAGTGCTAAGCGAAGAATTTCTTCAAGTGGATAGTGTTAATTAGTTCACAGAGTTGTTCTCCTTCTGAGTTTGAGAGTTGATAGGCACTAGAGCTGAATACTGTAGTAACAATGCAGAGACCCAGCCAGTTGGGTTCAAACTTCCCTTTATTGTCGCGAAATTGTTGATTTTTTGGATTTTCTCTCAGAACTAGGTCACCAACCTGAAATCCTCTTTGTCTAACTTTCTTGTTATATCCTCTGAACATTCTCTTCTGATACACTATGAGATGATCAAATGCCACTTGCCGATGCTCATCCAACAATTTGAGTTCTTGCAATCTAGATATTCTATGATCTTCATCAGTAACAAGACCTTGCAAAGAAACTCTTGGAGATGGTATTTCTACTTCAATAGGTAGTACTACTTCGGACCCATACACCAAAGAGAAAGGTGTAGCCCTAGTAGATGTTCTGATACTTGTTCTATAAGCCCATAGTGCAGGATTGAGCTGCAGATGCCAATCCTTCCCAGATTTGTTCACTGTTTTGTGCAAGATAGTCAGTAGGTTTTTGTTAGATGCCTCAGCTTGTCCATTACCTTGAGGGTAATATACCGATGACCAATGTTGCTTTATTTTGGATTTCTCACAAAGCACATCTAGATCTTTATTCTTAAATTTTCCTCTGTTATCAGTCACGATGGACGAAGGTATCCCATACCTGCAGATGATATAATTTAGGATGAACAAGGCGACTTGTTTACCGGTTGCTTTGATGAGCAGAACCGCCTCTACCCACTTGGTGAAATACTTAGTGGCAGTTATGATGAATTTATGTATGTTGGATGAAGCATGATATATCTGACCAATGAGATCAAAGGCCCATTGCTGAAAAGGCTAGTGTGTTATAAATGATATGAGGTCCCTTGTCAGGGCATGTATGAGATTTCCATGAAGCTGACATTTCTCACAAGTCTTAGCAAATTTGATGGCATCTTTTTCCATGTCTGGTCAGTAGTAGCCAGCCTATACTAGTTTCTGAGCTAAAGTAAGGCCATTTGAATGAGATCCATAAATACCTTCATGAACTTTCGATAACGCACGTTTAGATTCTTTAGTTTCTAGACATCTAAGCAATGTACCATCCAAACCTCATCTAAATAAATCGTTAGCTATAACAACATATCGTGAAGCATTTCAAGTTAGGTTTCTTTTCTCATTTTGGGTAAGATTTCCAGGGATAGTTTGGTCACATAGATAGGAATAGAGGTGGCTGTATCGGGATGAGTCATGTCAAATAATAGCATAGACTATTTGGGTCTCAGCAGAATCATAAGCGGGGTAATATAACTCTTCCACCAGGAAATCAGAGCAAAAATTGGACTCCTATAACTCAGGTATAGATGTCAAGGTGGCCATAGCATCTGCTACTCTATTTGCAGATCTAGGAATCTGTTGGAATGATACAAAAGCAAAATACTTCTTAAGATCATCAACCATTCTCTTGTAAGGCCTCAATTTCTCATCTCGAGTCTGATATGTATCTTTGATTTGATTAACCACCAGTTGAGAATCTCCATAGATATACAATTTTGCAACCTTCCATTCAATAGCTAGTTTTATCCCATTCACCAAAGCTTCATATTTTGCAATGTTGTTTGTGCAAGGGAATAGAATCTTATAAGACTTTGGGATTGAATACTTTTGAGGAGTAATGAATAATATGCCAACACTTGAACCATTTTGAGTAAAGGACCCATCAAAGAACATCTTCCAAGGTTGTTGAGTAAGATGCATTATTGATTCATCTGGGAACTCTATATGAAGCGGTTGAGTATCCTCAAGTGGAGCTTCAACAAGTTGATCAGAAATTACCTGTCCTTTTATGGCTTTGCATTCCACATATTCAATGTCAAACTTTGTAAGGATCATGACCCATTTCACTAATCTTCCTGTAAGTGTTGCCTTATTGAGAAGATAATTGAGTGGGTCAATTTTTGCCACTAGCTTGACTGAATGTGCTAGCATGTAGTGTCTCAGTTTTTGTGATGCAAAGACTAATGCCAAGTATGTTTTTTCTATTATAGTGCAATTCATTTCATAAGACACCAATGTCCTACTGATGTAATAAATAGCTCATTCCTTTTTGTTGTCATCCTATTGTGCCAGAAATGCCCCAGTGATGAATTAGTTGTTGATATATATAATATTAGTGGTTTACCCAGAATTGGTGGCATCAATATCGATGAATTTGATAGGTACTCTTTTATCTGCTGAAGATGTTGTTTGCACTGTTGATCCTAGTTGTAAATTACTCTTTTTCTCAATACTTTTGTGAAAGGTTGAGCTTTGTCTACTAGCTGAGAAATGAATTATCTAATGGATTGGAGATTTCCCTATAGACTTCTCATTTGACTAATGTTCTTCGAAGGTGGCATTTCCATTATAGCTTGGACCTTCTCAGGATCAACCTCGATGCCCTTCTTTGAAATGATATAGCCAAGTAGTTTACCAAATGTCACTCTGAATGCACACTTCTTTGGATTTAATCAGAGTTGGAACTTTTCCATTCTATCTAGTATAGGACCTAACTCTTGAATATGTGTTGATCTTTTCATAGTCTTCACTAAGGTGTCATCAACATAATCTTCCATATTCTTATGCATCATGTCATGAAAAATAGTTGTAACTGCTCTTTGATAGGCTGCTCCTGCGTTCTTTAGCCCAAATGGCATGACGTTCCAACAAAAGGTCCCCCATGCACAGGTGAAAGCTGTCTTTTTTTGATCTCCCAAAGCTATTTTGATTTGATTGTATCTGGAGAATCCATCCATTAGTGAGTACATTTCATACCCAGCAATCATGTTGACTATCATATCAATATTTGGTAATGGAAAGTCATCCTTCGGACATGGTTTATTAAGATCTCTGAATTCAATACAAAATCTGATAGACTTGTCTGCCTTTGACATAGGTACTATGTTTGAAATCCATTCGGCATAATCTATAGCTCTAATGAATCCAAATTTGAGCAGTTTTTCTAGTTCAGCCTTGACTAATAGTGCTACATGCGGGTGCATCTTATGGAGTTTTTGCTTAACTAGTTTTACTCCTAGTGTAATTGAAAGATGGTGCTTAATGAGATCAGGATCCAAGCTTGGCATATCAGAGTATGTCCATGCAAAATTTATTTTCTTTTCTAAGAATAGCTGGGTGAACTCCTTCAATTCTTCTACTGATAGTGATTGAGCTACATGAATAATGTGTGGTGTCTCTTGACTCCCAATGTTCACTGGCTAAGTTGGCTTGATCAATATGGAGGACCTTTCCTAGAAATGACTTGGTAGTATATCAAGTATCTCACCTTCAGACGCCTTAGAGAGGTTTTCACCTTTAGGAATGTCCATTATTTTCTCTTTTTTAGATTCTGACACCACCACAATGTGGTTTTCGCCATCAAATCTTTTATTTTTATTTTTCTTGTTTTTGTGACTAAGATACTTGATATCTGCTTCATTCATATTTTCACTCTGTTCACTGGTGGAAGAGTCTATAGGTTTGACTACATTGAGATAATAGGCTAACGTATAGTCATTGGCAAAAGTAGGTATATTCATGGGCTGGTTTTATAACATGCAGTCAATCAACTTGGGATGTACTAAGGATAAATTTTGGATAGGTTCAAGAGTGTTCATGGTATTGTTATCACAATGGCAGATCGAAAAATTGAGTTCCAGAAGAATACCTTTCTTAAGTGTCTCGATACCAGGAAGAGTCAGATCATGATTATTAAAGTTCACATTAATATTTAGTTGATATGATCCGATAGACATACTTGTAACATTGTTCACTATGCCAGACTGGACTTCATATCGTGGTTTAACAGCAATAAGATCAGTAGACAGATTTTCATTATTTGTATCAGATGATTCAGACTTTGAGGCTGAGTAGATATTGTCCTGAATAAGATTGTCATCAAGGTCATTAGAGTCATCAAATGAAGTTTTCGAGTCTTCTTTAGGTGATTTAGTAAGCATATGTATGGTATCAACACCAACATCTTTAATACTGCAAGTTCCTTCATGTTGTGGTTCATTTGTCACCTATATCTGACACACCTGTTGACATGATCTTGATGTTTATGTGATTTGTTGTTGTCTACTCCATTCAGCTTCTTCTGGACTGATAAGTGGTTCTTGTTTTGTAGCTTCCAACTCTTCTTGTGTAGTGCTATACCTGATTTGTTCTGTTTTAGGATAGGGGTACATAGATGAGAAGCTTTCTAGTATTCTTCATTCTTTCAGTCCTTGTTCATAATTTGCTTGTGTCTTTTGTCTAATTTCCTATATTTCTTTCTCTAGTTTTATGTGCATTAGCTCTTGAGCATCATTTATGACATTGCTAGACTCTTCTAGAGTTTCTGTAGTGGATGTGTCTGAGAGGTGGTCAGGACCCCATTCATACTCATTTGAATTAGTCTTTGAATCATCTACTTGCTACCTGCTAGTATATGTGACTGGAACTTTTAATGGTGCAAACAATTCTCTGATTCTTACTACTTCATCTCTTATATCCTCAAGGACCTCAACTTCCTGTATTATTGTAGCTGATACCATCAAAGCTTGAGCACTGACTGTTTCTTCTTTCTTGACTGTTGATTCCTCTTTCTGTTTTCTACATTCTGCTTTTGTTTGTTGAGTGTCTACTTCCTGTAATGTTAAAGGTGATATTCTTTTCTGCCACTTAGAGTTAGAAACATGTTTTTGGTCTGACGTCTTTTTCGGATTGTAACCCAGTCCAGCCTTATCATTTGTGGATTTAATTTGTAGTTGAATTGGTTCAATAATACCTTCTTTTTGTTTACCTAGAGGACCAATACCTGAGTACCCCATGCATTGAATCAATTTGTAGCTAGGACCATATTGGTTTGAGGAAATCTCACAATGTTGTACCTCCTCATTTTGGCTATCTTCCTTAAAGATCTAGTTAAGAACAACATCTTCTTCTATTTCATCTGCCAAGGAGGTAGAAGACTGTACAAAGAGACCATCATATATGGTATTCGGAGCTAAATTTTGTGTTCTCATAGCCTCTAATGGCTTGCCCAACTATTTTGGTGATGGAGGGAGAGAAGCTAATGAAAGTACCAGTTCTATCTTGTAGCCATCCATGCTAGTATTTGTAATCTTCAATCTCTTTTCTAAGTCTTTCATTAGTGCTTTTGGATCTGCATTTGGAGAGGCTGCCCTATTATGAGGCACAAAAGTATCTGCACCTTTTGTCAATGCATTACAGATGACATTTGTATCAGCAGGAATATTGACTTCAGCTCCGTTATAAGGAAACTTTAAGCATTGATGGTATGTTGATAGTACTACCTTCATTTCATGAATCAACGACCTACCTAGTAATATATTATATGACAATGGAATATCAAGAACCTGGAAAAGGACATCTCTCTCTATTGGTCCCACTCTGATTGGTAATGACACCAGACCTTTAGAAGTCCTTTCTTCTTCATCATAGGCTTTTATTGTTATTTTCTTGCTAGGATCAATGACATTTTCAGAGAATCCTAGTTGTGTAAGCAGA
The DNA here is from genome assembly GCF_030272615.1 of Cryptomeria japonica. Taxonomy (NCBI): domain Eukaryota; kingdom Viridiplantae; phylum Streptophyta; class Pinopsida; order Cupressales; family Cupressaceae; genus Cryptomeria; species Cryptomeria japonica. The sequence continues at coordinate 620,309,711 of NC_081414.1, read as the reverse complement.
CTGTAAGTATAGATATTCAACCCCGCGCCTCCATCTATCAAAACATGTTTGACTCTATGTTTGTGGATCATGGCTTCAATGTGTAATGGTTGGTTATGTGGATGATTTAGTGAGTTATCATCTTCTTCAAAGGAGGTTAGATAGTGAGGTGAAGTCAAATGACCCACCATAGACTGAAACCGCTCAATGTCTAAATTTTTTGGAACGTTGGTGGTGAGAAATGATTTGTCTAGGTTCTCTTTGTGAGTAGATGAGAGTTTTAGCAATTCAAAGATTGAGATTTGAGCATTTTCCCTTTTCAACTGTTCAACGACACTATATCTAGAAGATGATGATGAAGTTAGCCTTTTAAATTTGTCCAAGGTTGATTCTTTTTGTTTGTTTGGCAAGGCTGATGGGTTTGATGTTGCTTGAGCTAGGTCAGAAGAACTAGCTCCTTGGAGGGTGACTTTCTTTTGAGAATGTGTGAGAGCTCTTGCCTAGCATGATTCATTTGGTTTATCCTGGACTATAATTACATTGCAATATTTTGAGTGGGAAGGCTCAATAATGTTGATAATGTTGATAATGGTGTCTTGAATAATCACCTTGTTCGTAAATAGGCAAAGGGTCTTTAATTGCTTAATGATCTACATTAGTTGGATGATTCCCAACAACAACTTTACCAGCACCTATGAGATCTTGAATCTCATGTTTTAGCTTCATGCAATTGTTTATGTTATGACCTTTATTCTGATGGAAGTCACAATATTCGTTTTCTCTCCACCATCTTGGTTTAACTTCTGGATCATATGGTGTGGAGTTATCTGGTAGTGTTATCAAGTTGTTTGCCAATAGAGTTTTGAAAGCGGATTCATATGATTCTTTGAGAGGACTAAAATCACGCTTAGGTTTGGAAAGCCAAGGCTTTTCTTTGAACCATTCCTTTATTTTCTTTGGCGGATTTTCTGCTGTAGCCTCAGTGGCTTTAAGTGCTTGTGTACCGCTAGCCAAGTTGAGTATTGTGGATTTTGAGTTGGTTTTGAGAGTGTCTACTACTCCATCATTAACAACATTCTTGTTATTGTCTTTGCCAAGCTTCCAATACTTGTTCTTCTCTTTAGAGCTAGATCCTAGTCGTGTTTCTTTCCAAGGTGTGATATCCCCCTTCTTTATGAGCACATCTTCCATTTGAATGGCATTATCTACCATTTTTTTAAATGATGGGTGTACTTGCATTTGTATACTATATTTCAGTTCGGTGACCAAGTTATTGACAAATATATCCATTTTCTCAGAGTCTAGGATAGGTTGAGAATACCTAGAAAACATCTTTCTCCAGCCTTGGAGGAAAGTAAGAAGAGGCTCCCCTATTTTTTGTTTAGTATTGCAAAGCTCGATCATAGTCATAGGATGTTGAATGTTGTATGAGTACTATTGTAAAAATAGTTGGATTAGTTCTTCAAACATTTTTATTCCTTTGGGTAGACTTGAGAACCATTCCATTGCTTGACCCCCTAAACTCCTTGGGAAAAGGCGCCTGAGGTACGCTTTATCATGCATGAACTCCATACAGGCAGCAAAAAATTCCCTAACATGATCTTGAGGATCTGAGGTACCATCATATTTGTCAAATTTTGGGATCTCCACTCGTGAGGGAAATGGAGACATGTATAGATTCTTGTCAAATGGAAAGGGACATATTATTTCTAGAGAATATTGTTTTGGGGACTTGTCCTTATTCTTTAGTTATGTGACCTCCATTTGTAAGGCTAGTAATTGTTTGTGTACCATGAGTATAGGTGATTATTTCTTTTTAGTAACGAGCATCTTAACATCATATCCAATAGGAAGTTTAGCAATTTGTTTTGCTAGTTCTAAGAAATAGTCTTCCTTCTCTCGGGTCATGATAGCTTTCATCATTTTTCTAAAGTCTTTGTCCTTTTGATAGTCAAGGATTTCTTTTTCTAGAGGTTCAATGTCTTCGTCAGCCTCACTTGATGATGAGGAATCATTATCATTTTTGGGAATGTTATTATCGTCCTTGTTTCTGTCATTGTGTTTTGTCTCATATTTAGTGGGAGATTTAGGCTCATCAAAAATTGGTTCGCCTGATGATGACGATATGTCAGTGAGTGGATCCTTTTCATAAAATGGATTTTTGATGTATGACAAGGGTATTCCTTTGCCTTTGGCTTCTTTCTTATGAGAAATCCTAGTTTGTGTAGGCATTTTTATGGATTAGTACGACCTAAAGTTGTTTGTGATGCAGAGGTCAAAATCAATTTTAGAGCTAGTTGTTCGGTTAATGTATTATTTGGGAGAAACAACTGAGATTTAGTCTGGTTTTAGGAAAGATCTATCCTATATAAGACATATATCTAAGTTGATTCTACGCATAGTGTAAGATTCAGTCTGGTTTCAAGAACAATCTATCCTGTATAAGACATTATCTAAGTGACTAAAATTTGATATGTAGTTGATTGAACTAGCTAAAAGATGATCGACCAAATCATGCAACACAAATGGCATAGCTACGCTATCCTTATCTATTTATGGTCGGGAAAATTGATAACTAGTATTATGTCATGCCCAACTTTTGGGCACGAACAGAAATTTTTTTTTTTTTAAAATACTTAACTAATTAACGACTTACCTAACTAATATAATTAACTTAATTAAAATATCCAACTAAGTATGATTAACTTTAATAAGGTAATGCAACTTGTTGGGTCTTAACTATGTCTCAATTTAACCAAGCAACTAATTTTAATGAGTCAAAAATAACCTATGTTAAAAACGAGCCTTTATCTCCCCAACTAGAGAACATTAATCTTCTATTAAATGGTTAAATTCTCAAATAAGAAAATTTTTAACTAAATATAAGATTTCTAAAATAAGATAAAAACTTACTATAGTTCATCCACCCCGTGGGTCAAATATTGACTCATCCTAACGCTTAGGTTGATTAAATTTGTTAAATTAAGTATTCGTTAGTTTGAAACAAGCCCATTAATTCTCAAAATAGAGGGGCCAACATAGAAGAATTTATCCTCTAAAGTTTACCCTCCCAAAATATAAAATCTCTCTCTCTCCTTTATTTATTTAATTATTTACTTTATTGAATTGCTCTTACATTTATCAATAATTTAAGAGAAAACCCTACTTATAAAATTTTTTCTACATAAGCCCAATGTTTTAACAAGGGTATTCAAACTTATCCTTACATCTAATAATTTTAATTCAAATTAAATATCAATACAATCCTACCTTTATATATATATATACATATATATATTTTTACATAAATATTTACACACATAGTTATATATATATATATATATATAACTATTCTATATTATTACCATTACTACATTGTTTCTCCCAAAGAATGTAGGGATTTGGACCCCCTTATCCTTTTATATTTATTATATTACTCCCCCCCTCAACTTTTCCTTCACTTTCTTTTTAAAACAACACTAAGAGCTCATTGCCTTTTCCCTAACCCGAAGTTAGGGTTAGGGCGAGTGTAGTCTTTTTGTTTCATCTCTTTTTTTTTTAAAATGACGAGTGTGTGCTGTGCGCAGGGGGTTGGCGGCCATAGGAGGCAGCGCACAGGAACCACCCTCGCCAAACCCTCTCTTTATTCTCTCGGGCGCTTGTTTATTGGCCGAACGGAGAAACTTTCGTTTCTTTTAACCCGGCGTAGGGGGAAGGGAGCGGGCGGAGCAGAGCCAAGCGGGGAGAGAGGTCTGCTTAGCACCGCGGTATTTCTTATTGGGTGAAACCATGGCGTCGTAACGTTTTGCACTCACAGCGTGGTAGTGGAAAGTCAGGCGGGGCGTCGTAAGCTATTTTTAGGCAATTTTGACTGTTCTGTTCTGACAAAACCAGAGACTCGTACGACAGGATTTTCTGAACTGGATGAAAATTTAACAGTTATAGGATGACAAAAGTTCTATTTCATATGAGTTGTTGTCTCATACTGTACGACAGATGGGTATGTGCAGGATGACAAAAGACTCAGAGCAGTTATGTGTCGTACGAAATAGGATACAGAACCAAACAACAAATTAAAATGACTCATATGACACAGGATCAGATCTGGGATGACAAATCAAAAGACTCGTATGACATAGGACTAGATGTAGCATGATAAATTATCAGACTCATATGACTATTCATAGGACAAAGCCTAGAAATTATGAGTTTTTTCGATTGCTGAGTATGATAACTGAGTATGACCAATTCTGAGATGGACTGATTTTTTATTAGGATAGATTAGTTTTGGACAGAATTTCGACTTAGGATAAACAAGTTTCTAACACAGATAGAGTTTCGACTTAAGATGGACTAGTTTCTGACATGGATAGAGTTTTGACTTAAGATGGACAAGTTTCTAACACAAATAGAGTTTCAAATCACTGAGTTGTTTCTTGTCTTCTCCAATTTTTGGTATTTCATTTTTGTTTCAGGGATGAAAACATAGAAAACAAGTAGTATGTATAGTGACTCTAATCATAACATGCAAACCCTAAGGAATTTGGTGAGGAAAGAAAACCTTTTCTTGTAGACTCGGGTACACACCTAATAGCTAATCAAAATACAGCCACTGAGTCTCACGCAATGGATTCTCAATGGCATATTATCCAACTCCAAACGCTAATGGGGGCATGAAATGACAAGTATCTTGGGAGAGTTACTATCTATCTTGCACAAAGATTATCTCCCTTTCCCTTTTGGAGGTGAACCGAGTAGCTTCTAATTTTGAATTGCATTTAGTTAGGGATCTGTTTGGCACATCAAGGTATAAACTCAATTAAGAGGTCTCCCAGCCTTGAAAACCAACGTTTAATATACCTGAAGGTATGGAGGAGACCTATTCTCGAGCATTGTTGTTGACTTGATTTTCATCAAATCACATTTATTTTCTAGTGGGTTGAAGTACTTGGTGTTTAGTCATTCCCACTTAGCTTGTTCCCCTCACATCGGCCGTAATGGCTTTAAGAGTTTTTCAACCCCTTGGGAGGGCAAGCCTGCTAAAGATGTAAAAATCTCAAACAAAGAAAAAGCATCAAGGGTTTAAATTTTTGATTGTCTAGAAAAATACAAGAGCATACTCTCCTACCTCTCAGAATCTTCTACAAACACAAAAGACAGATTTGTTCTTTAACCAGATAGCAAGTTAGGTTCCTAAAAATGAATTTAAAGAATACACGATGTTTAGTCGATTCTCCTTAGGCAACCTGCAAAGACAACGAATTAGTAATCATATTGTCTTTGTGCAACAAGCATATTCTTTGACAAGCGTTCTAAAAAAACTGATTAGGCCGTGAAAAATTCTAAGATAGACAAATAAATAGTCAGGGTCAGTTGTAAGAATAATCAATAAAAATCATGAAAATTTGCCTCTTTTTTTTTTAATTTTTTTTACCAGAAAATATAGTCATATGACAATATGAAAACTCGTATGATACAGGATCCCAGCTCATACGAGACAGGATTACAGTTCATACAACACCTGCAGTTTGTCATTTCAGCCTGTGGGAATTGTCGTACGAGATGTACGGACAAAAAATCAAAAAATCTGAAATCTGGAAAATACCAAAAACAAAGAAGTCAGTCTTGGAGGCCAAAAAATGTATTCTTTTGCCCCACGGTGGGCGCCAGAGATGCATGTGTGAGAAAGTGGTCTATAAGCTGCAAGAAAAACACTTAAATTAAGTCATTATATGCATGGTTAGTAATCAATAATCAATAAGTAAAAAACCATAACAAAGCGACTAATTGCCTTCTAAAAGATGCGAGTATAAGATTGCTCTCAGATTTTTATAAGCAATACCACTGACTAGACTACACCAAGATGAAGGATTTAATCTATATGATGTTTAACTATATGGATGTAAGATGGATGAATAATTAAAGCAAATAATCAATTCAAGCAATAATGGATGTAAGCAATAATGGTAAAATGGATGCAAATAATCTAAAAAGCACAATAATCTTCAATGACTCTAGAGCAAAATTAGCGTGATAATAATCTCCAAACGTGTTCTCAAAAATCTCTAGGGTAAATTGGAATGAGAGCTAAAGACTAAATTTATAGAGAATTACAAGAGAAAAGCTCAATTTAGGATTAATTGAAAATAATTGAGAAATCAGGTTTAGTTAACATTGAGATAGATACCAATTATAGTTTAATTGAAATGAATTCAAATTAGAAGTCCAAGTTGCATTGGAAATAATAATAAATTAATTCCATGCATTTGTGATAAAATATATAATTCTTTTATTTATTCAAGAAAAGAGTCTTTTCAATGCAACTGAACTTCTTTTTCTGAAAAGCTTTGAGTTCCAATTTTAGAGAATAATTCAATAATTCAATTAAATTGCTTTTCTGATTTCAAGTTCTAAATTTAGAAAAAGAAATAATATCTCAAGTTTGATTTCTCTCTCAATTCAATTATTTTATTTCAATTCAACTCTTGCTTTGTAATTAATTCCTCTTTTGTAATAAATTAATTCCTTTTGCATGATTAAATGGCAAATTTATTTATTAATTAATTATGCAAGGATATTTAATAAATTAAAATAGGATAATTGATCAAAATGATATTCTTGGAAATGATTCAATTAATTAAATAAATATTTAATTAATATTGACTAATTGATTTGCCATGCGATATTTGATGATTAATGAATTAATAATGTGCCCAAGATTTATTTAATTGCCTTTGGTTAGGACATTGGTGATGTTGTCGAGATTAGGGGCCCATGGTTTAGATGACCATTTTTAGGGTATTATAGAACCCTGTTTGCTTACTTTACTGAATGGAGGGGCATCTCCCCCAACTTACCTCTGAGATAGTCAAAGGTTTCCTTCTGTATTGGCTTGGTGAATATATCAGCAACCTGCTCTTTTGTTGATATGTACTCCAACATTACATCCTTTTCTTGAACTTGTTCCCTTCGATAGTGATATTTGATGGCTATATGCTTCGTTTTGGAGTGCATCATCGAGTTCTTAGATATGTCAATGGCATTGGTGTTGTGACAATGAATCACTACCGGTCCAACCACCTTTCTTGAATTCCTTCTAGCAATTTCTTGATCCAAACTATCTGTGTGCAATTAATTGCAGTAGCTACATACTCAGTGTTAGCTGTAGATTGAGATATGCAGTTTTATTTCTTACTTGTCCAAGATACAATTCTTTCTTTGAGAAAGAATGCTCCTCCATTGGTGCTCTTCCTGTCATCGATGTTTCCAGCCCAATCTGAATCAGTGAAGAAAATTAAGCTAAATTCTCCTTTGTGTGGATACCAAAGACCATACTCCTCAGTCCCCTTTAGGTATCTGAATATTCTTTTGACTACCATCATGTGATTTTATTTCGGATTTGCAGAAAATATGGCAACTAGGCCAACAACTTGTGCTATGTCCGATCTGCTATGTAAAACATACTGTAATTTACCATTCATGGACTGGTAAAGTGTCTCATTCACCTTTGCGGCCTCATCATATTTAGATAGCTTACAAACTATAACCATTGGAGTTCCAATAGGTTTCTAATCCTCCATTCCAAAAGTCTCGATAATTTCTCATATGTACTTAGTCTGACAGATAAAGATGCCACTCTTTAACTGAGAGACTTGTAGGACAATAAAGAACTTAATCTCACCAATCATGGGCATCTCAAACTCTTGTTGCATTTGTCCTGCAAAGCTCCTACTCATCTCATCATCTCCCCCAAAGATGATGTCATCCACAAAGATCTCATCAATTAGGTGTTTTCCTTCAACTCCGCTCTTCAGATACAAGTTACTATTATCATTGGTTCTTTTGAACCCAATGCTTAGCAGATAGGAGTCTAATCTCTCATACCAAGCTCTCGGTGCTTGTTTCAACCCATACAGAGATTTCTACAACCTGCATACCATATTTCTCTCATCTTCAAATGCAAACCCTTTTGGTTTCTCTATATATACCTCTTCCTCTAACACACCATTTAAGAATGTCGATTTGACACCCATTCGGTATACTTTAAACCTCTTATAAGAAGCATAGGCCAGCAGAATTCTAACCCCTTCCAGTCTAGCTACCAGTGAGAAGGTTTCTCCATAGTCCAAACCTTCTTCTTGAGCATGGCCCTTATAGACCAATCTTGCCTTGTTTCTTATCGCCTTACCAGTTTCATTCATCTTATTTCTGAACACCTACTTGGTGCCTATTACATTTTTTTTTTGGTCTGGGTACGAGAGTCCATGTATCATTCTTCTCTATTTGCTCCAATTCTTCTTCCATAGCTTTAACACAGTCATCATCTTTCAGAGCCTCCTTTGTTGTTTTGGGCTAAAAAATGGAGAGTATGCACTCATTCTCTATTGCTCTTCTTTTGGTTAGAACTCCTACATCCTTGTCACCGATGATATCTTCTGTAGAGTAATTATTTCTGACATATTTAGGCAATACCGATTCACTCCTTGGAACTTATTCTACCAGTTGTGCAAGTTCTATCTCACAAGCTTCTTCATTATCCACTTCAATAGGATCTTTTTCAGTAGGTTCCAGTGGTACATTGTAATAGAACCCTTTATAGTCCTCCGGTTCACTCTTACTGCCCTGTTCATTTTTCTCAAAGTACTCATCTACTCTGACATTTGCACTTTCCACAATCTTAATGGTCCTTTTGTTTAGACACCAGTATGCCTTTCTCTTTGTTGAGTAACCTAAGAAGGTTCCCTCATCACTCTTGGGATCAAATTTTCCATTGTACTCATCCCTTTTGATGTAGCACCTACTCCCAAATACTTTGAAATAGCAAACATCAAGTGAGTAACCACTCCATAATTCATAAGGAGTTTTGTTTGTTCCCTTCTTTACCTATATCCAGTTGAAAGTGTATACAATAGTGCTTACTGCTTCTCTCCAGAAGGTATGTGGGATATCCTTCTGTATCATTAGAGTTCTGGCATAATCAATGAGAGTTATGTTTCTTCTTTCAGCAACTCCATTCTATTGAGGAGTTCTAGGTGTCAACATTTGTCTCATGATTCCCTGTTCCTCATAGTAGTTCATGAACTCTTGAGAGGTGAATGCTCCTCCTTTGTCTAATCTTAGGCACTTCAGATTCTTACTGGTTCCTCTTTCTACTCGAGCCTTAAACACTTTAAACATGTGGAAAGCTTCTGATTTTTCTTTTAAAAAGACAGTCCACATCATTCTTGATAAGTCATCCACAAATAACATAAATATTGGTCTCCATAGAAGCTCTTGGTTCTCATGGGACCACACAGGTCTGTGTGAACTAAGTCCAACACACTTTCAGATGAGAAATTTTTACTGTTGAAGCTGGACTCGGTCAACTTCCCTAGTTGACACTCTTTGCACATAACATTATCAGGTTTAACTATATCAAGCATACTTCTTACTAATTTTTCCTTGTTGATTTTAGCTATGCTATTAAAATTAACATGACACAATATTTTGTGCCATAACTAGTTGTTTTCTATATTAGCCACTAGACAATTACCTATGGTGGTGTTTAGATGAAACAAATTGCCTCTTGACTATTTACCAGTGGCAATTAAACTTCCAGATTTGTCATTTATTTTACATATCCCTTTATTGAACTCTAACTGGTATCCTTTATTGTTAATTTGTGCAACACCTAACAAGTTGTACTTTAATCCTTCTATCCAAAAGACATCATCATAGTTTGTCTTATCATTCAAGGCTATACACCCCATACCTCTTACTGCACATGGGGCATCATTTCCGAACCTCATTGTTCCTCCATTGCAATCCTCTAGGTTGAGGAATTTACTTTTGTTACCTATCATGTGGTGAGTGTAGCTGATTTTGATCAGCCATTCTCCACACATGTTTGTGCTATAAATCAATGCCATATCTCCTTCCTTTGTGTTGTCCTCTTTGACTACCACAAAAGCAATGCCATCTTCATCAGATCTCTTTGATTCTTCATCACTAACTCTTTCTTCTGCAATATAACATTCCTTCTTGCTTTTGTCCATGTAACTTCTAAAATTATCCTTCCTATCTCTATCATTAGCAGGACATCTTGAAGAAATATGACCTATCTTATTATAAGAGAAGCACTTTAAGGGTAATTTACCTTTGTATTTACCTTTACCTCTTGGCAATCTTCTTGCCCGTAGAGATTCAATTTTGTCTTGCTCTTGTTCCTCAGAGAGAAGATTGTCATTCTCATGGGAATGACCGGTTCTGGTAGTAGAGCTACTACTAGTTTCTTTCCTTCTCCTTGTGGGTGCATGCATCATGGATGCTTTGAAAGCGGTATCAATATTTGGTATGTTGTTGTCATAATTGCTCAACTCAAAAGCAATCAACTTACCGATTAGTGAGTCAAGAGTTACACTGACTATTCCCAAGGATCTAAGCTCCTAGATAGAAAAGACCCTTATGGCATATTGTGGTAGCAGAGTTCTTAGGATTTTGCTAACCACATCATCCTCAATTTTTCCTCCTACACTTTTAATGGATTTTACTACATCTTTTATCCTCTTACTGAACTGCTCTATATTTTCACTTTCCTGCATTCTCATCTCATCATATTTTCCTCTCAGGCTGTCTACTTTGGCCTTTTGAACATGGGGATCTCCCCCATAGATTGTCTTCAACTTATTCCATATCTGAAAAGTTGTTTTCAAATCTTGTACCTTAGCAAATTCTTTATTTGAAAGTGTGCTAACAATCAGATCCATAGAAACAATATTATCTTACCTTTCCTTGATTTGTTCTGGAGTAAGAGTCCTTGTAGGTTCATTTTATTCTGTGATCAATGATTCCAGTAGTGTTCACCTAGGGATTTTAAATAGAGTGATCAAATCTCAATATGCATTCCACTCGATACATACTGGTTGTGTCTTCACTCCATAGTATTAGTTTCCTTCTTACACCTTCGGCTATTCACTCAACCAATCATCTCTCCTTCAGCACTGCACTCTGTCAGTCCTTTGACCTTTGGCTTTGCACTCTGCTGATCCACTATCCTTTGGCTCTACCCTCAGCTAGGTTTTCTATCCTTTGGCTTTCCCTTAGTCAGTTCTCTGTATGTCAACTCTACACTTATTCAATCTACCTCACACATACACTCAACTATGCTAACAGTTCTTAGTACTTCCCCTCACTTTGCTCTTCAGCCTAGATCACCTTCAACAATATTTCCTTGTTTCAAATTTCATGATCAAAAAATTTCTGAAAGAGATCAAGAACTCTTTATACATTTCCATTTGACACCTACAGGCATATCCTCAATCATATCAATCAAGGATTTTAGAAGATTTCAAATTTCAAACTCTCTCGCTCTTTCTCTGCGTGCCTTTCAGCAATTGCACCAAGTGTTCAACCGGTTCTACCACCGTATCTTCCAAGGGTAGAAACCTCTGAGACATGTCCAGTCAAATAAATGCGAACTAGAGAATCCACATGTAATCATTCTTGACTGCATGGTAACTAAAATTTAACTCTACCAACAAATGATTTGGCGTAGACACAAGTCTATCAACTCATTCTTTTTCACCACAACTAAATGGTCGATCACTACTCTGAAACTTATGGTGATTGCTTGTCTTCCTTCGGTCATACCGGTGTACCGGTATGTAACTACACTTCTTGCTTTATCGGTTCATACTTTGGCTACCAATTTGTTGTGCTAGCATCATGTTTCTCCCCTATTTTCTAGAGAGTTGTCGGTTGGTTGGAACAAACAAGTTCCTTTTCCCGAGTCACCTTTTGTGACTTCACCATCATCAAGGTGACCGATCTTCCTGAATTATAAATCAATTAACTTACTTTATCTTTCCTTGAGCTGAAGTACCCTTTGATCATTCAATACCCATTCATTATTGCTTACTGAAAAGCAACATCACTTTACCTATACCACTACACCGGTTAGTCTCTTCACTGGTAAGTGTTGAATATCAATGACGAACCTAAGCATATATACCGGTGTTCTAGATTGACTGGTTTTGTCAATGCCAGCAATCCAACACTCAGGTGTTAAGCATCTCATGTAAGAGTTTGTTTTCTCTAGTTTTGAGTATGCAACAACCTATGTAAGATGTGAAATGAAAATGAAAATGTGTGTCTAGTATCAGGAACATGTCATGTAAGAGTTTTTTTCTCTGGTTTTGAGTAGGTGTAACCCCATGTAAGACAAGTATATGCTTGGTTTCAAGGACATCTCATGTAAGATTTTTTTTTCTCTAGTTTTGAGAATGTGCACCCCATTTAAGACATAAATTCTATGTCTACTTTTAGGCATGAAGAATCTCGTGTAAGAGTTTTTTTTATAGTTTTGATAATGAACACCTTGTTTAAGACATGCAAAAATATAGAACAATATGGTACAAAGAGGGTGATATGTATGCCCCCCCCCCTTTAAGATGTCAACATAGTCCTATATTGATGTGTTAAGGAAGATAGAAACAAGGATATCCACCTTCAACACCAAGGAGATATCCATTAGGCAACAATGTTCATAAATCCAAGCTAAAGACGAAATACTCTTACAAGCAAGGACAAGATAGTTAAAAAAGAGATATATTGCAACAAGTGTAAAGAGGATCCTTGGAGGAGATGAGATATTTTATCAAAAGTCACCTACGCCCAAGAGGATTTTCTTGAACAAAGATAGCATCTTTTACCAAAAGAAGGGAAAGGGAAAAATAATCCTTACCACCCCCTATTGCTAGGTAAAGGGATTCTTGATGAAGGATGACACATTTTTGACCCAAAGTGAAGGGTTTGTTTAGAATAGATATACATTTCCAAGTGTAAAAGAGGTTGTAGACAAGGATACATACCTCTTTCATAAGAGAGAATCCTTGAGAAAACAACGAATTCACCCAAGGAATGATATTAAATCATAAGGAAACACCACTCAACAAAGGAAAAGTGGATCCTTAGAGAGGATAAGAAAGATCAATGCCTCCAAGTGTAGAGACAATGAGAATAATTAGACAAACTCTAAGGAGATATTGAACATAAGCAAATGCATAATGTATTCACATGAAGGAATATTCAATGCAAGAAAAGACAACAAGATATACAAAATGAAACTCTAAAGAAGAGGTAGTCTGCAAAGAGAGAAGGAAAGAATTAGATGAAAGATAACAAACTCATTTATCTAAGGAGAGATTAATCATAAGATACATACCATTCCATGTAAGAAAGGAAATTAAAGTATGAAAAATGCAACCTCCAAAGGGATTAGTGATACTTTAGATAGAGAGAAGAAATAAGATACTATTCTTGCCCCCTAAGCATAGAGGAAAGAATGAATTATTTTGTTGCCCCAAGATGATTGTAATTGAAAAAGCATCACATCTTATTAAAAATGCCCCCCAATTAAGCTAACTATTAGTGTCATAGGGTAAGGAGAAACATAAGAGGAACTTGAATGTTATTTGAAATGATTATAAAAAATATGCCATCCATTGTCACGTGTTACTTTTATGTTACTTTTATGGTCTTCAGAGTGACAGTACTGATACTTAATATAAGTATAGATCCAATAACCAACAAGATGAGAGGGGGAGGGGTGAATCATACAAACTTAATCTTCCATTAAAACATTAGATTCAACCTCGGTAATATTTATTAGTAATATAACCAAAACTATTAAACATACAAACTCAAAAGCATATAAACATCATAAACCTCATAACACCAAATTTAACATGGAAACCCAAATAGGGAAAAACCACTATGGGATTTCAGACCCACTAAGAAATATAATCTTCTAGAGTATGCTCAGTTAAAAGAAAATCCTATTAAAGATTACAAACACATTGCTATATGTGACACGGTTAAGGGATTTCCCTCAGATCTGTTAGGATCTTCACCTTGTTAGAAGTGACCTTGTTAAAGGATTTCAAACACTCAATCAGAATGTCACCTTGCTAGAGGGTTTTACAAATAAGACTGTTAAGTCCACTCGGTTAAGAGATTTTCTGTCACTTTCACAAAATAATAGTAATAAAAATCTATCTGCAACTTCACATCTAAAATGCTAAAGTAGATTCTTATTTGTTCAGTACAATCTAGACATAGAACTAATCTTGTCTATCTGTTGGGCTTCTATACTCTGTTATTCAAATAGGTCTTCAAGCTTATGTGCTTGGTAATCACTATGTAGCATCCCTGTGCATACACTTGCCCCCATGCATTGTTTATCAACAGTTTCCTATTTATAAACAATTAGGTAACTGCTTAATCTCCTTGATCACATTTCCCATGATCAATCATAGCCATCAGATCTTCAATCTTGCCTAGGTTCAATGCATCTTTCGATCTGAAAACATTTTACCATGCCTAGGAACTTGTATACATTTCTTGGAACTTGTGTCAGGGTATTGCGGTTCAATCTACGTTGTAGATCTTCATGCCAACTTTCCTTTGCAATAGATTCATTGACAAACTATATTAACAACATACCAATAATTAATCAATTCTAGCTCATCAGCTTCCTTCATTAAATAACACATGTAAACATTTAATGCATTCTATTATAGCTCAGTTACAACTCGGTAACAACTCGGTAAATACTAAACTTCACTCGATAGACATTCTGCCTTCATTAACCGATAGTGATAACCTTAGGGTTTACCGACTAGGTTCTTTGCTTGGTAACATAGTATAGTATTATCCTTACAATTTACAACATATGTATGATGTTAAAACAATCTAAAACATCATGATCTCATCATTGTCTAACTCAGTAATAGTTTCCCATTGAATACCTTATTCATCCCCTTATTCATCATATTCTTTCCTGTGTCTTTTACCGACATCTTTATATTCTTCAAATCATACTTCTCAAGATATGGCAACATCATACTAAATTAGAAAATCAATTTCTTGACATCAATGACAAAATAATAATATCAAGATAGTAAACATCCTTAATCAGTTATATCCATAATCATTAACAACCTTCTCAATATCCTTATGAAATGCCAATAATCTTTCATTGTCTGTTATAATGCAATATTGCCAACAATCTCCCCCTTTGGCATTGATGGCAAAACCAATTGATTTGACCTTAAAAAGATTCAGATTGTTGTGATTCTAAAATGCTGAAATGCTCTCCCCCATACATTAGACTTCTCCTCATTTCTTCAGTCTTCTTTCCAATCCGTAGTCTGCTCAGCTTTCTCCCCCGATATTAGTCTTCTCCCCCTTTGACAACAATGCCAAAAAGTAAAGAACTAAAACATAATTTCTTTCTATATGAAGTGATTTCCTGTTGTTGTGTATCAACTGAGTCTCAGTCAGAGCATTTTGTCTTTAATTTATGTTCCCTATATTGTTTCCTGTAATATTTCTTGTACACCTTTAGAAAACATCCTAAAGTGTGTAATGCAACATCAACTCCTAAAAGATATTCGATAGAGTCATCGGATTGATGCTTTCACCGAACTCGATCAGTGAGTAGAAGATAGGGGTAGGACCCCTAACTGACTTCTGAGATATTCAAAAGTGTCCCTTGGTAGTAACTTGGTGAATATATCTGCTATTTGTTCCTTTGTGCTAACATACTCCAACACCACTTTCTTCTCTTGAGCTTCTTCTCTAAGATAATGATATTTGATAGAGATGTGCTTTGTCTTAGAGTGCATAACAAGATTTTTTGAAATATTAATGGCACTAGTATTGTCATAGAATATAGTTACTCGCTCGGTAACTTTCTCATTTATACCTTCCAATAGTTGTTTGATCCATGCAATGTTGGTACAATTCAATGCTGCAGCAATGTATTCAGCTTCTGTTGTTGACTGTGAAACACATCCTTGTTTCTTGCTAAGCCAACTCACTAGTCTTTCTCCCAAAAAGAAAGCTCCTACACTTGTTCTTTTTCTGTCATCAACGTTGCCTGCCCAATCATCATCAGTATAAACTTTTAAATCAAAATCATTTCCTTTCTGATATACTAAGCCATAATCGTCTGTGCCTTTCAAGTATCTAAAGATTCTTTTGATTGTTGTCATGTGTGTTTCCTTAGGATCTGTAGAGAATCTTGCAACTATACCTACTGCATGTGCTATGCCTAGTCTACTGTGAACAACATATTGTAGTTTTCCAATCATGGATTGGTAAAGTGTCTCATCAACAGATGCAGATTCATCATTCTTTGATAATTTATAGTTGGTAGTCATAGGAGTACTTACTGGTTTTGAATCCTCCATTCCAAATTTCTTCAAGATTTCCTTTATGTACTTGGATTGAGTAATGAAGATCTCATTTTTCATTTGCAGTATCTGTAAACCTATAAAATACTTTATCTCACCGATTAATGACATCACAAATTCTTTGCTCATTTCATTTCCAAAGTTCTTGCATAAAGAGTCATTTCCACAAAATATAATATCATCAACAAATATGGCTAAGATTAGTATTCCATTTTCATCATTCTTCATGTACATATTGTTGATCTCACTTGTCCTTATAAAACCAATCTTAATCATATAAGAGTGCAATCTTTCATACCATGCTCTAGGTGCTTGTTTCAAACCATATAAAGCTTTGTTCAATTTACATACATGATCTTTATTATTGTCTTCAACAAATCCTTTAGGTTGTTCAATAAAAACTTCTTCTTCTAATATTCCATTTAGAAATGCAGATTTGACATCCATTTTATATACCTTGAAATTTTTGAAAGCAGCATAGGCCAACAATGTTCTTACTCCTTCAAGTCTAGCAACAGGTGCAAAAGTTTCACCATAATCAATTCCTTCTTCTTGAGCATAACCTTTGCAAACTAGTCTTGCTTTGTTTCGAATGACCTCTCCTTTTCCATTCAGCTTATTTCTAAAAATCCACTTTGTACCGATTACATTCTTGTCTTTTGGTCTTGGGATTAGTGTCCATGTGTCATTCTTCTTGATTTGATCAATCTCTTCTATCATAGCATTTATCCAATCTTCACTATTAAATGCCTCTTTCACTATTCTTAGTTCAAATTCAGATATCAAACATGTGTTCTGTCTCAGTTTGTTCCTTGTCGTCACTCGATAATTGGATATCAAACTTAATATTCTATTAAAACATCAGATTCAACCTCGGTAACATATATATCAGTAATATAACCAAAACTGTTAAACATGCAAACTCAAAAGCATATAAACATCATAAACCTCATAACACCAGATTTAACATGGAAACCCAAATAGGGAAAAACCACTGTGGGATTTCGGACCCACTAAGAAATATACTCTTCTAGAGTATGCTCGGTTAAAAGAAAATCTTGTTAAAGATTACAAACACATTGCTAGATGTGACCCGATTAAGCGATTTCCCTTAGATCTGTTAGGATCTTCACCTTTTTAGAAGTGACCTTGTTAAAGGATTTCAAACACTCAATCAGAATGTCACCTTGCTAGAGGGTTTTACAAATAAGACTGTTCAGTCCACTCGGTTAAGAGATTTTCTGTCACTTTCACAAAATAACAGTAATAAAAATCTATCTACAACTTCACATCTAAAATGCTAAAGTAGATTCTTATTTGTTCAATACAATCTAGACATAGAACTAATCTTGTCTATCTGCCAGGCTTCTATACTCTATTATTCAAACAGGTCTTCAAGCTTCTGTGCTCCATAATCACTATGTAGCATCCATGTGCATACACTTGCCCGCATGCATTGTTTATCAATAGTTTCCTATTTATAAACAATTAGGTAACCACTTAATCTCCTTGATCACATTTCCCACGATCAATCATAGCCATCAGATCTTCAATCTTGTCCAGGTTCAATGCATCTTTCAATCTGAAAATGTTTTACCCCGCCTGGGAACTTGCATACATTTCTTGGAACTTGTGCCAGGGTATTGTGGTTCAATCTGTGCTATAGATCTTCATGTCGACTTTCCTTTGCCATAGATTCATTAACAAACTATATTAACGACATACCAATCATTCAATCAATTCCAGCTCATCAGCTTCCTTCATTAAATAACACATGTAAACATTTAATGCATTCTATTATAGCTTGGTTACAACTCAGTAACAACTTGGTAAATACTAAACTTCACTCGGTAGACATTCTGCCTTCATTAACCGATAGCGATAACCTTAGGGTTTACCGACTAGGTTCCTTAGGGTTTACCGACTAGGTTCTTTGCTTGGTAACATAGTATAGTATTATCCTTACAATTTACAACATATGTATGATGTTAAAATAATCTAAAACATCATGATCTCATCATTATCTGACTCGGTAATAGTTGCCCATTGAATACCTTATTCATCCCCTTAATCATCATATTCTTTCTTGTGTCTTTTACCGACATCTTTATATTCTTCAAATCATACTTCTCAAGATATGGCAACATCATACTGAATTAGAAAATCAATTTCTTGACATCAATGACAAAATAATAATATCAAGATAGTAAACATCCTTAATCAGTTATATCCATAATCATCAACAACCTTCTCAATATCCTTATGAAATGCCAACAATCTTTCATTGTCTGTTATAATGCAATATTGCCAACATAGAGTTGCAACCAAAAAATCGTGACTTTAAACCAGTCTAGAAGGGAACCTTAAAATTTGGATCTGGAGTGGGAGAACCAGGGCATTGGGCACCTTGGTCCTAGGACAAGGGAGTTGGGTGCCCTGGTCCCTAGGTACTAGGCTAAAGTTTATGTCCTTGTTTAGGGTAGAGAAGAGAAATAAAGTTGACATAAATAGGGTTGGACAAAAAATTATCTTGTTGTGACATCATAGTGAAATGAGAAGATGTAAATTCACTAGACAATGGAAGAGGGGATGTTGATAAAGTTAGAGATTGGAAATCTTGTCATTAGAAAAGTGTGATTTTTCATGATTTTCAAGACTTTGTTGCACACATCCTAAAATTTGTCCATTGTATCTATGTGTAGGATCAAAAGAGGGTTCTCTTAAGTGGAATTGGATTAAAGTTTAAAGAGGCCCAATCAATATCTAGACATGTGTTAGGATAGAAGTTTTTTAGTATTTAATTCAGTCATTTTAGATTTTCTACGAAAAGAAGGTATGAAATCTAATGACCCCCAATCATCCTCCAAGAGTTCTTCCCTAAGAACTTCTTTAATAAGAGATGATGTATTTGTCTGAATTGGAGAGAGGATTGTAAGAACTAATAAATTATATTGTGATTCAATTTGTATATTCTTGGCGACTTCTAAACAAAACATTTCATTATTATATATGTAAGGAACTGCATGATAATTAGGTTGATAATTCACCCCATCCTTAACAACAATTAAAGGTTCTTCAACAACATGAATAACAATGACTGGATCTTGGTTAGTTTCTTCATCTTTAGGAGAGAGGGCATTGAAAACATGATGTGAAATGGTATTATCCTCTTGTTCTAAAGTATCTTTATGAAATACCTTAGGAAATGGACAATCATGTCTCACTAATGTGTCATCTCTAAGGGAAATGTTAATGAGATGAATAGAAATTGAGGTTATATTAAAGGAATTATCACTCATATCATTTTATTTTACCATATTATCATCCTCTTTCACCAAGGTACCCTTATGAAAGAGGAAAATATTAAGAGAATAATCCACACCATCCTCTAATGGTTCATCCCAAAGAGGGAAGTCATTGAGAGAAGTGTTAAAAATATTTTCCTGCATCAATTTGTCCTCTTTAGGGAGAGAAACTTTGGGAGAGGAATCATTCAAAGGCTCATAATAGGGAATTTTAATATATCTCAAATCCTTGCAACTTAAGAGCATCCTCTTACAAAAATAAATTTAACATTTTTCTAATCTAAGAAAAAGGAAACTTGCAATGAAAGAAGCGAATGTAATGAAATAAAGCATAAAGGGGCTAATCTAAAACGCATAACAATGCGTGAAAGAACTATTTTTTTTTTGTATTTTACTATTTTGAAACATGCAAATTAGAAGATGTAATGGAAGGATGAACTAGATTTGAAAACACAATTGAACAATTATGCAACTCACAAGTCAATTTCAGAATTATAGATTAGGGTTTTGTGAATTAAACCTCTAAATTTGTGTAATTCAATTGAAAATGAGATCTAAGAGTGAAAAAATAAAAATTAATGTACATGAACAATCAGAACTGAGACAATAAGTCCAAATTATGCAACCCACAAGTTAATTCTAGAATTATAAATTAGGGTTTTTATGAATTTAACCTCTAAACTTATGTAATTCAATTGGAAATTAAATCTATGAGTGAAATTTTGAATTTGAAAATGCATGAACAATTAAGCATACAAGATGTCGAGTTCACCAAAATATAGAAGTGTAGTTTGGAACTAGGATTTCACCAAGTAGGATAAGACCACTAATGAACCAAATTAACCTTTACATTGAAAGAAGGGTGAATCCAATAGATCTAGCCTCAATCCAACTAAGGGTTGAGAATTTTTATTAGATTCACTGGTTATGGTTTTGATTCCCTCTTTCTAAGTTGAATATTGAAAGTGTTGAAATTAGGGTAAATAGGTGATTATTGAAGAGATTGAGAAAAAAAATGAGCTATAATGGTCGTATGTAGACACTGACCTAGATCTGGTCAAAGGAATAAATTTTGGATCTACTCCTTGAAATTCAGCCTAAATTGCTAGGAACATGGCACTAGTTGCCATGGTCCTCCAAACTTTTCATCATCCAAAGCAGAACTTGTTCATCCCTATGAATTATATTAATCCTGAAAAACACAGCTCCACACATGTTCTTGGACATAGAGAAAAGGGGAAATATGTTGGGAACCCTGGTTTGGAATCAACCTTGAATGAAATAATGCAAATATTAAAATAAATACTAGAAAAATATACCTTAGATCAGCAATTGTTGATGATGATGATTTGCTCTTTGGATGTAATAACATATCCTGTATGAAATGGCATGACAAACTCAAAACACTAATCACACACACATGCTTGATTAAGATTGATGTAACTTTGCCCCATAATGGTTGCAGGATGAATATACAACCTTGAAGATCTTTGAAAATTATCAATTAATTCTTCATAGATGCAAGGATGCTTTAGGAATTGATTGCTTAGAGTCTTAGAATGGATAGATCACGCAGATGAAAATGAGTCTAGAAGGATGTCTTATATAAGGATTTCATAATTTAAATCACCTTTAGCTTGACTTGAATTGATATATTTTCACACAAAGCTATATTTGAATAGGGTAAGACTTCCCAATTAAGCTCCCAAAATTCAAGGAAAAAAATTTGGGACCGGATAGTATACTTCCTAATCTGGCCAACTTTTTTCTAATTTTCTAGGGATGCAAGCTATCGTCGTTCTAATGCAAATTCCAGCTTGGTGGCTCAATTGATAATGTATGTGTAGATATATGAAATATGCTTTGAGAGTTTAAATTAGGGTAAGATTAAGGATAAATCGGGATAAAATGATAAAGGGCACACTTAAAATTAAGGTCCCAAATAAGAGTGATGATGTAATAAAGTGGAATTGAGACCCATAATATTGAATTAAATATTAATTAATTACAATAAAGGTCCTATAATGCATAGAGGAAAGGGAAATACTAAAATAGGTGCTTGGAGAGTGTGAAATTGGACACACTAATAAAGGTGTACAATTTACGATGCTACAAAAAAAATGAATACACTAAAGTTTCAAGTAATTTGTGAAAAAACAATTAGAGAGAAACAAATTTTTTATTTTTTTATGACATCCCATCAGCCTCAATTTTTTTTAAATAATTTACGAAGTAACATTCTTCTCTTAAATTTATTAAAAAATATATCCAACTAATATGTGTGTGTAGTGTCGTAAATTGTATCCTCATACAATTTCAGGCTCATTTTGTCAATTCTCCTTCCTTGCCCTTGAATACATTTGATTCTGCTCAAAAAATGCCTAAATTTGAGGTCTTGGAATTATACTCTCTCTTTGACCTTTCTCCATCTAAGGAAGACTCGACTAGGGTGCCTAGAACCATAGTATAGCCTAAACAAGCCCAAATTTGAACCCTTTAATGATCAGAAAAAGTTGAGTGGTAAAATGCTCCCAATGTTAACCTTATTCAAAATTTTCAACATGTTTTGTGAGGCTGAGTATAAAAGAAAGGCTTACCGCCTCATTTGAAACATCTTTCTGCAAAGAATTCAACTCACATCAAGGAATTCAATTGAGCAAGCAATCAACCATTCTTAAGGCAATGAAAGAGAGGTCAAGTATCCGGATTTTCAAGCATTCAAGAATGCATTCATGATCAAGTTTATGTGAAGGCATGCATGATCTTTTACCTAGAAACATCAACCTTTCATGAAGACTTCAAGGCAAGGAGATTCATTAGAAAAAAGTATGACATTTGAATTAAAATCTAGTCTATGTCCTGCAAGGGTAAACTCTCTTTTCATGTCCTTAAATTATAGGGTTAATTCTAACCCAAATTTTGAACTAGGAAAACCCCTATACACCCAAAATCATTTTCCTCTCTTATGTGTGCAAGTATCAGGTTTGATAGAGAAGGATTATAAATTTAGAAAGTACAAACTAAGATAAAGAGATCCAAACATTGAAGAAGTGAAAAAACATACACTGTAGCAACTATTGTCAGTGTTTGACACTTTTCTAACAAAATTTTAGGGATATAATATGAGTGACATACTAATCTAGAATCTATTCTTGATATCTACATTACACACATTAATTTTTAGGTTGCCTATTAACATAGTCCAACACTTTCAGACTCAAATTGTAGACATAGGTTCCTTTTTTATATTTGTTTCCAAATCTAATCTTACAATCTATAGCATCCTAAATTGTACATGCCTACAAATTTGTCCTCACTTAGGCCTCACTTTGGTATTTCATCCTCCAAAGCTTGATGGCATCACTGATTCTGCTCACACCACTTATATACATCATACTTAGACCACATTCTAAGCTTGACACCTTGTTTGGAAACCTGATTTACAGGACCAGGGCATACCACACCTTGGTCCCAAATCAGGACCAAGACGTACCACTACTTGTTCTTGAATTAGGACCAAGGTATAGATGCCCTAGGGATCTTGATAAGGTTCCAACTCGGCCCCTCTTAATAGTCACATAGTGAGAGTGGAAAATTAGATCCTGTGTCATCTTAGGTCAAAATTTAATTTGATATTCTATAAGCAACTATAAAAGGAGGTCTACCCCTCTCATTTTAAACCTAATGAATTCAAGATCCCAATTACACTCTAGCAAATTCAAGTGATCTAGCAATAAGTATTCTATCAAGCATTGGAGCAAAAGTAAATTCAAGATTCAAGCATTGGAGATGGCATCCATGTTCTATGTTTTATGAAGACAATTTACATGAAACCCTAATTCTTTTGTGGAGACAAAAAAAACTTCATTAAGGGTATATCATTAGTGTTTCATTCATTCTCAGTATTTCACTCAAAATGAAAGTATTTTATTGCAGTACTTCTATGTGTGGGAAAAGCGGGTCAATAAAACTTAAAATGTGAAAAATGAAGCCCAAGGAGACTTTTCCACACACCCACAACACTTCTTGGTGCAAGCTATGGAGTCATGAAGGATGACTCAGCTTCCCAAGGTCAGTTCCCTGGTTCTCTATCTCACAAGGTCCCTCAAACCAATTTCTCTACTCTCAGATCACTGAGCAAAGTGGTTTAGGGATGACAAATGCAAGAACAAGGGATGCTTTGGTTTATTTTAACATGAGAATGCAACCTATCTATGCATGATCCTACAAATGAAATGAACTAGATTATAAGATGATAAGATTAGTAGTGATACTATCCTAACATGATATACTAGTTATATAGTTAAGCTATTGATAAAAGAAGCAATCTAAAATGATTATTAGATTAATTCTTATTTGCAAAGAGAGAGACTAAATGTGATAAAATTGAGCATAAGTATGATACTAAGATCTTGCATATATCTTTTTTTTGGAGGAGGGAGAGCTCTATTTATAGTGAAAATAGGTCAATGGATGGCTAGGATTGAAAGAGTTTATCAAAGGTCAAGATTGAAAGTTATCAATCCATGTTTGCAATTTGCACCAATGAAATGGTGACAATTGTCAACATAGGGTTGGGTGAGAGGAACTGTAAGAAGCATTAAATGCTTGAGAAGACCTAATGGTTTCCTTAGGGGGTAAGGGTTAAGGTTAGGTTAGGATTACCCATTGGATAAAGCTTTTACCCAAAGGATAAACTCTTGTGCAAAGGATTAAGGACTAACCATGGTCAAAGCAATAAATGCTTGATGAGACCCTTTGGTTACATGGAGGTTGAGTTTAGAGAAAGTATTTAATCATGTTGGAGGGTTGAGATAACCATTAATGGTTTGGAAGACTTTCAAAGTTAAGTTGTTGAAGCCTTTAATGGTTTTCAAAGACTTTGAGGGTTTGAGAAGTGACTTCCCCTTGCTTATGGATGTGACAATATTTAGGAGATGGGTTAGGTTAATTTAGAAGTGATTAGAAGAATCTAGAAGGAGGTTTAGAGAGGCAAGTGGGAGATGTAGGATTTTGCAAGTGGATGGAGAAATAATAGGATTTAATTGAAATAAAGTTAATTTAGTTCAATTTGGTTGCAATTTGGGAAATTGAATAAATTAGATTTATTCAATTTAGGGTAAACTATTTAATTAAATTTGAATTTAATTAAAAAGTGGATAGAAGGGATTTAATTGAATAAAATGATTTATCCCATTTAATGGTAAAAGAGGTTTAGTGAATTTAATTTAAATAAATTGAGTAATTTACTTAATTTAAATAGAGGAATGTGAGTGATTCAATTAAATTGGATTTAACTAAATAAAGGAATGAACATAAAATATTCATTTAGGAATATGGTCATTTTTATATGTCTACATTTTGCCCCTCTTTGAAGTGTCGTGTGTGCACATGTTAATTCAAAGAAAATGATGTGTCGTCAAGATTTGATTATGATCAGTGTGATTTTGTTTTTAAAATTTTCATGTTGTGCCCCAGATTTAATAAGTGATGTTGATAATGCCCCCTCGGCAGATGAATCAAATTTTTTGAAAATTTAATTTAATTTGATAATTTTGTTTCCATTTTAAAATTTTGTTAATGTGGAATGTGAAAAATTGATTCATCTCCCAATAAATAATGTTTGTTAGGGTTAGACAGAGACTGCGAGCAAGCTACATGCCCCATCTCCAAACCCTAATTTCAATTCACCCTATAAAAGGGGAAAAGTGCATTGTTTTGTCTCATGTGTGCTTTGTTGACTTTGGAGAGAGAGACTTTTGTAGAAGAGTCAACATGTTGATTCCGTATTCTACTCATCGATTCGAGCACATGCAGAGGTATCGGAGGCCCATCGCATATGGACCACTGGTAAGTCAACCTTTTTGACCCTTTTTGAATTTTTGATTTTGTTGTTTCTGGTACTTTTTTCAAAGTGTGCATACAAAAAATTGCGTAGCGCGTAGGGTCCAGCTAATAAGGTAGCATCCGAATGTTTTTAGGCTAGCGCTTCGGGTTATATTATTGCACCGGGTGTATAGGATAGCACAGAGGGTAAGTCGGGTAGCGCATAGGAAAAACCTAGCGCATAGGGCTTGTAGGAGGTTGCATGGGTAGGGTTAGATAGCACGTAGGTGTAACCTAGCGCATAGGGTTAAATGCATATCGCGTGGAGGGTCTTAGCGCATAGGGTTTTTTAAAGGGCGCTTGCGAAGAAAAGGATAGTGCATAGGGTTGGTCAGGTAGTGCGTAGACAAAATAACGTAGCGTGTGAGATGCAGTTTGGCGCTTGGATAGGATAGGTTAGCGCATATAGGAAAATTTGTTGATAAAGTGGGTTTTGTGAATGAGAAAATTTTGTAGGTAATGTCAAGTTTGTTGGGATAACTGAATTTTTGTCAGTTTCTTTATCTGTTGTCTTTGATATGTCCAATATGAGTTCTGATACAACTTGATTTGTTTTGCGATGTTGAAAGTTGATAGTGATTTTGATATGATTTTGGATATTTTGTGGAATTTGATTTAAATGTGTTCAAAGTTTTTCAAGTTTTGGATATGAATATGATTGATATGAATTTGTGGAGCTTGAGTTGTGTTACAAACTGATATGGAACTTGAGTTGTGTTACAAGTTGATGTGATGTGAAACTTGAGTTGTGTTAAAAGTTAATATGGTTTGATGAATTGATATGGTGTGAAACTTGATTTAGATTTGTTCAAAGTTTTTAAGTTTTTGAGATGATTTTGATTTTGATATCCATATGTTGATGAGGGAACTGATATTTGGACTTGCATTATGTTTGACAGGAACGTCTTGGTGTAGTGCAGTCGCGTGAGTGATTTTCAAGATCGTGGTCATTGATACCACGATTGACACAGGGAGACAGGGATATTATTGATAGGTGTGGTTTGACCTCTTTGCTAGAGATGCCTTGGTTTATTGTAAACTGGGGTTTGTTGACATCATTGGCAGAGAGGTGGCATAGTGATACAAACACCTTTCATTTAGCTACAGGTGAGATGACAGTGACACCTAAGGATTGCTACCGAATTCTGCGGATTCCTATAGTAGGTGTACTACTACCATATGAGCAAATAGAGGAGGGTGGGACCGAGGCATTGCACTGGATATTTCAAGATGATACCCTTTGTGGGTATGAAATCCCATGGCAGGAGTTTTTGGATTTGGATTATGCTCCCTTGCCATCTGTTCTAGCAGGTTTCATTGGTGGTTTCCTATGTCCCGACCGTAGGTCGAAAGGACTGTCCATTGGATGGGGGTTAGTGCTGGAGGACATGGTGACATAGGGTCATCATATTGCATGGGGATCAGCTATGTTGACCCATCTATATAGGGATCTTCATGAGGTAGTGTACCTGGGATACGATAGTTTGGCAACTAGTGTGACACTTCTCTAGGTAGGGGCATGGGAGCATATTCCCGCAGCTAGGCCATTGGTAGATAGGGATAGGCCTATTGGATGTGCTTATGCATATGGGTACAGGGGGATAGTTGTCCAGCTCAAGCTGGGCAAATTAGAGCATTGGAGGAGAGTGCTGGATGACATTGATACAATCATCTGGCGACCCTATACAGGTTGTGAGGTTTGGGCTGAGGATGGGATGGAGATGCCGCATGTCTTCATGTCCAGGTATCTGATAGGGCGGACACCCTTTGTTATAGAGAGATTTTTGCATAGTCGGGTGATGCGGCAGTATGGGCAACAGTAGGGCATACCACAGGGAGCATGCCTATATGCTCAACGAAGACATGACATCCTAGATTGGGGTCCTATGATTGACAACACGACGGTGGTAGAGGAGTTATTTCAGTTAGCCATCCAGATTTGGGATTATGCCCCTGAGATCGTGGATGCAGGGATGACTCATGAGTTTGCAGGACTCTTTGTAGCATGGGCAGTAGCCAGGATATCTGATCTAGCTGAGATGATTCCAACATTCGATGATGATGAGGAGGTAGATGAGGGAGGAGGGGATGGAGGAGGAGGGGATGGAGGAGATCATAGAGGAGGTGGGAGAGGTTGGTGAGTAGTTAGAGGGAGATTGGAGTTGAGGAGGAGAGGAGATAGGGATGGAGACAGTGGTGGGAGGGTGATACGGGCAGAGAGAGTTGTTCGACGGGTGGTCTTGGATAGAGGGAGAGGGGGTTTGGCAATTAGAGCTAGAGAGGAGGAGCGGGTGGAGGAGGTGATAGTAGCAGTTGGTAGGTATGAGGACGTGTAGTGACTGACTCAGAGGAGGAGGTCAGATGTGTTACCTCCACCAGCGCCAAGGATAGGTAGAGGGATAGGGGGTACCCCTTCACAGGTACCCTTGCAGATGCAGATTCCTACACATGTGGAGGACACACAGATTAGATCACTATAGTTGTCAGTGCAGCAGTTGTAGACACAGATGTTGGCACAACAACATCAGATTACATAGTTGACCACAAAGTGGGATACTGCTTTGGAGCGGCTGCGTCAAGTCGAGGCTCAAGTAGAGGCGGTGGAGAGAGTAGCGGTAGGTGGTCCGCTGAGAGACACCTTGAGAGAGCTGGCTCTGAGAGCCAAGGAGGTGGAGTATTATAGGAGACATTATGAGGATGCGATGCCCAGGGAGCATCGGGTGCAGAGTTTTACACAGTCGAGATCTAGTCAATCTCGAGAGACTGGTTTGCAGTCAGAGAGCAGAGGCATGATAGGGCCTTCGAGACATGATCCACCTGGAGATCTAGGGGCTGGGACATCTACTGCAAGACTATCTCCCTCAAGAGATAGTCATACCTGAGAGACATTGTCTCCATTGTATTTTTTATCATTATTTTTGTTGTACTAGGCATAGACATGACAGATATTGTATATTGATCATTTGTTGATATATATATATATATATATATATATATATATATATATGACACCATTTTCTTTGATCATGTGATGTGTTATGGATTTATGCTTTCTGTATGTTTTTTTGCTTATTTTATGATGATACAATGCTTAGATAGGTGTATGTGATGTGAAATGTAATGAATATGATGTTATGAGATGTATCTTGAAAATGAGATGTATGATATGATATGCTGTAAGATGTATCTTGAAAATGAGATGTATGATATGATATGTTGTGAGATGTATCTTGAAAATGCAACTAATTGTAAAATGATGTGCAACTAATTTGTTTTTGAGCATCCTCATTCTGCATTTGTCATCCTATTATAGCCACATGTTATTTTGCTTTTGATATATGTATCATCATTGAGCTTTGATTGATCTTGGGATATGTTGAAAATTTATACAAGCATAATGGTATAATTGAACCATGATGACCTAAGAAAAATTAACATGATGTTCGATTTTGCAAGATAGCTCAAGCGTCAAGGTATAATTGAACCCAAATGATCAGAGTGTGGATTGCATATTAATAGACAAGATTAAATGATTTGTATGCACAAAGTGGATTCATGTCTTTAGTGATATGCTTCAAATCACGTCTTGAGACAAGTATTTGCACAGTACAGATGATCGCCTCACAAACAGAAAACTAAGAAAATATGGAGTCCCCCCAACGTTCTCTAGCTTTGAAGCATTGTGGAGAAAAATGTAGAGGATCCCATAATTCAAAAAGTTTAAGTGCAAAAATAGTCAAAACTTTACACAAAATGCAACATGTGATACTTCAAACAATCATGCATTGTATTTCTTTTGTAATTCTTGTTTTAGCGATCAATGTTTTGCTTTGTGATTTGTGTGAGTTTTTGGGTTGTTGGATATGATGTTCTGAGTTTGCAAATAGTCTGGATGGTTTGAACATGCTGCAAGTATTTGACGATTATTGCCCCTAGCTAAGTGTACCTCTTGATGTGGGTATGTACAGTGATTACCATGCCATGGTGAGATGTGGTGAAAGGCTAGACGGATAAATCAGGATAGTGACTACACTAAGTATGTCCTGAATGGATATTTGTGATAAAATGTTGAGGGATGGCCGATAGTGCTTTATTGTGGAGATAAGGATATGGATATAGATAGAGGAGTTGTTCTTTCACAATAGCGCTTGTTACCAGGTTTTCACCAATTGCTTTTATTGTACCTTTTTATTTGCTTTTTCTTGTTTTTTTTATTTTTTGACTTTTTCCGTGCATTAGACTACTCAAGTGTAGTATTTTTTTAGATGGATGTTGTTAGTTGGTTCATTGAGCACATCTCCTTCTAAAGTTGTTAGCTGATAAGCACCTGATCCATAGACTGATATGATGACATAGGGACCTAACCAGTTAGGTTCAAATTTCCCTTTCTTTTCTCGATCTTGTTGATTTCTAGGATTTTCCTTGAGTACTAGGTCACCAACATTAAAAATCCAGGGAATGACTTTGTGATTGTAGCTTTTGCACATGTGTTGTTGATATGCTTTAAGATGAGCATAAGCACGCTAGTGTCTTTCATCTAATAGTTCATGTTCTTGTAGTCAGTTAACTCGATACTCCTCATCTGGGATTAAGCCTTTCAGAGAGACTCTGAGAGAGGGAATTTCTACCTCGAGGGGTAAAATAGCTTCCAATCCATATACCAATGAGTATGGTGTTGCTCCTGTAGGTGTGTGGATGCTAGTTTTGTATGCCCAAAGTGTTGGATTAAGCTGCACATGCCAATCTTTGCCTGCATCATTCACTATTTTCTTTAGGATTTTCAATATTGTCTTGTTGGATGCTTTTGCCTAACCATTCCCCTATGGGTAGTATGGTGTAGAGAAACGATGTTGGATTTTGAATTTTTCACATAGTTCTCAGACATCTTGGTTTTTGAAAGGTTGTCCACTATCGGCAATGATGGAACTTGGAATATCATACCTGTAGATCAGATAATTAAGGATAAAAGAGGCAATTTGTTTCCCAGTCACTATGGTCACGGGGACTTCTTCTATCCACTTGGTAAAGTATTCTATTGCAGTTATAATGAACTTGTGTCCATTTGAAGATGAAGGATGAATTTTGCCAACTAAGTCTAGTCCCCACTAACAAAAGGGCCAGGATGTTGTGAATGGTTGCAGCTCCTGTGCTAGTGCATGTATAAGATTGCCATGGATCTGGCATTTAGGACGCTTTTTTCCAAAGTGATAAGAATCTTTTTCCATTGTTGGCTAGTAATATCCCATTCTTAGAAGCTTTTTAGCAAGAGTAGTACCATTGGAATGTGTGCCACAGATACCTTCATGAATCTCATGTAAAGCGAAGTCAGATTCATTACGGTCAAGGCAACAAAGAAGAGTACCATCTAGACCTCAATGGTACAAAGTATCAACAGCAAGGGTATAACAAGCAGCTTGTCAGATAAAGTTACATTTTTGGTTTTGGGACAAGTCAATGGGTAGGATATTGGTCTTAAGATATTCATATATGGTTCCATATGAGGGGGAGTCTAAATTGGTTAAGGCATAGATAACATGGGATTCCAAGTGGTCATAGGCTGGGGAGAATAGTTGCTCTACCAGAAACTTGTAACGACTCTATTATTTTGGAATTTGTAGTAATGAAGTGATAATAGCCATTGCATCAGCTACTTTGTTGTTCAACCTTGGTATTTGCTCAAAGGTGATGTGTACAAAATATTGTTTGAAGTCATCCACCATTCGCTTGTAGGGTAGCAACTTGTCATCCTTTGTCTGATAGTCGTTGTTGATTTGATTGATGACTAATTGTGAGTCTCTATAGACCTTTAACTCTGTGATTTTCCATTCTATAGCCATTTTGATGCCTATAACCAATGCCTCATATTCAGCCACATTATTTGTGCATGGGAATATAAGCCTATATGATCTTGGTATAGTGTGTCCTTTAGGAGTGATGAATAGAATGCCAGCACCCGAACCATGTTGTGTGTAGGATCCATCAAAGTATAGGGTCCATTGTTTGGTAGAGATAGCAAGAACGTCCCTATCTAGAAATTCAATCTCCATAGTTTGTTTTCCCAATATTGGTGCTTCTACTAGTTGATCCCCTATTACTTGTCCCTTGATAGCTCTTTGATCTGTATAGTGGATATCAAATTCACTGAGAATCATGACCCATTTAGCCAATCGGCCTGTAAGAGCTGCTTTGCTGAGTAAATATTTGAGAGGATCAATTTTTACAACTAGCTTAATTGTGTGAGCTAGCATGTAGTGGTGGAATTTTTGAGAGGCGAAGACCACAACTAAATAGGCTTTCTCAATAAAGGTGTAATTTAGCTCATAGTTGTTCAATGTCCCACTGATGTAGTATATTGCTCATTCTTTGCCTTGTTGATCTTCTTGTGCTAACAGTGCCCCCAGAGATTTATTTGTTGTCAAAATGTAGAGAATAAGTGGCTTTTTGGCTATTGGTGGTACCAAAACTGGTGAGTTCATCAGATATTGTTTAATTTGATAGAAGGATTTGGCACACTTGGCTTCCCATTTGAATGGTACATTTTTATGTAGCAAATGATTAAATGGGAGAATTTTATCTACTAGTTGAGTGATGAATCACCTGATTGACTAAAGTCATCCTTGTAGCAACCTGAGCTGGCTAATATTCTTTGGAGGTGGCATCTCCATGATGGCTTGTACCTTTGCTGGATCCACTTCAATAACCTTAGCTAAAACTATGTAACCCTGAAGACACACTTCTTAGGGTTGAGTCTGACTTGGAAATTTTCCAATCGTTCAAAAATCTTTTCTAAGACGCTTAGATGATCTTCTCTGGTGAAGGATTTAGCTAGTAAATCATCCACATAGTTTTCCATGAAGGTATGCATCATATCATGAAAGATTGTTGTCATTGCTCATTGATAAGTTGCTCCTGCATTCTTTAAGCCAAAAGGCATGACATTCCAACAATATGTTCCCCAAGGACAGGTGAATGCTATTTTATCTTGATCCTCTAGAGCGATCTTGATTTGGTTATATCCTGAAAAACCGTCCATTAGTGATAACATTGCATGGCCTACTGTGAGGTCTACAATGATGTCAATACTTGGTAAAGGAAAGTCATCCTTTGGATAGGTGTTGTTGACATCTCTAAAATCTATGCATATTCTGATACTGCCATCTCATTTTGAAACTAGTACAATGTTGGAAATCCATTCTGCATAGTCGATGGGTCGGATAAATCTGACATCGAATAGTTTTTTTAGTTCAACTTTGGCCATGAGTGCCACATGTGGATTCATCTTTTGTAGTTTTTGCTTAACCGATTTAGCTCCTGGCGTCATAGACAAGTGATGCATGATTAATTGTGGATCAATCCCGGGCATATCTGCATATGCCCAAGCAAAGTTGATTTGCTTTTCTTTAAAAAAATTGATAAATTCTGACCTTTCTGCTTCTATCAGAGATTTTGCAAGGTGTATATTTTTGGCTGCTTCTGTAGTACCAATGTTGATACATTGAGTGGGCTCAATCAATATGGGTGATCACTCATGAAAATGTTCAGGAAGAGTGTCAAGTCTCTCATCTTTAGGTGCCTTAAAAAGGTTTTCACCCTCAGATACATCCTTTATTTTTACTTTTTTGTGATCTAGAGCTGCCATTGACTAGTTTTCAGCATCAGATCCTTTATTTGGTTTATTTTTGCAACTGAGAGACGTGGCACCCTCTTGATTGTAGATATCATTATTTCGTTCACTAGTAGATTCTATTTCTGGGTTGATAGTACATAAGTAATGGATAATGGATTCATCATTCGAGAAAATTGGTATATCATGAATTTCGGTTTCGTCCCAATCTATGAGGTCCGGAAAGACAAGTGGTAAGGAATCGTCTGGTGGATCAAGTTCTGCTGCGGTAAGTGTCAGGATAGAGGTTTCATTGTGATTGGTTTGGGTGTTAAAGAAGTCCAGGATTCCGTCAAGGTCTTCGATGGTATCATCCTTTGTATAGACTTGTCTATAATATTGCTGCTTGATTTCCTTAGCGTCATAGATATTTTGTGGTCCAAATTTAAGTAGTCTAATTTCTATGCTATGTTCTTCTTGAAAAAGGGATATAGAACTAGTATTTTCAGCGGTATCTTCAGTAGCATTTGAGAAGCTACCCCATTCATATTCATTGGAATCAGTCTTAGAGGTATCATCTCAGATCTTTTCAGTGTTGTGAACAGGTATGTTGAATGGTGAAAATAGATCTTTGATAATTGATACTATTCTGTTGGCTTTCTCTAATTCTGCGTCAAAGCTTGCTTCTATTCTTTTCATCTATTTGTAGACTGTTTCTTCTCAGGAAGGAATGATGTTGCCCTAAGGTGATTCAACTTTGTTGGATATTTGTTCTTGAATATGATTGACTTCTGTAGATGTTGTCTTCTCATGAATGATGGACTCCCCTTGATGTTGTTTCCTTTCATGATGTCATGTTCTTTATGGAGTGTCTCTGCTGACTCAAATAGTGCTTCCTACCAAGATTCTTCTTTGTACTTCTTCTTTTCTTTCCACTGAGGTTTTTGATATTTGCATGGTATCTTCTTTGGTAGTAGAGTGAATTCAAAGCCCAATCTTTTTTTGTCTTTACTAAACTATAAAGGAGGATCCAATGGTTCTGTGACACCTTCCTGATGCTTACCAATAGGTCCTTTGCCATTGTATCCCATTTGCTGCATGATTAAGTAGCCTTTTCCATATAGGTGTGTGGGTATAGCTATTTCCATAGTAGTTTCTTTGTCTTCTTCCTCATCTTTGTATAGCCAACTAAGCATATCCTTTTCCTCGGATTCATGTGCTAAAGTGTCAAGTTGAATGAATGTGCCATCGAACTTGGTGATGGGCTGAGTTGCTTGATGTGTTGACGCTATAGGTAATCCGTGAGTTCTAGGTGATGTGGGTAAGTTGTCAAACACATGGGTTCCAGAGAGTATTCCCCCATGCCTTGTTCTTTGATTTTCATTTGTTGCTTGAAATCTCTAGGTAATGATTTATACTGCTCTTGTTGAAGATCTAGTGCTGAGGAATTCTATTTCTCTCTATTATGTGGAACCAAACTATCCTAGGCTGCCCCCATTGCATTACAATGTTGAAATGGATTATGATCAGCAGATATAGAAATCTCCTACCCTATATAGGGGAATTTGACACATTGGTGATATGTAGAAGGCACTGCTTGCATTTTATGTATCCAGGGTCAACCTAATAAGATATTGTATGTGAGGTCTATGTCTAAGACCTGACACAGTATCTCTTTGTATTGGTCCGACTTGAATTGGCAACACCACTATTCCTTTAGAGGATCTTTCTTCATCATCATATGCCTTTATAGCAATCTTTTTGCGTGGATCAATAGACTCCTCTGAGAAGCCAAATGCACGGATAAGTTTTAAGGTACATATATTAAGTCCAGCTCCTCCATTTATTAATACTCGTTTTACTTGGTGTTTATAGACTATGACTTCAACATGGAGAGGAGTGTTATGTGGATGACTCAATGAGATATTATCGTGCTCAAAAAAAGTGAGATTATGAGGCCCTGTCATATGAGCGACCATGGCTTGGAATTTTTCAGCATCCAGATCTTGACGTACATTTGTTTCTAATAGCACTTGCTCTAATATGTCTTTGTATTTTGGTGAAAGTTTCAGCAACTCTAGTACAGATATTTGAGCAAGAGTTTTGTGCAGTTGGCTGACTAGATCATATTGAATTTTGGGCATGGTGTTTGATGTTGATGTATGTCCCTTTAAGATTTTTTTTTGAGCTCTGGTTGTTATGTTGACAGATTCATGATCACGTTGATCTCAAATTGTGATGACATTGACTTGATTGTCTTCAGCTAATATATGATTGATGGTGTTATTGTAGATGTGATTGATACGAGCTCCACATGTATCATTCAAGGTTGAAGCTCCATCCTAGTTGTAGTTTGGAAGAGGATTCTTAAAGGCTCCATGGTTACCATTTGTCTTGAGACCATCTACCGTTAAATCACCTCTATCAATCATATCCTGAACAATGTTTTTTAGTCTCATGTAATCATTTGTTTGATGACCTTTGTTGTGATGAAAATCACAAAAGTGCAAGTCATTCCACCAAGGTGGTTTTATTTGTGGTTCATAGTTGTTGATTGCTGGTCAAGAGATAATTTTGTTTTCTAGGAGTTCTCTAAATGCTGACTCTAGTGATTGTCCCAGTGGTGTGTAGATGCATTTTTGAAAATTGGTGGTCTAACCTATTGAATTGTTATTAGGTCCTCAATTTCTATGACTGTTTTGAGCATTGTTGGTGTTATTGGTGTTGTTGGTATTGGGTTGACCTTGATTCGTATTCGGTGCGTATGTGTTAGTGTCTGGGTTAGCACCTTTGGGGTTATTTGTAGCTTGAGGATTTCCTGATAAGGCGAGCACAGGTTGTTTTGATTTTGGATCATGTGATTCATTGCCTCCTTCATTTCCATTGTTTTTGTTTATGGTCCAGAATCTAGATTTGTCTAAGTTGTTGTTGTTTTGGTTATTGTAATTTGATGAACCCGTTCCTTCTTTGAAGAATTTTAGTGTTCCTTTCTTGACACATGAGTCTTCAACTTGAATGTCATTTTCAATCAGTTTAGTGAAAGATAGTATGCATTGGAGCTTGAGCCTATAACTCATCTCATGATTCAAGTTATCGATGAAAATTTCCATTTTCTCATTTTCAGGAATATCGCAAGGATATCGTGAAACCATATGCTGCCAACATTGAAGGAATACCATGAATGTTTCATTATTTTTCTATTTCGTATTATAGACATCTAGCATGGTAATAGCATGTTGAATGTTATACAAATATTGAGTTATGAATTTGTTGACTAGTTCATCAAATGATCTGACAAGAGGTGTGATTTTGGATAACCATTCCATTTTTTGTCCTCCCAAACTTCTTGGGAATAACCTCATCAAATAGGTGTCATCGTGAGAAAATTCAACACTCATGGTACAAAATTATCGAACATGATCACGAGGATCGCTTTTCCCATCATATTTGTCAAATTTGGGAACATCTGAGTTTGGAGGAAAAGGGACCATGTGCAATCTTCTGTCAAAAGGGTAAGGACAAATTTCATTTAGTGAATACCATACTATTGTCCCTTGTTGCATGTCTTGCATTTGTCTTTGTAACATTTGCATTTGTTGAGTAAGGGAAACCAAAGGCGCATTGTTTTGCTGAGGGAAGACTTCTTCCCTTGCATTAATCCTAGGTTGAAATGGTGTATGGAATGACATGTTTTGCTTAGGGATGTGTTTCTTAGGGATGTTTAGTCCTAGTGTATTTTGTTCTAGTATGTTTTGTTTAGGAATATCTTGCTCAGGGTCGCATGCTTCTCCTTCTCATTGTCGTTCTTGATATTCGTAATGTTGAGATCTTGTTCTAAACATGTCTATGTCAAAGTCTTCAGGAAGTTTAACCCCTTTGCTTGTAAGCATGAGTAGGTATTTTTCCTTGTCATTTTCCATGAGTCTTTCCATGAGTTTTTGAAATGAAGCACTTTCTTGACATTCTTGAAGAAGTTCCTCAAAAATTTCGACGTCCTCTAGATTCAGATGCTTGAAAGGATTAGATAACCTCTGATTCAAGCTAGATTCTGATTGCATTTCACTTTGTTTGTTTTGTTGAGAGCGAGTAACAACAGGCATCTAGTAGAAGCTTTCTATGATAAAGGGGATAAAACCCTCTTCGATGTGTTGCTCAGGGGTTGGTGGCTCAAATCGGGGTATGTTGTAAGTGATGCACTCGTCGAGAAAGAATGCAGGATTGATCTTTCCTCCATGGTTTATGACTTGACTGAATGCGGATTTTTGACAATATGCCCTAGTCTTCAAAGGTTCTTTGTCAAATTCGTTGGATTTGTTCTAGATATAGAGTCGTATGTGATGAAGAAATGTTTGATGAGATTTGAAGTGTTGACGATTGATGTATGAAAATTTATTTCTTTTGGTAAATTTGGAAAAACTTGGTTGTTGTTTCTTCAACTTAGTATTACGATAAATATTCTTTCTTCTAAGAATATGAGGATTAGTCATGCATAAGTGGTTAATGGTTTCCTTTGAGTTGTTTTGGATTCAGTTTATCTTGTTTTGAAGACTCAAGTTTTACTCTATCAAAGTGAAGGTTTAGATGCCCCCTCATGACAAAGCATGTCAAATGATATGGATAAAGTTTCCCGATATGGAAACTTGATTTGACAACCTGAAGTTTTTGAACAAGTGTGTTTGGGATAAAATCTGTGAGATAAGTAAGGACCTATTTGTCACTTGTGATGATGTTTCCCAATTTTGATAGGATAGATATGTTTATTGCACAATCAGTTTTGGATGTTTGGACAACTTTTGTTTTACAAGAAATTTGTTTTAGAAATAGTTTTCAATACTCTATTTTTGATATTCTGTTTTGACGAAAATGAAGCTGATGAAAGGAGTTTTCCAAAAATGTCTTCAAAATTTTCTAAATTTATCTCTATTTTGCCCCCTGTTTTTCTGGTTTTGATCATGTGCTAAAATAGAGACCCTATGTGCTACAAAAGTTTCTCAAAGTGCTAAGGAAAATACCCCACGCACTAAGCTGCCCCAGTCTACGTGCTAACTATTTCTGATAGCAAATTCATTTTCAATCCAATTTCAAAGTATCATGCACTAATATGAGCCGCTGATACACTAATGTTTGTACCTCATGCGCTAAGCTAATGCTTCGATGTGCTAAGATATTTTCCGGAAGCGCTAACTGTTATTGTTGTTTCTAAATTTTTGTGAAGCGCTATTGTGAATACTTGACGTGCTAAGGATAAATTTTGATGCGCTAAGGTATGGTTGACACACGCTAAGATGTTTCTCTTATGTGCTAAACTACTCTGGTTTGATTGTTTTCTATGATTTTGGTGTTTTGCCTTAAGTTTTTAATGTTGATGGATTATTTTCTGAAGTAACAAATGCAAACACAGCACAAAATACATAACCATTTTTGCCTAATCTAAACAATAAGTTTATATTCCGCGAGGATGTGTTCAAATTCTCAATGTTTCAACAGGTTTGGTTACAAAGAAGAAACTTCAAAAAGACTCTTTTTTCAAGGGTCATAAGTAATACCATAGCCCACTAGTCTTGATACTCTATCAGCTCAAACAGCCGTGTCACCCCCTAGAGGGCACCAATTTTTTTGTCTTTTGCCAGAAATTAACTCAAAGTGAATTGCTTCACAATTGAGTAGTTATCTTGGGAGATATATGGTGAGTAATCTTGGGGGTGGATTCTTCCCCACCCTTGCACTATGATATTACAAATGTCTGGTTACTAACTTGACTCAAGGTTTCTAATGCTAAAGTTCGTAATCAAGCTTCATGTTCGACCACTAGTGATAAACTCCCTCAGGAGGCTTCCCAACCTTTAAAAAAAAGGCTTTACATATCTCAAAGATACTAGGGGAAGGCTAATCACTGTGTGTAACCGTTGAAAAGCACTTTCATCTCTTTCCACATTTGATTATAGTGGGTTGGAACACTTGGCGTCAAAGTCATTTCCCACTTAGGTTGTTCCCTTCACATCATCCACGAATGGATTTAAGAGTTTTTCAACCCCTTGGGAAGGTAGGCCTGCTAAAGGATGTAAATGTAGTATGACTGAAAGTGTAAGAGTGGGCTGACTTTTTGATCACCCAGTTAAGGGGAGAGCATATACCTTCTACTTTCAAGATAAGGAAAAAAAGGTTCTTTTTATCTTTCAAGTCAATGATTTTCAAAGATCTATATGGAGATGTTGCTCCATGAGAACATGGTGTCCCTTTTAACTTTTCAATGCAATGGTTTTCTAATCTTTTGAAATGAAATGGTCAACAAAGCAAAATTTTGATCTTGGTAGTCAACAAAAGAAATCGATAAAAGGGGAAGAACTTCCCTCTTTGATTGCAAATGACCTCTGAACCTATGTGATTCTTTACTTTGCACAAATTAAAATGAATCCTTTTATGCACCAAAGGATGGTGAAGTTCCTTTTAACCCTTTTGATTGTAAAACTTGAAAATTTGATTTGTTCCTTTTAGAGCCCAAATTGAGAATTTTTCTCCTAAAAAAGCAAGAAAAGATTGTTTTTGTGGTTTTTTTTACAGCCCAAATAAGGTGAGTTCGATTCTATTTAACAAGAGTTAAAAAGACCTTAAATTCTAACTAACTTAACTAAGTTAGTAAAAATTTAAATTATTTATAGCTCTAAAAATAACACTAAGCTCATCCCTACAATTAGATGTTAGAAATCCTGCAAAATATTAACTCAAAATGGTTAAAAAGATTTTGGATTTGGTGGACTTATACAAGTCTAACTTTAAGTTTGGCTACAATTTTATTTATTTATTTGTCCGTGATGTTCTATAGAACAGACTGTACACACTACAGGGTGACTGTGATGCGCTATCTAATAGACCCAATGCACGGTGTTGGGTCTCAAATCAACAGATTGGATAGGTTCTAAGGAAATGCCAACTCCTATGATCAAACCCTCCAATTTACTTGGCCAACTTATAGAGTGAACTTATTTGGTTACTAACTCTCTCACTTTAGGCTCTGCAAGATCTAGGCGAGTATACCTACTCACTAGTTGTTCCTTCAACTAATGCTTTTTATAGCAGATTTAGTGTCTTAATCTAATATCTCCTATTCTCAGAATGGCCTAAGTTTCTCAAACAGATTGATTTCAGATGTGTGTATTGATCTATGTATCTTACAAAGGTATATATGTTACACTTTGGCTAAATTACCTTACTATACCTACTCTACTAATCCTAATGCTTAAAAGTAAAGGGTAATTAGGATGGTTAAAGGGTTTGTTTACAAATTATCAGTGCCTTTCCACTTATTTGGGCTACAAAGTCTTATATTTCTTTAGGACTTATTGTGTAAACTTGTGAGATAGTTTTTAAACCTACCCCCTCTCGATGAGTCTGTCAGTTTCTATTTCTTATGAGCTCTACTTCAATGTCTATATTGTAAACCGCTTGAATGAATTTAACCCTAATATTAAGAGACCATCCAACGAAGAAATACAAGGAACAATTACAATTCACAAGTAAATCTTTTTTGATCCAAATCTACAATATTAAACACAAAATTTCATTGGAAGAACACAAATAACCTTATCTCCTTTAGATAATGTAGACACCTAAAAATGGTCAACGCTTGTGGAGTCATACTTTAACATTTGCGCATTGCCTCATTTTACGTTTTTGCGTCGCATTAACATTTCTCCTATGATTCGTACTTGGTCTTTATCATTTGCGAGCATCGAGTCATTCTTCTACATTCTTCATTCATCTTACTCTCGAATTTGGTCTTGCCAACAATACTCTCCAGTCATGATTTTAATCGATCTTATCCTATTGCATCAATGTGCGTGCTCATTTGTCATCATTTTGGACATCGTCAATCCTAATTAGGGTTTTGTCCTCTTATCAATCTTGTCATCTGGCGATCGATTTATCATCAATCCTTATCATTTTCAATCTTGTTGTTTTAACGATCGATTTGTCATCGATCGTTGTCATGTTCGATCTTGTCATTTTTGCGATCGATTTGTCATCGATCGTGGTCATTTTCAATCTTGTCGTCTTGCAGTCTATCTTGTCATCTTGTAAATTTTGTCATTTTGTGATTAATTTGCCATCGATCACTGTCTATCTCAATTATGTCAATTTGGATCAATTTGTCATTGTTCCTCGTCAATTGGCACATTTATCAATCAAATCATTTATCACATTGGTCATTTATCAATCCAAAATCAAATCGAATCGAGTCAATTATCTTTCATCAAGACCTAATTCATCTTCTAGGGTTTCGTGATTTCATCATTTAACCTTGTGTGTCATTTTCTTCCTCTAGGATTAATAAATTATTTATTTATCCTAAGTTTTCTTGTCACAATTAAATGTTCATTTAATTGGCTAATTATTCCTCTTTGTGAATTAATTAATAAATGATAAATTATTAATTAATTTACCTAATTTCTAGTTTCCATCAATCTCTTAATTCCTAAATTCTTAATTCTCTAATTTCCTAATTTTCTAATTCCTAATTTCAATTTCCTCCTATTTCTCTCCTAAATTCATGGAAATGACATGTCAATTTGTCATAATTTGTCATAATTGACAATCAATCAATTTTTGACATAGAAGTTGTCATAATTTGTCATAAATTATCAATCAACAAATTTTGCATAGAA
Organism: Cryptomeria japonica; assembly: GCF_030272615.1. NCBI lineage: Eukaryota > Viridiplantae > Streptophyta > Pinopsida > Cupressales > Cupressaceae > Cryptomeria > Cryptomeria japonica. The sequence continues at coordinate 620,268,040 of NC_081414.1, read as the reverse complement.
AGTGCATAATTTGTCATAATTTGTCATAATTGACATAATTGATTTGCAATTTCCATTTGAATTGAATCATGCTAATTTGATCCATCTATCCAATTTGTCTATAAATTGGATGAATTTCTTCAATCTAATCCCCTAATCAGATTATCGAATTTCTAATCAATCACACTTAGAGTACTTTTGAGCAATTTTCTTACCTACTTGCTTTCAATCATGTATGTGCACTTGTAGGTGAGATCCACAACTAAACTATTTGAAGAGGAAAGAAGAACAATGGAGCCGCATGAAGGAAACATTTGGATTTACATCTGGTTTGCATAATCTTTTTGAATGTTTTGCTTTCATGTCTCTATTGAATGTGTTTAGGATAGATCATTGCAATTGTGTTTTTGTGATTGAGCTAATGATTAGTATTTTGACTTGTTTGTGATGATTTCCTATTTCCTATGCTACATTAATTCGTGAACCCGACGTGAACACTAACCATCTAGCCCCTTTACTGTGTCTTTGAGTGCTTTTGAGTTGATTTGTAGGCCAAAAAAACCCAAAAACAGGGCAGTGCAGGGCATTCTGGAGACTTCTGCGCCTGTGTGAGACAATCTGCGCCTATCTCAAGCAACTTGTGCCTGTGTTGAAGACATTCTATGCCTATGTCATGCAACCTGCGCCTATGTCATGAGTTCTGCGCCTGTGTAAAGTCCAGAACAGAGGTAAAAATGCAGTGTTTTACTTGAAAATTGTCTTGTTTTTGCATTCTGTTTTCTGTGTTTTCATTTTTGGTACTAATTATCTATGTAGCATCTTGGCATATGCATGGTAAAGACAACAAATTAAACTAATAACATGTTTTATGCAAAATCGATAGTCAAAGAATAAACATCTCAAACTTCTAACTTGGGTTTTTGCAGGTTGCCTTGGAGAAACAACTAAACTTGGTGTTTGCAATTAATGTTTTAGGCACCTAGTGATTTTTAATAGGTTGGAATGAATATGTTTTTGCTTTGATTGTTGAGTGTGACATTGGAGTAGGAGAGTATGCTCTCATCCTTCTTAGGGTGATCAGAAATCCAGATCTTCGATACCATGCTCATGTCTTTGATTGTTTGTCACCTTTAGAGGGCCTGCCTTCCCGACCACTTTGTTTTTGCAAGCAAGTGATAATTGTGAGAAGGGAATGACCCAAAGTGAGTACAGCTAGAATACCTTGGAATTCTAACTCACTATAAACAAATAACTGATGGGCGAAAACTTTGAAGGAAGGGTTACGTGGGAATTGCAGTTACTTGGGAAGTGATGACCCTTGAACTCTTTCTCATATCAACATCTAAGTAGGGCCTCTTGGTCTAAATCATGCCTGCGCAACTACATTTGTTTGGTATCTTGTTGGGCTTAATGTCTCAATCACACTTGTGTGACATTAAGGAGTAACGCTTAACAGAAATCCTTACTAAACACCTTGTTTTTAGAGGCCAAAAAACCCTTCTAGTTGCTTGAGAAGGACAAGTTTGGATACTTGGAAGAGATACTAAGTTCTCCATGGGGAGATTTCCATGGGGACTGATGCTTGGCTGCCCTGAGAAGTGAGTGTCGTGGAGGGGAGCCTGTGGGGTCTAGCATCTATGTATCCTCCTTGAATCCCATAATGAGTCTACCTCTTAAGTACCTAATATCCTTGCCTACCATAAGAAATGTGTGAATGAGCATGATTGTCTTGAGTCTATGTTAAAATATCTTGTCTTCTTTACTTGTCAAAATTTGAATTGCATCTCATTTCAAAAACAAGGCAAATTGATTCAAAACAAAGTTAAACATAAGAACATTTCATCCAACAAAGTTTAAAAACACCTTCAAACATGGTTGTCAAACATTGTTCAAAATCTTGTCTCAACATTCATGTCACTTAGATTTAGGTTCATCCTAGGTTGCATTTTGCAAAGTTCATTGTCAAGTACCAAGGTTAGGTTTCACCTAAGTCATACTCCTTTGCATATCAATAAGGATCATCCATTTGCATGTGTCCTCTTGCATTAAAGTCATACCATTGTCATACATTCATCTTTGCATACCTTAGGTCTCTTCATTAAGCTTAGGTCATTATCATATCATATTAGGGTAATTTTCATAGTAATTGTCCCTTTGCATATAGTGCCAAAAACTAGGTTTTGTCATACTTGAGTAATCCAAATCTTTGATAAACCCTAAGTTATTGTTAGGAAGTCTAGACCTTATCAAACCTTTTGTCCTTTTGTCATCAATGTCATTTTGTCAAACCTAGCTTAGTATCCAAGCATATAGGGGAGACTTTGTCCTTTTGTCCTTTTGTCACTTGGTCCTTTTGTCCTTTGAGGTCTAGACATCATTTCAATTTCCTAAGGGTCTCTTTTAGATTTGCATTCATAAGTTTGTCAAAGATCTTCAAAAACAACAAAAACATAGATTGCATTTTCATCTATTCAAGTTTGCATTTAGTTGCATAGCATATATTGCCCTTGAAAATTCCAAAAATATTGCATTTGCATAAGTGACATGCCTGTTGAGACAAGATCAAAATCTAAAAAGATGGGTGAACCAACGTATCAACCCATGGACAACATAGCAAATTCACAGTTTCAAACTAGTCAAACAGTACAAATTGAAGGTTCATCAAATGCATCTTCACCACCATATGGAATGGTTCAACTTGGACCACCTCCATTATATGAACCAGTGTTTGTACCTATGAAACCAAGACATGGGAGTGTCCCACCAACTCCAAGAGGAAGTGCACCTTTCAATTTGAATCAACCACACCTGCAACATGACATTCAAACTCAAACATTATATGAAGAACAAACTCTCTCACAAGGATTTGGTTTAGATCAAGGCTTTCACCAAGAAACGAGTCCAAATATCCAACCAGATTCTTCATCCGATTCTGATGCTTCTAATGATGTTGACATGTTCCTTCAAGATCCAAAGATAACAAAAAAGATGGATAAGTTCTTGAACAAGGTCTTTAAGATGTTTCCAAAAAAGTATCTTAACATGATGAGTAATGTGACCTCTTCAAGTGACCAAATCAATGTGCAAGAACAACAAAGTGATGAGTTGTTAAGTTTCTCTCCGCATCCAAATGAAGGAAATACACAACAAGCAACTCAACCTACATTGATGAGTAAACATGCTTCAAAGGCATTGACAGTGACTATTCCTCAAAAGTCACCATTTGAGACAATAAATAATCCATTATTCAACACAACACCTGTAACGCAAGATCAAATGAAGACCACACCAATATTGACAACTATCCCTCAACAAGAAGTGGTTCCTTACATGCATAAAATTGGATCAAAATCTAAGATGCAGGAAAGCTTCACAACTGGAATGCCTGATATCACCAATGTCCAAAACAATTCCACGATGCAACAAAGTTCTTATCTCCCGTTAAGCTCAATATATTTGCCAAACACTATTGCGACAGATCCTTCAACAATGGCGACACAAAGAGCTACAGATAGTGGTTTGCATCAACAACAATTGTTGCAACAATTGAGTAATACGCAAAAGGTACAATCGAATGTGCAAACTAGCAATGTGCAACAACAACAATTTCGCGTTCGACAACAAATTGCAGTGCCTTCAGTACCATCACAAGTTAATGCAAACTTGCAACCATCACAATGGATTGGACAAACAACATAGCAAGTTAATGCAAGTGCTATACCCCATCTTAAGGAGAAGCAATGAAAAGCACCTAAACAAAGTTTTTTACAAATGATGGGATACACACCGCGACAACAATTGGCACAAAATCAACAAATTCCGATTTGTCAGCATCAACAACATGTGCCTCAATATGTGCCAAGGCAAACAAGCTATCCTACTTCACAACCGAAATTGGCACCTGTGCAATAACAACAACCTACTTAATTGCAATATCAACCTAGGCTCCAAGAAGCACAACAACAAATTTGATATCAAGGCATAGCACAACCACAACAACAAGCGATGTACCAAGAACATTATATGCCGGAGACACCAAAAATGGCCATTTCAGAGTATCAACAACCGATTGGAAATGCGATGTATCGACAAAGAATACCCACCAGAATTAATGATGGACCTCCAAAATCTGATACAATTGCGCAACAACTTGAAAAGTTGCAACGAAAAGTTGACGCATTAGAAACTAAAGAAACAAAGAAGTTGTATACAGATCAAGATTTATGTCCTAATCCTTTTGACAAGAGTGTATACATGCCTCCATTCCCTAAGCATTTTGAGGCACCTAATTTTGAGAAATATAAAGGGAATGGCAATCCAAAAGATCACATTCGAGCATTTTTCGCGGCAAGTACTGAAGTAAGCTATGAAGAGACGTATTTAATGCAATTATTTGCATGAAGTCTCACAGGACAAGCCATGGATTGGTATTCACATCTACCAGGAAATATAAAGACTTGGTCTGAATTGGCTCAAAAGTTTTTATCTCATTTTGCGTTCAACATCGATAGTGATGTGACCATGTCAGATTTATGCAACACCAAGCAAAAGCAAGGTGAATCATTAGTGACTTTCTTGCAATGATGGCGAAGCTTGTATAGTCGTTCTTCTCTCGATATACCTGAAGAACAACAAGTGAATCTGTTTATCCAGAATTTGGTCCTAGAAATGATGTATGAGCTAAAATTGAAAAGTCCCAGTACTATAGAGAAACTCATTAAGAAAGGAATGAGCATTGAAATGGCTCTTGTAGCTAAAGGAATTATCAAGCTCAATAAAGATAGTGACAACACCAATTATTCGAGGGATAGAAACAGATTTTGGTATAAGAACAAGAATGTCACTAATGATGGAGTTGTTGATGCAAGAGCAGTGAATACAAATCAACCCCCATTCACGATCAGGAAATTGAGTGTTCCTAATATGTCAACTATGGAACAAAATCAAGCACCAATAAGCAATGTTACTCAACTACCGCAATACGAACAACATGCTCAACAGTATAATCAACAACAAGGCCAACAACAAAACCAGCAGTGCAAACCTTTCCGATCAAGGGATGGGCCTCCTCGACAATTTACACCATTGGGAGAGCCTATTGAATCAGTGATGAAACAATTGATACAAGAAAAATTTATTAAGCTACCAGATATCAAGGCAGAACCAGTGGTAAAACCGCATTGGTGGAATGATAATGCATACTGTGAGTATCATCGGTCTAAAGGACATAAAACTGCGTCATGTTTTCAATTGAAACATATGATTCAAGATTTATTAGAGCAAGGAGTAATTGAGGTAGATCCACCCCATCTGACCTCTAACACTGATCATACTATTTTCAAAACTCCTTTGCTTGATCATGACAAGGGTAAGGCGTCTTCTTCCAACTCTACCTAGATAGCAAATTATGCAAATACTGGTTATAACAATGTCATTAATTATTTTCATGCATCAAATGAGTATGTTTCCACCCTGAGAATAAAGGAACAAGATCCTTCTTGTGTGGTTACCACTCGTCGATCCAAGATAGTCCTGAAAGGAGCTCCTGCTGCTCCTCCCAAACCAACTCCTGCATCTTAGTATAATCTCTTGGATCATCTAGGAAAGACACCTGCACAAATATCAATCCTTGAATTATTAAAAATGTCCCCCATGAATCGTGCAGTCCTGGATAAAGCTTTAATTGAGTCCACTGTCCCGACAGATATTGATGTTGACCAGTTTCAAGCCCGGATTGGACATTAGCTGTTTCCCAAAATGTCGCATTTTCTGATAATGATATCTCACCTGATAAGCTCCCTCATAACTATCCTTTACACCTTGAAGTCTTTGTCCATAATTGCAAAATCCAATGAGTCCTGATAGATGGCGGAGCAGGTCTTAATATTTGTACCTTGAGAGTGGTCATTGGCCTTGGATATACAGAAAATGACATTGATGCTTCCAAAAGAATAACAATCAAAGTATATGATGATGTTGAGCGCCCATCCAAAGGGATAATTACATTGCCTATCAGAGTTAGTCCAGTGACAGAAAACACTTTCCTACAGGTCCTAGACCTTGATCTCCCTTATAATATGATCCTTGGTCGTCCATGGATCCATGCAATGAACGCAGTTCCATCCACCTATCATCAATGTTTAAAATATCCTTACAATGGAACTGAGATAACAATTCCAGGAGATCCTAATCCATTTCAATTTTGTGCTACTCTAAAGGATACCCCTCAGTAGCAAGTCCCCGTCAATAGAGAGGCCAAATCACATAGCTATGTGGATCCTAATGAATTGTTAGATGCTATCAAAGGAAAATTGAAAATACAGGACCAAGAATGTGGAGAATATTCAATGGATCAAACATTCCTCATCAAGAATTTACCAATATCTCCAAAATCATATGGCAAACTGTATTTATTGCAAAAGGAACCTAAGGTCATTATTCAATATCAGCCTCCCACTACATTTACAAGATGGGGAGAACTTGACAAAGAAACTGTAGATGATGATGTCATAGATTGGCTTTACAAGGATCCAACTGAGACCCCACCTGTCAGATTGCTAGTGGAACGATACGGCAAAGGATTTACTATGTTGGAAAAGAAAGGATATGATGGTTGTAGTGGCTTAGGCCTAAACAACAATGGAAGGCTAGAACCTGTCATACCCAAGAGGTGACCTCCAGCTTTAGGGTTAGGTTTTGTACCATTGCGAATTGGATCCACATCTACCAAAGTGCCCACATGTCGAAAAGGACATGATTCTGACGATGAAATAACACCTGAGGATACCCGACCCGAAACCGATTCCAATGAATGGGAGTGGAGTTTTTTTTCTTCTAGCTCCTATGCCCTCGACAATATTTTCATTGACCCTGATAATTTGCCTATGGTAGACAAACATGAAATAACTCCTCTTCCTAAAACATGTCCCCATGCTTGGATAGAGTCATTCTGGGATCAGAGCTCCAAATTTGATACAAGCAGTTTGGATAGTGATACTATAGATGTTCATATCTTTACCATATCAGCCCTCTCTCTCCTTACAACCGATGATGACATGCCCCTCATCTATCCCTAGCTTATCCAACATGACTAACAAGAACCGCTCACATTGGACTGTTTTCAAAATGACGAAGCAATTGCAGAATTCCTTGGACTATGGGAAGGCATACCACAAGGTGATCATAAGGTAGGATTTGCTATTGACCTAGATTCCACGACATATTTTGGGGAGTCAACTCCCTCTTCCAATCATCAAAATGAAAAAAGAAAAGAAAAAGTAAAAAATCAAAAGAATAGATCTTTGAGTGAAAACCGTAAGGCACTCTCTGATCATACAAAAGTAAAAATAAAAGACGTACCTGCGGGTGAAAACCTCTCTGAGGCGCCCAAAGGTGGAAGAGTGGACATACCCCTATCAAGTGAGGACAAATCAACATTGCTAGTGGAAATAACCGAGGAAATCAATTTGGGTACACCTGACAACCCTAAGGTCATTCATTTTGCTGCTTCTCTATCACAACAGAAAAAAATAGATTTTGTCAATTTCTTTCTTGAGAAGAAGATCAGTTTTGCATGGTCCTATGCAGATATGCTTGGCCTCGATCCAGAATTGGTTCTTCATCATTTGCCACTAAAAGTTGATGCCAAGCCTGTCAAACAGAAACTTAGGAAGATGCATCCCCAGGTGGCTCTTTTGGTCAAAGTGGAATTAAAAAAATTACTAGATGTGGGCTTCATTAGACCCATTGATTATGCGGACTGGATTTCAAATTTAGTACCAGTTAGCAAAGTAACTGGGGGCATCATAATCTGCACAGATTTTAGGGATCTCAATAAAGCATGCCCTAATGATGATTTTCCATTGCCAAACATAGACATCATAGTGGACATGACTGCTGGATATGAGATGCTCTCATTGATGGATGGTTTCTCTAGCTATAACCAAATTCGCATCGCTCCTAAAGATCAGCATAAGACAACATTCACCTGTGCTTGGGGTACCTACTATTGGAATGTGATGCCCTTCGGTCTTAAAAATGTAGGCACAACATATCAAAGAGCAATGACAACAATTTTTCATGATTTCATGCACACTTTGATGGAGGACTATGTTGATGACTTGTTATGCAAATCTGTCACCAGAGATAGTCATCTAGCCATCCTGGGCCCGATCTTTGACTGAATGGAGACATACAAGCTCAGACTCAATCCAAAGAAGTGTGTCTTTGGTGTCACAGCTAGCAAATTACTAGGGTACATTATTTCTCACAGAGGCATTAAGGTCAACCCTACCAAGGTTAAAGAAATAATGGATATGCCTCCACCTTCAAACCTCCGACAATTAAGAAGTCTGCAAGGAAAGCTCCAGTCAATCCACCACTTCATAGCTCAGTTGGCCGACAAATGTCATCCATTCCAACATCTACTGCACAAAGGTGTCACTTTCAAATGGACTGAGCAATGTCAATCAGCCTTTCAAGCTCTCAAAGACTATTTGTTGTCGCCGCCTATTCTAATGCCTCCGATAGATGGAAAGCCATTCATATTGTATATTTCTGCAACTGAAACGGCATTAGGAGTTCTCTTGGCCCAACAAGATGAGAATGGCAAAGAGCGAGCTATTTATTATATCAGTCGGACACTGGTAGGCTATGAGCTAAATTATTCAACTATTGAAAGGGCATGCTTAGCAGTGGTATTTGCAACACAAAAGCTTCAACATTATATGTTAAGCCACCAAACATTATTGGTTGCAAAAATTGATCCCTTAAAATACTTGCTTAGCCGAGCAGCTTTGACGGGTCACCTAGCAAAGTGGGTCATGATTCTCAGTGAATTTGACATTGAGTATATGGAGCGAAAGGCGATAAAAGGACAAGTCATAGCAGATCAACTTGCAGAGGCTCCTATTTCTGATGATCATCCCATGTTGACCAATTTTCCAGATGAATCAGTCTTTGCTCTCACATCCTCTAATGAATGGAAGTTATACTTTGATGGATCCCATACCAAGTTTGGGTCTGGAGCAGGCATCTTGTTTGTCACCCCTCAAGGTGATGCTATTCCAAAGTCCTACAGAATAACTTTTCATTGTACCAATAACATTGTAGAGTATGAAGCACTGGTTATAGGACTCGGAGTAGCAGTCCACTAGAACATCATGCATTTGCAAGTCTATGGAGATTCTCAATTAGTCATCCGACAAGTGAATGATGACTATGAAACAAAAGATGAAAATCTTATTCCCTATAAGCATATGGTAGATTTCTTCAAGACAAAATTCACGGTTATCCATTTCCATCAAGTTCCAAGAATGCAAAACAAGTCGGCAGATGCGATGGCTATGATTGCTTCCATGTTGAATATGCCCCACAATATGGACAAATGTGAATTTTTAGTTGAACAATTGCTGGTTCCTTCTTTTGACATTCCGATAGCAGATGTGATGTGCATTCTTGTTGGTCCCAACTCCCCGTGGTACAATGACATATATCAATATTTAAAATCCCAAACCTTACCACCCAACCTTTCTACTAACCAACGCCGAGCCTTTATCCAACAGACAACCAAATATGTCATCATCGTCGACACCCTTTACCGTCATTCTTTTGACCATACCCTCCTCAGGTGTTTGGATTCTAACGAAGCACAAACGGCTTTACACGAGGTTCACAATGGTATATGTGGAGGCCATTTCAATGGTCTGAGCTTAGCCAAAAAGTTGATTCGTGCTGGGTATTATTGGCCCACTTTGGAAAAAGATGTTCATGATTTTGTTAAGAAGTGCTACAAATGCTAGATTCATGGAAATTACATTCATGCACCAGCCCAAGAGCTTCATTCTGTCATATCTTCGTGGCCTTTTTCTCAATGGGGATTGGATCTTATTGGCAAGATTCACCCGACATCTACAAATGGACACAAGTTCATCATTACAGCCACAGAGTATTTTACAAAATGGATCAAGGCTATCCCCATGACTTATATTACTGGTGTCCAAATTTTAAAATTCTTGCTGAATTATATCATATGTGAGTATGGGGTTCCCCTTGCCATAGTCACAGATAATGGTCATCCCTTCAAGAATAAAGATGTCAAGGAACTCTGTGAAAAGTTTCATATCCAACACCGATTCTCCAGTCCATACTATCCACAGGGGAATGGTCAAGCTGAAGCATCAAATAAAACCATTATCAAGATCCTGAAGAAGGTTGTCAATGACGTTGGTCGAGATTGGCATGTACAGTTGAATCCAGCACTATGGGCCTATCGCACTTCTATCCGCACACCTATTGGCGCAACACCTTATTCTTTGGTGTATTGTGCAGAAGCTATTTTACCCTTGGAAGTGGAGATTCCTTGCGTGTTTCCTTGCAACATTTGATTGATGATGAGACACACAGAGTCTCTCGGTTGCATCAGCTTGAGATGTTAGATGAGAAACATCAGACAGCTCTGACACATTTGCAAGCATATCAACACCGTCTCCGTCGCTCTTATAATAAGAAGGTCAAAGGGCGACACTTCGAAGTGGGAGATCTAGTTTTAAAGGCAAATCCCAAGAATGCAAAGTCTACTGACATCATCAAAGGCAAGTTTGAACCTAATTGGGTTGGGCCTTTCATAGTAACTGCAGCATATGGCTCGGGGACATATCAGCTTACTACCCCAGAAGGTGAACCTCTATCTAATCCTATAAATAGCATGCATCTTCGCAAGTACTGGGCATAATTTTCTATTAGTACTTCTTCAAATATGATCCTGAAAAAATACAAAAAAATGGAAAAAAACAAAAAATACAAAATAAATAAAAAACAAAAAATGCAAAAAAAGTGAAAAAGCAAAAAAGTAAAGAAAAATGATTTGCCCTCTAGTGAAAACCTAGTAAACAGGCGCTTGGGGCAAGTACCTTGGTGAAAACCTGGCAAACAGGCGCCATGTGTAACATGAGATTGTTGCTCCGTCACCTATCATGACCTCTAAGCTATGCTTTCTCTCAGCCGGTTTCTCACGTCTATCTTTGTCTTGACCCAATGTTCTATTCAAGGCCTATTATTGGTCAACATCATTGTCTTGCATATTCCGGTTGCTTGTACATATGTTTTGGTCCCGGTCTATGCATGTTTTTTAGATGCGCATTGGGTGTGTTCCCCTTGTCATGATCAATCACTGGAATTTTTGCATTTAAAAATGTCCTGAAATAAATCATAAAAATTGAAAAATGTCCTAAAATAATTCAAAATTTTTTTAAAATGTCCTGAAATAATCCAAAAAAAAAAAATTGAAAAATGTCTTGAAAAAATCTCACAAAAAATTGAAAAATGTCCTGAAATAATTCAAAAAAATTGAAAAATGTCATGACAAAAAATAAAAATAAAATTGAAACACGTCCTAAAATAATCAAACAAAAAAAAAAAAAAAAAGTCCTGAAAAAACAATGACCACAAAAAAATTGTACAATCTCGAAAAGCAAAATAAAACATAAATAACCCCTCTGTGCATAAGACAAATCACTGAGTATACATCCAATGACACTCGCAATCATACACTGTGCTTTAATGAAATCACGCTTAAACAGATGAACTTTTTAACTCAAACCAGACATTCAAATTGATCAAAATTGTCTTATCAATCAACCTCAAAATCATTTGTCCTTGTCTCTACTATCATGGGTCTTATATAGGGTGTGGTATACTCGAAACCAGAGTGTGTCCTATCTTAGACGGGGTACCACATGTCCTGAAACTAGACAGCATGATTGTCCTATCAACGCTTTCAACTTTTGACAATGAAGATGAAGATGTTTGTTTAATTTGTTGGAATTTGTGCATCTTATCTTTCTATTGATTTATCTTCAATCATGCTCCTATGTTGCTCGATGATGTCACTGAGTGATTTAGAGTGACCGGGATGGTTCATGGTCCCTTTCTTTTTTTTTGTGATTGTTGTTTGTCTGTGATGTGTCTGTCTTTTGCAAAAAGGGTTGCATTTCAGCTCTGGCCTTCAATGCCATGATGCTATGCATCCATTTTGCTACATTAAAATAAAGGTTCTCACCTACAAAGTGCATTACTGAAAGCAAGTTTTTTTTCTTCGTCTCTAACTGTCCTCTGTCTAATTTCTTCTCACTAACATTTCTTCCATCAGTTTTGGTAGTCCATTCGAACCTATTATCTTCTATCATTCTTATCAATCAATTGGCCTCTTCTCTGCATGTTTCCAACCAATTCCTCGAGGGGGCATGCATATGTCATTATTATTGTCTGGGGCATTTTTATTATTGTTCTTTGAAACAATGCTTAAAATCGCATTGTCTCAAAGAGGGGCAAAATGTAGACACCTAAAAATGGTCAACGCTTGCAGAGTCATACTTTAACATTTGCGCATTGCCTCATTTTAGGTTTTTGCGTCGCATTAACATTTCTCCTATGATTCGTACTTGGTCTTTATCATTTGCGAGCATCGAGTCATTCTTCTACATTCTTCATTCATCTTACTCTCGAATTTGGTCTTGTCGACAATACTCTCCAGTCATGATTTTAATCGATCTTATCCTATTGCATCAATGTGCGTGCTCATTTGTCATCATTTTAGACATCGTCAATCCTAATTAGGGTTTTGTCCTCTTATCAATCTTGTCATCTGGCGATTGATTTATCATCAATCCTTATCATTTTCAATCTTGTCGTTTTAACAATCGATTTGTCATCGATCATTGTCATGTTCGATCTTGTCATTTTTGCGATCAATTTGTCATCGATCGTGGTCATTTTCAATCTTGTCATCTTGCAGTCTATCTTGTCATCTTGTCAATTTTGTCGTTTTGCGATTAATTTGCCATTGATCATTGTCTGTCTCAATTATGTCAATTTGGATCAATTTGTCATTGTTCCTCGTCAATTGGCACATTTATCAATCAAATCATTTATCACATTGGTCATTTATCAATCCAAAATCAAATTGAATCGAGTCAATTATCTTTCATCAAGACCTAATTCATCTTCTAGGGTTTCGTGATTTCATCATTTAACCTTGTGTGTCATTTTCTTCCTCTAGGATTAATAAATTATTTATTTATCCTAAGTTTTCTTGTCACAATTAAATGTTCATTTAATTGGCTAATTATTCCTCTTTGTGAATTAATTAATAAATGATAAATTATTAATTAATTTACCTAATTTCTAGTTTCCATCAATTTCTTAATTCCTAAATTCTTAATTCTCTAATTTCCTAATTTTCTAATTCCTAATTTCAATTTCCTCCTATTTCTCTCCTAAATTCATGGAAATGACATGTTAATTTGTCATAATTTGTCATAATTGACAATCAATCAATTTTTGACATAGAAGTTGTCATAATTTGTCATAAATTATCAATCAACAAATTTTGCATAGAAAGTGCATAATTTGTCATAATTTGTCATAATTGACATAATTGATTTGCAATTTCCATTTGAATTGAATCATGCTAATTTGATCCATCTATCCAATTTGTCTATAAATTGGATGAATTTCTTCAATCTAATCCCCTAATCAGATTATCGAATTTCTAATCAATCACACTTCGAGTACTTTTGAGCAATTTTCTTACCTACTTGCTTTCAATCATGTATGTGCACTTGTAGGTGAGATCCACAACTAAACTATTTGAAGAGGAAAGAAGAACAATGGAGCCGCATGAAGGAAACATTTGGATTTACATCTGGTTTGCATAATCTTTTTGAATGTTTTGCTTTCATGTCTCTATTGAATGTGTTTAGGATAGATCATTGCAATTGTGTTTTTGTGATTGAGCTAATGATTAGTATTTTGACTTGTTTGTGATGATTTCCTATTTCCTATGCTACAGATAATATCACAAGCAACTGCCTTCTAAAAATATGTAAACTCTCAAGACATATGAGAAATAAAATGCTACTGGTAATTTTTTATTAAAAGTTTAAAAGTAAAAAATTGCCTCCACCTCTTGTCTCTCTATTCGCCCCCTCTTTACATTTTACATCACACATATGTATGTGGTTGAATGGTTTTCATACCCCTTTGGGTGAAAAGACACCCCCCTTTTAAATAAAAATAATTCCAAATCCTGAAATTGCCTTAGTTTATGTAATTAATTGTCACTTTACAAGTTGTTTAGGCATACTAGAGGTATTTTAAGGCTATTTTATGGGTATAAAATGGATAAATGGTCTTTAAATGATGTAAATACCCCTTTGGTGCTTCACAATCCATTTTTTATGCCCATTATTGTGTTTATGTTATGGTTTCATATTGTGCAACAAATATAAAACATATTACTTGTACCTATTCAATATATATATATATATATATATATATATATGTGTGTGTGTGTGTGTGTGTGTGTGTGTGTGTGTGTGTATATATATATATTTAGAATTTTTCTCATTTCTTGTTTTGGAATCTGGAATTCTAAAAATTGCAAAATTTAGGGTTCCAACAGTGGCTCTATCTGGGGATGCATGCCCCATGCGGGCATAGCAAGAATCCATCTATCTCTAGTAAAGTAGATTGGATGTGTCAAATCATCTCCCTTATGTAGATTATGTCAAAACTGCATGTAGTGGCCCCAAGCCCCAAAAACTGTACACTAATTCTTTCCTATATCAAACATCTGATTCTCATCATGAAGTAGTATAAAAACTTTGAAATTATTGATATCACCTGATTGGCAATTCCTATCATAAGATGCATCATCCATCCTTATTTTATAGGGATTCTTTATTTCACCTGGATTACCATTATCCACTATTCCATAGGAAATGGTATTTATACTTTTACAAAAGTTTGCTTCTTGTGGCATCCGCATATTCTTCATCTCTATTTTATTGGAATGCTGCATATTATCTAACTGGTACTTCTTTTCCCCTTTTATTTTATCTCTATGTGATGTACCTTCCTTTTGTAACTCTTTTATTTTTGTGGTCCTTTTATCATGTGACTTAGTCATATTATTACCCATGTTGTCTTCGCACATGTTTGTATTGTCCATACTGTTTGCAATTTTTTCTTCTTCATCATATAAAGGATTTGAGAATACATGAAAATCCTTTTCACACATACCATGGCAGTAGGGAATATTATTTTCCTCTATCACTTCATCACATAAGGGGTTTGAAAATATTTGATAGCCATTTTCAAATTCGCATACCTCTTCTTTATCAATTGTATCATCAAGGTACTCAAGTATGGATTCACTTTCCTCGTGACTGGTACAATATTCTTCATCAATGTTAGCAACAATTTCTTCAGGTTTTGACTTGTACTCACAAACATCATCAATTGCTTCTTCATCAAATGGGACTTCCAAATGGATAACTGATTCTTCTATATATTCATCTTCATTTGCATCTCTTATATTGATGTTACTCGTCTCACGCAAATCATGTAGTTTTTTATTCAATTCTTCAAGAATTGAATATGCTGATTCCAAATTGTCAGACCCAAATTCTCTCACGATCAATTCCTCCAGTATAGCTGAATTAAGTTGTATATTATCAAGCATTTGGAAATAAGTCACCATTATTCTGCCAATCAGTTTTTCTATAGATTCACCTTCCTTTCTTCTTATGTTGTAGATTTCATTGCCACAATCATAATCCGATTGAATCTGATTTTGGTATGGAGAACCAATTGAAGGGCTAGTGGTTGAAGTGTTGTCCTCGATTACACCGTAGAATTCTTCCATGAACCACCACTCAAGTTCTTCCCATGATGAGATACTTTGTGGGGGTAACAAGCTGAATGACTGCTCTGCAACATCCTCCAATGTTAGCACAAACCATTTCATGATCTTTTCTTCTGAGTAGATTCTGAAGGTCTCAATAAACCAATAAAATGATTTTAGATGCCCAATTGGTGATTCCCTTTCATCTCCATGGAACCTTGGCATAAATATCTTCAACTCACAAGGAAATGCATATGGATACTCAGGGATGTTACCAAAATCCAATGGCTTAAAACTTCTTGGAATATTCTTGCCTCTTTGTGGCTATGGTTGCCACTGTGCATATTTTTTTGAAGATGCTTCTCCATAAAAATATGGATATTGAAACATACTAAATGCTACTGATCTTTTTCATTTAATTATCTTTTTTACAGAGTCACCACCTCTTTCATAGAGGACATAAGTTATTTCTTTCTTCTGAGTTCTCTGACAGAGCAGAGTCTTAATAATTCTTCCTTACCAGAGTTGTTGATCTGTTGTGTCTCAAATCAACAGATTGGATAGGTTCTAAGGAAATGCCAACTCCTATGATCAAACCCTCCAATTGACTTGGCCAACTTATAGAGTGAACCTATTTGGTTACTAACTCTCTACCTTTAGGCTCTACAGGACCTAGGCAAGTATACCTACTCACTAGTTGTTCCTTCAACTAATGCTTTTTATAGCAGATTTAGTGTCTTAATCTAATATCTCCTAGTCTCAGAATGGCCTAAGTTTCTCAAACAGATTGATTTCAGATGTGTGTATTGATCTATGTATCTTACAAAGGTATATATGTTACACTTTGGCTAAATTACCTTACTATACCTACTCTACTAATCCTAATGCTTAAAAGTAAAGGGTAATTGGGATGGTTAAAGGGTTTGTTTACAAATGATCAGTGCCTTTCCTCTTATTTGGGCTACAGAGTCTTATATTTCTTCAAGACTTATTGTGTAACCTTATGAGACAATTTTTAAACCCACCCCCTCTCGACGAGTCTATCGGTTACTGTTTCTTATGAGCTCTACTTCAATGTCTATATTGTAAACCACTTGAATGAATTTAACCCTAATTTTAAGAGACCATCCAACGAAGAAATATAGGGAACAATTACAATTCACAAGTAAATCTTTTTTGATCCAAATCTACAATATGAAACACAAAATTTCACTGGAAGAACACAAATAACCTTATCTCCTTTAGATAATATCACAAGCAACTACCTTCTAAAAATATGTAAACTCTCAAGACATATGAGAAATAAAATGCAACTGGTAATTTTTGATAAAAAGTTTTAAAGTACAAAATTGCCTCCACCTCTTGTTTCTCTATTCTCCCCCTCTTTACATTTTACATCACACATATGTATGTGGTTGAATGGTTTTCATACCCCTTTGGGTGAAAAGACACCCCCCTTTTAAATAAAAATAATTCCAAATCCCGAAATTGCCTTAGTTTATGTAATTAATTATCACTTTACAAGTTGTTTAGGCATATTAGAGGTATTTTAAGGCTATTTTATGGGTATAAAATGGATAAATGGTCTTTAAATGATGTAAATACCCCCTTTGGTGCTTCACATTCCATTTTTTATGCCCATTATTGTGTTTATGTTATGGTTTCATATTGTGCAACAAATATAAAACATATTACTTGTACCTATTCAATATATATATATATATATATATATATATATATGTGTGTGTGTGTGTGTGTGTGTGTGTGTGTGTGTGTGTGTGTGTGTGTGTGTATATATATATTTAGAATTTTTCTCATTTCTTGTTTTGGAATCTGGAATTCTAAAAATTGCAAAATTTAGGGTTCCTACCCACGGCTCTATTTTCCAGATGCACTGCTCTATTTTTCTTCCACGTCGAGACCTACCGAAAAAGTTAGTAAAGGCGATGTGCTAATCTAAGAACTTCATGTGCTAGACTATAAACCCCACGCGCTAAACAAAATACAAGATGCATTATAATGTTAGCAAGTTTTGCTACAAAATATACTCCATGTGCTGATTCTTATTTCCCGCATACCTGCAAAAGTGGTTAGATTCAAAAACCGATTTGATATATGGGGTCGGGCCCCACAGTGGGTACCAGAAATGTGTGTGGGAAAAGTGGGTCAACAAAAATTAAAATGTGAAAAATGAAGCCCAAGGAGACTTGTCCACACACCCACAGGACTTCTTGGTGCAAGCTATGGAGTTATGAAGGATGACTCAGCTTCCCAAGGTCAGTTCCCTGGTTCTCTATCTCACAAGGTCCCTCAAACCAATTTCTCTACTCTCAGATCACTGAGCAAAGTGGTTTAGGGATGACAAATGTAAGAACAAAGGATGCTTTGGTTTATTTTAACATGAGAATGCAACCTATCTATGCATGATCCTACAAATGAAATGAACTAGATTATAACATGACAAGACTAGTAGTGATACTATCGTAACATGATATACTAGTTATATAGTTAAGCTATTGATAAAAGAAGCAATCTAAAATGATTATTAGATTAATTCTTATTTGCAAAAAGATAGACTAAATGTGATAAAATTGAGCATAAGTATGATGCTAAGAGCTTGCATATATCTTTTTTTTGGAGGAGGGAGAGCTCTACTTATAGTGAAAATAGGGCAATGGATGGCTAGGATTGAAAGAGTTTATCAAAGGTCAAGATTGAAAGTTATCAATCCATGTTTGCAATTTGCACCAATGAAATGGTGACAATTGTCAGCATAGGGATGGGTGAGAGGAAATGTAAGAAGCATTAAATGCTTGAGAAGACCTAATGGTTACCTTAGGGGGTAAGGGTTAAGGTTAGGTTAGGATTACCAATTGGATAAAGCTTTTACCCAAAGGATAAACTCTTGTGCACAGGATTAAGGACTAACCATGGTCAAAGCAATAAATACTTGATGAGACCCTTGGGTTACATGGAGGTTGAGTTTAGAGAAAGTCTTTAATCATGTTGGAGGGTTGAGTTAACCATTAATGGTTTGGAAGACTTTCAAAGTTAAGTTGTTGAAGCCTTTAATGGTTTTCAAAGACTTTGAGGGTTTGAGAAGTGACTTCCCCTTGCTTATGGATGTGACAATATTTAGGAGATGGGTTACGTTAATTTAGAAGTGATTAGAAGAATCTAGAAGGAGGTTTAGAGAGACAAGTGGGAGATGTAGGATTTTGCAAGTGGATGGAGAAATAATAGGATTTAATTGAAATAAAGTTAATTTAGTTCAATTTGGTTGCAATTTGGGAAATTGAATAAATTAGATTTATTCAATTTAGGGTAAACTATTTAATTAAATTTGAATATAATTAAAAAGTGGATAGAAGGGATTTAATTGAATAAAATGATTTATCCCATTAAATGGTAAAAGAGTTTTAGTGAATTTAATTTAAATAAATTAAGTAATTTACTTAATTTAAATAGAGGAATGTGAGTGATTCAATTAAATTGGATTTAATTAAATAGAGGAATGAACATAAAATATTCATTTAGGAATATGGTCATTTTTATATGTCTACAACTTCATTTACAATTTCAATTCAATTTCATGGTTAATTCAAAATCGGGGTTTGACCTAAGCAAACCCCTATTCCCAACATATTTCCCCTTCTCACTATGTGCAAGACCAAGTACATAGATATATTTGAAAGGATTGATGGGATTCATAAAGATGAACAAGTATAGCTTTTGAGCATGAGAAATTCAGAAGACTATCGTGAATTGATACTACCCGGTCCTAAAAATTAGGCTGAACTTCTGGGAACATATCCAAAACATCTTTTTTTGTTCAAATCCAAGTTGGTGGCTTCGTACAACATCTGTAGCTCACTCTTTCTTTTAGACTGCCTCAATAATTCACCATCTTTCCCTAATCTTCAACAAATCAGTTTAATTCAAATTAAGGAGGATAAAGCCCTATCAAAGGAGCATGGAATCTGATCAGAATCTTGGTTTATCATGGCTAGATCTATTAGATTTCTCTCCTCAATGTGTTGGATGATTAGGTCATTTACTAGTTTTGTTATCTTAATTTAACCCTAACCTTAATTTTTCCACCAACACATTTTGGTGATCTTCACATCTTGCACCTTAATTTCTAAATTGTGATTTCAAATCTAATTGTTTATGCATTTTCAAATTCAAATTTGCATTCATGTCTTATTTTCAATTGAATTACATAAATTTAGAGGTTAATTTCACACAAACCCTAATTTATAATTCTAAATTTGAACTTGTGGGTTGCATAATTTTGATTCATTGTCTCAAATCTGATTGTTTATGCATTTTAAAATTCAAATTTTCACTCATGGATCTCATTTTCAATTGAATTACATAAATTTAGAGAATAAGTTCAATAAAACCCTAATTTATGATTCAAAAATTCACTTGTGGGTTGCATAATTTTTCAAACCTATTTTTAGATCTGATCTTTATGACATGTTATGCTATGATTTAGAGGCATTTATCTTTCAAATTCATAATTCAAGTTGCTTAATTAATTGGTTAATCAATCACTTTTCCAAAAATGTGCATTGTTTATTTACAATTTTTAAATTGTGCATTCAAATTTCCCTCCTTTGTGCATAAGTTTTGTTACCATTAGTCCTACCTACAATATTCACATGAGGAGAATTTGTATAATTAAGGCTTCCCAAGGTTTACATACTAAGGATATGGAGCCCAATTTGGATAGCTTATTTCATGACAATGTCGGTTCTTCCTCCAACTTAACAAATGATGTCATTTATCCCTATTCTCTTCATAATTCTCATGATAAGGATAAACCACTAACTAGGGTTACCATTTACCAATTGGAGAAGATCGATAATGAATTCGAAAATATTCAACAATGGATGAGTCAATAATACCTAGAAAGTAAGGCAATCCCATTGGTTGAAGGATTAAAAAGAATGGTGCAAAATAATACAATTGGTGATGATTTGTTGTGTGGCCTTGCTCATATTGTTGACACTAATATCATTCCTATCAAAAGTTGTGCCAGAATCCTTGGTTATTCTCAACCCACTAGTCAAGCTAATCATTCCATTCGTATGCCTACATTCTTGGCTCGTGTGCCTACATTTACATCCTCTATCATGACTACTTCCACACAAAATGTTAACCCTACACATTTTATTCATGGGGTAAATCCCATTAATCAATATTCTTATATCCCTACTTCTATGAGTCTTCCATTTGTATCTCAATCATCTCTCATAACCACATATCATAGTGTTTCACCTCCTTACTCTCAACCTCCACACATACAAAAATGTTACTCCTCCATCACAATTCATTATGTCAAATTTGAATCTATCCACCAAAGAAACCATTAATAGCCTTGCCCAAAATGTTGCATCCCTACAAGAACAATTGGTTTGCATTACCCAATCCAAGTTTAATGTGCCCACATATTATGTAGTGAGCCCATTATCCGATGACATTATCTATGTTGTCCCTCCTAAACATATGGAAGTCCCTCAATTGGAGTTGTACAATGAAAAGGTGACCCCTTGACTCGTGTGAAAACTTGAAACTTTGTGTAATGATTTTTCTCATGACCAAAGACTTATGTCTAAATTGTTTAGTCAAACCATTAGGGATAAACCTTTGCAATTGTATTGTTCTTTATCTTCATATTATATTACATCATTTCAACAATTATCTAATACTTTCATTCAACAATTTCACAATAATATTGGTCTTGACATTACTTTGATTGGTTTGATTCATTGCAAGCAAGGAGTTAAAGGAAAAGTGACAGATTTTATTGGTAGATATAAACATTTGCATTTTAAGATTGCTTAGCATGTGCCTAATCATGATGTTCAAAGAAGTTTTATTGCTAATTTAAAAAAAGACATTAAGGATAAGCTTTTTATTTCTCATTTTACATCTTTTATGCAATTGTGTGTAGTGCTTCATAATTATTAGCTTCAAGTGAGTCAATTTGAATCATCTCCTTCAATAGCTCAGGTTGATAAGAATGAGAGTGCTTTAAAATATTATGTGAAGTTTAAACCAAACAAAAGATACATCAAGATAAATAACAACATCAGTACTTAAGTTGCAACCATGACATTGGGTGTGGCCCCTTTATCCAAATACCGTAGAAAATAATGTACTCCTCTAAGTCTTTACATAGTATAATGTCGAGATTGATAAATAAGAATTTGTTGAAACTTTCTCCCATCAATCCAATTAATACCTCCAAACCTGTTCCACCCTATCATGATCCCAAATCCTTTTGCTAATATCACTATCAACCCAATCATGATACTGAAAAATGTTATAGTTTAACGAGTAAGATTCAAAACTTCATTGATAATAATACCATATCCATGGCTGGTGTGAATGAAAAAGGAAACAAATATGTAGCTCTTCCTAATCAAAATAACCAAATCTTCACCAATCCTTTGCCTTCTCACTCTACTAATGTTGTTGAGTCTGAGTCTCCTTCTTTTTCTCCTGATGACCTTGGCATTGAGTCCAACAATATTATAAATCTTGTTTACAAACCTATAGCTCCAAAGGATCTATGCATTAACTTTGATCTTAGTGTGACTATTGTTGCACCTGATGGTCCATTATATATGATAGTGAAGATCAAAGACAAACTCTCATGAGGAGTGTTCATTGATCTAGTGTGTATGGTGAATGTGATCACTGAAGAATATCCTAACATTTTATAATTGCATCAAGTAATATATAATAAATCTGATGTTATGGTCAAGGTGTATAATGGTTTATCTTGTACTACTATTGGTTCTAATTACCCTCCCCATTGAGGTTGGTACTAAGTGCTTAGATGTGACTTTTGTTATCATTCCTACATTAGATCAACTTCATGTCAAGTTGAGACATCCTTGGCTCTCTTCCATGAAATCTATCCCTTCTACAAATCATAAATGTCTAAAATTCCCTCATAATGGCACTATCATAACAAATAATCATATAATTTACCAACCCATAGTAAACATGGTAATTTCACCCTTTATTACTTTTGGCCTAAACAACTTGAGCCTCTGAAGCCTCAAAGTGATGCCCTTTTTCTATCTTATCAAAAGTGGAAGAATGAGATTATCATATCTTTCAGTAAACCTAGAGAGCCTAGACCTATTCCTCCCCCTCATGATTGACCTGGTTTTCTTCCAGCACCTTCTATTTCTCCCATATATGTCACAGTCTCACCACCTACATCTTACAAAGGAAATTTCTTGGCATCTTATTTGTCTAAACCTGATGTGGCCTCTCTCGTTCCTCCTCCTTCAAAGGAAGAAAAGAAGCCTATGTCCATTAATCCTCAACCTTCACAACTCTTGTCTAAAACTAAAAGAAATCATTGTGTGAGAGAACATCGACAAAGACATTGTGCTGATACTTGTGAACATGCTTCTCAAATTGTTTCCTCCTTGAAGACACCAAATGTTGACTTGGTCTCATTTGTCCAACCTTCACCTAACCCTAGGGAGGATGTTCAACCTAAATCACCAAGATTAAAAATTCGTAAGAAAAATGATGGTTCATGCTGTTTTCATGTTACAAATTTTATTCTTATTAATCTAGGTGATGAGATGGATGATGATGTTGTTCATCCTAACAATGTTTATTATAATTATTATGATGATATGTATGAGCTTGTTGATGTTAATAATGATCTATCTTCACATTTTTCAAAATCAGTCACCCTAGCTCCTAGTGACAAACTACGTGACTCATCCTTAGAGCATGGTCCTTGTTTGGAACTTTTTGTAGCTCCATCTACTATTCTTGAAGTTTATCCTACTGCATCTTTTCCACCTTCCCAAAACAATATTTATCAATATTGGCAGGCGGATGATTTGTTTTATTAGCTTCATTCATGCAATACTTCCTCTCTTGCTTGTTCATAACGTATTTTTGTGTTATGTTAGGTTCTCTTTAGATGACCAATATTACTCTAGGATGAATTTATTGTAGCATCCTTCTATTTGTTGTCTCTTGTGTTATCTACTTAGGGACAATACAAAGCATTGAAATCTCTTTTGGTCTCTTTTAGTTGACTCAAAAGACACATGTTCCCTTCTTCCATTGTTCTTGTGTTTCCACTCCCTTAGGAGGATGAGGTCAATTCAATGCAAATATTCATAATATAAATTATCTATCATAAGAGAATATTGACCCTAGAGTTAGTGGATCCCTTATGTTTTGTGACAATTATACTTTGATTTTTCCTTCCTTGGGGGCATCTCATTGTGGTGACGTGCTTGTATTTTGGATTCATGCTACCTTAAAGATTTTTTTCTCGATAAGGCATATGCAATCTGTAATGCCCATACCCTAGTCGGACTTGTAAAAACTCATTTGACCTTGATTGACTTCCTATGTGGCATCCTTGAATAGTAGGTTAACCGTAATGCAATGTGTAGTTTAGATAATATAAATAACTGTGCATACTTATTATTGTGTTTTTGCATCGATTCTCGTATAAATGTAATTGTTCCTAACCCTTGTGATAAATCTTGAGCTAACGCCTTCATTGAATATGTATATGTATATGCATGCTTGTATAAATTCATGGGTGCAGCAGATTGCAGGTACAACACCGCTTAGAGCAAGGTTCATCTCCTTTGGGATTTGCAAGGTTGAGTATGCCTCCTTCATCTTTAGAATTCGGATTTGGTGGTCATATAACTCTCGTCTTGCCTTAGCCATGGTTAGGTGAGCATCGTGTGTGGATTTGTGGGGCTTTCTTTTCATTGGGATGCGTGTCAAGAGATTTGGAGGACTTCCTCGATTTGCGTGCCTTGCGCGAGGTAAGTGGAGTTTGTTATCCTAAGTATTAAATTCAATTTAATGAGTAAACGTACACATTAGTGATATAGAAATTTAAATAGGTAGTTCTTCTATACGAGTAATCGTTAATTTAAAGGGATTGCTTTAATTATTATTGTAGCAAGCTTAAGGTATTTAACGTGGGTTAGTGTGCTCATTTACGCATTTGTAGTTGAGAAATTAGAATAAATAAGACTCTTGCATTAGATTAGTCATTTATTTAAAAATGTCGCTTTATTATGTTGTAGCGAGTTGATTTAATAGTTAATTTTAATAACTACGATTTTAATGAGTTATGCGTTTTAGAAAGGAAAGATTTAAAGTCACGTGGGAAATAGAAATAAATTAATCATTTTCTCATGTTGGAAGAGAAAGGGAAAATTGGATTATTTAAAAGGAAATTATTCTTTTTACTTGCAAATTTATATAGTGTAAAGGATCGATTTTTTGAGACTTAAATTAATTTAAATATCTCACCCTTGTTAATAGTTCCGAAATAAAAATGTAGGCCTAAATTGATATTGAGAGATTAAAATTAGAGATTAAATAAGAAACAGAAGCGTGTTAATTTTAATGAGATTAAAACAAGTTAGATTCATTGAGTAATAGAAAATAATGATTTCCATTCTCATGTTTCTTTTATTTTCAAAAAAAAAAAATGCCTAATTTCGAAATTGAAAATTAGGGCAAAAATAGGGTTTCTCATTTTTAAACTAGTTGGGAAATGTTTTTGGGGGGTTCTTTTCTTTTGGTCCTTTTTTTGGAAAAATAATGGACTTTGGAGGAGAGATTGGGGATCTTGGACAAAAGATGGAGTTTTAGAGCAGCAGATTTGGGGGCTCATCATCAAAACTCTTCCCGGAATGTATTTGGAGGTAGGATTCTACTCTTCCCTTTGATCTTTGCTAAATAAAATAAGAAAATATAGATCTAAAAAAAAGGGATTTGGTTCTTCATGATATGCTATTTTTTTTCTGTTATGTCCATGATTACTCTTAGATTCAATTTGAGTTTTGAGAATCTTGTCATTTTGGGGCAAGATTGTAAAAAAAAAAGAAGTAGATAAGGAGATTAAAACCATTTGGGTATTTGAGTTTTATGTTCTAGTTGTGAATATTGTCCATTTCTTTGCTTTGAACATTCTAGAAACAAAATATATAGATCTCTATATGTTGATATCTTCTATTATTTCTCATTTTAAGAATCATTGATTTGATTCCAAAGAAGAAACAAAAAAAGAGAGAGAATAAATATTTGGAATTTTAGAGGGATTGGTTTCTTATCTGTAAAAAAATTATGTTGGGTTTTGGAGGGATTGTATTTTTTTTTTTATCTGTTAAAACCCAGGAAATTGTTACAGCCTGGAAAATTGGTTTGCTGTCTGTTTTTTTTGGTTATTTTAAAAAAAGAAATTTAATTTAAAAAAAATAATAATAAAAAAATTCTGAAACTCCCCCCAACCGTGGCTGGGAGGTAACAGGCTACCATGGTAGCAACTGCTACCATATGGTAGCAGCACTACCAAAGGTAGCAGCGCTACCAATGGTAGCGTGGGCTACCAAGGGGGCCCACGTGGGTAACCCCAATAAACATTTTTGTTTTATTTTTTTTTTAATTTAAAAAAAAAGAAATTTATCTTATTTTTATTGTTATTATTGTTTTGTTTTGTTTTTAAAAAAAAAAAAACAATAAACCAATGATATGTTAATAAATAAAAATAAATAAAAATAGAAAAAAAAAAAATAATGATTTTAAATGGAGATTTTAAATTATTTAAATTTAGTCTTTCGCTTCCTTATTCATTTAATATTATTTAAAATGAGTATTAAATAATATTTAGAATTTAGAATATTGACATTTCAATAACCCATATAGTGGTATATGCTTTGCTACACTCTGATTTTATAAATGGCAATTAATAATTATTAATTATAAACTATGGTTAAATGTGGGTGTTTCATAAATGTTATTTTAGGTAATCCTCATTTCAATATATATAGTATTAATTATATGTGGCTTCTCAGCCCTTTTGTAACGAATACTATCAATGAATTAACCCTTGGTGCACAGACGTTAATTTTAATCGGTTAGATATATTGAGATCCACGTACACTTGTTTTTTTTTATATACGCAAGAGATTTATAGATCCTTGGGGAGTGTTTTCTTTTCATTTCAAAGGGTCCTTTTAAAGTGTATTTTCTTGGGTTTGGGTATAGTTGTGTTGCTAGAGAGGGGTACTAGTGTATAGTTCTAGACCAATATGCCAGTGATGTTTATCTAAGGATTAAGTAAAATATCCGGACGAGAAATGCTTACATTTATGTGAACTTAGTTGGAAAACTTGTAGAGATGTATTTCCTGACCGAAGTGGTCATTTGTAGTATGGTTGTGATCACCTAAAAGGCAGGATTGTAAAAGACATGTAAATTTGTAATCTTAACTATATTAAATGCCAGAGGGGTCTTGCAGTTGAGCAGACCCGGAGATGTAGCCCCTTAGGGGTGAACTCCGAGATCATATCTGTGTTATGCAATGTCTTAGTTTCCTTTGTTTCATTCTTTAAGTTATCATGTATGGTTGTTATCTTGCAAGGTGTACGATGGAAATTAACGAATTTAAATCTAAGTGCATAAAATTATTCATCTGGATAAATGTAGTTATTTAGGTTCATAAAACATTGTAAATTTTGATGATGGCAAAGTATTTAAAACATTGTAATTAAAGTTGTGGAAAAAGTATTTTGATAAGGTTAATCAAACATAGTAATAGTGGAAAGAATCTTGCTAGGTTACATCATTGGATTAGCTTGTTATTAAGCATGCAAATTGAACAAATGAGTATGGGAAATAAAGATAGAATTAATGTTATAATTTTCTAAGTTGGAATCTAAAGGATGATCAACATATAGGTAATTACTTTTATCTTCTTAAATGAGCAACGCCAAGTTAATTATATTCCACTATATTGGATGAATATATTTAGTTATTTATGTTGTAAATATACCAATAATCCTCACCAGATTAATTTGATAATTGTGTGGACTCAACTAGATATCCATGTTATAACCCTTATAAAAAAAAAAATCCCTTATGATTGCTAAAATTGAACTAACATGGGAAATAATTGATTTGTTGTTTATACATTAAATCTTCGTAAAAGTATCTCTCATATTAACTTCATTTAACAAAAAAAAAGAGTGATATGCAATAAGAAATTTGTATTTTAATCCCAATAGAAGAATGTCACTATGATATTATTATTCAAATCTTGAAATGATAAATTTCATCTAGCTAACGATATTTTAATTTAAAGGATGCTCTCGTGTGACCTAATACACACCCACTTTAATGAAATTAGTCCAATTATTTGCATTATCAAAACTTCAATGAATTCTATGGCTACTCACATTTTATCTTTCATATAAGAACTTCAACTCATTAGTTGGCTATGCATGAAATCAAATGAAAGGGCCTCACTCTATTAATTGTAGTTAATCCTTAATGAATGAATCTCGTCTGATTAACCATACTTTTAATATTAAAGGATGATATCGATTGTGAATGGATTACCTTAAACCCAATGAAAGAACTTCATTATATTAAACGCTTGAACCTTTTTTTTGGGGCCTCTAAATGAAATTATGAAATTAAGTGCATTAATTAAATAACCTCTCAATGGCCTCCCAGCCACCCAAAGTAAATGAACACTTCCTAAAATTATAAGATGTCCAACCATAGAACACATATATAATCAAGATCTATGCATTATCTCGTAATTATGATATCCAGTTTAATGGATCTAATTACGCAAGTTGAGTTAGGTGTAAGGTTATGTAATCGCGTTGGGAAACTCCTTAGGATCGTTTTAGCCTTCTGCTGTGTTATCTAGTTAGAGATAACTTTGAGATAACTTCAATCTATCTTAATATTGTAACTTTTCATTAACACTCTTAATTATTATTTTAAAAAAAAAATTTACACTCTATTTGAGTGTTTTTAACTTAAACCCTTAGGGGTTTCCTGGCGGGGCATTACACAATCTCTTTAATGTGGGGGCATACACTCCGCTCAATGTTATACTTTATGCACACACCATGATATCTTTCAATGCTCAATTTACTTTGCAAAACGAGCCTTTTGCTTTGTAATTCGGTATTATTCTCTTTCATGATTCATAGTAAGAAAACCTTACTAGGTTAGTAGTCATGTTCTCTCTCTCTTTCTTATGTTGTTCCATTTGTCTTGATATTTGAGTAGTAAGATCCTAAAGTCCCTAGCGGCTTGTTGTGCCTTGTCTCTTTGATATTTTGGCAAAAATTTTAAATGCAGACCTTTGTACTTTACCTTAAGTATTATTAGTCTCATACTCCTGCTAAAGTGGGGGCTAAATGTATCATCCTAAATTGTACTTGCCTACAATTTTATCCTCAATTAGGCCTCAATTCTGTGTTACATCCTCCAAGGCCAAATGACAACACTAATTCGACTCACGCCACTCATTCACCTCACATTCTCACTACATTTTCACCTTGAACCCCTATTTGGAGTCGTGATTTGCAAGACTAGGGCATACCATACCCTAGTCCCAAAATCAGGACCAATATATACCACTCCCTAGTCCTAAATTAGAACCAAGGTGTTATGCCCTAGGCCTCCTAATTAGGCTCTGAATTGGCCCCTCTTAACGGTCACATAGTGAGAGTGATAAATTAGATCATGTGTTAGCTTACGTCAAAATTTTAATTTGATTTTTAATAAGCAAGTTTAAAAGGAGGTCTACCCCTCTCATTTTAAACCTAATGAAATTAAGATCCCAATTACACTTTATCCAATTTAAATGAGCCAAGAACCAGTCTTCTATCAAGCATTGGAGCAAAAGTGAAGTCATGATTCAAGCATTGGAGATGACATTCATATTATATTTTTTAATAAAGAAAATCTACATGAAACCCTAATTCCATTGTAGAGACAAACAAAAATTTGTTAAAGTTATGTCATTAGTGTTTCATTCATTCTCAGCCTTTCCCTTAAAATGAAAGTATTTTCTACAGTACTCCATTCATAATTTCAATTCGATTTCATGGTTAATTTTAAAAATAGGGTTTGACTAAGGCAAATCTCTATTCCCAACATATTTCCCTTTTCACTATGTGTATGAATAGGTATAGATTTGTGTTCAAGAGGACCGACAGGATTCACAGAGATGAACAACTTCATCTTTCTACCACAATAAATTCAAAGGGCTGTGGAAAATTGATACTACCTAATCCCGAAAAATCAAGTTGAACTTCTAGGAACAGATCCAAAACATCTTCTTTTGTGCAGATCCAAGTCGGTGGCTCTGTACAACATCTATAGCTCATTGTTTCTATTAGATTGCTTCAATAATTCACTAGCTTGCCCTAATATTCAACAGATCAATTCAATTAAATTCAAGGAGGATAGAGCCCTATCAAATGATCCTAAAATTTGATCAAAATCTTGTTCTATCAAGGCTAGATCTATTAGATTCCTCTCCTTCTTAATGTGTTGGTTAATTATGTCATTTAGTGCTTTTATTATCTTAATTTAACCCTAACCCTAATTTTTCCACCAAAACACAATCTATATATATTTATTTTGGATTTTATTTTTTATGTTGATTACTATCAATTTTGCATCACTAGACCTAGTTCTTGCGTTTCATCATTTTTATTTTATCAATACATATCAAAGCATAGCAAGGAAACTGACTAATTAAATGTACCCAACTCTCCCAAGTATGTGTAGGTGGGCCTATGGTGTACTTCCCCACTTGATGTGAATGGGTTTCATACCTAGTTTGCATGTTTAGATTAGGAACCCCATTTCCATACCTTTACAATATATATTAGTTTTATATTTTATAAATTTTTACATGATTTTAAAAACATAAACATCAATTTTAGGTTGTTGAAGTTCAAAATAATTTGTATATGTGTTTATCATTTCCTTTAAAAAAATGTGATACAATTCTATACTTTTTCCCAAAATTATGACCAAGGTGATCTCTACTACAA
This sequence comes from Cryptomeria japonica, assembly GCF_030272615.1. NCBI lineage: Eukaryota > Viridiplantae > Streptophyta > Pinopsida > Cupressales > Cupressaceae > Cryptomeria > Cryptomeria japonica. Next base: position 620,237,479 of record NC_081414.1, on the reverse strand, counting down.
TAAACAATTACCTAAATAGATTCATCTTGGAGGATTAAAGTGGATTTTTGATTGGAAGGGGAATTCAAGATGATATCCATGGGGTGTGTGTGGAAATATGGGGGACAAAAAATATTTCATTACTATTTTTTTTTTCTATCCAAGAAATAACACTCTCACAGTATGGCTTATAATCATCTAGCCTAGGCTAAGTGACTTTTTTATCTATAATGTGTGACATTATTTCAAAGATAATTTAATAAGTTTTCAAAGAGGATGATATCATTTGAACTCAACCTCTCACCTTTGCAACAACAAACACTATGTACGAGGAAGTGCACACACATTATGGAGTTAACAAAATCACCATCAAAATTCTTTCATGATGTTTGTGAGGTCGAGGAGGTAGGGTTTGTTACTTTTTAATGTATAAATTGAATAAAATAGAAATTTAGAAATTGAAACACAATAAAATGGTTAGTCAAGATTAGTTGTCAACATAAAACTAAACTATTTACAAGCATTATCAAGGAAGATTAATGAAACGTGTCTACACCTAAAAATGGTCTAAAGATAGTTAATTAAATAAGCAATTATTTAATTAATCCCTCTTCCCAATTTAATTGAATTCATTAGAAATTTGATTAAATTCCCCATCCATCTACTTATTAATAAATCTAAATATTTATTTAATAAGTTCATTTCAATAGTCCCCTTTAATTAATTAATCTGCATTAATTAATCCTCCCCCATTTAATTCATTTCTTCTAATCCCTGAATTAATTAAAACAAATCAAATTTATGAATTGTTGAAAGTTAATTAGCCTTTTCCTATTATTTGAATTTTTAAATTCAAATTCCCCACATGGCTCCTAATTTCTAACCACTTAACCTAACCACCCTCTAACCTAACCCATTCCACCTAATTATGGGTTTAGCTAACCCTATCCTAACATCCTCCTCTTAACCTCCTTATCCTAACTTCCTATGTGTTGGATATTCTCCCCTCAATACACATGGCACTTATGCCACATGTCTCCTCCCTTGGAAACTTGCCCTATTGTGAGCAAGAATCCTTGACACTTGTCACCACAGAGATGACAAGTGTCCCTCCCTCTAACCTCTTCTCCAACCCCCTCCAATTTGACCATTGATTCCTGCCACCTCACCCCTGGCCTTGGAAATCCTATAAATATCCCCCATTTTGGAGCACAAAGGATCCCATCTCATATCATTCCAAGCATTTTTATTATAGGTAGACACCCTCTCATATCATCTTAATCATTATTATTATAGGCACATTCCATCCCATCTCATCTCATTTCAAGCATTGTTATTATAGGCATATCCATTCTTGCATATCATTTGAGCATTGTTATTATGGGCCATTGCATCTTAGATCTAGCTTAATTTGATCTCTCATCTAGCTTAATTGCATCTTCATTTAGCATAATTATCTTGTTGGATTCAATATAGCTTAATCATGCATTCATCTAGCTTGCACATTATATCATTTTAAATCCTTCGTCTTGGTGTAGTCAAGTCACTGGGATTGCTCATCTTAATCTGAGAGTAAATCCACACTCGCATATCTTAGGAGGAGATAGGTCACTTTGTCATGGTTTATCTTTCATTTAATTTCAATTTGCTAACCATGCTTGTAATGATCTACTAAGTGTTTGTGTTGAAACTACAGGTACCCTACTTCACACTCACAAAATTTTGGCACCTACCATGGGGTAGGAAATCTAATTTCTTGGCCTCTTGCATCATCAAAACCTTCAATCTCATGGGTTTCTGGCTAGATCTTCTTCAGAATCTCGTACGAGTAACTTTATAGAGCCCTGCGAGTTTCTTTGTGCACTTGTACGGGTATGTGGGAATACTCATACTATTAGGTGAAGATACCCGTACAATTTTCTACCTCTGGGTTTTCAAAACAGTTTGCATTTTAAGGGTTTGTATGCTTCAATTTAGCTATTACTAATGTTAACCCTTCCCTAATTTTGAGTTTTGTAGTACCCTAACTGGTTTTTGCAGGACGATTGTCAAAGATTACACTTGCCAAAAAAATTCAATTCATCAAAACAACATGATTACTAATGTATTTATTTTGTAGGCTGCCTAAGGGAACTCAACCAAACTATATGTCTTCTTAAAGTTATCTAGGCACACTTAATTTACTATTGGTAAATGAACATTCTTAATTTCTATGTTTGAGAAGTTGTCTAAAAGGTAGAAGAGTATGCTCTTGTCCGTTTGGACAATCAAAAATCTTGACCCTTGAAGTGCTTTTATGTTTGAGATTTCAATACCTTTAGCAGGCCTGTCATAGTGGGAAAAAGTAATCACCTTGTGAGAATGAACCAAGTGAGTACAACTAGACCTAAGCTTTCTGAATCAATCTAAAAAATAGGCCTCTCAGGATTAAAGTCTCGGAGGATGGGATTATTTGAGTTTTCTCTTTTGAGATCTCTCATATTGGACATTTAGTAGCACTTGTGGTCTCAATCACACTTGCATGACTACTTCTTGTTTCGATACCTTGTTGGGCTATAGGCCTCAATCGCACTTGCACGACTGCAAGTGGTAATTCCAAATGAAAATCCTTACTATGAACCCCAAGATAGAAGCTACCCGGTTCACCTCTGAAAGGGGAATAATCTTTGTGCAAGAGAGATAGTAACTCTCCTAAGACACTTGCCATATCATGCCCCCATTAGCGTTTGGAGTCGGATAATACAATGTTGAGAATCCATTGTGTGAGACTTAGCGGTTGTATTCTGATTAGCTATTGGGTGTGTACCTAAGTTTGTAAGCAAAGGTTTTCTCTCTCAGCCAACATCTTTAGGATTTAGCATGTTGTGCTTGAGGTCACTTATCATATCACGTGTTTGTTGTGTTTTCATCCCTAAAACAGAAACTCAGACATCTAAAACTGGAAAACATAACCAAAACATCAAACATCATTGAACAAAAATCTGTCAAAGTCAAAATTTTGTCTCTGCTTTGTCCTCAGTCATACGAGAAAGCTAGTTTATCATCTTGTTCAGTGTTAATTGTTGTATGAGTCAAATCAACAAAAGATTATTTGTTATCAATTATCAGTTGTGTTGGCATCATGGTGGGCATGATTGAGTTTGAAGTACTTAAGAAGTTGTCATTGATGGCAATACTAGTTCTAATGTCATCCTAACTGATCAGAAAAGGGTTATAGTGAATTGGTAAAAAATAGGGGACTAAATACTTCCACTGGTGAGCAGAGATCAGTCTATAGGAAGCAACTAGTAGTTGAGATGAGTAAAGAAGGTTCACCAATATAAAGAAACCAACCGGTAGTAGATCACAACGCTGCAATGAAAAGCTCAAGTACACATAATCATTAGCATGTTTGACTTGCTAACACGTAGATCTGATTGATTTAAAAAGAGCTAGTTGAAGTTTGAGTGTTTGTTAGTGAACCGGCAATATTTGTGGCCTGAATGGTTAGTCCCATCGATATGATTGGAGAGATTTGAGGAACAAAAAGATTGGTGCATAGAATGATTGTTTGAGTTCAAATTTTGGAGGGAAAGTAAGCTTCCAAGATTGAAGACATCTATATGCATGCTTTTTATCTTGATTTTGTAGGTTGATGAAGTGGTAAGTGGATTAAGGTTGAAAATCAGAGTAAGGTGAAGAACAAGCATAGTACAAAAAGGTTCCTCATAAATCGGTGAAGTCATCACTGAACAGAGATTGAAGCAAATACAAAATGGATCTATTCGACAAAAGGGTGTCATCATCAGATCAATGATTTGTTGCTCTCTAATAATTAAATCCCTTAATAGGGTGAACCTTAACCAGTTTTGTTTGCAAAATGCCCTAACAGGGTCACTCCATAGAGGAAGTGTAAAATCCTTTTACAAGATGAATCCTAATAGATTCCAAGGTATTCTTAATAGGATACAAGTCATCTTTAATAGGGTGATGTTCTCAGAAGGAACAGGATTTTAAGCCCTTAACCAGGTACTCTTTTTCACTATAGTAAAAGAGGTTTTGGGTGATCCCCATCATGGTTTTCTCCCTCTAACTGAGGGTTTCCATGCATAAATTATGGTGTTATGTGATGTTTATTTGATGGATGTAAATCTCTCTCTTTCAATGTTCTTGTCTTCATGATTAATGCAATGTTTAAAGTTAATTTAAAAATGGTAGTTGCAGACCATTTAGCTTGAAAGTTTAATTATATATAAATTGTTTTACCGATTCACCCCCCCTCTCAATCACTAATTAATAGCTAACAATTGGTATCAGAGCTTTGGTCCTCTGAAGAAAAAGTATAACAGCTTGATGAAAAAATCATGGAGGAATACTGGTATCAAAAGAAGCTTGATGAATCTAATGGGATGATTGCTCAGTTGAAGGAGAGACTAAAAAAATCACTTGCTAAAAGGAAGGAACTCGCTCTACAACTTGGTGAGAGTCAGGATATCATAGATCAACTCTCTAATCAGAGTGGATCTGAAGAAGCAGAAGAGGCAGTCTCAGAGCTAATGGAAAAGAATAAGAAGTTGACTAGAGAAATCACAAATCTAAAAAGAGAGCATGAAAGTCAGGCCCTTAGAATAACTGAAATACTAGAAGCCAGTAGGATAGAAGAAGAAACAAAGAGAAATGCAAATGAAGCACTGTCAAAAGATAAAAGAGCCAAAAGGCTTTCTAAAGAATCCTTAAGAGAGAATGATGCAATCATCATTGGAGAGGATGAAGAAATTTGATTTCTTACTCAAGAAAATACAGTTATGTATGAGCATCTACATGGAAAAATAGAGGAAAATGAGAAGATGATGAAGGAGATTGAACAACTCAAAAATGATTTGAAAGTTGCAGATGAGAGAAATGAAAAGCTGATAAATTTAATGAAATCTCTAAGAAGATAGATGAACAATTAAAATCTCATAGGAGAACAAAGGATACCACCAGTCTTGGTTACTTCGATACAGGTCCAATGGAAACCAGAGAATAATCTAATCCCAATAGGATGAAGGATGATAAAATGAACAAATTAGGAATGAAAGGTATAAATTTTTCTAAATCCTCTTGCAATTATTGTGGTAAACCAAGTCATAAGTCTGATATCTGTAGAAATCGACCGGTCAATGACAAGAATCCATTCACCTTTGATGGTTATTGCTATAACTGTCACAAGTATGGACACACTTGTTATGAGTGCAAACCTTGATCAAGCAGTATGTCTAGGAGAATAATCTTTAATGGATATTACTTTACATGCAATAAATATGGACACAAAGCTGAAGAATGCATGTTCAAGAAAATTGCATCAAGATCTCCATCCAAACCGGTTAGTCCAAATAGAAAGAGTAATCAGCTCAATTCCACTTGTTCTACTTGTGGCAAATTTGGTCATGTTGCAGTGAATTGCAAGGTGAGAATGGACCAGAGAAACAATGGAGGACCATGGAAGACAATTGGTATGGCATGTTTCAACTGCCATAAGATTGGTCATTTGGCCAAAGAGTGTAGGAACTGATCCTACAACTGGTCTTAAGACAGGAACCAATTTGACAAGAAGAAAGGGTCAAATGATTTGAAAGGAAAGAAGATAGTTGAAGAGGTGAAGAATGAAATGAAAAGGATGTGGACTAAGAAGGAAGAAATCAAAGAAGAAGAGAAGCAGTCTGAAACTAAGTCATCATCCACTGGTGATGACAATTATTCTTCAAACTAAACAAACCAATGCTCAGGGGGAGGACTTATTGAAAAATCATGGTTGATTCCCTATAACCAAAGTGAGGTAATTCTTACTTGCATTACTTAGATGCAGAAAAGTTGATATATTTCTTATAACTCTTCATCGATGAATTGTTAAGAGTATAGGTGTTAAAGGTTGTATTATTACCAGTACAAAAGTAACACCGGTAAATTATAAAATGTTACTGTTTGAGGTCGCACAATTTAACTATTGTAAAAGCGCTCTGAATAACTTTTCAAATAAATAAGGAAATGAAATCTCATTTTGTCTATCTTGATTTCATTTGTGCATTCATGAGCTCCTAGTGCAATCAAAGGTTTTCTAAATCTGTCAAGTGCATTCCATGCTAAAAGGGTTTTAAGATCAAGCCATGAAGTTTTGATGTTCGGAAGCTCTAGCAGAAATGGTAGAAGTAGTCAATCTGTAAATTCTATTCAAATTCATCATGGCAGCATCTGTGTCGACTCCTATGTTGGTTGAGGTAGTTAGGGAACCACACCCTAAATTCAAGTTGCATCCTATGAAGGCCGGAGAGATTGATATGACTAGTGCCCTATCATTTGTGCCCTCTGGTGTGTTACTGGTTGAAGATGTCCATTCCTTCATCTACTGCAATCTTGAAGATCTTGGAGACAAATTCATTCAAGATGAATTCAAAGGGTTTTGCAGCAATGGTCTATTGAAGACATAACATATGCATCTGAATACCAAGGATTTGTCATATGTTGTTGATATTCCAAAACCAATTTTATGTTGATTGGTTCAGGTGTGTGCTAAGTAGAGTGCTTGATTGGTTTCTATGGTTGGAATGTGAAGCACCAATCAAAATCATAAAGGATTTGATCTGAAGAGTAACAAGATTCAGTGAAACAAGTGAAGCACTAACCCTAAGGACATTATCATCTGGTGAGGTCACTCGATTGACTCAATCCTGATATGACAAGAGAGCAATGACAATCAATCATATTAAGGATGCTGAAGTAAGGTTTGCATTTGCAGTGATAGCTTATAGAGTGTACCAATCAAGCCGCATTAACAATGTGTCGAGTGGTGCTATCCATACAACTTACCAGATCATCAAAGAAGATGAAACATACGACATTTGTGAGATGATAAGGAGTCAATTCTTGGTGAACATGGACTAAATTAAGAAGGACAAAAAGAAATCATTTAAGTATGGTTCAATGTTGGTATGTATCTTCTTCTATGTGCAAAATTTATTTCTCAGTAAGGGCAATGTAGTGTGGTCTATAGATAAACCTATTAGAGTTCAGATATGTGAAATAATTAGAGACTTAGGTGATAAGTTTGGAGAGACAATGTGGGGTTATTTTAAAGAATTCCAAACTAGAATGCATCAAAGAGAAACTATCTTGACTGGTATAGTTCGAAAGTACAAGGACGCTATTTGCTTTCTCATTGATACTGATTATTTCATTATTCAATTAGTTGAACCTAGAACTTTCTGGGTACCCGCTATGGGTTATGAGATCAGGGCAGACATTGCCAAAATATATGCAAACATGTTACTGTCAAAACCAATAGAGAGGAAAGTTGTGAGATTTGGAACTTATGAGGAGGCAAGCTCCAAAATTAAGAAGGAAATCAAAGAGCCTATCATTAAAAATAAAGTTAAGAAAATTATTGACACCTTAGACAAGAAATATGGAGGTGAAGCATCCAGTGCCACTTCTTCCATCGGTACAAGTGAGCAAACAGGGGAAAAATCAAGTCAAAATGAAGAGCAGCAGATGAAAAGAAGAAAATGTCCAAGACAAGATCCAAGGGTGTTGCATCTAGCAAACGAGTAGCATATATGAAAGAAAAAGACCGAGATACTCCTACATCTTCTCAAGGTAGAAGTGGATTGGTAGGAGTCACATATGTAAGAAAGAAAAAGAATGAGAGGACAATTGACACAAAGGCTAAGAAGAAGCCCAAGAAAGATGAAAAAGGAGGATGATAACTCTAACACCCAATCTGATGTGGTAATTAAAGAAGTCAGAAGAAATGGTAGGAATGTAGCTCCAACTATTGATGATTTGGTCCATGGGATGAAAGAGTATGGAGGTTTAGCTAGTGTTGGGAGAAAGTATCCTTTCTACAATGAGGAAGATAAAAGAAAAATTGAAGATTCGCTCATCTGGAACTTACATAATTTTTGCAGAACTCCCGGTGAACTACATGGATTAATTCCATCAGATTTACAAAATCTCATTGAAGGGAGATGGAAAACTGCCTTGACAATTGAGAAGGAACACAGAATAAAGGCACTTTAGTGGTCGAGGCATGTGTACAATGTTTCAAAATAAGGAATAGAATGGGGAGAGAGGCCATAGGAGACATTCAAGGTGTGCATGATGAGGGCGTTGACATGTGGAAAACAATTTTGAGCAAGCAAAAGGAAGTTGAGGAGGAAATAGAAAAAGAAGTGAAACAAGGACACGATATAGCTGCTCAAGAAAAGAGAAAAGGAAAAGATAAGGACACCACTAATGGGTTTGATGAATTTACAGTTGAAGATATCATAGGTGATGTTGTGTCAGATATTCCTAATTTGACAAAGGATGTAGAGCCACTAGTTGAACAAATATCAATTGTTAAAACTATTGATATTGATGATACACCAGGAAAGGGAACCGATCAAACTAAGCATTTTGTAGATGATAAAGTTATAATTGAGGACATTCCTTATGGGGAAAAACCTCAAAGGCATCCAGTGACAATAAATATTCCCACAGCACGCCCTACTCACAACAAACCATCTATTGAAGAAACAGATGAAAAGAAAATAGAAGGGAAGGAAATAGAAACAATCAGTATTGGTCTAGGGGAGACCAAGGAACTAGAACAAGAAAAGAAGATAGAATATTCTTCATCTAGTCAACTTGAAGGTGGTAAGAAAATAGTGGTGGACACTCCTCTGGTAAAGAGAAAGTTACTTTTAGAAAAGGAAAATGAGAAAAAGAAATCTAAACTCCCCATCTCAGCCAGCTCTAAGGTAGAAGCTGAAGAAGAAGAAGAAGAAGAAACAGAGGAGGAAGAAGGAGAAGACTCAATAATTGACATCAAGAAGATGACCCCCAAGCAGCTAATAAAAGTTTTAGAAAAAATTAAGAATGCAAGCTGAAAAGGCCAAACTTAAAGAAAAGAAGAAGGAAAGAATTCTTAATACTGCAAAGATAAGATTATCAGATCTAATTCTTAACATTGTTGTTGATGAGAATGCACCTATCATCGATCAATTGGGCACTCTTGTCAAAGCAATAGGTTTAGAGGCAACTGATCTGGAGAAGGTTGTAGCAAGGCAGTATGAAACCAGAAGAGGTGAGTAATTAATAGAACAAATATCAGTTGAAAAAATTTCTCTCTCTACCAGCACTGAAGAGGTAAAATCAATCTTAAAGGAAGTTGGCTAGTTATTGGTCAAATTCTCAAACTTCCCCAATTTAATCAAAGATCTTGAAGACAAAAAAGTAAAGAATTAAAAGGAACTTCAAGATCTACTAGGTTCTTTTGATTCTCTTACAAGCTCCATAGCAACTTTAAGTGGAAAATTCAAATAGTTGACTCATGAAATCAACAAAATGAAAGAGGAACATGACAAACATGCTCTAAACCTGCTACAGATATAGTGTTATCTTGCTCCTTTCATTGATTTATTGCAAGACAATGTGAAACAAGTAGAAGCCCTCATTAGTAGACGTGACTGCAAGACAGTGGATGACATGGAGGCTTTTGTCACACACCTGCATGGACAAATTATCACTATGAAACAAGTGAAGCCTACATGGGAATCTTCTTTGGAGGCTACTAAGGTCAATTTCAAAGACATTTTTCACTTAATCTCATAAATTATTTTCTATACTTGGATTCCTTTATTCTTTATCATTGTTGCAAAAGGGGGGAGAATGAATGTAAAGTAGATTGTACATATGAGTAGGTAGAGGTATAGCAAAAAAGTATATAGGCAGAGTAGAATCGAAACTAGTAGAGGTAGGGAAAGAAGAGAACCACCAGTAGAGGCAGAGTAGAACCTGAACTAGAGGCAGAGAAGGCAAAAAAGGCAGACAATAGGGGGAGAACCGGAACAAGGAGAGAATTCTAGTTTAATCTAGCTAGACTCTTTGTCACCAATGCCAAAGGGGGAGATTGTTGGCATCATGGTGGGCATGATCAAGTTTGAAGTACTTAAGAAGTTTTCATTGATGGAAATACCAGTTTTATTGTCATACTAACCGATCGGAAAAGGGTTATAGTGAATTGGTAAGAAATAGGGGACTAAAGACTTCCACCGGTGAGTAGAGACTAGTCTACAGGAAGCAACCAGTAGTTGAGCTAAGTAAAGCAGGTTCACTGATATAAAGAAAACAATTGGTAGCAAATCACAATGGTGAAATGAAAAATTTAAGTATACGTAATCATCAACATGTTTGACTTGCTAACATGTAGATCTAATTGATTTAAAAAGAGCCAATTGAATTTGGAGTGTTTGCTAGTGAACCGGCAAGATTTGTGGTTTGAATGGTTAGTCCCACTGATATGATTGGCAAGATTTGAGGAACGAACAGATTGGCACATAGAATGATTGTTTGAGTTCAAATTTTGGAGGGAAAGTAAGTGCCAAGATTGAAGATAGATATATACATGATTTTCATCTTGATTTTGTAGGTTGATGAAGTGGTAAGTGGATTAAGGTTGAAAATCAGAGTAAGGTGAAGAATAAGTGCAGTACAAAAGGGTTCCTCATGAATCGGTGAAGTCATCACCGAATAGAGATTGAAGCAGATACAAAGTGGATCTATTCGATAAAATGGTGTCATCATCAAATCAATGATTTGTTGTTCTCTAGTAATTGCAGCAGATTAAATTCCTTAACAGGGTGAACCTTAACTAATTCTATTTGTAAAATCCCCTAACAAGGTCACTCCATAGAGGAAGTGTAAAATCATTTTGCAAGGTGAGTCGTAACAGATTCCAAGGTATTCTTAATAGGATACCAGTCATCTTTAACAGGGTGATGTTTTAAGAAGGAATAGGATTGTAAGCCCTTAACCGGGTACTCTTTTTCACTATAGTAAAAGAGATTTTGGGTTATCCCCACCATGGTTTTCTCCCTCTAACCGAGGGTTTACATGTATAATTGATGGTGTTATGTGATGTTTATTTGATGGATGTAAATCTCTCTATTTCAATGTTCTTGCTTCATGATTAATGCACTATTTAATGTTAATTTGAAAATGGTAGTTGCAGACTAGTTAGCTTGAAAGTTTAATTATATATAAACTGTTTTTACTGATTCGCCCCCCCTCTCAGTCACTGGTTAATATCTAACAGTCTAGTTCTTTGGAAATTGTCGTACGAGAGTCCTAGTTTATCGTATGGGTCTATATGAATTGTCATCTAGGACTATGTAAACTATCATACGAATTTTTGTTTCTCTCAGTCCAAAGTTGTCTTACTACATATCTTTTCCAGATCTATCATGTTTTCTTGGTCAATTTACAGTGAGCATAAACATGTGATATCTTTCATTATGTGCTTAGGTTATCTTCTTAGTTTGCTTGGTTAAGTAATCTTCTGTCAAATCGGATTCTAGAACTAGACATGCCAATATTTTCAAGTATTCATCTTCAACAAGTTCAAGATCTAAAATCTCAAATTGCATCATCACCTCTTTGATAAATTGATCACTCAAAATATAGTTTCTCATTAGGATCTATCATCCTCTATCATGAAACTACAACATTTGGTCAGGATAACCTTGTCCCATATCATAGGATATATCATTCCTATTGGACTTGGTCTTATCAAAAACATCATCATTGCACTCCAACCGAAGATCGAAAAACTTACAAACTTACAAATACTTGAATTATCTTTTCATTCAATATCACTCTATCATATCTACATTGACAATTGGTCACTTATCAAAACACCTTTCAGAAAATCGAATCCTGACACAATAAACACACATGAATGCCCATTTTAACTAGAGCTCAAAGACATAAGATTGTAGAAATGGAAATAAAAATCTTCGAAATAGTTGAAGATCATAGAAACATGGAATACCAAAGGAAAATACAAGAAGAAGACATAACAGGTAAACATATCAGAGAAATGAAACAAGTCCAAAATCAAAAGCCAACTATGCCAAAACCTCACAAGGATTCAAATACATCTCCAAAGAAAGGTGGCTCTTTATGCAACTCTTAAAGAGATCCCTAAGGGATTTTTCAGAGGAAGATTAAAATTGTGCACCTATGTCTAACAATGGCTCATCCCCTCATAAGCAAATCTACTCTCCAAAGGCATCGATTCCTACACTTTTTGAAAATTTGCAAGAACATTCCATAGCATCCTCATCAAAAAATACACCCGAGGATGAAGCTCCCCAAGGGATATCCATAATTGCCATCAAACCTATTTTAGAGGATCATATTCAAAGCCCATCTCCTTCATATCCAAGCATTGATTCCTTGCAACATCCCCATAACACTTCCTCGCAAATTGAAGTCCTCATTCATAGGATGCTCATTAAATGTGTCGTAATAGATGGGGGAGTTGGCTTAAACATTTTCTCATTGAGTATTTTTCGTGCTCTAGGTTATTCTTAAAATGCAATGGATCCCTAGAAAAAGATCACAATCAAAACATATGATGAAGAAGAGTGTTCCTCTAAAGGAATTGTGGTATTACCCATCAGAGTGGGACCTTTGCAGAAAGACACAACATGCCAAGTTCTAGACTTAGATTTACAATACAACATACTCTTGGGAAGACCATGGATCCATGACGTATAAGTTATTCCATCGACATATCATCAGTGCTTGAAATTTCCATACAATGGATAGGAAATCACGATCTCAGTAGATTCAAATCCATTTTAGTACTATGGTAATCTAAAACCAACTCAGGAGGTCATTGTTCCTCATAATAGGGAGGTATCGTATTCAAACACGCAATCCAAGAAAAAATCATTTGCCTCAATTTTGTCAAGCATGGAAAAAGAAATGTAGCGAAGAGATCAAAGAAACAAAGAATATTCACTATCACAATTACCACTTTCTCCTAAATCCTATGGAAAACCATCAGACTATAAACAACAACCAATTGTGAAACATCTTCCAATATTTGATGGAACATTTGTTAGTATCGGGACCTTAGTAGAGGAAACAAAAGACAAAGATGTGCTACAATGGCTATACAAGGATGAAGAAGTCCAACAAAAGATCAACAATGTCAGAATACCTACTGAAAAATTTGGAAAAGGATTTAACATTCTTAAAAAAATGGGATACACTAGAATAGGTCCATTAGGAAAAAGAAAAGAAGGTATCTCAGAACCTATCCAACCTTATACTCAATAGACTACAAAAAAATCAGGTTTAGGGTATGGACAAGTTACTCTATAAGAGGACACATCTTCTAGCCAATAACAAGATGAACATGAAAACATACAAGAACAACTTGCAATTGAAAAGGAAGAAAAAACTTCCAAGCAACGAGAACAAACAAACATGAAATGGAAAAAGAAGCAAGCTTCTAATCAATAGGAAAAACAAACTAAAGGCACCTCTCCAGCTGAGTTAATTCCTAATCACCACAAAGAAGAAGTTGGTATAAATCAAGGAGAGTTGATATCAAGTTTGACATAACTCAATATCAGCCCAAAGGAAGCTAAATATGAGAGAAGAAAAGATATAGAAAGTAAAATAGAAGAAACAAATCAAACACTATATATGAACAAATCTGCAGATTGCAAGCTACAAGTGAGATAGATTATAATGAATGGGAATGGGATTCCTATCATTCCAAACAATCAGCTAAAGAAACTTTTTTTGAAGAAGATGTAGGAGTCGATGTAGTTCATGCTTATGCAGGGAAAACATTAGAAACTAGCCCACTTGAATTAGAATCACATTTAGTTGACTTGGACTTAATTGAGGATGATCAAGGGCTACTTGTGAGAGGTCATTTTGATGAGAGTATTGTTCTAGACATTGAAATACATATCAAAAACTTTGACATCTCTATCATGACCCTTAATACCTTCAAAGAATCTAAACCTAAGGACCCCTTACCTCTAATCCATCTTAAACTTATTGATTGAAAAAATGAAAGACATACTGCCATTGATACCTTTCCTAATGACCATGCCATAAATTTATATCTTAATGCAATCTAACTCGCAATAAATTTCACTAGGAATTTCAACAACGCATCTTCTAGTCAAGTGGGTGCCGAATCTCCCAATCGCAAAAGAGAAAATGAAGAACACAATATCAGGTCTAATACTAAAACCCATTTATTGGCAACTTTAGACCGAGAAAAAGTAAAAAGAAAGGACGCATCTAATGGTGAAAAACCTCCTCGAGGCACCAAAAGATGGGAGATTTGACACCTTACCTTAGAACTATCAAGAAAATTCATCCATTTTGATCGAATCAACAGAGGTAGTTAAAATTGGGACAACTGAGCAACCAAAGATTCTACATCCAGTAAATTTTCTATCAAAGCAAGAAATGCAACAATATATGGACTTGTTCAAACGACGACAAATCAATTTTGCCTGGTCATATGCAGACTGTTGGATTGTTGGCATTGACAAAATCGGTCAATCTAGAGAACCGATATATGTGCTAAGGTTTATCATTGATGTCCAACACTTACCGGTGAAGACACTAACCAATGAAGTGGTATAGGTATAGTGGTATTTCTTTTCAGTAAGCAAAAGTGATGACTTACAATACATGGAAATAATATTGGTATTGATTAATCAAAGGTTCAATTAGCTCAAGGAAAGATAAACTAAGCTAACTGATCTATCATTCAGGAAGATTGGTCACTTTGGTGATGGTGAAGTCACAAAAGGTGACTCAGGAAAGAAAACTTGTTTGTTTAAACAAACCGATAACTCACTGGTAAATAGGGGAAGAGACTTGATGCTAGCACAACAAATTGGTAATCAAAGGATGAACCAGTAATATAGAAGTGCAGTGGCATACCGATACACCGGTATGATAGAAGGAAGACACGTGATCACCATAAATCTCAGAGTGGTGATCAGTTATTCAGTTGGGGTGGCAAAGGATGAGTTGGTGAGCTTGTGTCTATGCTAAATCATATGTTGGTAAGGTCAACTTTCAGTTATCATGCAGTCAAGCATGATTACATGTAGATTTTCTGGTTCACACTTATTTGGCTAAACACGATTCAGAAGTTTCTATCTGTGGGAGATGTGGTGGCAAAATTGGGTGAACACTTGGAGAAATTGATGTAAGGCACGCAGAGAAAGAGTGGGAGATTTTGAATTTGAAATCTTTCAAAATCCATGATTGGTTTGATTGAGGGAATGCCTAAAGGTGTCGCTAGAAAATGTATAAAGTGTTCTTGAAGTTCATTTAGAAAGTTTTGATCATGAAACTTGTAATAAGGAGAATTTGTTGAAGGCGATCCAAAGTGAAGAGCAGAGAGAGAGGAAGTGATATAAGGTATTAGCATAGTAGAGTGTGTTTGAGGTAGATTGACTAAGTGTAGAGTTGAGAGATAGTCAATAGGCAAAGTGTAGAGCCAAAGATCAGAGGACAAGCAGAGTACAGAGCTGAAGGTCAGGGGACTGGCAGATTATAGATCCAAAGGTCTGAGGATTGATAGAGTGCAATGCCGAGGGATAGGTGACCAGCTGAGTGAAGAGTCAAAGGTGTAAGAAGGAAACTGGTGTTGTGCAGAGAAGACACAACTGATGTGTATTGAGTGTGATGCATACAGAGATCTAATCAAGCTATCAGTAGCTAATTCAGTAGATTGTCCATATGTTGCTTTCTAACAACTATAACATAAATCCCTTAATTGGATGACATCTTAACTGATTTTCTACGTCCTCTAACCAGACTACCTTTAACAGGGTAAAGGCACTAATCAATCTTGATCAAAATCCCTTAACCGGGTGGCACTTAATAGTGTCTTTGTAATCTCCTAACAGGGATGGCTACTCACAGGGTGTACTTTACAAGAGTACAAATTTTTGTGAGTTCCTACTCACATCGTGGTTTTCTCCCTTTTGGGTTTCCACGAGATAACTCTTTGGTGTCACTGTCAACTTTTCATGCTTGCATATTTTACTTCAGTGATTAAGTATATAATTGGATCTTAGATGAATACAGATTTAAGATAAAAGTTAAATTGTGAAAATTTGATTAAGTGTTGATTCACCCCTCCCCTCTCAACACCGGTTGGGACTAACAATTGGTATCAGAGCATCAAGTCCCAAGAATCAAGAGAATCTTAAGTGGCTTAGGGAGAGATCCAAGATGATGCATAAGGAGGCTCCTAAGTTCTCTAAGGATAACTACACCTTATAGTGTGGAAGAATGAAACTCTATCTAAGATCCCTAGGTGAACACTATTGGAATCATGTGATCACTAAGTACAATGAACCTTCAAGGACTCTTACTCTAGACCAGATCAAGGAAAGGCAAGATAATACTATTGCTATGGATTCGATTGTTAGCACTCTTTTAGATAATGAGTTTGCTGAGGTACAAGATTTGAAATTAGATTTTCAGATATGGAATAAGCTAAAGACAGTTAATGGGGGAGATCCCCATATTAAAAAGGCCAAAGTAGATAGCCTGAGAGGAAAATATAATGAGATGAGAATGCAGTAAAGTGAAAACATAGAACAGTATAGTAAGAGGATAAATGATGTAGTAAACTCCATTAAAAGTGTAGGAGGAAAGCTCAAGGAGGATGATGTGGTTATCAAAATCCTTAGAACTCTGCTACCACAATATGCCATAAGGGTCTCTGCTATCTAGGAACTCAGATCCTTGGGAACAGTCAATGTAACTCTTGACTCACTGATCGGTAAGTTGACTGCTTTTGAATTAAGCAATTATGACAATAGATATGGGGTTCCTTCTAAACCATAAATCCTGAAGCAAGTAAAATCCTTGTGAACAAACCAATTGCCCTATTTTTTATCGACAATACCTCTTTCATAAAAAACAACAGGTCTAAGAAATCTTTTAACTTCAGTGGAAATAGATCATTCACATGGGATACCATACATCTAGTATAATGGCTTTACTATTAGCTCTTCAAACTTGATGTAGTTTGATTTCACATATCATGAATCCCAAATTGATGTCCACATTTTTATAGGTTTTTCTTTACCTACTATGTGTGTGTGTGAAAAGTGGACCTGTATCTGTATTTTTATCTATATCTGAATACACAACACTTCAATTAAGCCATTAGATGCATGGTTAGCAAATCAATAATCAATAATGAACAATAAACCATTACAAAGCGACCTATTGCCTTCTAGTAGATGAGAGTTTAGTCTTTCTCTTAGATTTCATATGCAATACTAGTGACTAGACAACATCTAAATGAAGGATTTAATCTATATGTATGAAATTGAGATTATTGAATGCAAGATTTAAGCTAGATATGCAAGATTAATCTAACATGATTTAAGAAATATTAAGCTAGATGATTTAATAAGTATGCAATAACTAATATGTAATATCTCAATGCACAAATCTCAATGAACCTAGAGCAAAAACAACATAATAATAATATATTCTCTAGGATCTTTGATTAGGAGATGAGAGCCTGAATTTATAGAAAATTCAGAAAGAAACCAATGGCTGATATCAAATGATGATGAGCAGTCAAGATTTTCCAAGAGGAAGCACAATCCAAGTGAATTGATGTGACTGGCCGCTTTTCTTAGTTTTAAAGGAAATTGAACTAAAATTAAGATAAAATCAGAAAAAAACTGATTTATTCTCTATTTCATTCAATTTTGAGTTTTAATTGTTTTAATTGCTTTTCTGAGATTTTTCAATTTATTATTTGATTTTAAAGATGATCTCCATTTGATTTCTTTTCTCAAATTTTAATTCTTTTCTCCAATTAATTCCTTTTTGATGATTTAATGGCAAATCGATTTATTTAATTAAATATACTAGGATATTCAATAAAACAAATAAGATAATTGTTTAAAAATGATTTACTTGAAATGATCAAATATTTAATTAATTCAGATTGATTAATTTTCCATGTGACATTTGATGATTTAAGAAATTAATTGTGTGCTCAAGATTAATTTTAATTTCTTTTGGTTAGGACCTTGGTTATGTTGTCAAGACTAGGGGGCCATAATTTAGATGACCATTTTTAGGGTATTACATTTTCCCCTCTTTGAATTAATATGCAAGCAGCGCGTTGATTCAAAGAAGAATTGATGTCTAGGAGATACTAGTTCTGGACTTGATTGATCATGAGCCATATGAAGAGCGAGGTATTCAGTTTGTTTTGAAGTGATGAAACTGAACAGAGTTGATTAAAGCGATACCGATCCCGAACTTGATTAAACTAGGACTGATGAAGACAAAAGATACCAAACTTGAACTTGATAGATCATGAAGTGGATCTTATTGATCTAGGACTTGATTGAACTAGACACAGTGAGCAAAGATAAAACCGATCTTGAACTTGATGGATCAAGACACGATGAGCGAAGATAGACTGTCCATCTTGATTTAATGCGATGAAACTGAACACCTTCTTAGATTGAGCCTGTGATCAAAGATACTCTTTAAAACCCTTGATTGAGTTTAAATGAATAATCAGCTTGATGAAAAGCGATGAAACTAATTAACATTAAGAAACTATTTCAGATGAAGACAATATTAGGTTGATTTGATGTGATGAAACTGATATGCCCCTAGAGATTGATTTGATTCAGATGATCGAGAAATCTCAACTTGATATGAAGTGATGACGCTGAGATGCCCCTAGAGATTGATTTGATTCAGATTATTGAGAAATCTCAACTTGGTATGAAGCGATCAAGCTGAGATGCCCTTAGTGATAAGGTCTTGTTTGATGTTCCATAAAGATTAGGTGCTCAACTTGTAATGAATATTTTGAAAGAAATTCTTGACTTTGAGGATGCAATCACTGATGATGATGTCATAAGTATGCCCCCTCGGGAACAAAATCAAAAAATTGATAGGTTGTGCAGTGATTGTAAGAAATTTGATATAAAGATGAAGTGATTAATGATTTGAGCACAAAGAATGATTTAGAGGGCCAGCTGAAGATTTAGCATTGATCAATGAGAAATTGAGCATAAATTGAAGAAAAGAATGAGTAGTTGATGAAAATGCTAAGTGGTCTCAGTTGTGCAAAATTGACAAGGAAGATGATCTCAAATTTTGATTTCAATCCTGAAAAATGGAATCAAGATAGGCAAATTAGCTTAGGGTACAGTTTTCACGTCCATCTGAGCATGTTGGAAAATTAGGGTTTAGGCTATATAAGGGGTTCATGTGTCATTTTCAATTCATTTTAACCTCCCAAAGTTTGAAATTTGAAAAGCCCTCTATGAATAAATATGGCCATTTTGATCCAGGAGCATCAATTCAAGCACTAGAGATGACATAATCAATCGCGAAACTACGACCCAACAGTAATTGATCCATCTTAGGCATATGCATTTCTTGAATTTTAAATTTTTGGTGAATTTTTTGCATTTTATTTTTCGTGCAAAGTCGGTTTGTCTTTTTTTGTTGTGTGGTGAGACATCGTTTCTCGTACTACAAATTGTCCCTTTAGTGTTTTTCCATATGGTCATATAGGGTTTGTCGTCTGATGTGGGCCCACGTCTCGTACGAAAGTGTTCTTGAGTGCCCATTTTATCGTGTGATGTATCATGTTTTATCATATGGTGATAGTTTATCATCCTAAGTGTTGATTTGTAAGAGTTTCTTACTGTCTGTGAAAACTTGTATGAAAAAAACAAGCATGTTTGAGGGTCAAAACATCAATTTTTGATTTTGCATTTTGTATATTTGGATTTTCAAGCATGTTTAACACATTTTGAGCATAATTTGGATAATGTGCTAGTATTTTTTATGTTTGAATTTGTAGATTCGATTGACGGATATCCTATTTGGTGTTTATATCCACCGAAAATGAGGCTAGTCCATGGTTTATCAAATGCAGACATAGAACATATTGACTTGTGTGATTTTGGGTACCTTTTACAAATGCCAGATATTCGTTGTGTGAATTACATGATGTTGACTGTGTTAGCGGAGCGGTTTCATTCAGAGAATAACACCTTCCATCTACTAGTTGGAGAGATGACGATTACATTAGAGGATGTGTACAAGATTCTGAGGATTTCATTTGTTGGAGACAAGGCCAACTATGATTCTACCCAGCGACCAGGTGTCTTAGCATTGAGATGGATATTTCACAATGAGACCATTCTGGAGTGTGCCATCACTTGGGATGATATGATGAGTAGATACGCTGATCAGTACCCTCTGGCATGCGTACTAGTAGGTATTATTGGATGTTTTATTATTCCTGATAGAGGATAACATGGTTTTCTTTGTGGTTGGGCTAGGATGCTTGAGAGACTATTGACCCAGCCTAAGAGATTGGGGTGGGGATCATGTTTGCTTGCCCATATGTATCACGAGATGTAAGAGATTGTGTATCGAGAGGGTAAGAGCATGGCAATAGAGGTTTTAGTTTTACAGATATGGGCATGGGAGCATATCCCAGTATGCAGGCCAATAATTGATGATTCAAGAGAGGCATGCCAGCCTATTATGTATTGTTATTCAGGGTATGTTACTCAGCCCCATATGGGCAAGACAAATTATTGGAGGAGGCAACTGGATGATTTGATCATCGTAGTATGGAGACCGTATAGGGGTCTGGAGCTGTGGGATGATTGGAGAGCATAGAGGAAGGATATGTTCATGACTTGACCTCTCATTGGTCGATCAGTGTCTATCATTGAGCAGTTTATAGTATCCAGGGTGATGAGGCAGTATGGGAGACCACAGGGTATATCTCAGGATTTTACAGCTTATGCCCGATATGGAGAGGAGGAGAGATGAGGCTGGGCCTCGAGGCTATCATATGCATTGAGCATGTAGGAGTTAGTCAGTTTACAGTGACAGAGGTGGGATTACCTAGAGGATGTAGCAGACATGGGGGTATTGCCCTAGTACAAATATTGGTTTCAAAGGCATCCTTTTCCTCCGTTTATGGATCCCAGAGAGCATGCACTTCTTATAGAGGAGGTTGAGGATGAGGCACCAGTATAGGCATAAGTACCAAGCCAGGTACAAGGACAAGGATGAGGGTAGGCATAGGGACAAAGAGCAGAGGTGCCAGGGCGAGCAAGAGGAGATCTTGGGGCTAGTAGCAGCAAAGTACCAACTGGAGTGAGACAACGGTAGAGAGGGGAGGGTGGATCCTTAGGAGTTGTTGGGGTTGAGGTTAGCAGTGCTAGCATAACAGAGGTTGGAGGTGAGGAGGAGAGAGAAGCTTCTAGGTATGTGATGTAGTGAAGGGATGAGCAAGGAGGCAGAGAGGGAGGTGGAGAGGGAGGCAGAGGGGTTGGGAGAGAGAAGGGGGCACCAGAACAGATATTGAAATTTTGGTGCATCAGCGAATGGAAACATTTGTGGTATCACCATTGGTACATATCTTGAGGGATGGTGGATTGATGGAGGAAAAGTGGATCTCAGATTTTGAGATTTGGATGGAGGAACAACTAGGGATTTTGGGACATAAGGATCCAAAATGGATGAAGGAGGTGATGGAGAAATAGATTTGGAAGGTTTGGATGGAAGAACAACAATCTTGGTTGTTGATTTTAATTTTTCTTTAGAATTTTGTTCTTCAAAGAGATGCTTAGGGATCCACATGGTTTTTGATTTTTCATGCTTTTGCAGTTTTCTTGGAACACGTTGCTTCTATAGGTGTCTTAGGAACCCATATAGATTTTGTTTTTTGTTTCCTTTTCTTAGTGAGCCTTTGTGTCCTTCTATATGGATGGAAGGTACATGAATATGTATGCCTTTGTTGATCTTGCACAAGGGATGGAGGAATATAGGGTCCTAAAATGGATGGAAGGGATGAAGGGGAAGGTGTCTATTTGAATTTTCGTTTAATAGGGATACCATCATCTTGAGGAATGTCACTGAGACCATGACTCTTAATAGTTTCTTTAATATGGAGAGTTTCTTGCTTATGAAGGTCTACCCCTTTGCATTTATAAATATTTTGACTTGTAGGATCATGATAGGGCTTTGTAGGCATGTCGGATCCTTGAGGTGAACATGGAGGATTATGACAAGGAGATGAAGGTATACTTTGATCTTGACATGGAAGTGGACCATTAGATAGAGCAGGAAGGGTGTCTGACTCTTGATTTTGAATAGGATCATTTGAAAAGATGGAAGAGGCATCATGATCTTTCTTAGGAAGGATTCTTTTCTCTTGAGATGGAAGGGGGTCATCTTGAAAGAAATGGAAAGGTATAATGGGATCCTCATAGGATTCTAGGGAGATAGGATATTTTTCAACCATTGGATGGGATGGCCCTTGAGATAGCCCTTGAGGGTCAACATGAAAATTTTTATCATTAGGTTCATTGTTTGAGGGATATAATATGGATTGTTGTTGAGAATCCTTAGGAGATGGAGGAATCATGGAAGAGATGGAGGCTACATGCGGGCCATTGGTAGACACAAGTTCATCATTTTGATCATGGTTGGTAATGACATCTAGTTTCTCTTTAGGTGAATTATTATGATCTTCAATTTCAATAACACCATCATCAAGGAGGTCTTGAATTTTATGTTTTAATTTCATGCACATTGAAGTCTTATATTTGTTATGCCTATGATATGCACAACAATTACTCAAAATTTCACATCCCCATGTGGCCTTTTTAGGCAATATGATAAGATTGTGCTTAAGAATCTCTTGCAAAGATGACTCAATAGATTGCCCCAAAGGTGTAAACTATCTATCCATGGGATATATGTCTTTTTGTCTTGGTGAAGATGTCTTGTGATCTTGTATGATATTTGGCTTTTGATTTTCAATTACTTTTTGTTCCACCTTATGTAATTGTTTTAGCATTTTTTTAAGTCTAGCGTTCTTGATATCATGAAATTTTATCTCAAGAGGGGTCAATGAATCTTGTTGTTGGGCTTCAATGTCATATTTTCTCTCTTGAGATCTTGAATTTGTTGGGAAAAGATAACAATGGGATTCTTACTTTCATTAGAATTTTTAGAAGATCTTCTAGTTTGAATGGGCATTTACAACCAATGGGACCGAGAGCTAGATGTGATGCAGAAGTCAAGATCAAATTGAAGCTAGTTGTTTGTTTAACGTAGTCATTTGAGAGAATGACTAAGACTTAGTTTAGTTTCAAGAATGATCTATCTTGTATAAGACGTGATCTAAGTGACTTAGTTTAATTTTAGAGAAGTGACTAAGACTCGGTCTAGTTTCTGGAATGATCTATCATGTATAAGACGTGATCAAAGTAACTTAAGTTTGATAAGTAGTTGATTGAACTAGCTCAAAGATGATCGATAAAATCATGCAACACAACGACAGGGGCACACTATCAAGATTTTTTATGCTCAAAATTATGCTGACTAGTTTTATGCTCGCTGTAGACTGATTTAGGAAAGTTTGACTATTCTCGACTAACAAAATCAGGAATTCATACGACAGAGTTTTCAGACCTAGATGATAGTTTAGTAACTCCCAGATGATAAAGACAATTTCTTGTACGAGTTGTTGTTTAAACTTGTACGACAGTTTGGTGGCCTCCATATGACAA
The DNA here is from genome assembly GCF_030272615.1 of Cryptomeria japonica. Taxonomy (NCBI): domain Eukaryota; kingdom Viridiplantae; phylum Streptophyta; class Pinopsida; order Cupressales; family Cupressaceae; genus Cryptomeria; species Cryptomeria japonica. The sequence goes on along the minus strand of NC_081414.1, from coordinate 620,214,059 downwards.
TCTATTGAGTATGATAGTTATTCGTACGACAGTATGTCAAGGGCCAAATGACAATTTCTTAGACCTCGTACAACAGTTTATAAAGAGCAAGATGACAAACTGAGAGGATCAATGAAGTCTCGTATGACAATACTTATGTAGCAGGATGACAATTCAATAGACTCATATGACAGAGGACTAGACAGAGATGAGATTCTGACTGACAGAGCTTCAATGACTGACGAAGACCAGTTTTTTATAAGGACTGAGTTTTTTTGTTTTTTTTATGACCGTTAGAGACCAGTTTTGGACACGGACAGAGTTTTGATCACTGATTTTTTATGTTTTTGATTTGTTTTCTCTAGTGTCAGTATTTCAGTTTCAATTTTAGGGATGAAAATACAGTAAACATGCAAGATGTATAATGACTTCAATCACAACATGCTAACCCTACGGAAGTTGGCTTAGAGAAGAAAACCTTTGCTTGTTGACTTAGGTACACACCTAATAGCTAATCAAAATACGGCCATTGAGTCTCACCTTATGGATTCTCAATGCCATATTAGCTAACTCCAAAAACTAATGGGGGCACAATATGGCAAGTGTCTTGGGAGAGTTACTATCTCTCTTGCACAAAGATTATCCCCCTTTCGGAGGTGAATTGAGTAGCCTCTATCTTATAATTCTCCGTCAAGAATTCCATTCAAAATTACCCCTTGAAGTCACGCAACCAAGATTGAGGCCTATAGCCCAACAAGGTACTGAAATAAGTTGTAGTCAAGTAAATGTGATTGAGACCGTGAAGCCCTACAAAATGCTCGATATGAGAGATCTCAAAGAGAAAACTCAAATAATCCCATCCTCTGAGACTTTAGTCACCAAAGGCCTATTTATTATAGTGAGTTGGAATGCTCAAGTCCAATTGTATTCACTTGGGTCATTCTCACAAGGTGATTACTTTTTCCCATTGTGACAAGCCTGGTAAAGGTACACAAATCTCAAAACTTAGAAAAAGCTTTAGGGTCTATATTTTTTATTGTATATAAAAGACAAGAGCATACTCTCCTACCTCTTAGATTTTATTCAAGCACAAAAGATAGATTTTCTCATTAACCAGAGAGCAATTTAAGTGACTAAAAAATTAAATTTTAAAGAATACACAATGTTTGGTCGATTCTTTTTTAGGCAACCTGCAAGAACAATGCATTAGTAGTCATTTTGATTTTGATTCTTTGGTAAGCGTATGTTCGATTGATAGATTCTTTGACAAGCATTCTGCAAAAAATCAGTTAGGCTGTAAAAAATCTCAAGCAGATAGAAGATAGGCCAAGGTTAGTGTCAATGTTAGTAAAATCCAAATTTAATTCACAAAAAAACCCTGGAAAGTATGTTGTTTTTGAAATTAGAAAACATAAATTTGTATGACAATGTATACCTTCTTGTACGAGTATTCTCACAGGCCCGAATGACAAAACACAAAACCAAATATTTAGAGCAAGAACTCATACGAGTATTCTCTCTGAACTGCACAATAAAAGATAGGTCTTGAAAGAATGTCGTACGATGAAGAATATATACTCGTATGATATTTCGCAGAGACTGTACGGACAAGAAATGAAAGATAAAGAATTGATTTGAGGCTGAAGGATTGAATTCTGAGCCCCACGGTGGGCACCAAAAATGTGTGTGTGAAAAGTGGACTTGTATCTATATCTGTATCTGAATACACAACACTTCAATTAAGTCATTAGATGCATGGTTAGTAAATCAATAATCAATAATGAACAATAAACCATTACAAAGTGACCTATTGTCTTCTATTAGATGCAAGTTTAGCCTTGCTCTCAGATTTCATATGCAATACTAGTGACTAGACAACATCTAAATGAAGGATTTAATCTATATGTATGAAATTGGGTTAAAATAAATGCAATATTTAAGCTAGATATGCAAGATTAATCTAACATGATTTAAGCAATATTAAGCTAGATAATTTAATAAGTATGCAATAACTAATATGTAATATCTCAATGCACAAATCTCAATGAACCTAGAGAAAAAATAGCATGATAATGATATATTCTCCAAGATCTTTGATTAGGAGATGAGAGCCTGAATTTATAGAAAATTCAGAAAGAAACCAATGGCTGGATCAAATGATGATGAGCGGTCAAGCTTTTCCAAGAGGAAGCACAATCCAGGTGAATTGATGTGATTGGATTCTTTTCTTAGTTTTAATGGAGATTGAACTAAAATTAAGATAAAATCAGAAAAAAATTGATTTATTCTCTATTTCATTCAATTTTGAATTTTAATTATTTTAATTGCTTTTTCGAGATTTTTTCAATTTTTAATTTGATTTTAAAGATTATCTCCATTTGATTTATTTTCTCAATTTTTAATTATTTTCTCCAATTAATTCCTTTTTGATGATTTAATGGTAAATTGACTTATTTAATTAAATATACTAGGATATTCAATAAAACAAATAAGATAATTATTTAAAAATGATTTACTTGAAATGATCAATTAATTAAATAAATATTTAATTATTTCAAAGTGATTAATTTGCCATGTGACATTTGATGATTTAAGAAATTAATTGTGTGCTCAAGATTAATTTTAATTGCCTTTGGTTAGGACCTTGGTGATGTTGTCGAGACTAGGGGCCCATAGTTTAGATGACCATTTTTAGGGTATTACACTATGTCCATTGTGTTCAATTTTAAATTCATTGGCCACATACCCCTAAATCTTCCATAAAATAAAATCAAATGCATTAACAATGAGTAAAACTTGAAAGTGGGCTCCCTATTATCTCTGAGGTTCAAGAAACCTTCATGTAATTTTTCTACAACATAAGTAGCATAATCAAAGGGTCTTGGCTCATACATCTATACATTTTTTGCTAACACCAATGACCCAATATTAGCTACATCAAGGACCTCTATACCTCCAACATGTCCGCATGACATATAGGTGTATTGTAAGTAGTGTCTGAAAAATGTCCATGTTGAATGGGGGACCATCCTCTTCGGTTAGAATGCCCTTCTCAACCCTGTGGAAAGCTAAGTTCCACCCTTTATAAGTAGTATCCATTTTAAAAAATTCCTCCTCTAGTTCTTTAAATGACAAGGGTACATCAAGGTTAGGGTCTAAGCTAAAAACTTCATCTATGGTGCCACAGCTAAATCTGATAAACACTTCGCCATTTGGAAATTGAATGCATCTCTTCACAAAATTGTAATTTTTGACCAAGTCTTCCACCAATCTGATATTTACGAAAACATTTGGAACAACTAGTTTACCTAAGTTGGTTATCCATGAGTTATGAATTGACACTTCTCTATCCTTTCTCAGAAAATGAAACAGGAAGAGTTCATAACCTCTCACCTTTGTCCACACATCTCCAACCCCTTTAAACCTGTCCTCAAGCTGGTTTTTTTTGGGCAAATACTATTTCAACCTCCTTGATTTTGGGTCTGGGGAATGCAATTGATCAATGATATCTTGATTCAGTTTCTCTGTGGGAGGGACTTCCACTGTTTTGGAATTTTTAGACGTAGATTCGGAGCCCTTATCACTCCTCTTTCTTCCTGATGGACTTGTAGCCTCCATGATGCATGATGAATTGTGAGAAATAATTATCACCTTGTGTGTTTTTTACTAAGACACAACCTACATTAGGTTCTTAATTTGACTCGTGTGAGCCATCAATCTACTCAATCGTATGCATTAAATATAGACTGCTTTAGTTTCAATTTTGAATTGTATCTGTAATGGCTCATCGATATATGCTTTCCCAAAAAATTACTCCCTTGGCACCATCGACAATATTTCATTCCTTAAGTCGCTTTGTTTTTTATTAGTGTGTGTCTTCTTGAGCCCTCCATCGAGTATCAACATAACCTTGAGCAGCCTCTGTCGATAGTTACTTTTTCCCCGATTAATCTCCTTCTCTATTGTTTTCATCGGGCATTGGGATAGATTGAAATGTTACACCCTGATCTCTTTAAGTTGTACTGATGACTAAGGCTTCTCTTACTATCGATGTAAGTCTTATCGATAGCTGATAAGGCTATCGGCAAGACAGCAATTCATATGTTCTGATAGCGAAAGTCACGTCGATGATACTTTAGTAATGACTCGGTCGGTGTATATCCTCCCGATGTGTCTATCAGGTATCAGGATAACTCCTATCCCCTTTTAGTCATAGTTAATCACTTCTTGATGACCTTTGACTTTGCTAGGGTGCTTTATTCAGGGTTGGCTACACCGATGGTTTGATTTGCAAACTCGTGGAGTTCTAATGGACTTCTTCTATTTCTCTTCCACTTCTAGACGTTCATACTTAAGACATCCATACTCTCTTGTTTCTTAAATAAAATGGAGAATTAAATGGTACTAAGATTAATAATCTACATACTCATCATGAGTAATGAGAAATAAATAAGCTTGTCAAGCTTGAAATCAATGTGTAAGGCTAACTGAGCCATTTTGTCAAAAATTGTCAAATAGTCTTATTCAGGTCCTAATTGTTCAAATAATATAAATGTACCCATGGAAGGGTAAAAAAGGTTTGATATTTTGTTTTGAGTCCATTCTAATGTGTTCAAAGTATCTAAGTAATGTTTAGTGGTAATTCATGTTAAAAGGCAAAAGTTGTCAAGGTGTCACTAAAAAGTTGTAATGTAACAATGCATAAAATATTGTCAAATTGTATATTTCAGTCTTAGGGGCATTTGGAAAATTTATAGAACCATGAGAGGATATAAATTCCATAATTTATTATTATTAAGTGTGTGTGACAAATTTGGAGGAAAGTCTTGAAAGTCTAGATCAAATAAAGCCTCTGACTGTCACTTAATTTTGTAGTGTTGTGACAGTTACAGGGTTGTACAACAGTTTGAAAGTAAAACTTCCATGTAATTGTTTGTTGGATAAATAGGAAGGAAGTGTATTGCTATAAATTATGTATTGGAAAATGTTTTTGATGAAGATTCAATGAGAAAATTGATATTTTGTTCAATTATTTTAACTGTTGTTTTTTACAGTCATGATTATTTGCTGCTTTAGATGTTTTTCCTAATAAGATTTGGATCGAATCCGGCCCCTACTAACCTATTTGAGGCTATATAATGAATATTTATCTTTAATTCAAGACAAGTTTTAAGGTCATCCATGGATTATAAAGAAATTTCTAATGGTTTTTGTCAAAATTGTCATAAAACCCTTGTTGACAAGGTTGCAACAAAATAGTTGATTATAACTCTTAATGTAACCGCTCAAGATTCTTCATATTTTGGATTCTAATAGTCAATTAAATTCTCTTTCATATGAAGTTAGTTTCATGTTGACTTCTTCATAAATTCATCATTCCTAAGTTGATTCTATTATATGACACAATAAAAAGGTTTCTCTTTTTTTAAAACTCAAATATTTTTCATCAACTTGCCAAAATCAAGCTTCTTTTTTAGCCAAGAAAACTATCTAAATAAAATAGTCGTCATAATTGAAGAGAGTCTAAGTTTAAGCAACATTTCAACTTCTATATAACTAGTTCTAAAAAGACATATGTACTTGCAATGTCCTTTTGTATAGTTTGTGAAGGTTAAGCACTGAAGTTTTGATAGCCCGAATTTTTTGCGTGTGAAGAAAGACCATGTTAGAAAATATCAGCAAAGAACAAAATAAGGAGACAAATGCTAGATTGTGGTTCTAACTTGAAAACAAAAGGTGATGGAAAATGTTATTATCCCTGGCAAATTTGTAAGGGCTTAAAGACTAGAAGACTTCTAATCAAAACAACTAAAAAACAATGTAGGCAACATGGTCACATTGAAGGGGGACATGATTATCATCCATTGGTAAGTTGTTCATTATATCATTTTAGCAATTTATATACATAAGAAATAACTTCATGATGAGATCATGATCATGGTTTATTTATGTTGATCATTTTTATATAGGTCGAGCTCCCCAAGGCACATTATTTGGACCAACACAACCCGAAGAATATGTTTTTTGAAGTGGAGGAACATGGAGGTGTGAATATCGAAGCTGAAGATAATGATCTCATGGAAGATGACAATCACGCACTAGAAAACAGAATTGAATATGATGATATAAATACATTGATCCATGACACATTTAGTACTGGTGCAGCTGATCATGATGACTTTGATGTTGTTCATGATTTACCTATACTTGAGAAGGCATACGAGCTCCTTTATGAAGGCTCCCAAACAACTCTTCTCTTCATTGTATTGTTGTTGGTGAACTTAAAGGTTATGAATGGTTTATCAAACATAACAATCTCGCGTATGTTAAGGTATGTTGTATATGTCATTATAGTTAATAAAGGGTGAATCATGTACCATTAATACTTTATGTTAACAAATTAATATTTTATAGATTGATAGGTGAGTTTTTGTAAAGCGGAAAATCGCGATCGAACCCTATTTGCTCTCCCCTCTTCCAACTCCAAGGAGAGAGAAGGGAGATTCACTAGGGTTGATGGTTTTCACTTAGGGGAGAGACTTTACATTCAAAAGAGGGGTTGAAACCCACAAGATCCAATCCCACACAATGCAAGATTGGATGCTAAATGTGTTTCAAGGGGTTAAGACAGCAAGGCTACCCTCTTTTGTAAAGAATGTTGATAGGAAGATTAAGCTAGGAATGCATAGAAAGTGAGAAAGATTCGCTTATAAACTGAGATAGGAATACAGTATGAAGCTGCGGACCTGGAATTAGCAGTGAAATGTCGATACGGTGCTGTCCTACAAATTTGAGCAAAAGTTGTCAAGACGATGGCGCTCGGCACCATGGTCCTCCGAAAAATCCGCGAAACGAAGGGGGATCTGTTCATCTCTGCACAAGGATTCCAGATCTTCAATTTCAGCCGCGTACCTGCAACCTACACATAGAAAAGTGAAGACGATTGGGGGGTTAGGGATTAGGGGTTTGCCATTAGGTCAAACCCCGGTTTTGGAATTAACCAAGAAATGAGCAAGTGCTGTAAATGTAAATGACTATAAAACAAGTACTAATACCTTGTTCTAAGGATGTTTGTATCCTTATGTGCGAAGGTATAGATGATGTATGTTGTTGTAGTATGTTGTATGTAGTATGTAGTAAGTGATCTCCTCTTCAATGGTTGAATCCTTGTCTTGAATGCAACACTTAGCCTTGAATGGAGACTTGAAATGATCAATTGCTTGAAGGAATGCTTGAATGCTTGAATGCTTGAGTATAGTTTCCACGCCTTTTCCATCATATCGAATGAAAGAGGAAAATGTAGTTTATATACTTGTCAATTAGGGCTGATAGACTGATTTTCCCGACCTTAGGCCGACCAGGAAAGTTTATTTTCCAAATTGCAAACAAAAAGACCTGAAGTCCAAAGGAGACTGGGCCCAAAATAGGACCCAGGGACCAGGGCGCTGGGCGCCATGGTCCTAGGGGACCAAGGCACTAGGCGCCCTGGTCCTGAAGGACCAGGGCGCTGGGCACTCTGGTCCCACCTCCCGGGACAGCAGGGTGCAAGGAGGTTCAGGCCAGGGTGCTTGAAAAATGTAGTTTTCAGTGTCGTAATCAGGTTTCAGGGTCTCCATTCAGGTTGCGTGTTGCGTCGCCATCGTGAAGACCGAAATGCAGTCGAAATTGCAAGTGTCACAATTTTAGGATGCTACATTTAGCCCCCACTTTAACGGGAGTATGTATGCTCATACATCTGGTAAAGTACAAGGAACAATCATTGAAAGACTTTCACCATGTCAAGGAGGCAAGACACACCAAGCCCCCAGTGGACTAAGGATCTTACGACTTCAATTAACAAAGTAAAAGGGAAGATAATGAGGGAGAACCATGACTGTCAGTAGTAAGGTTCCCTCACTATGAGTCATGCAAGAAAGATATCAAAAATTTTCAAGGCAAGGTTAAATTTGCCAAGAAATTTTCAAGTATCTTGAAAAGATATGAATGGGATGTATGCCCCCCTACGTTAAAGTGATCGCACACGCCTCACCGGGGGTGATTGCTTTAAGGTAGTGATACATATAAGAAATGAGAAAGGAAAGGAGCACGTTATCACAAGGATTTAGCCCCCAAGTGTGAGATAAGCCCAAGGATAATAGCCACAAAACACAAAGCACAACGTGACTTCACTTTCCTCAGGGTTAGTATGCTATATGATTATTCATGTATATCATATGTATGTATGCATAATTGTTCTTCATTCCCCAATCAAGGAAGGTCACCTAGAAGAAGGGAACACATGTGTCTTTTGAGTCAACATGAGAGAGATCGAGAGATCTCAATGCTTTGCATCATCCTCAAGTAGACAACACTAAGGACAACAAATAGAAGAATGAGAGTAACACATAGAAGAAGTAACACAAGAGAGGAGGAGAGAATCTGCTATGCTAATGTAACTAGTCTAGCACGTCATCTACCCCCCGATCTTGCTGATCAATGTTTCGGGAAGGTAGGGAACATGCTAGAGGAGGAACATCCAACACAGCAGATGGAGCTATCACAAGATCCAAACAAGGGCTATGTTCATGTTCCGAGCCACGTTGTTCTTGTCTAGGAGCTAGGATAAGTGCTTTAGAAAATTCATTAGATAAATGGTTATCAACATCAATAAGTTCATATTCACTATCAGAAGCAAGAGGAGTAACATGTTCATCATGAATAACATTTTCATCTATATCATCATCAAGATTTATAAAAATAGGATCTTTAACTCGCACAGGATCAAGACCATCATGCATCTTATGTTTAGGAGATTTTGGCTCAATTCTCGACTGAGGAGAAAATGGAATAATGCTTGTTGAAGGTGTTTTTGGAGATTGCAAAGTTTGAGAAGCAGCTGCTTGAGCCCTAAGATGACGCTTTCATCGGCGTTCACGTGCAGAATGATTTCATCTAGTCTTAGTAGGAAGTGGAGAAGATAGAGGAGGAGGAATGTTCTCATCCCTATCACTTGGGTGTTTAGGTTGTGGTCTCTTAGGCTGGATAATAGGAGAAGAAGAAGGTCTCTTCTCTCTATAAAAAGAAGGAGGAGGGACTGCTCCATATAAAGGAGGAATATTTGGTTTAGGAAGAAGACCAAGTCCATCATGACGAGGAGGGATAGGTCTACTTTTCGGAAGTTTATTAGATATAGACATAGTCACATCCATAGGGATGGGTTGGGAATCTTCTTGAGGAAAGACATTAGTTTTATCTTTCAAAGGAAGAACTTCCTTCTCAAGAATGATAGGAATATCAAGTTATGGTGTTCTAGGTTCACTTAGAGATAGGATCATGTCTTTTTTCCACTTTTGATAAGATTTGAAAAGATGATCACTTCGCGGAGGAAGAGATTGGAATTGTTTAGGCCAAAAGTAATCAATAGGAACACTAGAGGTTCCTTCAGCTGGTTTAAAGAGACTATGATTGACAGTAACAACTTCACCATTATGGGGAAATTTCAAACACTTATGAATAGGAGAAGCAATAGCTTTCATGGAAGATAGCCAAGGATAGCCAAGCTTCACATGAAATTGTTCAGAAGATGGAATAATAGCAAAGTTCACATCAAGGGATTTGTTATGGACCTCAATAGGCAATGTAATAGAACCAATTGCAAGAGAAGAAAATGCATCAAATAATTTCACAATCACATCTGTTTTGTCATATATCACTTGATTCAAGTGCAAAGTAAAAAGAAATTCTTCAGTAATAACATTAACCATGCACGAAGGATCAATAAGCACTCCACGGCAAGGTGTATTCTTGACTTTTGCAACTATGTATAAAGGACCATCAGGTGCCCTAATGGTTTCACTGGAATCAAATGTGATGGAAGGTTCTTTAGGGTTTTCTTGCTGCTCTACAAAGTTAATCACATTTAGAGTCATAGACACAAGACCATCAGATGAGAGAGAGGAATCATTAGCCTCAATTGCATTAGAGGTATGAGAAGGTAATGGATCAGTGAAAATCTGAAGATTTTGGTTAGGAGGAGCTACAGATGTGTTGCCTTTATCATTCACTCCAGAAACAGAAATAGTATTATTATCAATCAAATCTTGAATTTTACCCTTTAAAGAAAAACATTTTTCAGTATCATGCCCAGGCTGACGATGACATTGACAAAAAGATTTGTTATCAAAATAAGGTGAAGTAATCTTTGCAGGATCAATTTGCCTTATAGGAGGAAGAGTAAGCACATTTTGTTCCAATAACTTATTCATAATACTATGCAATGATTCATTCAAAGGAGTATACTTTCTTTCTTTCTTGAAAAATTTAGAAATAGGAGGCACACCTGATGCTGCATTCACATTGTTGTTGATGATGTTTTCATTGAATTTGATGGAATCTCTGTTTGGTTTAAACTTCCCAAATGGTTGTTGACTGCTATCACCCTTATCACTCGGAGCCATAGGATGTGATTGTTCCATTTGACTCACAGTCAGTTGATAATTGTGAAGAGTTGCACACAACTGTTGGAAAGAAGTAAACTCAGAAAATAGAAGTTTGTCTCGAATATCTTTTTGTAAATTAGAAATAAAGATTCTTTGAATATCATTGTCAGGCACTGGAAAAGAAATTTGAGCATACAAATGCTTATATCTACCAATGAAATCAGTCACTTTTTCTTTAACACCTTGTTTACAATGCATTAAATCAATCAAAGTAACTTTAGGACTTATATTGTTTTGAAATTGTTGAATGAAAGCATTTGCAAGTTGTTCGAAAGAAGTAATAGAATAGGAAGGCAACGAGCAATACCATTGTAGGGCTTTGTCTCTTAATGTTCTAGTAAACAGTTTTGCAAGCAACCTTTGGTCATAAGCAAAGTCGGTACATATTGTTTGAAAGGTCTTAACATGTGTTAGAGGATCTCCTTTACCATTATAAAGTTCCAAATGCGGGATTTCAACATGTTTAGGAGGGATAGCTCGAACAATGTCAAGAGAAAGTGGGCTCGCAACATCAAATGTGGGCACACTAAGCTTAGATTGATTCATAGAGGCAATTTGTTGTTGTAAAGAAGAGACAGTTTGTGCAAGATTATTAATGGTCGCTTCAGTCGAAGAGTTCATATTAGATGTGTTAGATTGAGATGGAGGTGTTATGTTATTGAAAGAAGGTAAAGAGTAAGGTGGTGGGACTCTATGATAGTCAATTATAGGGGATGATTGGACAAGAGGAACACTACAAGGAGGAATGGAATGGTTAAATGAATTGCCCCCTTGCGTCATGTTCATTTGTGAAGATGTAATAGGAACACTCATTGAAGGAATGAATGAAGAAGTCGGATTAAATGAAGGAAGAGGGTTGATTGAAGAAGGGGGATTGCCCCCATGACTAGTGATCACAGGAGGAATGTCTTGTATAGAAGTGGTCATTATGTTTGATGTAAAGGTAGGTATGCTAGCAATAGAAGTTGTCAAAGGAATAGAATGATTGACTTGTGTAGGAGGTTGTGTATAACCTAAAGATTCGGCACAACTCTTCATAGGCATCACATTCGAATCTACAATGTCTGCAATACCATGCAAAATATCAATTCCATTCTTATCACTTTGAAGCATATGTTTTAGACCCTCAATTAAAGGAAGAGCTTGACTATCGGGATACTCATGAGACATCCATTGGTGAAAATCATCAAATTGGTTATCCAATTTTGAAAGTTGTTCTTTAGAAACCTCATGGAGAGCTTCTTCATCATTAGGAGGATTAGAGGAATTACCCATGTCCTCATTAAAAAGGCTATTCAAATTAGGTTCTATCTCCTCGGTAGTTAAACCTCAGAAAGACTTAATTCTACGGCTTCGTCTAACGGGAATAGTGTAAGTAGGGCTTATTGTTGTAAAACTCATGCACTAGAAAGAGAGAGAAAGTTTTGAATTTAGAGGTAGCAATTTTCAGTAAAATCAGCCAATCTTCTAGATTTAAGTTGTTAAATGCAATCACGACAGTCTCCCGAAATTTCGGAAAAAATGTCCGGGACCGTGGCGCTCGAAGTGCAACATGGTCCTTGCAACTTTTTTTGAAATTTGCAGGGATGAAAGGTATGATGATTTTAAAGCCAATCTGAAAAAATTGAGTGATTTTACGATCTGTAGATAGGCCAAATTAAAGTTGCAAATTCAAAATTGAACCCTATCAAGATTGTCGAAAAATGCAAAATTTGAATTTTGAAAAAGAGAGGGAAACTGAAATTTTGAATTTTATGATTTTAGAGGGAATGCCAAAAGCAATGCAAATTTTGAGATTTAAAAATTGACTCAATTTCACGCAAAATTCAATTTTGAAAGAGGAAATCAAAGTTGTTGTAATTAAGCACTTAATTTCAAAAGTCACAAAATGCAAGAATTTGAATAAAGCACTAAAATTTCGAACGATTGCAAACACACTTTTCAGATTTAGGATAGTAAGAACACAATTTTGACACAAAATTTCAATTTCGATGATTTTTGAATGTTTAAAAGCCTTAATCCAAGCAATCACAAGACCAACTTTGACTGTAATTTTGAAGGTGTTAAAATTGATAAAATCAGCCAAAATTCTGGATTTTAGCAGGAAAATAGAGTAAGATCTCGCTCCCGAAATTTTGAAAAAAATGTCGGGGACGATGGCGCTCGGAGTGCACACGGTCCTCGCAACTTTTTTCCAAATTTTCAGGGATGAAAGATATTGTGATTTTATTGCGGAATCCAAAGTTACAACTGATTTGGAGATGTTTTGATCAGTGAAATTGTCGGACAAAGGTTGAATCAAGAGGGTTTCAAAAATTAGGGTTTTGACACTTAACCACTTAATTTTCAAAATCAAAGCACAAATATGAATTGATAATTTGTAATAGAAGGGCAGATCTGAAACAAGCATTAACAATTAAACATTTCACAAGTTTAATTACTTAAAAAGAAAATTTAGGGTTTTTATGCAATCACCTCTAAAATTTTGCAAAAGATCAAACATGGAAATCTAATCAATTTTTTCAGATCTAAGCATGAAAAATCAGAAAGGATGTTCACGTCGGGTTCACCAAAATGTAAAGCGGAAAATCGCGATCGAACCCTAGTTGCTCTCCCCTCTTCCAACTCCAAGGAGAGAGAAGGGAGATTCACTAGGGTTGATGGTTTTCACTTAGGGGAGAGACTTTACATTCAAAAGAGGGGTTGAAACCCACAAGATCCAATCCCACACAATGCAAGATTGGATGCTAAATGTGTTTCAAGGGGTTAAGACAACAAGGCTACCCTCTTTTGTAAAGAATGTTGATAGGAAGATTAAGCCAGGAATGCATAGAAAGTGAGAAAGATTCGCTTATAAACTGAGATAGGAATACAGTATGAAGCTGCGGACCTGGAATTAGTAGTGAAATGTCGATACGGTGCTGTCCTGCAAATTTGAGCAAAAGTTGCCCGGACGATGGCGCCCGGCACCACGGTCCTCCGAAAAATCTGTGAAACGAAGCGGGATCTCTTCGTCTCTGCACAAGGATTCCAGATCTTCAATTTCAGCCGCGTACCTGCAACCTACACACAGAAAAGTGAAGACGATTAGGGGGTTAGGGATTAGGGGTTTGCCATTAGGTCAAACCCCAGTTTTGGAATTAACCAAGAAATGAGCAAGTGTTGTAAATGTAAATGACTATAAAACAAGTACTAATACCTTGTTCTAAGGATGTTTGTATCCTTATGTGCGAAGGTATAGATGTTGTATGTTGTTGTAGTATGTTGTATGTAGTATGTAGTAAGTGATCTCCTCTTCAATGGTTGAATCCTTGTCTTGAATGCAACACTTAGCCTTGAATGGAGACTTGAAATGATCAATTGCTTGAAGGAATGCTTGAATGCTTAAATGCTTGAGTATAGTTTCCACGCCTTTTCCATCATATCGAATGAAAGAGGAAAATGTAGTTTATATACTTGTCAATTAGGGCTGATAGACTGATTTTCCCGACCTTAGGCCGACCAGGAAAGTTTATTTTCCAAATTGCAAACAAAAAGACCCGAAGTCCAAAGGAGACCGGGCCCAAAATAGGACCCAGGGACCAGGGCGCTAGGCGCCATGGTCCTGGGGGACCAGGGCGCTGGGCGCTCTGGTCCCACCTCCCGAGACAGCAGGGTGCAAGGAGGTTCAGGCTAGGGTGCTTGAAAAATGCAGTTTTCAGTGTCGTAATCAGGTTTCGGGGTCTCCATTCAGGTTGCATGTTGCGTCGCCATCGTGAAGACCGAAATGCAGTCGAAATTGCAAGTGTCACAATTTTAGGATGCTACAGAATGGTTTATCAAACATAACAATCTCACGTATGTTAAGGTATGTCTTATATGTCATTATAGTTAATAAAGGGTGAATCATGTACCATTAATACTTTATGTTAACAAATTAATATTTTGTAGATTGATAGGTGAGTTTTTGTTACCACCATTAAATATTCTACCTCACTCATACCGATAATTATCTTCCATTCTGAAAGATATTGGAGTGGAGTATCAAGCAATAGATTCTTGTACTAATGATCATATTATATATCATAAACAACATGAATTAGAAACAGAATGCCCTGAATGTCATATCAATAGATATCGAACAGATCAAATAACAAAAAAGGTGCCTTGCAAGGTTCTTTGTTATATTCCCATTATTCCATGTATGCAATGATTATTCAGGTGCACTAGCTTGGCACAATTTATGGATTACCATGCATGAAATAGAAGTCAAGATGACATTATTTGAATGCCTACAGATGGTTCAACATTTATGGATATAGAGGAAAACTGGCCACACTTTAAAGAAGAACCTCGTAATCTCAAGCTTTCATTGGTAGTGGATGGTGTCAATCCATTCGGAGAGATGAGATCTGTTTACTCAGTGTGGCCAGTTTTTGTTATCAATAATAAAATTCCTCCATGGATGTCAATAAAGAGGGAGAACATAATGTTGGTGATGATTGTTCCAAGTATTTTATCATTTAATAGTCATCTACATTTAATTATAAATACTGCAATAAAATGGTCATAATAATTATGTAATGTTTTTGTTCATTCAACTAGGTAAGTACCAAGTTAAAGATATGAATGTATAAATTGAGCCTCTTATCGATGAGTTGTTGGAGTTATGGAATGGTATCACTATGTATGACGTCTCTAGACCAATAGGACAAAGACAATTTGAATTCCATGCAATGCTTATATAAACAATACATGATGCCCCAAGACTAACAAATTTTTGTGGTATGTTACAGTGTTCAAGTTGTACATTATAATTATAATTATAAAAATTAACATATTTAATATAATTATACATTATCTTGTAGGTCTTCAAACAAAGGGAAAATTTGCATGTCCAGTTTGTGGTCCAAAGATGAAATCCCGTCATTC
The DNA here is from genome assembly GCF_030272615.1 of Cryptomeria japonica. NCBI lineage: Eukaryota > Viridiplantae > Streptophyta > Pinopsida > Cupressales > Cupressaceae > Cryptomeria > Cryptomeria japonica. The sequence continues at coordinate 620,198,691 of NC_081414.1, read as the reverse complement.
AAAAAGTTTAGGAAAGTAGGTGTTTGATGAGTATAGGCACTTCCTCCACAAAAATCATAAGTATCGAAATACTGAAAAATATCTTTTCAATGGGAAAGAAGAGACTACATCAAAGCCACGAAGAATGACACCCTGCCTATGGAAGTTGGATAATAATAGAATTAATTGTCAAGGTATTGTCATTTCATCTAATGGTTTAGGTTTGGAATTTGTATTTTTCTATTTTGTTTTGTTTACTAATGATGTATTTGATGATCGTGAAGGTCATCAAGGCATTAATGACTATGTGTGTGAAAAATGGACTAAGGATCTATATCTGCAAGACACAACACTTCAATTAAGTCATTACATGTATGGTTAGACAGATATAAGCATGAATATGAAAACCATAACAAATCGACCCATTGCCTTCTAAAAGATGCGAGTATAAGATTGCTCTCAGATTTGTATAAGCAATACCAGTGACTAGACTACACCAAGATGAAGGATTTTAATCTATATGAGCATGATATTAAGCTAGATGGATGCAAGATTAATCTAACAAGATTTAAGCCATATTAAGCTAAATGATTTAATCAATATGCAATATTCTCAATGAACCTACAGAAAAAACAACATGATAACAACATGTTCTCAAGCATTTTTTGAATGAGAGATGAGAGCCTAAATTTATAGAAAATTCAGAAAGAAACCAAAGACTGAGATCAAATTATGATGAGCAGTCAAGATTTTCCAAGAGGAAGCACAATCCAGGTGAATTGATGTGATTGGATGCGTTTCTTAGTTTTAAAGGAAATTGAACTAAAATTAAGATTAAATCAGGAAAAATTGATTTATTCTTTATTTTATTCAATTTAATATTTAATTATTTTAATTGCTTTCTTTGAGATTATCTATCAATTTTTAATTTGTTTTTCAAGATTATCTCCAATTGATTTATTTTCTCAATTTTAAATTCTTTCTTGGTCAATCAATTCCTTTTTTGATTTATTTCCTTTTTTCAAGATTTATGGCAAATTGATTTATTTAAATAAATATGCAAAATATATTTAATTAAAATAAATAAGATAATTGTTTAAAATGATTTACTTGGAATGATTTAATTAATTAAATAAACATTTAATTTATATTGAGTTATTAATTTGCCATGTGACATTTCATGATTAAAGAATTAATTGTATGCTCAAGATTTATTTAATTGCCTTTGGTTAGGACCTTGGTGATGTTGTTGAGATTAGGGGCTCATGGTTTAGATGACAATTTTTAGGGTATTACATTTTCCCCTCTTTGAATTAATGTGCAAGCAACACGTTGGTTTAAAGAATTTGTGATGTGTAGGAGATGTCAGTTCTGAACTTGATTGGTCACGAACTAGATGAAAGCGAGGTGTTTTAGCTTGATTCAAAGTGATGAAGTTGAATGAAGTCTGATTAAAGAGATACCAATCCTAAACTTGATTGAACTTAGGAATGACAGAAAACAAAAGATAGCGAACTTGAACTTGATTGATCAAGAAGCGGATCTTACTGATCTAGAACTTGATTGATCTAGACACAATGAGTGATGATAAAAATTGATCTTGAACTTGATTGATCAAGATATGATGAAGATAAATTGTCCAGCTTGATCCAAAGCGATGAATACTGAACACCTTCTTAGATTGAGTGTGATCAAAGAAACTCTTTAAACCCTTGATTGAGTTTAAATGAACAATTAGCTTGATGAAAAGCAATGAAACTGATTAATGTTAAGAGATTGATTGACAAATATCAGCTTGATATGAAGCGATGAAATTGATTTGCCCCTAGCGATTGATTTGATTTAGATGATCGAGAAATCTCAACTTGATATAAAGCGATGAAGTTGAGATGCCCCTAGTGATGAGGTCTTATGTGATTGATTTTCCTTAGTTGAAAAAGATTTTTTGCTCAACTTTCGAGGAAGATTTAAAAAATTTATTGACATTTGAAGATGTGAGGTCATAAGGTCATGAGTATGCCCCCTCGGAAGAAAAATCGAAAGATAGCAAGGGTACATGATTATAGGCAATTTTGAGCGATGATAAGTTGTTTTGAGCACAAATTGATTCAGAGGAATTTTTGAAAATTTTGCGTAGATTGATAAGAAATTGAGCACAAAGTTGATTTGTAGAAATTAAATTGAGATTCAGCATTGAAATTGAGCTCAATTTGAAGAAAGAATGAGCATTTGATGAAAAGCGCTAAGTGGTCCAAATTTTGTGAAATTTCGATGAGATAGTTGATATCAAATTTTGATTTCAATCCCAAAAATGGACTCAGGACAGCCGATTTACAAGCTCTTGATTTGATTTCATCATACTTGTGTTGATTGATTATGAGATGTTGTTCTATATGCTTTATTCTATATGTATGCATTTTTTATTTAGCATGAATGTATGTAATGCAAATGATTATGGATGTCTATTTTTCTTTCTTTTTATATGCAAATAGATGAATGTAAATGAGTAATGCAAAAAAAAAAATCATTTTTCTATGCAATAAGATGAATGTAAATGAGTGATAGTGAAATATATGAATCTACATTAGATGCTCATGGATGCAGCTAGACATCTCAAAACACAAGTACTCGATCGGAGAAATAATGAAAAGAGACCACTTAGCTAAGAAATGATGAAGATTCCAACTCTCATTCAAAAAATAAAAAGATCATTGTTATTATGCTGAAATCACTCTAAATTCACAAAATGCAGAATGAAATGCAAGATGAGATGCAAAATGCAACCTAAACCTAGTCACTGGATTTGGAAAGCTTAATTTTCATCATTGAGCATTTTACAAACATAGCAGGAAGATTAGATTTCCTTTCTTTTCATGTAAAATATTAATTATCTTGTCCGCAATGACCCTTTTTTTGTTCATATCCTTGGATAGATTTCGCAGGGACCTAGATTGCATGATAAAGAAATTCCCTCAAAACAGACAAAGAAATGATGGGAATCTCCCTATAGCATTCAAATAAGTGGAGTCGAGGTATGTGAGGCAATTTCACCTTGATGTGAAGGCTCTTATCATAGACACCCAGCTAATTTAGATGTTTCCAGATCATTGGGATCATTCCCACAAGCAGAAAATAAGAAAATATTATGCCCCCAATCCTTGCTCCTCTTATTCAAGATAAACTTCCTCAAGTTACTTAGAGGGAATAATAAGAAAAGGTCAATGTAAAAGACAACACACAAAGAAAATTTTCATGCATAGCTCAAACTGTTCAGTAGTTGTTTTCAGTTTTGTTTTGCTTGTGTACTCAGTGATAAAACTCTTCAGTAGTCAGGAGATAGGTAACTGACTCAGAGTGGATGACTAGGTTTCACTGACGTAAGGTTGACTTGGTTGATACTACTTAGGACATGTAATGTGCTCTTGTCGATTACCTAAGACTAGGAAATTGATCGGTTTCAAGCCATGAGGGTTCCAACGAACCAAGATGTCACAAAAGTGACTGAAATATGTACAAGTAAAAGCAAATATGCAAAAAAGTGGGAATGCCAATATTGCATTGATAGATGGAGTGCTTGAGTATAAGAGGCACCTGTTTACTAGGTTTTCACTTGCTTGGCAAAGATATATATATTTCTTTTACCAAGGTGCCTATTTACCCGGTTTTCACCAGGGCATTTTCTCTCTTTTTTCCTTTTTTCCTTCTGTTTTTCTTTTTCTTTTTTTTTCTTTTTTTTTCTTTTTTTGAATTTTTTCAAGACTTTTTCTTATTTTTAGGATTTGTTCAGGACATTTTCTGATTTTTAGGATTTTTTCAGGACTTTTAGTTGATTTTTATGATTTCTTCAGGAATTTTAGCTGATTTTTATGATTTCTTCAAGACTTTTAGCTGTACAAGTTGTTGGAGCAAAGAATATTTAGGTGAAGAATTTCTTCAAATGGATGGTGTTGATCAGTTCATGGAGCTGTTCTCCTTCTGATGTTGAGAGTTGATAGACACCAGAGCCAAAATTTGTAGTAATGATATACGGACCCAGCCAGTTGGGTTCAAACTTCCCTTTGTTGTCTCGAAACTATTGACTTTTAGGATTTTCTCTTAGAACTAGGTCACCAACCTAAAATTCTTAGTGTCAAACCTTTTTGTTATATCCTCTGGACATTCTCTTTTGGTACACTCTGAGATGATCAAACACCACTTTTCGATGCTCATCTAGCAATTTGAGCTCTTGTAACCTAGATATTCTATGTTCTTCATTAGTAACAAGACCTTGCAAAGAAACTCTTAGAGATGGTATTTCCACCTCAATAGGTAATACTGCTTCGAACCCATACACTAGAGAAAAAGGTGTAGCCCCAGTAGGTGTTCTGATACTTGTTCTATAAGCCCACAGTGCAGGATTGAGCTACAGATGCCAATCCTTTCTAGATTTGTTCACTATTCTGTGCAAGATAGTCAGTAAGTTTTTGTTAGATGCCTCTACTTGTCCATTACCTTGAGGGTAATATACTGATGACCGGTGTTATTTTATTTTGAATTTCTCACAAAGTTCGTCTAGATCTTTGTTTTTAAATTATCCTCCATTGTCTGTTATAATTGATGAAGGTATACCATACCTGCAGATAACATAATTAAGAATAAAAAGAGCTACTTGTTTGTTGGTTGCCTTGATGAGTGGAACCACTTCTACCCACTTAGTGAAGTACTCAGTGGTAGTGATAATAAATTTGTGTCCATTAGATGATGCAGGATATATTTGGCCAATCAGATCAAATGCCCACTATTGGAAGGGCTAGTGTGTCACAAAGTGTATGAGATCCCTTGCTGGAGCATGTATAACTTGCCCATGCAGTTGACACTTTTCACATGTTTTAGCAAATCTTATAGCTTCTTTCTCCATGTCTGGCTAGTAGTAGCCAACCCTTGGTAGTTTTTGTGCTAAAGTTAGACTATTTAAATGGGATCCACAAACACCTTCATGAACCTCAGATAATGTGCACTAGGACTCCTCAGTTTCTAGACATCTAAGCAAAGTATTATCTAAACCTCATTTGAATAGGTCATTAGAAATGATGTCGTACAGTGACGCATTTCAGATTAGGTTCCTTTTTTCATTTCAGGAAAGATTAGTAGGAACAACTTGGTCACGTAGGTAAGAGTAAATGTGGCTATAAGGAGATGAGTCATGTCCAATAATAGAACAGACCATCTAGGACTTGAGGGAATCATAGGCAAGATAATGTAACTCTTCCATTAAGAATTCAAAGTGAAAATTAGACTCCTGTAGCTGTGGTATAGATGCCAAGGTGGCCATTGCATCCGCTACTCTATTTGTTGTTCTAGGGATCTGCTGAAATGATACGAAGGCAAATTATTTCTTGAGATCATCCACCATTCTCTTATAAGGCATCAGTTTCTCATCTCTTATCTGATATAGATCATTGATTTGGTTGATAATGAGTTGAGAATCTCCATAGATGTGTAATTCAACAATCTTCCACTCGATGGCTAGCTTGATCCCGTTTACCAAAGCTTCATATTCTGCAATGTTGTTTGTGCAAGGGAAGAGAATTTTGTAAGCTTTTGGGATTAAGTAATTTTTAGGGGTAATAAAAAGTATTCCGGAACCAAAACCATGTTGAGTGAAAGACCCATGAAAGAACATCTTCCATGATTGTTTAGTAAGGTGCATGATTGATTCATCTGGGAATTCTATATGTGGAGGTTGACTATCTTCAAGTGGAGCCTTAGCAAGTTGGTCTGCAATAACTTGTCCTTTGATGGATTTACATTCCACATATTCAATATCAAATCCTGTAAGAACCATGACCCATTTGGCCAATCTCCTTGTAAGCGTTGCTTTATTGAGAAGATATTTGAGCGGATCAATCTTGGCTACCAGCTTAATGGAGTGTGCTAACATATAGTGCCTTAATTTTTGTGATGCAAAGACCAATGCCAAGCATTTTTTCTCTATTATAGTGTAGTTCATTTCATACGACACCAATGTTCTGTTGATGTAATAGATAGCTCATTCCTTTTTATTATCATCTTGTTGTGCCAGAAGTGCCCCTAGTGAAGTATTTGTAGCTGATATGTACAGGATCAATGGCTTACCTTGAATCAGTGGCATTAATATGGGTGGATTAGAAATATATTCTTTGATTTTCTATAAATGTTGTTCACAATCTTTATCCCAGTTGTATTGAATTCCTTTCCTTAATACCTTTGTGAAGGGTTGAGCTTTGTCTGCTAGCTGAGATATAAAGTGCCTTATTGACTGAAGATGGCCTTGTAAACTTCTCATTTGACTGATATTCTTGGGTGGAGGCATTTCCATTATAGCTTGGACCTTTTCAGGGTCAACCTCAATTCCTTTTTTTGAAATTATGTAACTGGACAATTTTCCTAACATGACCCCAAATGCGCACTTTTTAGGATTTAACCAAAGCTTGAATCTTTCCATTCTATCTAGTATGAGGCCTAGTTCTTAAATATGCATAGATCTCTTCATGGTTTTTACCAGGGTGTCATCAACATAATCTTCCATGTTTTTATGCATCATATCATGGAAGATAGTGGTTACTGCTCTTTGGTAAGTAGCTCCTGTATTCTTTAGCCCAAATGACATAACATTCCAATAGAAGGTTCCCCATGCACATGTGAAAGATGTCTTTTCTTGATCTTTTGGTGCTATCTTGATCTGATTTTAACCAGAGAATCCATCCATTAATGAATACATCTCATATCTAGTAGTCATATCTACTATCATGTCAATATTGGGCAATAGAAAATCATCTTTCGGACATGCTTTGTTGAGATCCCTGAAGTCTGTGCGAACTCTAATAGATTTGTCTACCTTTGATATAGGTACTATGTTTGATATCCATTCTGCATAGTCTATAGCTCTGATAAATCCATCTTTTAGCAATTTCTCTAGTTCAGCCTTGACTAGCAGTGCCAAATGAGGGTGCATCTTACAAAGTTTTTGCTTGACTAGATTAACTCCTGGTGTAATAGAGAGATGATGCATGATGAGATCAAGATCTAGTCCTGGCATATCTAAGTATTTCCATGCAAAGTTGATCTTCTTTTCTAAAAAAAGGTTGTTGAAATATTTTAACTCTTCTACTAATAGTGATTGAGCTAAATGGATGATGTGTGGTGTCTCTTGACTCCCAATGTTCACTGGTTAAGTTGGCTTGATCAATATGGAAGATCTCTCCTAAAAATGACTTGGCAGTATATCAAGTATCTCACCTTCAGGCGCCTTAGAGAGGCTTTCACCTTTAGGTACATCCTTTATTTTCTCTTTTTTAGATCTTGACACCGCCGCAATGTGGTTTTCGCCATCAGATCTTTTATTTTTATTTTTCTTATTTTTGCGACTAAGATACTTGATATCTGCTTCAGCCCTGTTTTCACTTTGTTCACTGGTGGAAGAGTACATGGGTTCAACTACATTGAGATAATAGGCTAACGTATAGTCATTGGAAATAGTAGGTACATTCAAGGGTTGGTTATAAAGAGTACAATCAATCAGTTTAGGATGTATTAATGATAAGGCTAGAACAGGCTCAAGGGAGTTCATGGTACCATCATCATGGCTTTGGACTGACTAGTCGAGTTCTAGAAGACTACCTTGCGTATGTGTCTCGAGAATAGGAAGAGTCACGACACGATTATAGAAATTTATGTTAGTATTTATTGGACCTAACCCAACTGACCTACTTCTAGCATCGTCACCTACTTCAGACTGGACTACATACCATGGTGTGACAGTAGACAATATCTCATCATTCATGATAGAGTAGTCATAATGTGTTGTTGAATAGTTGTTGTTATAGATAGAGCTCCTGTCTAAGTCATCAAAATCATAGGATGAAGTTGCTGACTTGTCTTCAAGTGGCTTAGTAAGAGTATATATAGTATAAACACCCACATCTTTGATGCTGCAAGTTCCTTCATGATTTAGTTCATTGATTGCTTGTATTTGACACACTTGTGGACATGACTTTGATGGTTCTGTCAATCCCTGTCATCTCTTCCACTCAGCTTCCTCTAGACTGATGACTGGTTCTGTAGCTTCTAGTTCTTCTTTTGTATTTTCATACCTAATTTGTCTTATCTCATTAGAAGGGTTGGTAGGTGAAGAAATTGCTTGTGTTTGTTCTTTCTCTAGCTGTCGCTCATAGTCTTCTTGTGGTTTTAGTCTGATTTCTTCCATTTCCTTTTGCATTTTTAGGCATATCAGTTCTTGTGCGTCATCTGTGATATCACTGGATTCTTCAGGGGTTTCTCCAGTAGATGTATCTGAGAGATGGTCAGGACCCCATTCATATTCATTTGAATCAGTTTCTGAATCATCTATATGTTGTCTGCTAGTATATGTGACTGGAACTTTTAGTGGTACAAACAATTCTCTAATCATGTAGATTTTGTCTCTCATATCCTTTGGGACTTCTACTTCATGTGATACTATAGCTGATATAACTAGAACTTGATTACCATCTGTTTCCTCTTTCTGGGTGGGCAATTCTTTTTGTTCAACATCACACTCTTCCTGAGTTTTTTGAGTATTAATTTCTTGTGTTGTTAAAGGTAGTACCTTTTTCTTCCACTTACGTTGATGGTGGGATGTGTGTTTCTGATCTGATTGCTTTCTTGGATCATATCCCAGTCCAGCTTTATCATTGGTAGACTTAGTTTGTAACTGAATAGGTTCAACAATACCTTTTTTACGTTTGCCTAAAGGACCAGTACCTGAATATCCCATGCATTGAAGCATCTTATAGCCTAGACCATATTGTGTTGGAGAAATCTCACAATCTCATATTTCTTTATTTCCATTGTCTTCTTTGAAACGTGATTTGAGAACATCATCTTCTTCTATTTCGCCTGCAAGAGAAGTAGATGACTGTATAAAGACACCATCATAAATGACTTTTGGAACTAATATTTGTGGCTTCATAACCTCTGATGTTTTTCCTGACTGTCTTGGTGATGGAGGAAGAGACATTAGTGAGAGGATAGGCTCTATCTTGTAGCCATCCATGACAGTGTTTGTGATTTTCAATTTCTTTTGTAAATCTTTCAGCAAAGATTCCAAACTTTTAGCTACAGAAGCTGCTCTATTATGAGGAGCAAAAGCATCAACACTTTGCGTTAATGCATTATAGGTATAACTTGCATCATTAGGAATACTGACTTCAACTCCGTTATAAGGAAACTTCAAGCACTGATGATACATAGATGGTATTGCTTTCATTTTATGAATCCATGGCCTGCCTAGTAAGATGTTGTATGAAAGATGAAGATCAAGGACCTGAAAAATGACATCTCTTTCTATAGGTCCTACCCTAATTGGTAATAGTACCGGACCTTTAGAAGTTCTTTCTTCTTCATCATAAGCCTTGATTGTTATTTTCTTTGTTGGATCAATAACGTTTTCAGAGAATCCCAGCTGTGTCAATAAATTGTAGGTACAAATATTCAACCCAGCGCCTCCATCTATCAAAACATGTTTAACTCAGTGTTTATGGATCATGGATTCAATGTGTAATGGCTAGTTATGTGGGTGACTTAGTGAGCTATCATCTTCTTCAGAGAAAGTAAGGTAATGAGGTGAAGCCAGGTGACCCACCATAGATTGAAATCAATCTACGTCTAAATCTTTAGGGACACTAGTGGTAAGTAGAGCCTTGTCCAGGACCTCTCTATGAGCAGAAGAGATCTTAAGCAGTTCAAAAATAGAGATTTGAGCATTGGTTCTCTTCAATTGTTTGATAATACTATAACCAGGAGAAGATGATGAAGTCAGTTATTTTGATTTGGTCGTGATTGTATCTATTTGCCTATTTGGTAGATATGATGTTGTTTGATCAAAAGTTGAGGAACTAGCTACTGGGAGAGTAATCTTCCTTTGAGCATGAGTCACGACATTAGCAACTTGTGTTTGACTTTGGTGATCCTAAACAATGATCACATTGCAATGTTCAAGTTGAACAGATTCAATCATGTTGATCACATTATTATTGTTAGCGTAGGTGTAATTGACTCGAGCTCCTCCCTTGGATTTTGAGGAATCTCCTTGTTCATAAGTCAGTAAGGGATCTTTAAAGGCCTTATGATCAGCATTAGTCATGTGATTTCCAACAAAGATCTTGCCTACGTCAATGAGATCTTGGATTTCATGTCAGAGTTTCATGCAGTTGTTTATGTTATGTCCCTTCTTCTGATGGTAATCATAGTATTCATTTTCTCTCCACCATTTGGGTCTAATTTCTGGGTCATATGGTCTAGAATTATCTGGTAATGTTATCAGATTATTTGCCAATAAGGTTTTAAAAGTTGATTCATATGACTCATCTAGAGGAGTAAAATCACACTTAGGCTTTGAGAGCCAAGGCTTTTCTTTAAACCATTCTCTTGTTTTCTTTGGAGGATTTTCTCTCACAGTTTCAGCTGCCTTGAGTGCTTGCTTGCCACTGACCAAGTTAAATATTGTGGATTTTGTTTTTGCTTGGACAGTATCTACTACTCCATCACTAACAATGTTTTCATTTCTATCTTTGTCGCATTTCCAGTACTTTCTCTTTTCTTTAGAGCTAGAACCTTGCGATGTTTCTTTCCAAAGCGATATATCTCCCTTTTTGATAAGCACATCTTCCATTCTGAGAGCATTATCTATCATTTTGTTGAATGAAGGATGTACTTGCATCTGGACACTATACTTCAATTTAGGGATTAAGTTGTTGACAAAAATATCCATTTTCTCAAGATCTGGGATAGTCCGTGAATATCTAGAGAACATCTTTCTCCATCGTTGGAGGAAAGTGAGAAAGGGTTCTCCTATCTTTTGTCTGGTATTGCATAGATCTATCATAGTGACTAGGTGATGAATGTTGTATGAGTATTGTTGTAAAAATAGTTGGATTAGTTCTTCAAACATTTTTATCCCTTTGGGCAGGCTTGCAAACCATTCCATTGCTTGACCCCCTAGACTCCTTGGGAAAAGGTGCATGAGGTATGTTTGATCATGCATGAACTCCATACAGGCAGCACAAAATTCTCTGACATGATCTTGAGGATCTGAGGTACCATTGTATTTGTCAAATTTTGGGATCTCAACTCTTGAAGGAAATGGAGACATGTAAAGGTTCTTGTCAAATGGGAATGGGCATATTGTGTCCAAAGAATACTGTTTTGTCATTTTATCTTTGTTTTGTAGTTTTGTGACTGTAATTTGTAATGTTTGCATTTGTTTTCTTATATGTCCCTATGGTGTTTCTTCTTCTTTAGCGATGAGGGCTTCTACATTATAACCAATAGGGAGTTTAGCACCTTGCTTTGCTAATAGTAGGAAATAGTCTTCTTTTTGCCTAGCCATGATGACCTTCATCATTTTTCGAAACTCTTTATCATTCTAACATCTATGTACTTCGGCTTCAAGAGGTTTAGGAAGCTCAAATTCAACCAATGAGGAATCACTGTCAGTGGCATGATTGCTAAAGTTCTCGTGAGTGTCTCATTTACTATCTTTTCTTTCTCGTTTTCCCCCAGACATGGTGGGAGATAAGGGTTGACCAAAGATTGGTATATCATAAACTGGTCTCTGTGACGAGGACGGTTTATTATAAAAAGGGTTTTCCACAAAGAATGGATTGTCTTTTGACAAAAAGGGCATTTCTTTTTCTTTGTCTCTTTTGCTACGAGAATTTCTAGTTTGAACAGGCATTTGTAACCGACAGGACCGAGAGCCAAATGTTTTGTAGAAGTCAAGATCAAATTGTAGCTAGTAGTTTGTTTAACATAGTAATTGAGAGAAGTAACTAAGATTTGGTTTGGTTTCAAGAATGATCTATCCTGTGTAAGATGTTATCCAAGTTAACTTAGGTTTGATAAGATGTTTGTTTGAACTAGCTTAAAGATGATCGACAAAATCATGCAATGCAATGGCAGAGGTACACTATCAAGGTTGTTTATGCTCAAGAGGATGATGACCAGTTTTAGACTCGTTGTAGACTATTTTGGACAGGTTTGATTGTTCTGTACTGACAAAATTAGAGATTCATACGACAGGATTTTCTGAGCTAGACAACAATTTAATAGCTTTAGGATGACAATGTTTCTATTTCGTACGAGTTGCTGCCTATTACCATACGACAAATGGGCATATCTCGAACAACAAAGGATTCGGTGCAGTTCTGTCTCATACGACATGAGATTTAGTTATAACGACAGACTACTAGGTTTTGTGTGATAGAGAATTGAGCACAAGATGACAATTTAGCACTCGTACGACATAGGATATGCTGTAGGATGACAAATAATCAGGCGCGTACGAATGTTCACAGGACAGAGACAAGAATTTTGAGTTTTTCAATAGCTGAGCATGATAACTAAGTATGACCAATTTTGAGGTGGACTGATTTTTTACCAAGATAGACTAGTTTTGACATGGATAGAGTTTATCACTGAGTTGTTGATTTGTTTTTTTACAGTTTTAGTATCTTAGTTTCAGTTTGAGGGATGAAAACACAAAAAACATGCAAGATGAATAGTAACTTCAATCACAACACGCTAACCCTATGGAATTTATCTTAGAGAAGAAAACCTTTTCTTGCTTACTTAGGTACACACCCAATATCTAATCAGAATACAACCGCTGAGTCTCATGCAATGAATTCTCAACGCTGTATTAGCTGACTCCAAATGCTAATGGGAGCATGATATGGCAAGTGTCTTGGGAGAGTTACTATCTCTCTTGCACAAATATTATCAACCTTTCAGAGGTTAATCAGGTAGCTTCTATCTTATAGTTCTTAGTCAGGAATTTCAATTGAAATTACCCCTTGAAGTCACGCAAGCATGATTAAGGCCTATAGCCCGACAAGGTACCAAAACAAGTTGTAGTCATGTAAACATGATTGAGACTATAAGGCCCTAGAAAATGCTCGATATGAGAGATCTAAAAGAGAAAACTCAAATAATCCCATCCTTTGAGACTTTAATTACCATAAGCCTATTTATTATAGTGGGTTGGAATGCTCAGGTCCAGCTGTACTCACTTGGGTCATTCTCATAGGGTGATTACTTTTTCCCACTGTGATAGGCCCGCTAAAGGTATACAAATCTCAAAACATAGAAAAAGCTTCGAGGGTCTAGATTTTTGATTGTCTGTAAAAGACAAGAGCATACTCTCCTACCTCTCAGATTTTTTTGAAAACACAAAAGACAGATTTGTTCATTAACCAGATAGCAAGTTAGGTGCCTAAAAAAAATGAATTTAAAGAATACATGATGTTTGGTTGATTTTCTTTAGGCAACCTACAAAAACAATGCATCAGTAGTCATATTGTTTTTATTCTTATTCTTTGACAGGCATATGTTTGATTGATAAATTCTTTGTCAACTGTCCTGCAAGAAACTAGTTAGGCTGTGAAAATCTCAAGCAGACAAAAGACAATTCAAGGTTAGCATCAGTTTAATCAAAATTTAATTAAAAAAAAAACCTTGAAAAGTAATTTGTTTTTAATCTAATAGAAAATAGAAATGTATGACAATTCTCATAAAATGGAACGACTAGAAAACTTTTATCATACGAGTCAGAAATCAATACAAAACCACAGAAGATAACAAAAGTAGTATGTCATACGAGTCCATATGCTGATTCATACGACAATTTATAGGATATAATATTGTGTCATACGATAAGTTGCAGGCTTCAATATAATGTCGTATGATGCAGTGAAACTACTCGTACGATATTTCACAGAGACTGTACGGACGAAACTTGCAGGATAAAAAGAATTTTTTTTTTTTTTTTTGAGGCTGAAAAATGTAGTTTCCTGCCCCACGGTGGGCGCCAAAAATGTGTGTGTGAAAAGTGCACTAAGGATCTGTATCTGCAAGACACAACACTTCAATTAAGTCATTACATGTATGGTTAGACAGATATAAGCATGAATATGAAAACCATAACAAATCGACCTATTGCCTTCTAAAAGATGAGAGTATAAGATTGCTCTCAGATTTGTATAAGCAATACCAGTGACTAGACTACACTAAGACAAAGGATTTTAATCTATATGAGCATGATATTAAGCTAGATGGATCCAAGATTAATCTAATAAGATTTAAGCCATATTAAGCTAAATGATTTAATCAATATGAAATAATTAATATGCAATATTCTTAATGAACCTAGAGCAAAAATAACATGATAACAATATGTTCTCCAGTATTTTTTGAATGAGAGATGAGAGCCTTAGTTTATAGAAAATTCAGAAAGAAACCAAAGGCTGAGATCAAATTATGATGAGCGGTCAAGATTTTCCAAGAGGAAGCACAATCCAGGTGAATTGATGTGATTGGATGCTTTTCTCGGTTTTAAAGGAAATTGAACTAAAATTAAGATTAAATTAGGAAAAACTAATTTATTCTTTATTTTATTCAATTTAATATTTAATTATTTTAATTGCTTTCTTTGAGATTATCTATCAATTTTTAATTTGTTTTTCAAGATTATCTCCAATTGATTTCTTTTCTCAATTTTAAATTATTTCTTTTTCAATTAATTCCTTTTGTGAAGATTTATGGCAAATTGATTTATTTAAATAAATATGCAAAAGATATTTAATTAAAATAAATAAGATAATTATTTAAAATGATTTACTTGGAATGATTTATTTAATTAAATAAATATTTAATTAATATTGAGTTATTAATTTGTCATGTGACATTTGATGATTAAAGAATTAATTGTGTGCTCAAGATTTATTTAATTGCCTTTGGTTAGGACCTTGGTGATGTTGTCGAGATTAGGGGCTTGTGGTTTAGATGACCATTTTTAGGGTATTACAATGACCACCTTTCAAAGGGACTAAAAATTTACCTAAGACAAATTAGTAGGTTGCCCTACTACGAGCAGCTACAAATTGTGCATTTGTTTGATACTATGCATATTGGAAAGAATATAACAAAGACATTATGGAAAATATTGGAGGGAAGGCATGACAAAGAAAAAATTGTTAAAATTTGTAGTGACATTCAGGAATCCAATCATGCAATGAAAAATGTCATTCAATCAAATAGCAATGTCGACCAGATTAATATAAGTGCCCTTCCTTGGTTATTAACGGACCAGCAAAGCAATGCTATAAAAGAAGTCATACAAAAAATTTGATTTCCCACAGGATTTGCTGCAAACATAAACAATCTCATATCAAAGAAAAATGAATTTAGGCTAGGGATGAAAACACATGATTGACATACCTTCATTAAGGTAATTCATTTTTTTGTGTATTTACTGAATATTTGTATACTACACATGTACTTTTCATTGTATTATGTTAGAAAACAATGAAAAGATCATTTCATAATTGTTGCAGTACGTTCTACCTCTATCTCTCCCAAACAACTTTGACAATAATGTCAAGTAAGTCATATATGATCTTGGAAAATACATGAGGTAAGTAGTGATCTTTGTTTAATTTGTTGTATAGATAATATATTTGTGATTTGTTTTACTTGTTATGTAATATATTGTATATTATTTTGTAAAGTCTCGTTTATATATTTTTGCGTCTTGAATCTCTTCTAGGTGGTTGTCATCTAAAGAAATCCATAAAGAAGATATAAATTATTGGAAGAGAAAAATTCCTCATTTAATGTGTGAAATGCAAAAGTGTCTACCTTCAACTTTTCTCAGTGCACAAGAACACTACCTCATACACCAATTTGAGGAGATTGAATTGTGTGGACCTATACACACTAGGTCAATGTGAATGGTTGAGGCACTTGAAATTTTTGAAGGCTTTGGTTTGACAAAGAGCACATCCTGAGGGTTCTATGGTGGGGGGATATATGGGCAGACTATGGTGTAGATTGTTGAATATCTTCCTAAGTTTGCAATAGAGATCCATGTAGATCACATTTGGGATCCCAACCTCATTAACAAATTTGAAGGGGAGTACTTGATGGGGAAAGGTAGATTGAGGAAAGTGAGAGGTAATTATAAGATTTAATTGTAGTTAATTAATTCTTAATCTTCTAAATAAATCAGTTGTAAGTCGTCTATTAATTATTTGTACAGTTGGTTGGGAGTGGGATGCACTACATTTGTATATTGCAAACAATCTTGATTGGATGATGATGTGGATTGAACGATATCAACATTCTGGTCACACATTAACATGGGAAGGTGTGGCTTCACTGGTTAAAGAAGCTCATCGTAATGGAGATTCCAATGTTACGCAAAGAGAAATTGATTTAGCATATGGTTTAAGAGATAAACAAGTACGTATAATTTTATTAATTACCTATATGTTTATCAACTCATGATGCAATAATTTTAACATGTTTGACATATTGTAGGTCAAACACCACAAGACTATGTGCTACAATGGTCATAAATTTTGCATTAGAAAGTTGGATGACACAAAGAAAACTTGTGATTCTGGGATAACTACAATCTTTGAGGTGACCAATATTTCATCTATAAATGACATACATCCTCAAGACTCTCAAAATCGATACTATGGAATTTTGGATGATATACTTGAGTGTGACTTTAATTCCTTCAAATTAGTTATGTTCATTGTCAAATGGTATAGGCTACAACTAAATAAAAATGATCCTGATAGAACTGTTATTGAACATGAAAATGGATTTACAATGGTTAATACAAGGTCATTTGAGCTAGTTGGGGATGAGCCCTATGTTCTTCCAAGCCAATGTGAGCAGGTATTTTACTCAGAGGATCCACATAAACCGGGTTGGTCATTTGTTGTTAGACATGATCCAAGAGGAAGGTCGATAAAGTATAATGAGATGGAAGAAGAAGATATTGATGAAGTAGAGGATGATGATGATGATGATGATGATGATGATGATGATGATGATGATGATGATGCTTATGTTGATGATGGTGATGGTGATGGTGATGGTGATGGTGATGGTGATGGTGATGGTGATGGTGATGGTGATGGTGATGACGATGACGATGACGATGATGATGATGATGATGACGACGATGATGATGATGATGATGATGATGATGATGATGATGATGATGGTGGTGGTGGTGGTGGTGGTGGTGGTGGTGATCATGATCATGATGGTCATGATGATGAGTTGGATGAAAAAGAAGATAAATGACATGAATGAAATGTATGAAATTTTTTGAACTTTGTGTTTATTTATGGAATTTGGATTGTTTATTAGCTATATGATAGATGGTGATTTAAAATACATGTGTGATGGATTACATGTTTGTGATGATACATTTGACATTTTTTGAACTTTGTGTTTATTTATGGAATGTGGACTATCTATTAGCTATGTGATGGATGGTGATTTATGATGAATAATGATGAACACTAAGTACTCAACAAATACTGAGAGGGGGGGTGAATCAGTATAGACAAAAACTTCCTAAAACCACTTTGACTGCAAAGACTACACTAACTGGTAAATAGGATCATGGATCTAAATTAGGGCACTATCAGTGAAACACAGTGAGACTGTCAAACACATAGATCGGTAACACTTAGATCTTCACAAAAGCTAATAACTCACTTCCACTTCACCCATATGCTTAAACAAGTAATACATCATTATAAATATAAAGACCATTGGATCAACATGCATTACCACTTAATAGAAAATACTAATCATCACATGAAAAAAAATCACACATGACGCATTGATTTTTCACGTGGAAACCCAACTAGGAAAAATGATGGTGGGGATGAATACCCACAAGTTGTTCTTTAAACTCTTCTAAAGTCCACTTTATTAGGAGCCTAATCCGGTTAAGGACTTTACAATAGGTTCTACTAGGAACCGATCCTGCTATGGATCACCTGGTTAAAGGATGGCTAAATACCTAGTTAAAGGTTAGAACCCTACTAAAGGTTACCTCGCAAGAGGATTTGAAGAACTCAATGAATTTGAGTCACCCTGTTAAAGGATTTATAGAAATCCTGTCAAAGCTACCTGGTTAAGGGATTTTCCAACTGCTAAAATGGTTAGAAGTCAACAGGTAAAACATAGATCTGATAATAACACTTAATGCCAAAGCAGATCCACTTTAGTTCCTTTGCTTCTGCAATCACACTTTGCAGGTATCAACACATTTCTTCGGTCTAGCAAGAATCAAGTATCTCTTCACTTGGATACACACATAACATTTGCTAACAACTTCACAATGCAAATCATCATCAATCTTATAGACAACAGATAGGTCAGTGGCATAAACCCTAAACCCTAAACATTTAGGTTATCAATACAGTCGGTTCAATCCTGACCGTTCAAACACATTGCATTGAATAAAACAGTCTTGAACAGATCTCAAGACATTCTCCATCATTCATTCTTTGCCACTTCTGGAAGCTAATAACCCATCACGCGCTCTCCACCATTTACTGAGACTTCGCACATTCCCTAAGTAGATAGAATCAATCTTCTTCATGCAAGATCCTTAAGGAAATCCTTCACGTGCAGAAGGCTGACATGGCAACATGATCTGATCTTCATTGCAATGCTAACTCATCACAGAATGTCATCGATCGAATCACACAAACTTGGAATGCATCAACCAGAAACCCTAAAGTTGAGACTACCAACCGGTAGTCATACCAAATGAAACCCTGATACAAAACTTTCCATATACTCATTCACATTCCAACATACCAGTTCACTTGAACAAACATACCGCTTCACTTTTTCACATATACCGGTTCACATCATCATACCGGTTCCCTTGCCAGTTTGCTTACTTCAATATACTAGTTCATACTTCAACATATTGACATCAATGACAACATACAATATCATCATGTCATCATACTCTGCACATATGCCAACAATCTCCCCCTTTGGCATTGATGGCAATATACAAAGATATCTCTCTGCTTCACATCTTCTCCCCCTTTGACAACAATGCCAAAGTGGAGGCATAGACAACTATGTTCCACTATGTTGCTCCCCTTGAGGAGTAGCATCCTTCAACACACCAATCCTGAAAAGATTTGACAATGCAATACCTGGCTTATGTGGAGTACATACCTTTAGTTCACCTCTTGAAGGGGCAGTACCCCTAATTCACCTCTTAAATAGGTAAATGTAGCCTTCGGTAGAGCCTTGGTGAATATATTTGCTAGCTACTCCTTACTGGAAACATGTTCCAATACAAATTCTTTGTTCTGAACCTTCTCCCTCAAGAAATGATACTTGAGCTCAAAGTGCTTGGTTCTAGCATGAAAAATCAGATTCTTGGAAATATTAATTGCACTTGTGTTGTCACAAAAGATACTCACTAGTTCAGATACAGGGACTTTGAAACCATTTAATACATGCTTCATCCAAATTGTCTGAGTGCAGTTCATAAATGTTGCTACATATTCTGCTTCTGTTGTAGATTGAGAGATACAACTCTACTTCTTACTCATCCATGAGACTAGTCTACCACCAAGAAAGAAGGCACCACCAGTTGTGCTCTTCCGGTTGTCCACATTACCAGCCCAATCAGCATCTGTAAACACTTTGAGATTGAAGTCATAATTGTATGGATACCACAATCCATAGTCAATAGTTCCCTTTAGATATCTAAGAATCCGCTTGACTACTACCAAGTGGGATTCTCTTGGACTTTTCTGGAAACGTGTAGTAATGCCCACTACATGTGCAATGTCCAGTCTATTATGTACTACATAGTACAACTTACCAATCATTGATCGATATTCCTTCTCATTCACCAATGATGAGTCATCCTCTTTTAACAATTTAAAACCGGTCACTATTGGTGTACCAACTAGTTTGTTGTCTTCCATGCCAAAGCTCTTCAACACCTCTTTGACATACCTAGACTGAGTGATAAAGATATCATCTTTCATTTGTTGAATTTGTAGTCCAATGAAGAACTTAATCTCTCCGATAAGTGACATCTCAAATTCCTTCTTCATCTCATTTGCAAAATCATGACTCATCTTGTCATCTCCACCAAAAATTATGTCATCAACAAATACTTCACAGATCAAAATTTGATCTCCTTCAGACTTCAGATAGATATTGCTATCTTTACTTGTTCTTTCAAATCCAATCTTCACAAGATGGGAGTGTAAACATTCATACCATTCTCTAGGTGCTTGCTTTAATCCATACAAGGATTTATGTAGCCTACACACCATATCACTGTCTTCTGATAGGGCAAACCCATCTGGTTGCTCTATATACACTTCCTCTTCAAGTATTCCATTCAGGAATGTAGATTTTACATCCATCTGATACACTTTGAATCCCTTGAAGGCTGTATATGCAAGAAGCATTCGAACTCCTTTCAATCTAGCTACTGGAGAAAAGGTTTCTTCATAGTCTTCTCCTTCTTCTTGAGTATATCCCTTACACACCAGTTTGGCTTTGTTTCTTACCATTGTGCCATCTTCATTAAGCTTGTTTCTGAAAACCCATTTGGTTCCAATAACATTTTTATGCTCGGGTTTGGGTAGCAAAGACCATGTACCATTCTTTTCTATCTGGTCAAGTTCCTCTTCCATAGGCTTGATCCAGTCTTCATCTTTATGTGCCTCTTTAAATATTTTAGGCTCAAATTCAGAGATCATGCAAGAATTTTCTCTGACCTTTCTTCTTGTAATAATTCCTGCATCCTTATCTCCTATGATTTTCTTTGGATTGTGATTTAGGTTTACATACCTAGGAATGATCTTAACAAATTTATCTTTCTTTTCCTCTTCATCCTCATCTCCATCAGCATCAGCATCTACCAGTGTAGGAGCATTGTTACTAGTAATAGGTTCTTTTGCAACCGGTTCCTAGAAGGTTACAACCAGTTCATCTACCACTTTCTCATTGTCGGTTTCCTTAGTATCAACTCTAACATGGATACTTTTGACAATTCTCTGAGTCCTATTGTTAAAAAACTTGAGAGCTTTGCTCTTGGTGGAATATCCTAGGAATATTCCCTCATCACATTTTACATCAAACTTGCCCTCGTGTTCACTCCTCTTGATATAACACTTTCTACCAAACACTCTAAAGTAGCTTACCACAAGAGTCTTACTGGTCCAATACTCATAAGGTTTTTTATCCTTACCTTTCTTGATGAGTACCCGGTTCATAGTGTAGACTGCAGTGCTCACCGCTTCTCTCCAAAAGGTGTGAGAAACCTTCCCTTGAATCAGTATTGTTATGGCTACTTCAACTACAGTCCGGTTGTTCCTTTATGCTAGGCCATTTTGCTATGGAGTCTGGGGGGAAGACAGTTGCCTCTTGATGCCATTTTCTTCATAGTATTTATTGAACTCACTAGAAGTGAACTCACCTCCTTGGTCAGTTCTAAGGCATTTGATTCTCTTACCACTTTATTTTTCAACCTGTACTCTAAAAGCTTTGAACTTTCCAAAACTTTCAGACTTGTCTTTCAAGAATGTGACCCACATCATTCTTGAGCAATCATCAATAAGAATTATAAAGTACCTATCTCCTTGAACACTCCTAGTTTTCATAGGACCACACAAATCAGTATGCACAAGATCAAGTAAATTTTCTGCAATGAAAGAATTACCTTTGAAGGTTGAGGAAGACATTTTCCCTAGTTGACATTCTCTGTAGAGATCATTCTTTGGTTTGTTCAGTATAGGCAATCCTCTAACTGCCTTGATCTTACTAGCCTTCACAATGTTATCAAAAATTACATGGAAAAGTCTCCTATGCCATATCCAACTATCATCATACTTAGCCATTAGACATTGGCTAATATTTGCATTTAACTGAACTAGGTTACCTTTGGTTTGCATATCGGTGGCCATCAGTTCACCACTCTTTCCTTTTATTTTGCACACTCCATCTTTGAATTCCAGAGTGAGTCCATTATCATTCAGCTGAGCAACACTCAAAAGGTTATGCCTGAGACCTTCTACCCAATACACATTATCAACACTGCTTTTTCCATTTAGAGAGATGGACCCTTTTCCTTTTACCATACAAGGTGCATCATTACCAAATCGGCCTACACCTCCATCATACTCTTCCAAAGATAGAAACTTTCTCCGGTCACCAGTCATGTGGTGAGAACAACCATTGTCAATAATCCATTCATTAGAATTATCAAAGTGGGAGAGAAGAGCCTTCTTGTTTGACACATCTTCCTTGACAACTACAAATACTATGTCTTCACTTTCTTCATCTATGATTCATCATCAGTGACACCTTCATCAACTGCAACAAGACAGTTTCTCTTATTTCCTCCTTTGAAATATTTTAAGCTCTCCGGTTTGTCCTTATTATCACCATTAGGATAGTTAACAACAATGTGTCCAATCCTATTGCAAGAAAAGCATTTTAAAGAGAGCTTACCTTTGTATTTACCGGTTCCCTTAGGAAGTCTCTTGGCTAGAAGAGCTTCAAATTCCATCAGGATCTCCTCATCATCCATATCTTTTCTCTATCTAAGTTCACAATTGGTACTAACTTCTTTACCCTTTTTGGATAGTGTAGCAGATGCTTTAAAGGTTGAATCAGTTTTTTGAACACTGCAATCATAATTGTTTAGCTCATAAGAGGTCAACTTAGCAATGATAGAATCAAGGGACACCTTTGTCTTGTCAATAGATCTCAACTCCTGAATAGCAACAACCCTTATTGCATAGACTAGTAATAAGATTCTCAAAACTTTGCTAACAATGGTGGAATCATCCATTGTACCTCCTGGACTTGTGATGTCTCCAACAACAGTTTTAATCCTCATCCCATATTGTTGAATGGTCTCTCCTTCAACCATCCACATATCTTCAAACTTTCCTCTAAGGCTTTCTTCCTTACTCATCACCACCATAGATAGACTCCAGAGTATCCCATACATCTTTGGGATTGTATTTTTCCCGAACATCTATAAACTCAACATCAGATAGACTATTGATAAGAGCTTCCATTACTTGCCCATTCTCCTATTTTTCTCTTCTTTGATCATCAGTGAGAGTACCATTAGGGATGACATAAGTATTCTAAAAATAGCTCCAGTGTTGAGAACCCATACTTTTAATGTATATCTTCATTTTGTCCTTCCATATCTTAAAGTTGTCTCTATTGAACTTAGGACCTTCCCTCTTCATCATTAGAATAGGATATTTTCCTCAAGCAATTAAGCTTATAACATAGAGGACCTAGAGGATGCTCTGATACCAATTGATCAATAATGATGAACAGTAAGTACTCAATAGATACTGAGAGGGGGGGTGAATCAGTATAGACAAAAACTTCCTAAAACCACTTTGACTACAAAGACTGCACTAACTAGTAAACAGGATCACCGATCTAAATTAGGGCACTACCAGTAAAACACAGTGAGACTGTGAAACACATAAACCGATAACACTTAGATCTTCACAAAACCTAATAACTCACGTCCACTTCACCCATATGCTTAAACAAGTAATACATCATCAAAAATATAAAGACCACTGGATCAGCATGCATTACCACTTAACAGAAAATACTAATCATCACATGAAAAAGCATCACACATGACACACTGATTTTTCACGTGGAAACCCAACTAGGAAAAACCACGGTGGGGATGAATACCCACAAGTTGTTCTTTGAACTCTTCTTAAGTCCACTCTGTTAGGAGCCTAATCTAGTTAAGGACTTTATAATAGGTTCTGCTAGGAACCGATCTTGCTAGGGATCACCCAGTTAAGGGATGGCTAAATGCTCGGTTAAAGGTTAGAGCCCTGCTAAAGGTTACCTTGCAAGAGGATTTGAAGAAATCAATGAATTTGAGTCACCCTATTAAAGGATTTACAGAAAGCCTATTAAAGCTACCCGATTAAGGGATTTTCCAACTGCTGAAATGGTTAGAAGTCAATAGGTAAAACACAGATTTGATAACAACACTCAATGCCAAGGCAGATCTACTTTAGTTCCTTTTCTTCTGCAATCACACTCTATAGGTATCAACATACTTGTCTGATCTGACAAGAATCAAGTATATCTTCACTTGGATACACACATAACATTTGGCAACAACTTCACAATGCAAATCATCATCAACCTTATAGACAACAGATAGGTCGATGGCATAAACCCTAAACCCTAAACATTTAGGTTATCAATGCAGTTGGTTCAATCCTGACCGTTCAAACACATTGCATTGAATAAAATAGTCTTGATCAAATCTCAAGACGTTCTCCATCATTCATTCTTTGCCGCTTCTAGAAGTTGATAACCCATCACGTGCTCTCCACCATTTACTGAGACTTCGCACATTCCCGAGGTAGATAGAATCAATCTTCTTCATGCAATATCCTCAAGGAAATCCTTTGTGTGCACAAGGTTGACGTGGCAACATGATATGATCTTCATTGCAATGCTAACTCATCACAGAATGTCGTCAGTCGAATCACACAGACTTGGAATGCATCAACTGAAAACCCTGAAGTTGAGACTACCAACTGATAGTCATACCAAATGAAACCCCAATACAAAACTTTCCATATACCGGTTCACATTCCAACATACCGATTCACTTGAACAAACATACCACTTCACTTTTTCACATATACCAGTTCACATCATCACACCAGTTCTCTTGCCAGTTTTCTTACTTCAATATACCGGTTCATACTTTAGCATATTGACATCAATGACAACATACAATATCATCATGTCATCATACTCTGCGCATATGCCAACAATTTATGATACATATGTGATAGATTACATGTTTTGAATTTTGATAGTGTTAATAATATTCTTGTCATAGATGGTAATTTTTGGGGAAAGGGAAAGTAACCTACCTTACATCAACACCTCAGCACAGTACTAAGCAATGAGGACTACGCAATTTCCACAAACCCTGTAGAAGTGATAAAAATGTCTATCATAAAAACTAATAAAGAGATTGTTTCTTTGGTATGCATGACTCCTCAGACTGATGAGATCAAAGATAGGGTGAATCAATTGATGCAAGTAGCAGAAAACATGCGAGTAAGTAGTAATGAAAGGTTTAATTATTACAAAAGTTCAATAATGGTTTATATTTTATACTCTTTTATGTCACTAACTAAAATATGTACATGTTGTTTATACATAATTTCATGTGTCATCATCAACCTGGTGGACATGATCAGGGTAATGCAGGTAGTGCAGGTGATGACCATGTTCTATACATTAAAACTACTCCTTTGGACTTGTGAACTTGCTTTTTTAATGCTAGTGTTATTTACAGAGGAATTTCCATGTCTATACTATTGCTCTCTCTTTAGAATGAATAATAATAAATTTTGTGTATATATATGATTGTAATAATAATTTATTAAACTGTTAATAAAGTATTTAGTTGCACAATTAGAAGTTCTCATATGATCTGATCTGATCACTTGTATTTTAATTTACATTTCAAAGTAGGGACATTACAAAGACCAATAAGACAGCATGAAGTTTGACAAAATGAGATAGCACATTGAAGCAATCTAAATAAATAGATTCCATGGACTATCTTTTGTGAGGACTAGACTAGTTTATCACTTACACTGCCCTCTTGTCACAAATTTCCACACCTTTGTCTTGCATCAAAACCTACCTTCCTTATTCTCCTTCATATTGTTGTATCATTAAGATTAGCATCAAACACTTAATAAAGGTTCATATTTCTTCACAACTCTTAATAAAGGTTCATCCTTGTTTACAATTCTTGCAGTTTTCATATATTTAATGTATTATTCTTCAAGTGTTTCCAATGTTCCTATGGAAAGGTCATCTCATTCAAGGTTATCCCCATCTATATTGCCGACTGCAATGTCAGCAATAGGCAGCATGCAGACGTCCTCTACTGCTCATCATGTTGACCCGCCCACTATTGGTAGATCCCTCTTTTTCTCTCTCTTTTGTTATGTGTTTATTTCCCTTGAAGTGTTCTTTCTTAGGGGTATTTCATAGTGGATTCATTTTCTGCAGCACGAGATGCACATGAGGATGTGCCAAAGGTGAATACTAGTGATAACATAGCATCATTTCCTGGATATTCCTGTATTGCTAGTATGGGAATGTTGCATACCACATTGGTGGTGAGTGACGAAGAATTGATTCCCTTGAAGATACAGAAGGTTCCAGGTACTTTAAAATTATTATTATATATAGTGTAATTGTAATTTACTTACTGATCACTCTTTTTGGACTAATTATTCCATGTATTTTCAAAGGAAATGATATTTTTTATAAACATGTTAATGGCATTGCATTGTAGATGTTTGGGCCCACCATACGTAAAGGTGGAACATCATATGTGACCCTAATCCATTATTTTTATTTCATATTTTTTCTAGAATAGTTTTCCTTTCATCCATTTCTTCAACTATATTAAAGGTAGCTTGAGTTCATTTATGAATCTAATAGGTTTGTTTTTTCTTAAAAGGTGGAATAACCAAAAAAACAGGTTAAAAGATGAACTTACAAACCGTATGGTTGAGTTGTTCGGAAATGACACATTCAACAAAACCAAGCTCCTTGGAAAAGTTGGCACATATCTAATGTATGTGAGGGACCAGTACAGGACACATTTAGAGAAGAACATAAAGTATAAGCATCCCCCCATGATTCTAGAGAGGGAGTGGAAGGACCTGATTTTGGATGTGAAGGAGAGAACTGAAAGGAAAAAAGGAAATACACCACTAGATGCCAGAAGAAGGTATGTGATACTATTAAGAATGTAATTATGTACTAACTAGTCTTTATATTTATATAATCTAACATATTTCAAACTTTTTATAGACTAAGTGACACGTCTAAGGCAACCAAGGCAAGACGAGAAAAGCATGGGCAACACAAACTCAGCTCTGGTGATTATATGAAACTTGCCACATGAATTGTAAGAATCAGGTAATGAAATATTGAATAAAAATATTTATAAATTGTAAACAATTTTTTTTTATCAAACAATACAACAAATTCACGATACTATGCAAAAATGTAGGGATCTAATTTCAATAGAGCACCCACAAAAGATGACAAGATAATTGCCTACCAGCAAGGCTATACAGTTGTGGTTGAAGGACTACGAGAATTGAGTGGGAAAACATGAGATTCTAGTGTATCTGTCACACAGGTAAATAAGCTATATGAAAATAATTTCAAATTGAATACCTTACCAATAATCTATTTGATGTTAAGTTCCAACATAAAGTGAATTTATTTATTTGAATTAAGCAAGCAATTATAACAATGTGCATGACATTGGAATGCAGCCTAATAAGCATGGAACACAACCTCCACATGAAGGTCTGGATGTGCATCCCAGTAGTGGAGGTATTCATTTGCTATTCAAATTTTTGAATGTAATTATTAATACAAATAAACATCTTAAATTGTAATTGGTGTAGAAATTAATGTAACCTTTTTTGTTAATATTTTAGAGCATGTAATCGATGGTGACCAAGTGGAGCATGATCTAGGTAGACAACATCAGGAATGTGATATTCTCCAATCAGGTAAAGAGGGCCACTATTATTCCTTTAAACATATTTAAATGCAATTGGTGTATTGATTAATGTAACCTTTCGTATTTCAACTTCAAAGGATCTAGAGGGTGTTTAGCATGTTGAGGTTGAGGATAGACAAAATGATTTTGAAGATGATGTGGCCCCATCAGGTAAAGAGTGCCATGGTTATGTTCTTTAAATTAATGAAATACTTGTAACAAAAATAAAAAATTATTTGAACTTAACCCATTTCTTTATTATTGCTGAGAACCCCCCTTTGCATCAATGCCCTTGTCCTCAGAAGAGGACTAGGCATACATCAAGATCACAAGCAGAGGGCAGAACAACTAAAGAGGGGGGAAGTGATGTAGAAAATGATGTTCCACTTAGAATTTTCATAGCTTCAAAAAAAAATGATTGTAATCTACATTATTTGATAATGACTGTTTTTTATGTGTTAACGAATGTTATGTGTTATTAAACATTATTTGATATAATAAATAAATGTTATATTTTATTAATGGATGAAACAATGAATGAATGTTAGATGTTAACGGGGAATTTAAAGTGATGTTAAGGGGGGGGAGGGGCCAAATGAGCTTCCACCTTCATGTGGTTGGCCCTGTTAAGTAGAGAATATTAAACTATTCTCAGAACCAAGTGAATCTGAATAAGATAACACACTTTTCAATATCTTAGTATGTTGTACAGTTAATCTTATTGAATAATGTTTATTGAATCTTAATTACAAGGTCCAACAGAGCCAACACAAACAACAACACCACAAGTAAGTGGTTTGTTTTTAAAGTTTTTTTTTCATGATAATCTAAGAAGGTTCATCTATAGTATTATGTGTAACTATGAAGGTGAGAAATCTATATTTTTTGTGTTTTGACATTTATTTTTTGTTCCAGGTGGCTGACTTGGAAGAGGTTAGTGATTACTATCAAAATAGGGGTCGCTTTGATGAACTCATATCTGTGTGTGTGATGAGAAGCAACATTGGAAGGAACTTACATATTTATATATTCAAGATGATGAATATGAAAATGCTACCACTACTATCATGAACCATTCTCCAGAGGCATGGGATCATATGCAATTCAAAGATGTTGTAGTTAAAGTGGCCAATGTTGACTTGTACTACAGAGTTGTAAACTTTTATTTGCAAGAACACCCAAATCTTATTAATGACCTCTTTAATGTCCTTGCCCTTAGGGTAGACCACACATGAGTGGTTGACATCATGCATAAGGTATGGCTCTAAACTCTTTTATTGTTACTATTTTTAGGATTACTAAGATGTCTTTCACTCGGGTATTAAGTTTTTCTAGATGTTCTCTTTAGCAGCTATTTGGTTTAGAAATATTTCATGAGTATCTTTTGTTTTGTTGTATTATTATCCACATTGGACATCTTGGTCTTGTGAAGCCATACATGGTTGCAATACAGAGCAACAATGTAGTTGTTGTTAATGAGGCTTTGAATTAAATTTATGTAGAAGAGGAAGATTATGATAGGCTTCGAGAATATATAGATATGCACGATAACTTTGATCAGATAGGGCTTTCTCAAAGGGTGAGAGGACCTTCTCTATTGGTTCTTTCATTTAAGTTAAAGTGGGATGTAATTTAGCATTTGAATATTTTTATAATAATCTTTAATTTTAATTAGGATGAGAAACATGAACTTATTGAATTCCGGTTAAAGGCAAACTATAGCGAATTTTTCGTGGAAGCAAATGATTCTTGAATTTTGTCTGGTTATATTTATTGCTTGCTGAAAATTATGAAATGCTCTTATAAAAAATTTATGAAGTTGTGCATGTATACATTAAAAGTATGATTCCTTTATGAAGATTTCTTCTGAAAATACATGATTTAATTATATTAGATCAACAACAGACCAGTGCCTTCATCCCTTACTAATTTCATACTATTTCAAATTGAAAGATCCTACATATAACCATGGAGATAGTTTTAATAACTTGTTTTCAAAACAAGACCATCACATCAAAAGAATCTATATGGATTGTAACTGAAATATAAAATGCAATTAATCTTATTGAATTTTAACTTTTCTCTGAAAGAACAATAAAACAATTTGAAACTTGCCAACCAACCTTTCAAACTGATGCTCAAACTAGAAATTAGTCTCAATCACAATAGCATAAGATAACACGTTGATGCAATCTAATAAAATATATTTATCACATGGAACTAATCAATCAATTGAAAAGCATATACCATTCAGAATGAAGAACACTTGAAATTTATATTGAAAATAGATAATCAAACCAGTTGATTTCAATATGTATCATCCACCAACTTTGATATTTCCATAAAACAAACTGTATAAGTGTTGTATAAAATTATCTTGATAAGATCATAAAAATTGAGGTATCTTTCCCACTTATTCTAAAACATCTTTCATTTATAGATGAGGATTCAGTTTGAAAGTGAAAGGCCATACCCTTTCATTAAAACTATTAAAACTAAAACTAACAAAAACTAACTAAAAACTAACTTCCTAAAAATTGTCTTTACAATATAAACATATTATTAAAAACATAGAAAAACATGACTTTGGGCTCCAACTTAGACATCAGGTCTGGTCTCCCAACATCTTGCCACACTTCTGGATATGCTCCAAGTACTTCTCTGACTTATATGTGTCTACATCATGGATGATATCCCTGATAATGACTTCCAGCATGACAAAGTTTTCCATCTGTTTCACAGTCTCTTTCAATTCAATTCCATCAATTTGGGCAATATCAAGGGTGGCATTGAGAAGACTATGACATTCTAAGATCCATACATCTTTATCCTTTATCTCACCCTTCTAATCAATTAACTCTAGGAAACCATGCTAAACATTGTCTTTGCATTCATCATATTCTAATTGTATTTATTCATCAAATTTATTGTGTTTAGCCAACAACCTCTTTATTTTTTCAAATTTCTTTTGTTTCCATTTTGGCCATTGTTTTATCATGCAACCTTATTCCCAATCTATTTGAAATTCTGTTGTGTGAAACTGCATTGTCCATGTTCTTTTGAAACACTATCCAGAATTCTTTCAGAAAGTCTTGTAAAACCTCAAATCTTTTAGTTAGTAATACACCAACAGTATCTGCCCTCACACTTTCCATCTGTTTTAATATCCTTTTATTTTCTTGTTGCAACTCCTCGCATTTTTTCTTCCATTGAGAGCTATCTGGAGTAAGAACCATTGGCACATGTTGCCCATTTCTCCTTAGTGTTTCTTCATACAACGCCTTGTACCGGTTCCTCTCCCTCACTACTCTGACCATCTATGCTTTATTGAATTATGAAATATCCACTCCGATATTAGCAGAAACAATTGGATCAATTTCACCAACTTTTAGTTTCATTATATGGCCAAAGGCCTTGTCAACATCAATGATCTTTGGTCTCTTGTGGGGAGGGTATAGAGCCCATAACCTCAAAGATTCCCCATCCTAATCAAATCTTATACCAATAAATACATCATTTACACCTTGTATATCCAATTTGAATTCCTTATTTTCTGAACGCAATAAACTATCAAAGATAAAAGAAGCACTGAGGTCCCATCCGGGAAACAAAATCACCCTAGCCTCTATAAGTAGTTGCCTCCCCTTTTGAGGGGTCATTATGATTATCTCTACATAAAATTCCTCTTTTAATTTCTTTAACAACTTAGCCTCATTATCAGGCGTTATGTTGGGAATAGAGTCCCTCTATTTATTCCCTTTAAAATTGTACAAGAATGTTTTAAATTCTTTGGAATGAATAAAAACATCATCAGCAACAAAAGAAGAAAATTCCTCTAACCAAGAGTCAGCATGAACTTCTAATGTTGACTCTATTTGGCCCTGCATGTCTGGGTCTTCTTCCTTCTCTGGCACTTGCCATCTAGAGACAACTGCATTCTCATTAGATTCACTTTTTGCCTCCTCCTCAGTTTCAATTTCCTCAAGTCTCCATCTCTTTTTTGCCAGTTCATTATTCAGTTGATCAATTACCTCTTTGGCCTTTCGATCCTCCATGTTCCTGAAGATATCTTCAACCTCAATATTGACATGCAGATAACCTTGCAATTTCTAGCTCTTCTTGCAAGACTGAATGTATCCTTCAGGATCATAGTTTGTCCTGGCATAATGCTCATACAAATTGTATTCTTCTATCATCTTCTTATCAATTATTTCATAAGCTTTGGTTGACACTATGGTGAAATCACCAAAACTCAGTGTCCTAGGTAGAAAGGCTTGCTTACGCATATCTGTAAAATGTTTAGCATTGGACGCACTCAATTGCCTCACCATCTCTAGATAAGCTATTCTATCTGTTACTAGTTTTGGCAGCATGTAGGGGCTCCCCTCAAATCCATATACTCTAAAGCATGTAAAATACTTATTCACAAACCAGTCCCCCTAGTTATGATCAACAATGTATCTTTTATCATAATCCTTGGGTCTTAGGAACCTCTTGTTCTCAGCAGAGATAGACCCTTCACATGAAATCCCATATATTCGGTACAATGGCATCACGATAAGTTCTTCAAACTTTAATATAGTTGGACCTCATATATCAAGAATCCCAAAGAGATGTCCACAATTGGATGGGTTGCTCCTCACCTTCCATGTTCTTGGTATTTAATTTTAGGCCCTCAGGCCAAAAGCCCTTTACATATCCATAAAATAACACTAGATGCATCAATAATGAATAAAATTTGAAATTGGGATGAGTATCATCCCTAAGGTTTAAAAAACCTTCATGCAACCTCTCCACCAGATATGTTACATAGTCAAAAGGCCTAGGTTCATACATTTGTATATCAGAGGCTAACACTAGTGGCTCGGTGCTTGCCAGATAAGGCACCTCCACCCCTCCTACTTGCCCACATGACATATATGTGTACTACAAGTAGTGTCTGAACAAATCAATGCTGAATGGTGGCCCATATTCCTCTGTTAATTTTCCTGTCTGCCTCTTGTGAATGAAAAATTTCCAACCGGTATATGTAGTGTCCATTATGAGGTATTTTGTTAGGTCCCAAAGGCAACTGAGAGGAGGGGGGGCTAAATTAGTTGTCTAATAAATAAAAACCAAAACTAACTTAACCAAACTTAATGCTTAATGCCGGTAAACCAAACTTTAATGCCGGTAGATAGTTTAATAGTTAATTGTAGTACTGGTAAAGTTTAATGCATGAAACAAAAAGACAAATAACATACACAACACATAACTTAGGTATTTGTACGTGGAAACCCTGTAAGGGGAAAAACCATGTTGGGAAACCTTACCCACAATCAGATGATACTACTACAAATAGTATGTGTGTATAATATGGAGTCTACACATGCAGAAAGGCCAACTGCCTAGAGCTCACTGCTCAATCACAAAATGGGAGTCACACTGACTACAATTGGATGGTTAAATCCAATGATAATGTACTGCTTAAAATAGCATCTTCATATGCTAGATTCAATACCGGTTAAGATCTAATTTTCCTTCTTCAAACCTTCCTTAAATCTTCAATGATGTCTGTGTGTATAGCTCTACTTATATTCACATATAACTTATTACAATCCTTTTCCACACACTTCCACACAATCTCATAAATGAGATCTTACATATATACCAAAACCTAAGACCAAATGAGTAGGTCGGCTCACTAAGATATTACAATAAAATCAATTACAAATGAATCAATATGTGATGCATGATGTCATCTCCATGCATTTACAATAACAATAAATCATCTTCATGACATGTCGTGCTAATCTGGAATAGATATGCTTATCGGTCCATAACCTAGACCTATTTGCCGGTAACAACAAATATGCAAACTTGATTAGACCAATGAACAAATCACCAAAATAAAGTGTCGAAATGATGTCTTCGACCTAACCAAGTAATCTCCAAGTCATTCCAAGTGTCAGTGAACAATATAACCTACCGGTGAACCAGATACCGGTGACTGTGCATAAGTCACTGAACATGTCGGTTAACATAACCAAAGATCTCCAAGTGTTTCTCAGGTGTTGACAAGTGTTGACATCAATGACAAAACCATATCAACATATCCAAAATACCAACATATTCTTCCTCCAACTCCCCAAAGGACAAGGGCTTATCAAGACTGGGGTCTAAATTGAAAACCTCATTTATGGTACCCATAGAAAAATATAATAAATGCTTCCCCATTTGGGAGATGAATGCACCTCTTCACTGAATTATAATTCCTCACCAAAACCTCTAGCAATCTTATGTTTACAAAAACATTGGGGACTGTTAGCTTACCTAAATTTGTCATCCAAGGATTGCAGAGCGGCATCTCCTTGCTCCTTCTTAAATAGTGGAACATAAACAGTTCATGTCCCCTTACCTTGGTCCAGACATCTTTGACCTCTCTATACTTGTCTTCTAATTGGTCTCTCCTTGACAGATGTTGCTTTGACCTTCTAGATTTTAGGTCGAGTGCCTGCTTTTGTTCTATCATGTCTTGGTTTAACTTCCTAACTGGAGGCACCACTTTAGTTTTTTCTTTCTTCACCTTAGATTCGGGCTCTTGGCCACCCTCTTCTTTCTTGTTGAACTAGAATTTTCCATTTTTGTAATTACAATTCTCTACTTTGTTTTTCAAAGGTGCAATGTGTTCTATTTGTGTATTCTTCTTTCACCAACATAGTATTTAGACAAGGCAATTTCTAGTTCTGCCGTATTCTTTTGCAATAAAGAACTTCTCATAAAATTTGCCTCGTGTGAACCATAGATGAATCTATTTCAAGTATTAAATAGAATACTTTTAAAAAATTTGGTTTTGAATTTTGATATGACAACATCTCATTGGCATGTCTCCCCGATGAATATTTCCCTTTTGGTGCTCTCTTAACAGCCCTTTATCTGCTTTGACATCTTACTTTCTCTTATCAGGATACCCTAAGCCGATGACTCCTTTTCCTCCTCATCAATATATCTCAAATCAATATTTTCATCGGGCGTCGGGTGAGTTCATATAGCATTATCGCGATAGGCATTGTTTCCCCGATGGGCTTCACCATCGACATAGATCTTCCCGATGCAACTGGCTTAATCACCATGAGTCTTCCCAATAGTGTCTTCACTTCACTCAATCAATCCGCTCCTTCATCAGGTATCACAGTAATCCAAAATGAAACATACTGATAAGAAAAGTCTTCCCAATAGAGTATTTTCCATCAGTATATGTTTCATCGATGATTTCTTTGGGCGTTGGGGTGGCTCAAAGTAACACATACCAATCATTTTGGTTATACTAACACAACTGGATTCATTGCCATGACTCTTCTCGATAGTGTCTTCACTCCATTCAATCAGTCTCCTCCTTCATCAGGTATCGAGGTAATCCAAAATGAAACATATCGATAAGCAAAGTCTTCCCGATAGAGTATGTTCCATCAGTATATGTTTCACCGATGATTTCTTTGGGTGTCAAGGTGGCTCAACGTAACACATACCGATTGCTTTGGCTATACCGATGGACTCTTCTTTTTGCCACTCTTATCGGTATAAGTCTTACCGATACCCTCATCGACTATCGGCAAGACATTTCTCCACTGTTGTTGCTAGTGTTTACTATATCGATGGGTCATATCGGTATAGTTTTTTCCGATGCATCAATTCTCCTCAAATTTTCTCCTTGATCGATATAACTTATGTCAATGAGTACAACTCTGGCTTGTTATGCTCTCTCATCAGTATATGGTATCCCGATGCCTCCTCACCTCAATCGGGTGATCGTGAACTTATAGAGGAATTGTTGGTGTATTTTGTGGAATAGGTATAAAATTGGTAAAACATATAGCTGGTTGTTCTCTCTCACAGGGTAAAGTATATTTTAAATTTTCATTTTCGATTGGGGCATTGAAATGGGGCTTAATTTTGCAATTTGGAACTATAGGGCAAGAAAGAATGCTTTGCTTCATGCTTGTTCATATGCTATGACTTGATCAGACCAAATGTGGCTTTGGAACTTGCCTGGATGAATAATATGATTGACTTTGTGTTTCCATGCCTACTTCAGGTTCTTGATATACTCTGATGATTCTGTGAATATTTTAAGTTTCTCTTTAATAAACATTTTAAATCTTTTGCACAATTAAATAGCTAATATTCAAAAAAAAATCTTTTTCAAAGTTCATTCGAGAAAACATGACAAAAGTTGATGAGCTTGTTAAGGACAAGTTAGAGGTTGTCCAAGAAGAGAAATCCAAGGAGAAAGAAGAGAAAGATTTTTTTTCTCAATGGGTATGCATTTTTCTTAATTGAGCCTCAAGGAGCACTTGTTCTACTCTACTGATGCTTTTTAAAAATTCAAATAAATATGTGCCTATTTTGTTTACAGAATATTGCATTTTAAGAGCATAATTAAGGAAATTAAAGAAAATAGCATTTTTAAGAGTATAATTAAGGAAATTATAGAAAAATTATGTGCTAACATATTGCACTGTCTAAAAAGGATAATCTTAACAAGGATGCAATGAAAACTAGTTCTCAATTAGGTGATTGTGAACTTGCAGAGGAATTGTTGGTGTATTTTGTGGAACAAGTATTTTATGGAACAAGTTACAGGCTGTCCAAGAAGAGAAATCCAAGGAGAAAGAAGAGAAAGATCTTGTTGCTCAACAAGTATGCATTTTGCTTAATTGAGCCTCTAGGAGCACTTGTTCTACTCTACTGATGGTTTTTAAAAATTCAAATAAATATGTGCCTATTTTGTTTACAGAATATAGCATTTTAAGAGAATAATTAAGGAAATTATAGAAAATAGCATTTTTAAGAGCATAATTAAGGAAATTATAGAAAAAATAGCATTTTTTTCAGGAAATTATAGAAAAATTATGTGTTAACATATTACACTGTCTAAAAAGGATAATCTTTATAAGGATGCAATGGAAACTAGTTCTCAATCGGGTGAATGTGAACTTGCAAAGGAATTGCTAGTGTATTTTGTGGAACAAGTTAGAGGATGTCCAAGAAGAGAAATCCATGAAGGAGAAGAAGAGAAAGATATTGTTGCTCAACAGGTATGTATTTTGCTTAATTGAGCCTCAAGGAGCACTTGTTCTACTCTACTGATGGTTTTTAAAAATTCAAATAAATGTGCCTATTTTGTTTACAAAATATGTATGCTTAGCTTCTTCCCCTTGCTTTGCTAGCACCTCTAATAGCATTTTAAGAGCATAATTAAGGAAATTATAGAAAATAGCATTTTTAAGAGAATAATTAAGGAAATTATAGAAAAATAGCATTTTTTTCAAGAAATTATAGAAAAATTATGTGCTAACATATTGCACTGTCTAAAAAGGATAATCTTTACCAAGATGCAATATAAACTAGTTTTGAATCGGGTGATAGTGAACTTGCAGAGAAATTGCTGGTGTATTTTGTGGAACAGGTATACAATTGGTAAAACATATAGTTGGTTGTTCTTCTCACAGGCAAAAGTATATTTTGAATTTTCATTTTGGATTGGGGCATTGAAATGGAGCTTACTTTTGCATTTGGAACTATAGGGCAAGAAAGAATGCTTTGATTCATGCTTGTTCATATGCTATGACTTGATCAGACCAGATGTGGCTTTGGAACTTGCCTAGATGAATAATATGATTGACTTTGTGTTTCCATACCTACTTCGGGTTCTTGATATACTCTGATGATTCTGTGAATATTTTAAGTTTCTCTTTAATAAACATTTTAAATCTTCTATAGAAATAAATATGTGCCTATTTTGTTTACAAAATATGTATGCTCAGCTTCTTCCCCTTTGCATTGCCAGCACCTCCAATGCCAAGTATGGGAGTAGGCATGGGAGGTTTCTTTTAGCTAGGTATGAGTGAAATGGGAATGCCTCCCATTCCAACTTATGGTATGCCACCTATGGGTGGCTATTGATGGGATTGAAGAACTTAACGTGGGACACAATTCTTCAATCATACATGGTTTTTTGAGGCTGGTCTTCGAGTGGAAAGATTAGATTGTCAAATTGTTTTTATTGTCGTTTGGTTGGTTGATACAAAATAATGAATCTTAAGTATTATTGTATTGGTCAATCTGTTCAAATATTTCCATCCACCAAGCATGCGACGCTCGAACCGTTGCATGATTAGAGTGTCAAATTGGTTTTATTGTTGTTTGGTTGGCTGATACAAAATAATGAATCTTTAGTATTATTGTACTAGTCAATAAGTTTAAACCTTTCCATTCACCAAGCATCCGATGAGGATGTTGTATGTCCAACAAAATCCTCATCCGATAAGTAGTTAGGGGGCATCGGAATTTTGATGCCCACCTAATTTATTTTGACGACTTATCGAGTTTTACTGATGACTAAGCAGTGAGGGGGCGTCAAAATTCTAACGCCCACCCAATTTATTCCAATTACTATCGATTTTTTCCAATGGCTAAGTAGTGAGGGGGTGTCGGAAGTCCGATGCCCACCCAATTTATTCCAATGCTCGAACCATCACACGTACAACATTATCATCGATGTGGATGCCCTTGTTGTCGTT
Source organism: Cryptomeria japonica (assembly GCF_030272615.1). Taxonomy (NCBI): domain Eukaryota; kingdom Viridiplantae; phylum Streptophyta; class Pinopsida; order Cupressales; family Cupressaceae; genus Cryptomeria; species Cryptomeria japonica. The sequence continues at coordinate 620,160,657 of NC_081414.1, read as the reverse complement.
GGAATTCTGGCGGCTAAACAATGATGGGGCCATCTAAATTCAGATGCTCAAACCATCGCACATATAACATCCTCGTTAGTGCGGATGCCCTAGTTGTTGTTGGAATTCTAATGACTTATCAAGTTTTACCGGCGGCTAGGCAGTGAGGGGGCCGTCGGAATTCCAATTTATTCTGACCCCTAAACCGTCAAAACATTACCTAGAAGCCGTTGGAATCCCAATGACTTATCGATTTTTACTGATGGCTAAGCGCAATCATTGTCATCGTCAGAAGAGTCTTCAATGTCATCGAAAGTCCGACGGTCTTGAGCGCCATCTAAATGTTCGATGACAAGTTTTTGATGGTGTTTCTCATCGATAGTCTAACGAATTGTAGTCAGAATCAAGATGAACTGCCATTGAAATTTATGCCCAAATGTACTGGTGCCAAAACAATCACATGAATGACATCTTATCTACATGATATCATTAATTAGCCACAATTCCTACATTATGTTAATTTCATTGTCTTAAGGTCTTCTCACATATGAATCTACTTCTAGATAATAACCATGGAATCTAAACTAATACAATAATAACATGAATCCATTCTATTTCAAGTATAATTCCATTACAACATCTAAGTACATGAAAATCATTTACATTCATTATACAAGAACATTACCATACATCTCATGGTCTCATTACTACTGTATACACCTAAACATGGTCTAAAGATAATTAATTAAATGTATTTATTTAATTAATAACCCTTCCCAATTATATGAATTTGCAAATAATTTGATTAATTTTCCCATTCAGTCTACTTATAAATAAATCTAAGAATTTATTCATTAAGTTCATTTTAATAATTCCCCTTTGATTAATTTAATCTAAATTAATTATTCCTCCCCCCATTTTAATTCACTCTTCTAATGTCATAGTTAGTTAAAAGAAACCAAATCATGATTTGTTGAAATTAATTATCTTTTCCTAATATTTGAATTTCTAAATTCAAATATGAGAACATGGCTCCTAACTTCTAACCACCTAACCTAACCACCCTCTAACCTAACCCATTCTATCTAATCTTGGGTTTAACTAACCCTATCCTATCTTGCACGTATCCTATCATCTTATGGGTTGGATATTCTCCCCTTGAGACACATGGCACTTTTACCACATGTCTCCTCCCTTGGACACTTGCCCTCTCATAAGAAAGGTTCCTTGACACTTGTCACCATAGAGATGACAAGTGTTCCTTCCTCCAACCCCTTCTCTAACTTCCCCAATATTAGCCCTTGATATCTTCAAATCAAATATGGACCATCAATTCCTACCACCTCAGCTTTGGCCTTGGAATTCCTATAAATACCCCTCATTGTGGAGAAATAAAGATCCCTTGTATCCTAGATTTCAGTATCATTACTATAGTCATTTTTTTATCTGAATCATCTAGCATAATTAGCATCTTAGAGTAATCATGCATACAATCATGTATCTCATATCATTTTAAATTGATCTAGCTTAATTTGTTAATCTTGCATTCATCTAGTTTACATTCATATAGATTAAATCATTTGTCTTGGTGTAGTCAAGTCACTGGTATTGCTTAGACAAATCTGAGAGAAAATCTATACTTGCATCTTTTAGGAGGCAATAGGTCAATTTGTTATGGTTTTGCATTTATTGATTTTGATCAACTAACCATGCATGTAATGATCTATTGAGTGTTTGTGTTGCAGATGAAGATTCTAGATTCCAGATTTCATGCAAACATTAATTGGCGCCCACCGTGGGCCCGAGAATCAATTTTTGGCCTTGCAGATCATCAAATTCTCATCCTTCAAATTTTGTTCATATATTCTACATAATCTTGTATGACATTTTTTGGTTCATAGTATGATATTATTTTCTTTGTCGTACGATTAAGTGAGAATTATCATACAACTAGGTGAGAAAGATCATACGAGTTTCTGCTTTCTCGTATCAAAAACAGATTGCATTATACAGTTTTTCTTGATTGAATTTTGATGATACTAATGCTAACCCTGATCTATTTTGAGATTTTTCACAGCCTAACCAGTTTTTGCAGGACATTTGTCGAAGAGCACGCTTGTCGCTCAAAAACAATATGACTGCTAATTCATTGTTTTTGCAGGTTGCCTGAGGAGATTCAACTAAACTTTGTGTATTCTTAAGTTTTCTAGGCACTTAAATTTTGATATGGTAAATGAACAAATTTGTTTTTCATGTTTCATAAGAGTCTAAAAGGTAGGAGAGTATGCTCTTGTCTATATAGACAATCAAAAATTCAGACCCTTAAAGCTTTTCGAGTTTGAGATTTGTGTTCCTTTAGTGGGTCTGTCACAGTGGGAAAAAGTAATCACCTTGTGAAAATGACCCAAGTGAGTATAGATAGACTAAGAATTTTGAGTCACTATAATAAATAAGCCTCTCAAGATTAAAGTCTCTGAGGATGGAGTTATTTGAGTTTTCTCTTTGAGATCTCTCATATCAGGCATTTTGTAGAGCCTCGCGGTCTCAATCACGCTTGCATGACTGCATCTTGTTTTGATACCCCTTCAGACTATAGGTCTCAATCGTGCTTGTGCGACTTCAAGGGGTAATTTCTAATGGAAGTCCTTATTAAGAACTTTAAGATAGAAGCTACCCAGTTCACCTCCAAAAGGGAGATAATCTTTGTGAAAGAGAGATAGTAACTTTCCCAAGATACTTGTCATATCATGCCCCCATTAACATTTGGAGTTGACTAATACAGTGTTAAGAATCCATTGCATGAGACTCAGTGGTCGTATGTTGATTAGCTATTGGGTGTGTACCTAAGCTTGCAAGCAAATTTTTTCTCTCTCAGCCAACTTCCTTAGGATTAGCGTGATGTGCTTGAGGTCACTTTGCATCTAGCATGTTTGTTGTGTTTTTGTCCTTGAAACTAAAACTAGAGAAAATAATCAAAACATCAAAACTCATTGGTCAAAACTCTGTTCTTGCTAGAAACTCATCCCTGTCCAATCCTGTGTCGTACGAGTCTTCTAGTTTGTCATTCTAGTCTCTGATAATTATTGTTTGGTTCACTTGTCATACGAGTCTTCTAGTTTGTCATTTTGGTCTCTGATAATTATCATCTAGTTCACACTAAACTGTCATACGAGTCTTCCATTTTATCATTCTGGTCTCTGAGAATTATCATCTGGTTCACCCTAAATTGTTGTATGAGTATAGGTATCAGCTCGTACAAGATTTCCCTTTTGTTGTCTGGCAGTTACTAAATTGTTGTCTGGAGAACAATCTTTTGTCGTACGAGACTTTGTTCTCAGCAGTCCAGAAACCTATGTTTTCGTATGCCTTTTTGGATCTATCATACTTGCCTAATCAATCCTAATACACCACAATGAGCATATACCTAGTCTTAACACACTAAGGTTCTCAAGTATTCATCTCCAATAAGTTAAAGATCTAATATCTCAAAGTGCATTATGATTTTTTTTTTTGATAAACTGATCATTCAAACATAGTTTCTCATAAGGATCTATGATCCTTTATCATGAAACTACAATGCTTGATCAAATTAACCTCATTCTCTATCATAGGATATATCGTTCCTATTAAACTTGGTCATATCAAAAATCACAAAACTTGCACTCCAAACTAAGATTGAAAAACTTGCAAACTCGTAAATACTTGAATGACTATTTCGTGTCTTATCAATCTATCATATTTACCTCAACAATTGATCACTTATTGGGGCACATTATAGAAGATTTAAACCTTGCAAAACATTCAAAACACATGTATGCCCATTTTAATAAGGGCTCAGAGATGAAAGATCAAACAAACAGAAATAGAAACACTTGAAATGGCAGAAGATCATGAGGAAATGGCACAAGGAAATGAAATACAAGAGGAGATAACTGATCAACACATCAGAGAAATCCAACAAGATCCTAAATTTGATAAATTCATGGAGAAAATATTGGAGGATGAAAAAGAAAAATACTTCCTACTGTTAGTGTAGTGTTAGAAAATTGTGACCTTAGCAATTTTCGATCGCCTTAGGGTCCTCACGCATGCGAAATCGAAGCCCCTAGCCTGATCAAAGACCGAAGACTGCTCAACCCTCAGAATCTGCTTCTCCCTTGGCCTCTGCACCACCCTATCTACACTCTGCCCTGGAGAAAGGGAAAGGATAGGGGTGTGGATGTTGGCATTTTGAGTTTGTTGGTATTTTGCATCAGGATTGCATTAATGATATGTTGTCATTGATGTCAATTGAACTTGTAAATGATATTCATGTTATTGTTGATATTGTTACTTTTTATATTGGCTAGTAACCGGTAAGAAGAGATTTGTGGAAGATGTTGTAAACCTGTATGTTAAGTTTGTGAGTTTAACCAGTGTAAAGGGTTAACCATTTCTATGTAATGTAACCAGTAAACCCTATCAGTTGTTAAACCCTAACCAACCAAGTTTGATGGTTTGTTATCTGATAAGCAGTAATGATGGAGACACGTGTGATCATTTGATTAAGGAGATCTTCAAATCATTTTGGCACATTTGTTTTTGTCTAGGGAAGGAGCAAAGTGGATTGCATCTAATGCACAATGCGTGATCAGTTACAAAGTCCAATAGAGCGGTGATCATAGAGTGGTTGAAATTTTCTTGAAGAATGTGAAGAGATTGTCATAATTTCTATCAGTCAAGATTGTACCAACTTGTGTCTAATCTCGATGATGAGAATTAGGTTTTTGTTGTGTTACCGACCTAATCGATTTCTATTTAAGGTCGATGAAGTTATTTGTTAAGGTTGTTGGCAAGGTTGGTAGAAAACCTGTTGATTGCGTAGTTGCCAAACCGATGAATGGATCTGCACTTTGAGTGAAGGTAGACTGAAGGTTATAGAAGGATCTGATCAAGCAAAAATAGTGTTATTCAAATAGATCAACTAAATTGTTGTTTTCTAACAATTACAATAGAAGTTAAATCCCTTAACTGGGTAAGCTCTAACAAGCTTGGTTACTCATTAAATCCTCTAACAAGGTTGTCCATTAGCTTGGATTCTTAAATCCTCTAGTGAGGTTACTCCTAATAGGGTATTGTTCTTTTGACAAGGCATATTTGTAAATCCCTTAACCAGGTGATTCCTAACCAGAATTAGTTCTTAACAGGACTTATTGTAAAGCTCTAACAAGCTTTGGCTCCTAACAGGGCAAACTTTGAAAGAGTTTAGATAGCTATCCTTGTGAATCTCATCTCATCGTGGTTTTTACCTATTTGGGTTTTCCATGTATAAACAGTTTTGTCAAGTGGTGAATGCTTTTGTGGTTGTGATTGTTGGCATATGCACACTCCAATGAGACATTGTAAGTGATTGAAGGTTTTGTCATTGATGGCAACCTTACAATCCTATGGCATCGACAAGGCATTATACCGGTAAGGCATTACACTGACAAATTAGTGCACCGGCATCAGTAAATCACACTCTACACTAGCACTTAGGACACCGGCACCGACACAAAGAAAGGAAGTATACTGACATAGAGGCTGATAGGATTTTGTTATATTATATTTTGTTTATTATTGGAAAACTTTGTAAGCCAAATTGGCATGTTGTAAAATGACTCTTATATATAAAAGAGATCATTATAGACATTTTGTAAGTAAGGAAGTAAGTGAAAAAAATGATGTATGCGAAATATTAAGGTAGACCTATTATGCGAATTATAGGTTGAAGGCTTTATGTAAGAAGTAGAGCAGCAACTGGTACCAGATCAGGCATTATAGATGCTATTGTAAAGCAGTACAAGATATTGGATTTGTTTAATCCATATTGTAAATCAGTGAGACTTCCTATTTGAGCAGTGAGCTCTAGGCAGTTGGCCTTCCTGCATGTGTAGGCCCCTATTGTAAGTAATATTCTCTTATTGGCCAATGAGTGAATATTGTGGGTCACAAATCCCACCAAGGTTTTTCCCACACTGGGTTTCCTTGTTAAATCCTTGTGTTATGGTGTGCTTTTCATGTGGATGTTCTTAATTCTATTTATTACATTATTTCTTGCATATCGGTACACTGTTATAATATGTTCTGCATGTTTTAAGTTAAGAAATTCTAATTATCAGATAGATATTGATTCACCTCCCCCCCCCCTCTCAGCATCTGTGGGACTCCTAACAATTGGTATCAGAGCTTGGTCCTCTATTTTTAGAAGCCTAACAGCTTGAAGAAGATCTTGAAACTGGTAAAAATGGAAAATCTGATGAAGCAACTTGAAGGAGCTCTTTCAGACTATGATGCAGAGAAATTGAAAAATATCAAACTAGAAGATGATTTAAGGGCAGCTTAGGATATCATTCAAGCACTTCAAGAAAGTCTTACTATTGCAAGAAATAAGAGAACTTTGTGAAAAATTGCAAAATGAGAATGATGAAAAGGAATCACTTAATGATTAGATAAGCAAGCTGAAATAAGAGAACATGACAACAAAGAATGAGATGCAGGATATGACTATGAGATTTTTTAAAGAGATTGAGGATAGGAAGAAGGATGAAGAAGAATTGACCAGAAGACTAAGTGATGCAGCAAATGAGAACACAAGACTTAGCTATGAAAATGACATGTTGAAGATAGATTTGATGCACACTCAGAATGACTCAAATGAACTGATGAGACAAAAAGAGGTCTTAGAAAGAGAACTAGAAACTACAAATCAACATAAAGAATAATTCAAGAAAAGATTAGAGGAACTTGGCACCTTGCTGAAAAATCAAAAACATAAAGGTGACACTTCTAGAATTGGCTTTGAAGTTGGTGAAAGCTCTAGTACTACAAATACTCAAGATCACAGCAAATCGGTAAGACAACCCAATGCTTATAAATTCAATGGAAAATGCTTTAACTGTAATAAGTATGGTCATAGAGCAAATGAATGTAGATCTAGAAATTATCAGAATATCAACACACCCACCGGTCAATGTTCAAAATGCAACAAAGTTGGTCACAACTCTGAAAAATTGCAGAATGAATGTAAGATGTTATGTTTGTGGAAGATTTGGACATTTATCTAATCAATGCAGAACACAAACTGACATAGGCTATGGGAAAGCTATTCCAAAGAATAATGTAACTTGTTATGCATGTAACAAGATTGGGCATATTGCTAAATTCTGTAGAAGTAAAGGATCACCGGTAGACAACAAAAGTTCTAACTTGAAAGGTAAAGAAAAAGTTGAAGAGGTTAAGAAAGAATTCTTAAAACAATGGATTAGAAAAGCTGATCTAAATATTGGGAATACCCCTCCACCGGTAGAACTAGTCAATACTCCACCAGTGGGACAGAGTGATGCTTCACTACTAGGATAGAGCAGTGCTCCAATAGCAGGAAGTTCTTCAACTAATTGAAGAAAGTTTCCTTAAGGGTTTGGCAATCTAATGACACATGTGCTATTATTCCCTCGGTTAGAGATAAGAAGTTGGAAATTACTTGTTACTGGCAGACAATGTTAAGTGAATACTTAACCGGCATGCATTTAATGTGGTAGATGGCAAAAAGATATTTTAAATTTGAGGTTTTGGCTCCATTCCATTTCACCAAGATTTCAAATTTATGAAGAGCGCAAAGATTTTGAGCTAAGGCATTCTGAGCTAAGAGGCAAGAACACTCCAAGCAATCATCCATCCTAAACGCAATAAAAGGTATTTTATCATGGCATCCACCTCTACAATTGAATATATAGAAAACCCTACTGTTGTTGAAGTGATAAAAAGACCTAGGCCTATATTTCAATTAGTTCCTGAGGTAGCAAAGAAAGATGATACCTTAGGTGCTTTTTCTCAAATTCCTAAGGGAGTTGTTTATGTTGAAGACCCCAAAATTTACATTCACTGTAACATTGAGGAACTAGGAGATGAAGAGATTAAAACCATGTTTAAAACTGTGATATGTGATGAATCCAGCAATGTAAAAGATGAACACAAGATCATTGAAACCCTAGGATTTACTAAGATCCTTAGCATTCCTAATTTCCCCAAGGATGTGATTAGGATAGTCTTAAGCAGGGTACATGGTGAATTTTTCTAGCTAGATTCAATTCACAAAATCACTGATGCAATTCACAAAATCACTAAGGAAGTTGTGAAAGCTATCATAGGGTTACTGGCCACTGGTAAAAGGCCAGACAAAACTAAGAATGTTTCCAATGACCTAGTTACTCAGTTAACTGGTGCCACATCGGATAAAAGGTCCTTAAGAGTAAATGATGTAACAGACATTAATGTAAGATTTATCAACATGATATTAGGGTATAAAGCTACTCATGCAAATAGACTTTTCAGTTTCAATTTTATGCATTAAGAGTGCTTATGATATGGTCACAGATAATGCAAAGATTGATGTATGTGAGTGGTTAAAGGATGAATTAATTGACAACTTACGCAATATTAAGAAGGACAAGAAAGGAACTTTTAGGTTTGGAAATCTGCTAGTATGTTTGATGCTACATATAACCAAACAAGTTCTCGGTATAGGCTACAAAGAACTTGGATATGATATACCGATAGGTATTCAGTTAACAAAACTATTCAATAATATGGGAGAAGACAAGGAAAACAATATCCATGATTTCTTTCAAGCACTAAAGGCCAAAATGAAGAAAAGAATCAGGTTATCACAAAAGATTGTTGACAAATATAAAGATGAAATATGATTTGTAATCAAGAAGGATGAGATTTGGATGGAAGCAGTCAACCCCGGGACAGTTTGGGTAACAGAGATGGGCTACGAAACAAATGATCATATAATTGAAACTTATGCTAAAGCACTTCTGGAAGCCCCTAAAGAACCTAAGGAAGAAGTATTTGGTAGTGCAGAAACTATTGAAATCCAAATACAATCTAAGAAAAGAGTGAAAAAGGTTGAGACAGTTGTAAGAAAAGGTTCCAAACAGGCAAAGGCCATTAAAGAAGATGTGTTAAAACAAACCGGTATAACAGAGGATGAGTTAGCAGCTCCACAACCTGAAACTCACCTATCACCAGTAGGTACTTCTTTAGAGAGTGACATGCCTACAACTTTCAAAAGAGTTGTAAGGAAAAGAGATCCCTCACTGGAAACCACACCCTCACCTAGGAGGACAAGACAAAAACAACAAGTAGTGAGATCTCTAGTAAGAAAGGCTACACCAAAGAAGAAGAAACTGACACCCAAAAAGAAGAAGAGAACAAACAAGGACTTGGCCCCTCTTGATATACTATTGAATGAAATTACAGAAGAAGGCAAATTGAAGAATATAGAGAAAATATATGACACTCTGACAACTGATGAAAAAGAACAAGTAGAAAATAGTGTTATATTACATATGGATATGTATAAGAAATTTTTGATGGAAGTAGTAAATGAAATTCTTGATGAACTATTTAAGAGACTGGAAGCAAGAAGACAAGCAGTAATAGAACTGGACAAGAAAATAAAGATAGAGAAGCTACTTGCTATATATCTGGTGAATTCACCCAAAGAAATTGATGACTTAATTGCTCAAGCCAACCGGTCAGTATTTTCTATTGCACACTGACACATTGCTTTAATGGTTGGAAGAGTTAATGAGGTGACTAAGGAGATAGAAAATGGATGGGATATAGTCCTAGTTGAAAAAGAAAAACATGAAGAATACAGGAACCCCAAACCTATAAAGGTATATCAGAAAGAAAGAGACAAGGGTAAAGGTAAAGTTGGTGGACCACCTAGTATCAAGGTTAAAGACAACTTAACCCCACCTCCTTTGATTACTCCACTGATAAAAAACAACAGCTACAGAAGATCAACCGGCAGCTGAAAGTATGGATGTAGAAGATGGTAATCCTAATCCTGAAGTCTTATATACTGTGGATGTTGATACTCAAAAGATCAACATTGTGGTAGACAAAGATACAGCTGATAAGACTGACATGGCTAGTAAGCCTCTGGTAGCAAAGAAAACTAATAACACACAAGAGAAACTGGTAGATGACAAAGAGAAAAAGGTAGAGACTTAGACTCAGACCGAGACAATGCAACAAACAGAGAAACAAACAGAGCAAAAGGCTCCTGAATAGGAATAGGAACAGAAGGAAACAATGCCACCGGCAATTGGAGAAGCAGAAAAACCATTTCTTAAAGAAATGCAGACACAAACAGACCTACCAAAGGTCAATACAAGCTTGGTTACTTCCACTAACTGTACTCAGAATCTAGGTTCATCATCAATTTACAAATCAACTAATATGACTGAGGTACTATTAGATTCAATTAAAAAGATAACAGACTGCAGCTCACAAGCTTATAAGGCAATAGATGATACCATACCAATTTTGAAGGTAACTGCTCCTAATTGTAATATAGACAATAAATATTATTTAGGACAACTTGATACCTTGTGTAAATATATCACAGAAAACATTGAGAAAATAAAGGAAGAGACGTTGAAGGATGAAGTAGAAATTGAAAAGCAAAAATTCTTTGATGAGCAAATAAAGAAGTGTAACAAAGATTTTGACACACTTCTACCGGAATTTTGTAATTTATTGAAAGAATACAAAACTCTGTACAAAGACACCTGTAAGAGAAACTTTTTGACTATAGATATAGATAAAAAGATGAGCAAGGTACAGGATGAAATCAATAAACTTGCAGATAATTTTGTTAACTCACCTGATACACTATCAGTTTTTGAGGAGAAGATAACAAATTTTGAGGAAGATTTACTTAAATTGGAAAAAGAAAAGGAGAGAATAGTGAATAAGGCAAAGCATCTAAGATTAAAACTGAGTCCAAGATTGGACTATCTAGCATCACTACGGAAGGAAATATCTAAGGCACTAATACAGGGATAGAAAACACCAGTAGAGCATTTGCAGCATCTCACCGGTACAGTTAAGAGAACAGAGACAACAATAAGAGATAGTAAAAAGTTTATGGAGAGTATAAACTTGATTTTGGCGGATCTATTTCAAATTGTCACTACACAGTTACAAGGTTGAACCTACAAACTCTACTGACATCTTGACAACCTTTTTCATTGATGCCAAAGGGGGAGTAGTGGGATGAGAAAATTCAACATCACAAGAATCATACACTCAGGGGGAGCACACAAATTTTTGGTAACGTTTTTGATTAATTTTTTATACACTTTTGAAATTTCTCATGAGTGTTGCCATCAATGCCAAAAGGGGAGATTGTTGGCATATGTACACTCCAATGAGACATTGTAAGTGATTGAAGGTTTTGTCATTGATGGCAACCTTACAATCCTATGGCACCGGCAAGGCATTATACCAGCAAGGCATTACACTGACAAATTAGTGCACCGGCATCAGCAGATCACACTCTACACCGGCACCAACACAAAGAAAGGAAGTATACCGGCACAAAGGCTGATAAGATTTTGTTATATTATATTTTGTTTATTATTGGAAAACTTTGTAAGCCGACTTGGCATGTTGTAAAATGACTCTTATATATAAAAGAGATCATTATAGACATTTTGTAAGTAAGGAATTAAGTGAAAAAAATGATGTATAGGAAATATTAAGGCAGGCCTATTATGCGAAATATAGGTTGAGGGGTTTATGTAAGAAGCAGAGCAACAACCGGTACTAGATCAAGCATTATAGATGCTATTGTAAAGCAGTACAAGATATTGGACTTGTTTAATCCACATTGTAAGTCAGTGAGACTTCCTATTTGAGTAGTGAGCTCTAGGCAATTGGCCTTCCTGCATGTGCAGGCCCCTATTATAAGTAATATTCTCTTATTGCTAGTGAGTGAATATTGTGGGTCACAAATCCCACTAGGGTTTTTCCCACATCGGGTTTCCTCATTATATCCTTGTGTTATGGTGTGCTTTTCATGTGGATGTTCTTAATTCTGTTTATTACATTATTTCTTGCATACTGGTACACTGTTATAATATGTTTTGCATGTTTTAAGTTAAGAAATTCTAATTACCAAATATATACTAATTCACCCCCCCCCTCTTAGTATCTGTGGGACTCCTTATAGTGATCTTATTTGCTGATTTGGTTAATCTCTGATAAGGCATGTTAAGTAGAAGCATTAAGAGATGAATATGTTGAGTTATGATTAAGCATTGTTGATATTCACAAGATTGAAGTTTTTTAATGTTAAAGTTGTCATAGCAGTTAAACCGGTTGATGTCAAGTATTGTTATGAATATTGATCTTGACTAAGATATGATTACTTTGTTTGACTGAGTTTGAGTTTGGGAACTTTGTATCAGTTTTTCAGTAGATTGATTCACCCCCCCCCTCTCAGTATTCTATCGGATAGGGGTGTGGTGCCCCTGTCCCCCCTAGGATAGGGGCGTGGTGCCCTTGTCCCCCCTAGGAGAGGGGCGTGGTGCCCCTATCCCTACCCTATTTTGGGGCAGGACCCTTCCTTGAGCTTGCATTGTAGGTTGTGCAGTGAGTAGGAAAACTTCCTCGATATCGGCATGTGACAAAAAATCAGTTTCATTAACCCTAATCGACATGTATTTAAGTTGCATTTTCCCTCTCATTTGCATAAGTTCATTAAGGTGAAAATTTGCAGCCAAGTGTTCAAGAGCATTCAATCATTCTTTTCTAGCATTGAGCATTCACAAGTCTCCCTTCAAGACTAGGTGCTGCATTCAAGTCAAGGATTCAACCATTGAAGAGGAGATTGATTCCAACATTCAATTCCACACAAGCATTTATATCAATATTGCTATCACAACCTCCCTCGAGGTGATTTACATTTTAGTCTCTCATTTACATTTACTTGCAAGTACTTTCTTTCATGACTTGGTTAATTCCAAAATTGGGGTTTGATCTTAAGGAAAACCCCCAATCCCAACCCCTTTTCCTCTCTTTTCTATGTGTAGGTTACAGGTGCATAGCTATACTTTTGGATTTGGAATCCATTTGTAGAGGCAGAAAAACCCTTTTCGTTTCATGGATTTTTCAAAGGATCGTGTACATTCCTGCCTCAGTCCGGGCAACTTTTCCTCAAATTCGGAGGGTGACTTCGTCTCGACATATTACTTAATAGATCCAAGTGCATAGCTTCATCTCATACTCCGATCTCAAGTTATAATCAGTTCTTTGTCACTTTTGCACTTAGTCTCTATACAAAGTTCAATCAATTCTTTTCCATTTCAAATAGGAAGAGGGGATCAACTTATTATTCTCAGTTCATTCAAAATTCTATCTTCTTCTTTGGAGGTTGAATCTAGTGAATTTTCCTCTCCTCTTCCAATGTAATAGGTGAAAAGTGTTTGAAGGGAAATCCATAGAAACTCTCGTCTCTCCTTGGAGAGAAAGGGTAGTTTTCCTCTTGATCTCTCATTCACACATTTTTCACCCACCAATACATTTTGATGAACCTGACATCTTGCATGTTTTCCTTTGAACAAGGTTGCAAATTTTCCATTTGTAAGTTTCAAATTTCTACAAACTTAGTAGTTAAATCATTAAAAACCCTAGTTTTTAAACTTAAAATTGAACTTGTGATTTGTAAAAATTTCTTGTGGTTATCTTAGATCTGAAAAATTGTTTTGTTTGTCAAATTCAATTTCCTCATTGTCTTGTTCAATTTGCAATTCAAATTTACAAATTTAAGCGGTTACTTGTTAAAACCCTAATTTTCAAAAATCATCTTGAACTTGTGCAAAAATTGGATTTCCATTTAATTTTCAAATTTATGATTATTCTCAGACTTTTTTTCATTTCTACAATTCAAATTTTCAATTTCCCTCCTTCTTCCCAAAATTCAAATTTCAAGATTAAGTGGTTAGGTCATAAAACCCTAATTTTCAAATTTAATTGGATTTTGTGCAAATTTCAATCAATTTCATTTCAATTCTGATTTCTAAACATTTTCCAAGGTGTCCCTATCCATTAGCTTTGACATTTTTCAAATTTTTAATTCAATTCCTCTTTTTCTTCAAAACCCCAATAGGGTCCTATTTTTAAATTTGAACCTTAATTTCGCCCATCTAGAAATCTTGAAATTCATCAATTTTGGGGGGTTGGCTTTCAAATCATCATAATATTCATCCCTGAAAATTTTGAAAAAGTTGGTTGGACCATGTGCATTGCCACCATGGTCCTCGGCTTTTTTCCTAAAATTTTGGGAGACTGTTATTACTATATTTAATATCCTAAATCCAAAATATTGGCTGATTTGTTGATTTTTTATCCCCCTAGAATGGGAAATACCTCCAAAATTCAACATTTCAAATTTCAAGAAAATTTTTTAAATTAGGAGGTTAATTATAGTTTGCCCTAATTGTAAAAATCCTAATTTTAAAATTAACTGGTATCCCCTTGGCCCTAATTTTAAAAATTCCAATTTCCTTTCATTTTCGGAAATTGTGTCATCCTCTTCCTCCAACAAAGTTCAAATTGTGTAATCATTATTTTCTTAAATTTTGCATTACTCAATTTTGTAAGCTTTGTTCCTATACTTCAAAATTCAAATTTTCCCTCTAGTGCATGAGTTTCACCACTATTAGTCCTACCTATACTATCCCTATTAGACGAAGCATTAGAATTAAGGCCTCCAAAGGTTTAATTACTAAGGAGATGGAGCCTAATTTGGGTGACTTCTTTAATGAGGATTATGCTAATTCTTCCCATCCTAATCATATGCCTATTCACCCCATTGATGAATCCCATGATGAAGAAGGAGCTTTAACTAGGGTCTCTATAGATCAACTTTCCACATTGGACAATCAATTTGATAACTTTCAACAATGGATGTCCCAAGAATACCCTAATAGTGAAGCTCTTCCATTAATTGAAGGCCTTAAGTGTATGATTAAAAGTGATAAGAATGGAATTGATATATTGTGTGGCATTGCACATATTGTTGATTCTAATGTCATACCTATCAAGAATTGTGTCGAAACCCTGGGTTATTCACAACCTTCAACACAAATCAATTCTTCTATTCCTTTGACCACTTGAATGGCTAATATTCCTAATTTTACCTCCAATATCATGGCTACATCAACTCAAAATGTCATCCCTACAACCATTGGTCATGGGGTCAATCCCTCTTCTTTATTTTATCCTCTATCTTTACCTATGTCTTCCATAAGTATTCCTACTATTCCTCAACCAATCAATGTGACACAAGGGGGCAATTCCTTCAACAACTTTGTTCCTCCTTTAAGTGTCCCTTTTCCTACCCAATCATCACTAATGGCTACTTATCATAATATCCCACCACCTTATTCCCAATCCATTCCTTCCTTCAATAACATGACACCACCTTCTCAATCAACTATGTCTAACATCACTTCTTCTACTGAAGCCACAACTAATAGTCTTGCTCAAACCATGTCTTCCTTGCAACAACAAATTGCTTCTATGAGTCAATCCAAGTTTAGTGTGCCCACCTTTGATGTTGTGATCCCACTTTCTCTTGATATTGTTAAATTCATTCCACCTAAACATGTTGAGGTCCCTCAATTAGAACTCTATAATGGAAAAGTTGATCCTCTTACGCATGTCAAAACATTTCAAACCTTGTGTACCGATTTTCCTTCTGATCAAAGATTCCTTGCAAAATTGTTTACAATAACACTAAGAGATAAGGCTTTACAATGGTATTTCTCTTTGACTTCTTATTCTATCACTTCCTTTCAACAACTGGAAAATGCTTTCATCCAACAATTTCAAAGCAACATTGGTCCTAAAATCACTTTGACTGATTTAATGCATTGTAAACAAGGTGTTGAAGAAAAAGTGGTTAATTTCATTGGTAGATATAAGCATTTGTGTGCTCAAATTTCTTTTCATGTACCAGATAATGATATTCAAAGCATTTTCATTTCTAATTTACAAAAAGATATTAGGGAAAAGCTTCTTTTGTCTAACTATACTTCCTTTCCACAGTTGTGCACAACACTCCACAATTATCAACTGGTTGTGAGTCAAATGGAGCAATCCACTCATATGGCTCTGAGTGATAAGGGGGAAAGTGTTTAACAACCATTTGTGAAGTTCAAACCAACAAAAATTTTCATCAAGTTCAATGATACAATCAACAACAACTATGTGAATGCTACAATAGGTACACCTTCTATTTCTAAATTTTTCCAAACAGAAATGCAGTTTACTTCTTTGAATGAATCTTTACATAATATTATGTCTCAGTTGTTGCAAACAAATGTTATCAAACTTCCTCCTATAAAACCAATTGATCCTCTGAACTTGCATCCCCTTATTTTGATAATAATTCATTTTGCTAATTTCATTGCCAGCCTAGTCAGGATACTAAGAAATGTTTCGCATTTTAAAATAAGATTCAAGATTTGATTGATAATAATATTATATTTGTGGCAGGTGTGAATGATAAAGGGAATAAATTAGTAGCTCCTCCTAATCAAAATCTTAATATTTTCACTGATCCCTTGCCTTCTCATACCTCTAACGTTATTGAGATTGTGCCTAATTCTTTCTCTTCTGAGGAATTCACCTCTATGGCTCTGAACTTGGTAAATATGGTAGAAAAACAAGATACACTATGTAAGGATTCTTGTATTACATTTGACCCTAGTGAGATCATTAGAGCACCCAATGGCCCTTTATACATAGTTACAAAGGTTAAGGATATCCCTTGTCGTGGTGCCCTTATTTATCCCTCTTACATCATTGATGTCATAATTGAGGAGTATCTTTTCACTTTACGATTGCATAAACCAATATATGATGCCTCTAATGTGGTTATGAAGTTATTTGATAGATTATCATGTCCTACCATTGGCTCTATCACCCTTCCTATTGAAGTTCATACTAAATCCATAGATGTTGACTTTGTTATCATACCCTCTTCTGAGCAATTCCGTGTGAATTTGGGCTATCCTTGGCTATCTTCCATGAAGGCTATTGCTTCTTCAATCCACAAGTGTCTAAAATTTCCTCACAATGGAGAAATCATAACCGTGAACCATAGCTTATTTCGTCCATCCGAAAGAAGCCTTGGTGTTCTATTGATTTCTTTTGGCCTAAACAATTTCAATCTCTTCCATCAAGGAGCGATGCTCTTTTTCAATCTTATCAAAAATGGAAGAAATATATGATCTTATGCTTAAGTAAACCTAGATCCCCAACACTTGACATTCCTATTATTCTTCAATATGAGGTTCTTCCCCTCATGGATAGAACTAATCTCCCTCCTAAGGAAGATCATAAACCTATTCCTATGGATGTGACTATATCTTCTCCTAAGAAGAACAACAATATTTCTCCTAAGGTTACACCTATACCTCCTCCTCATGATGGACCTGGTATCCTTCCTACACCTAATATTCCTCCTTTGTATAGCGCAGTTCCACCTCCTTCCTCTTATCAAGAGAAGAGGTTTTCTCCTGCTCTTGTTCAACCTAAAAGACCTCAACCTAAACCTTCAACTATGAAGGATAGAAACATTCCAAGTGTTCCTCCTCCTTCTTAGCCTTCCACTAAGACTCGACAGAATCATTGTGCGAGAGAACGCTGACAAAGACACCATGTTTGAGATCATGAAGTTATCCCTCAAAATATTCAATCTCCTCAGACTCTGATAGTTGACATTATTCCCTATTTCTCCCAAGCAAGATGTTCAACCTAAATCTCCAAATCATAAGTTGCACAAAACATGTGATGGTTTTACTCCTATTCGTGTTCTTGCTCCTCTTTCTCTAAAATTTGATGAAGAAATGGGTGAAAATATTATTCATGATGGCAATACAACTCCTAATGCTTATGATAGTGAGTATGAATATGTTGATGTAGACAAGCATTTATCAACTGAATTTTCACAAACCCTAATCCTAGCTCCTAGAATTGAACAAAGTGACTTACAACATGAACATAGTACTTGTTTGGATCTTGTGATAACTCCATCTATTGTACTCGATGTCACTCCTCTGGTGTGTTGCTCACATTCCCGAAATAGTGATCAACAAGATCGAGAGTTGGATGTCATGCTGCATTAGCAATATTAGCACTGTAGATTTTCTCTCTCTCTCCTTTCTTGCTCTTTTGGGACCATTCTTCTATGTGTATCCATGTTCTTCTATTGTTCCCTTAATTTCTACTTGGGGATGATGCAAAGCATTGAGATATTTTCTTGGTCTCTTTCATGTTGACTCAAAAGACATCCTCTCTTCCCTTTCTTCTAAGGTAGTGTTCGTCTTTGGGGAATGGCGATTATTATATGCAGATATACATACATGATATACATGAGTTATCATACAACATACTAACCCTAGGGAAAGTGAAACTACCTCATACCTCATGTTTTGTGTTCATTATCCTTGGGTTTATTCCTTGATTGGGGGCTAAATCCTTGCAATAATGTGCTTCCTCTCTTCTCTCTCTCTCTTGGATGTATCCTACCTTAAATAAATCACTCCTAATAAGGTGTGCACGATCACTTTAATGTGGGGGAATACACTCTGCTCATATTTTCCTTCTTGATACTTAGAATTACTTAATGAACTTTATTTTGCTTTGTAATCTTTGGTATCCTTGCTTTCATGACACATAGTGAGGGGAACTTTGCTACTTGCAGTCATGGTTCTCCCCTTCTCTACCTTCCCTTTTACTTTGTCAGTCAAATTCGTAAGATCCTAATTCCATTGGGGCTTGGCACATCTTGCCTCCTTGTCGTAGTAAAAGTCTTTCAATCTTATTTCCTTGTACTTTACTAGTGGTATATGTGTATGCTCATACTCTCGCTAAAGTGGGAGATAAATGTAGTGTCATAAAATTCTAACCCTAGTAATTTTTGACCACATTAGGGTCCTCACGCATGCAAAATCAAATCCTCTAACCTAATCAAAGACTAGAGACTGCTCAACCCTCTGAATCTGCTTCTCCCTTGGCCTCTGCACCACCTTGTCTGCACTGTTCCTTGGAGAAAGGGGTAGGATAGGGGAGTGGTGCCCCTGTCCCCCCTAGGATAGGGGTGTGGTGCTCTTGTCCCCCCTAGGACATGGGTGTGGGGCCCCTATCCCTACCCTATTTTGGGACAGGACCCTTCCCTGAGCTTGCATTGTAGGTTGTGCAATGAGTAGGAAAAATTCCTCGATATCAGCATGTGACAAAAAATAGTTTTATTAACCCTAATTGACATGTATTTAAGTTTCATTTTCCTTCTAATTTGCATAAGTTCATTAAGGTGAAAATTTGCAATCAAGCGCTAAAGAGCATTCAATCATTCTTTTCTAGCATTGAGCATTCTCAAGTCTCCCTTCAAGACTAGGTGTTGCATTCAAGTCAAGGATTCAAACATTGAAGAGGAGATTGATTCCAACATTCAATTCCACACAAGCATTTCTATCAACATTGCTATCACAACCTCCCTTAAGGTGATTTACATTTCAGTCTCTCATTTACATTTACTTGCAAGTACTTTCTTTCATTACTTGGTTAATTCCAAAATGGGGGTTTGACCTTAAGGCAAACCCCCAATCACAAACCCTTTTCCTCTCTTTTCTATTTGTAGGCTGGAGGTGCGCAGCTATACTTTCAGATTTGGACTCCGTTTGCAAAGGTAGAAAAATCCTTTTCATTTCACGGATTTTTCAAAGGACCGTATACATTCCCGCCATGGTCTGGGCAACTTTTCCTCAAATTCGTAGGGTGACTTCATCTCAACATATTACTGCCAGATCTAGCTGCAGAACTTCATCCCATACTCTGATCTCAAGTTATAATCAATTCTTTGTCACTTTTGCACTTAGTCTCTATACATAGTTCAATCAATTCTTTTCCATTTCAAATAGGAAGAGGGGATCAATTTATTATTCTTAGTTTATTCAGAATTCTATCTTCTTCTTTGTAGGTTGAATCTAGTGAATTTTCCTCTCCTCTTCCAATGTAATAGGTGAAAAGTGTTTGAAGGGAAATCCATAGTGAAACTCTCATCTCTCCTTGGAGGGAAAGGGTAGTTTTCCTCTTGATCTCTCATTCACACATTTTTCACCCACCAATACATTTTGCTAACATTACAGTTAGCAAAATTTGGTGCTAAACTTCCCCAAGATTTTAATGTATACAATTTAAGACAAAGGGGAGGATCAAATGACACTTACAATGACAATGAGAAAAATGAAGAAATTTTCAGTCACAAGAAGGATGACACAAGAATTCCTAGTGATACAAGAACTCATTAAGACACACGAAGAACTAAGGATGACACAAGAAGGAATCATGATGACATAAGAACTCATGAAGACACACAACAAACTAATGATGACACAAGATGGAATCATAATGATACAAGAAGAGATCATGATCACACAAGAACTCATGATGATACGAGAATAAATCATGTCAATGATCCTCTCCTATCTCTCACGCAATAGACACAAACTCTTCTAATGCAAATTCAAAATATACAAAGGGGAACTACTAAGAGGTTTTGGCTTCAAGAAACCTATCCCTGTCCATTTGACAGGAGTCTCAACATGATACCTTTTCCTCCAAAATGTGAAACTCCTAGATATGACAAATATAATGGAAGAACTAATCCCTAAGACCATATAAGAAAATTTTGCACAATGAGCATGGAATTCGCACATAAGGACACATACTTAATGAGGTTGTTTCCAAAGAGCTTAAATGGACAAGCTATGGAATAATTCTCAAACTTCCACCCAAAATTCGATCATTTGCAGAATTGGTGGACAAGTTTGTTTCACAATATGCATATAACACGAGATCACAATGCTAGACTTGTGTCACACCAAGAAAAAGAGTGGAGAACCTTGCATGAAATTTCTACAAAGGTGGAGATGATTAGTTGCCTGATATCCTTGTATGGTGCTGGAATATATGAAAACATGGACATATTCATTGACAATCTAAATGAAGAAATGAGTAATAAACTAAAAATGCAAAGTCATCCAAGTTTCAAAAAGATGATTGATAATGGAATCGGGATTGAGGAAGATATGGTAAAGAAAGGAGAGTTGAAGATATACAAACAAGGAGCTAATCCTCCTCCCAACAATAATACTAAAAATAACAACAATGATAAACCTAAGTTTTGGAACTCAAAAAATCATCAATTATGGGATGGTGGATAATAATAATGTGAAACAAAAGCAACCAGTTTTCAATTTATCAAATCACACAACAATGGTTCAACAAGATGACAATAAACAAATATCATCTTTCAATATTTTATTTCATAGGAAATTTACCAACATTGTTGAACCACTTGGGTTAACACTAAAGACACTTCTTGCAAACAAGTTGATTACCTTTCTAGAAGCAAGAAACTTTGAACCCAAGGTTAAACCTACTTGGTGGAATGACAATCATTATTGTGATTTCCATCGAAACAAAGGACACCAAATAGATGATTGTTAGCAGTTAAAACATGTCATCCAAGATATGATTGACAATGGTGTAATAACTATGGATGGGCATAAGACAAACGAATCGTACAGAGCTTTCAAAACTCCAATTTCTAACTATGAGAAGGGTCACTAATACATTTAGCCTAAAATTCCAACGGAGGTTTCCGACGAAGAAGGTATATTGTGATCAAACTTGATTTTTTTTTTTTAAATGCCTGATTTCATCGGAATTCTAACGATAATGCAACATTTGGTTTCGATGGACAAGGAATTGGCAATGACATTAGGGTTTTTTTAAGAAAAAGTGCCTGTGTTCATCAAAATTTTGATGACCACGTGCATTACTTAAAAAAAAAAGAAAAGACCAAGTCATTTCATAAATCCCACCTCTTTACAAAATCCCACCTCTCATTCATCCCGCCTCTGTAGCGAACTTATGGAAATAATTGGTGTGACAAACACGGCCACAACGGGGAACAGGGGAATGAAGTGCCATGGGCACAAAGTGTCAAGGGCTGGCACATAACCAGCGAGGATGACCACAAGGGAGCCCAAAATAGGTTGTGTAAATGGCGACACCCGAGCCTTTGTCAACAACAATAAGAGCTACGGACAGAGGAAGAAGTCATCTTGTCCTTAATAGGTATGAATACAAATTAAGATCTTATATAAAGATAAGTGAACATGAATAACAGAAAAAAAACAAAATGAATGTCTTATTTGAATGATGTATATTGTAGAAGTACTATTTATCATATACCATTTAGATTCCCATTTCTTTTAGCTCCACTTCATTTTTCAGTCCTATGACAACTATCCTAGTAGACATGAATGCTCTATACAACATCATCAATGACAGAGGCACTATCCAGATTAACAAAAAGTGCTTCAGAATTGTGGGGCAAATATTGAAGAGTTTCCATAGCTAGGGGAACATTGACTGACTAGAATCAATGAAACTCTAAACTTGGAAATCTCTATGCTATGCTCTCTGAGTAAATTCAGTGGTCTTGACATTGTACTGAACATAGAATTTGGGACAGTTTTGTTATTTAAGTTAAAAAGGGTTTAATGAGTTTTCTTATTGTGGCCACAAGTTTTCCATGGTAAATGTTCTACTTTTGTTAGTAGCTTGTTCTACATTATGGCATAAAATATTCCTCTCCACTATTGCATTATTGTACCCAAATTCTAGAGGAATTATTTCCTTATTTTCTAGGTTTTCTATTTAGAGTGTAAGCATACTATTTATAAAAGGGAATGTTGGATAAGCTAGTGTTTTCTTTTGTGATAAGTGGCCGCTCTTCTACTATGTTATTTCTTAAAAATTCAATAGTCAAAATAACCTTTTTATTTAATTCTTCTTATTGAAAGTATTGCTGGAGAATTGATTTTAAATTTTCTTCATATCGTTGTTTTTATGCAAGTAGTGCATATTAAATCAAACTACTTATCATTATGGT
This sequence comes from Cryptomeria japonica, assembly GCF_030272615.1. NCBI lineage: Eukaryota > Viridiplantae > Streptophyta > Pinopsida > Cupressales > Cupressaceae > Cryptomeria > Cryptomeria japonica. The sequence goes on along the minus strand of NC_081414.1, from coordinate 620,137,823 downwards.
GTCTTTTTGGTATAAGTAAATTGTTATGGGAGCTTGAAGAATGAAACACAATATATATTTAAATAGCTTGATTACTTGACATAGTTTAGCTTGATTACTTAACAGTCTTATGTTTATTTGAGAGATTCTACGAAAACAAAAACAAACACTTACATTCTTGTATAGTTCCTTGAGCATTTTGTCAAGTAGTTCACATTTTTTACACAAGCTTAGATAATGCTATCATAAGAGATCCTCCATCATTTTTATGCTAGCTGAAATAGGTTGCATGTCACTCTACTTACCTTAGTAATCTTATATGATAATGTCATACTATGTAACATGGTATTCATAATATTTATGTTATTAGCTTTGCGACAATTTACTATTGCAATAGCTTCTAGAAAAAATGGTAATGATGTATGAAATGTATGAATGGTCAAAGGAATCTAGAAGTGAAATGTGGTTTAAAATCTAAATACCAAGGGTATCCACATAAGTTATGTCTACATATCTAAATAGATGTATGTTATCCTTGTGATTAGAAACATGTGAGATATGAGTAATGATGGTTCTTAAGTCACTTGTTGGTACCATTGATAGTGTATGCCAAAATAGTGGTGTCAGTGGATTAATCAAAAGGACAAAAACTAACATACCAATGAAACTTTTAGATATAAAGACTAACTAAGCTAAACTAGTTAAACATGCTAATCTTTCAAAGTGTGTCTCATTGCTCTCTATCTCATAGGATTCCTCAAGTCAATGGTTTCTCTCAGATCATTGAGCAACTGACTTTGGACTGACAACTCCAAGAATGAGTGATAATGGATGAAAATGATCTATATGCAAGATGCACCTAAGATCTATAAGATTATAACAAAGCTAGCTATGATGATGATTATGCTATGATAAATAAGCTAACATGCTATGATATGGATATTAAACTATGATAATATACTATACTAATATGCTTCTAAATGGTTAAGATGATGATTAACAAAGAGAGGCAATGCTTGATGAAGTAAACTATAATCTAGATGCATGAAAAACTTGGATTGTGATAATGAAGGAAATGAGGCATATTTATAGAAGAAATGGGTAATTGGGTGGTTAAGATTGAATAATACTAACAAGGGCTAGGATTGAAGGAAACTCAATCCATGTTTACAATTGTGTTCTTACAAGAGCAATTTGAAGTGATGTGGCAAAGCTTGTTGCAAATATAGTAGATTATAGTTTTGGATCGAGGCTTGGGATACTTGCACTTGCAAAGGTAAGTGTGCTCAGAGCATGAAAATGATGATGATTAAAGGATCACTTAAAAAAAAATGAGTTTGTATTTTTTGTGAGAGTAATGCTTGTGAGTAAAGGGCTAGCAACCAAAGGGGCCAGTTTAAGGAAAGTAAGGATCACTAGACTTGTTTTATTGCTTAGTAAAATTTTGAATATATTTGTTTTGATTGATGAAATGAATTATTTCAATTTGAGCCATATCAATGAGATGAATCAAAGAACAAGTAGAAATAATTGTTGGTGTAATAGGGATATTATCTAGCTACTTCCACTATTAGGTCATTTTTATGCCTTATAATTTAAGTTTACTTAAGGTATACATAGGATACTTATCACTTTATGTCTCATATCATAAGATTAAGATAATTTCATAATCTTATGATATCCTACATGTCTCATCTTGACCTATATAATCAAGGGGTTCTATTTATAATCTCATTCATTCATATTGTAAACTTGCATTCATTGATAGGAATATAGTTTATTCGTGTCATATTGATCTTCTCATTTTGTTGTGCTTTCCATTAGACCTCTAGATCTTGGGTGGCTATCTCCATAGTCAAATCTTAAAATATTTACCTTTCTAGATTCTATAAAAGAAATGGTTTTATCAAGAATATCATATGGAATAGCTTCTAAATATTTTCATTTGATAACAATATTGTTAGAGCATTTTTCTTTATAGGAAAATAATCTAAACTAGACTTTTTTTTTCAAGCTAAGACAAAACAAAGTAAGGTAGTACAATAATCACTTTCTCTAAATTGAGATTTTTTGGCAAAATTTTCCAAAAAAACCTCTAAATTAGTCACATAAACATACTTTCTCACTATCTTCTCCTCCATATAACCCCTTGGATCAAATAAGGGTATAATTTTGAATGCTCTCAAGTTATACATAGTAATATCTTTGTCACATTGTTTTAAGTTTCATATCTCATGGCAGTGGTTACTCTTGTCATATGATTGCTATTGTGTAGATGGGTCCTTGAGCCCTAGTTTAATCCCATTTTTTTATCTATATCAAAGATATTCTTGGCATCCTCACTCAATGGTGATCAAGCTCTCCCTACCTAGATTAACCTATCTCTAAATTTGGAAAATGGGTGCAGAAGTTTGAGTATGAGTACTCTTCGGTTATTTGTCATGCTTGTAAGGAGAAAAATAAGGATGAAACTTTCCCTATTTCCCAGGAGATTCAAAATATTGATTCTAATCAAGGGAGTTCCCCTTTGGATTGTTCAAGGATATATAATGCTTTGGGTTCTAATGATGGATGTGCCAATGATATTATGTCCCTTCATTGTCTCAAGAAAATAGGATTTGGAGAGAAGGGTCCTTCCTTTGTGCTTAATCAAAGAGCTTTGGATCAATTTTTTAAACCACCCTGATTTTAGGATGGTTCATTTTTGCTTAGTTATTCTGCCTCTTGTTGTTTTGTTGTTTTGTTGGGATTAATGCTTCATCTTTCTCTTTGCACAAGGGATCAAGGCCCTTTCAAAATCCCTTCTTATCTAATTAAAAACACTCAATGATGATGGATCATTATAGTCCCCCCTCTATGCTTGGATTTAAAAATAGAATGAACTCTAACTACTTGTTTAATTCTAATATTATATGACATTAGGGTACCTAGGTAGCATAAGAGGTTGTTCACTAAATTCTTCCACCTTAATGATAGTTAATGTTAAGGATTGAATGAAACAAACTCTTGTTCATGGATCACCTTCTTAGCCTCCTATGGAAGTCATTCTTTGTGTGGTATACCATGACCATAATCAGGGTCTTAATAAATGTATTAGATACTCTCTATTATCAATAAGAGAGTTATCATAATATAGTCATGGCAAGTGGTTACAAATAAGATTAGTGGGTCCATAGTTCCCACTTGGTTTATACTTAGAAACATTATCATTTCTTAGTTGTATGGAAACTACAAATTCATGCATCTAGGCAACAATACACACTAGCTATTATATGATTCCACTAATGAGAAAAGCCTAGTCAATCTTATAGTTTGTGGAATTAGTCATGTCCCTCATATAGAATATCTATATATGGAGTATTCTTGCCTATAGATTACCTATTATTTTTCTTTATAATGTGATTATTTCACATACATCATAAAAGTGCCCTTCTAATATGTTTGTGCATCAATCTTGAAACCATATTTTTATTAACAAACCAATGATAAGAATTATCTTAAACATGTCTCTATATTTGAATCCCACTAGCTTTGATAATCAACCATAATAACCTTAACAATGCATCGATGGCAACAATGCCTAATAAATCATCAATTGTCTTAGGTGAATCTAGCCAAAGCCAACCCATGAAATCCACTAATCTCCCTTGCGTCCCAATCATAAAATTTTATGGTTGTTGGAACAAGTTTGGGAGATTGAAGAGATATAAGGAACATTTCAACTTCCAAAATACCAAAGGAACAAAAATAATTAGCTAACACATCTTCTTTTGGGAATTTTTGTATTTAGTTCTTCCTTTGCAAATCAACATACCCTATTTTGGTTTCCCAAATATTTACTAAATAACTTTGAAGATAAAATGGGAAGAGAATCCATCATATAGATATTTCTTTTCAACAGCCTTAGAGGGCATTGTTTTGTCTATCATTTATTATAATAGCTAATACCCATTTTTTTTTATAAGATAACAAGCAAAACCTCCTCTTCACAAACTATGTTTTCCTTAATAATCCAAGAATGAAAAAAGGAACCCACATAAAAATTACTTACTCCCTACCATGAAGGCAAAAGAACATCCAATTAAAAGATTGGTGTACCAAAAGGAAAGAAATATCACCTCAAAATCTGTCTTGAACTTATACATTGAATCTATACACACGAGAATCCCCTTAATAACTCTCTCACAACTTTCAATGCTAGAAGAATGAGTGTTTTCACAAGACTTTCATACTATGATATTTATATCAAGATTCACTTGCATAGTTTTAGAGTCAAGCTGACCCATTCTCATGAGTAGTTTACATGAACCCCTCATAAGAATGGATCACTTAGTACTCATTTCATCAAAGTTATTCTCATAGCGGTGAAGCATTAGGGATTCCTAGGAGGTCACCCATACTAATAATACTCTAAATCAAGCACGTTTAACCATGTAGATTGTCCCAAGATCAAACCCATTCAACTTGCCACCCCATTTGCAAAACCTTCATCAAGTGGTGTGCCTTATAAACCATTCATTATAGAGCAACTTTAGCTTATCCATTGGCAAGTGGGAGGTGTTGATGTGTTTTTTATGCACATGTGAATGTAGAATAAAATACCCAAAAGTATCTTATCCTCTCTTGAACAAAGTTACTCAAATGTTGGAGATTTGCTTAAGGATCACTTGAGACAACTCGAAGGTTCTTGTATGTCGGGTCATGACGTGTGGATAAACATAGTTGGTTGATGTGATTGCTAGTATCACAAGGGGACTTACGTTGAATTGTCAAATGCTTGAATAGCTGGAACTTGATCATCTGATATTTCAATCTCGCGATGCTTTTTGTCATAAACTAACTTGAATTGAAAAAAGGGCAAAAGGTGAAGTGTTAATAAAATCTATTCTAAGGCCTAGACTGTAAGAAGATGGATCCTAGTTTATCCCTTTAACCCTGATTAATTTATTTAGAGTGTTTAGTTCCTTTTTAATCCTTTCTTTTACAATTAAATATTATTAAAAAATTGTATTATTGTTCCAAATTTTGTGGATATTTAGGAGACACAAATAAAATATAAATGTAATCATTCCACAGTTTTGTAGGAGATATTGGAATGAGACTAATAGGAAGAGTAGTAAACATGAGTCACAATGAGCACTTTAGAATAAATCTAAACATTATAAGAGTAGCTTGGTAAAATAGAAGCGTAATATATTTTCCAATATGCCAGATTATTACTTGGGAAAGAATCTTGAAAGAGGATTGAAAAGATTCCTTGAGCTAACATTGTCTCACTTATCCAAAATTATGAGGAAGGATTCATTAATGAAATGATCATTAACAAGATGGAGAGAATAATAATTAGGAAGAGATAGATTTCACATGCTACTAGGTGACTAGATTGGAGAGAAACTAGAGGCAAATCATTTAGCTTGGCCATGACACAAAGTCTTAGAATAGATGCCAACCTTGGTGAATGGAATGAAAATCCCAGGCAATTAATGAGTGGTGAGACAAGTAGAGGCATCTATAAATTTTGTTTTGAATAAAATAAAGAAAAAATGGAACTAAAACCAAGGGAAATGCACATGGAAAGGATATGATGAAAATCAAAATAAATAGTTTGAAGATAATATTAGTTACCTAAAGGATATTCCACTTGATTATTTGGTATATCTTAACTATTTTGAAAAATTTTGAAACCATTAGAGGTACCTTTTGCTTCTGTAGATGAGGCATTCATTCATGTTGAAGTTGTGATAGCTTATTTGCCTTGTTATAGACAACAAATTATCCATACGAATTATCATATATACTTGTAACCTCCATCCCAAACCACCTATTTCACTCTTCTTCCTTTGTGTACCTCTTTTATTCTTCCATTACCTCTTCACTTACCTATATTCAATCCAAAACATAGCGTATATAGCATCAAAAAAATTCCATATTTGATTAATATTATCCACAACATATCGAAAAGACAAATACCACACTTACTATGTCATCAACCAAAAATAATTTACTTACATATTCAAAGAGTTCAATAATGGAGAAACATCCATGCAGTGCTCTACACATGTCCTTGAAGGTTCAAGAAATACTTATCCTCTATTGGTCCAAACTTTAAATCACTTTCCATGCATGCAAATAATTGCAACCATACACAATTTCCCACCCAATAGATTCTCTCAAACTAGTTTACTATCTTAACATAGGGTCAAGGAAAAGCAGGCCAAAATAGGAATCCAAGTGTCTTAAAAGCCTTCAAGACCATAGTGGTGAGGATTGAATTTGTTTCTTTAGTGGTATCTTTCTCTAGATTAATTAGTTGGGGATTCTATTAGGACCTTTTCCTAATTAAAAAAAATATATAAAGATTACATCCCTAAATATTGCATTCATAATAGAATAAATTTCTGCAATATTGAGACTAAATTCATAATAGATTTATAGTGATGAATAAAGAAATATTTAAGATTATCAAAAAATTGATGTTTTCTTTCTCCCAACCGTCATTGGATATTGGGTGATCTTTGAGGCATTATGTCAAATAGTTTATGTGCCTTATCTAAGCTTACATATTTTGCATGCATGTGTACCTAGGCAATTGCACACTACAACATCTATACTCACTAATCATATTTGGTTGGAATTTTCTAAATCCATTTCAAACACATCTTGTGCATATCCTGCAATCATAGCATTCCATTAGATCATGTTTCTTTGATGCATCTCACTAAACAGTTCATGCACTTTCATGTCTATACTTCCACATTTTCCAAACATGTCAAACAGAGCATTTCCAACCATAAGCATCTGATATTAATTGCCCTTACCTTCTGCTTTGATGGAAGCCCATACTCTGTTCCAAAGCTCCCATTTTGGCACAGGTAGAGAGTACGTTGGCAAATAAAACTGATCACAATGGAAATCTATTTTTGCATTGACTGCATTGTGAGGACACTTATGTATTTCATCAACAACATAAAGCAGGAAAGGACATGAGAATATCTCCTCGGGGAGGTATTCTATGACAGCTATGAGGTAGATGAGAGTTTCTTATGCCATTTGCTTTGTTCTATGCAGTCAAATGCGAGAACACTGTTTGAATTCAAATGCTAACGGTGATCACTTGAATTGTAGGTAGACCCCTTCAAATGACAGGGTAGGCTTCCTTTTATACCTTATATATGTCTTGAAAGCATTTTATGCAACTAGATCTATTTGGAATGCATTACCCAAACACCGCGATCGATCAGTCACCTTTGAAAAGAAAGTAGTATGATGAAATATTTAGACATAAAATAGATGAAATGCACTCCATACTACTACTGCACAATATTTTGGTCAATGATATTTTTAAAATAGTAAAGGAAGATGCATGGAACAACCAAATTCTGATCATTATAAACAATGAATATTTTAAGATCCTTTTATGATATGTAAGTTGAGAATATTTTATGAAAGGTCCCTAAATGAATACACTTTAAACTGATTTTAATATACCTTGAAGTGTGCAATATGGAAGGTTTGTATTCTTAATCTCCTACCCATTTCTTAATTTAAAAGATGATATCTTTATTAAATATATTTATTAACTTGACTTCTCCTTCAATTCTTGATGAATGCTTGATTGCATGTTCACTTGGAATTGAATTGATTTTATAATTAAGAGATCACTTGAATTATAGGTAAACCCCTTCAAATGATAGGGTAGGCTTCCTTTTATACCTAATATATGTCTTGAAAGCATTTTATCTTGATGGCTTTAAATTAAAGTACTTTCTCTTCTACCTGGTATTGGTGGAGAAGAGGTTGCATTGCATCATCCTAGGATACATATTTCCGCAGATACAACACAAGTTAAATGTATCCCAGGTCAATGCAAAGCAACCTCTACTCTAGAGATCACCAAAAAATAGAGAAAGAACTTTAAATTAATGCCATCAGGATAAAAGTCTTTAATCAAGACAGATAAAATTTGAGTTTGATTGTCATCATTTACTTTGCCAAATTCTTCACACGTAACTCCTGAATCAATTTCCTACTCACAAGAATTTTATTATGTCTCAAATATAGGGAAACAGAAGGCTTCAAATAGAAAACTTGAACATGCAACTAAATCCATTGACTAACCAGATGAACAAAATTAAGAAACGGTTTGATCATCTGAGAGATGTTGTAGACTTGCAACTCACCAGCTAAGTTTTTTCGGGTAAGAATTTTATTTGTTTTGGTTATGGTTGTGGTATTTATAGGGAGACATTTACAAATTTATATCTATTTTCACTATTTAATGGTTTATGGGTTTGTAATGTTAATTGCATGTTCTTTCATATTTTTGTATATATTCTTTATAATAGCCTATTATATTGATTTGTTCTATTATGCATAATGGTGTGGGTTAGATGACTTTGTCGTCAGTGCATGAAAGCATTGAACGAGTTCTACTTTTGAAAATTACATGAAACATTTTTAATTTATTTGATTTAGTGTTATTTGCAAAAAATGATTATCAATGATGTTTCCTTTCTCCAAGAATTGTCTAGGATCTTTCAATCAAATAATATGTAACATCGAATGACTAAATCTTTTCATTACAAATGCTTATTTTATTTAATTATTATCTGAGGGTGAATTAAAATTTATATTTATACGGAAGCAGAACATACAAGTTGAAGAGTCATGTGCAAGCAAATTTCCTAAAAGAAAGCAAGCAGGCATTATCTTGAATGACATGGAAACAAGCTCATCAGCTTCTTAGAAGAGAGCAATTGGAGAATGGCAGAGGAAAGTGTTTAAGGGTGATAAATAGATAGATAGTATGCAATACAAACAAACAATGTCTAGAGTGTCTGATGTGATGTCTCTAATTTATGTCCTTAGGGAATAACTAGTTTTGGAGTTCCTGCGAAACCTATTGGGACATGCTTGGAGGAAATCAATGTGTTCATGCAAGGAGCACCTTTTTTCTATTATGAGAATGATACTTTTGCACCAAGGGATATTTGGAAGTCAATATCCAAAAATTTTTATAGTGTGGAACAAGAGTTGGCAGACTCGAAGTATAATTGTCAGCTTTTAGAAGACCAAGAGGTTATGTACACAATCTCCCAATAGAAGAGTGATTTCAAGAATTACCTCTCCCCCCCATGACTATTCAGGAAGCACTTCTTCAAACAAAGGACTATTGGCCTCCATGGGATCAAAGAAAAAAATTAAAGCATAGACTCTAGACGATGTGGTGGTGTCCTTCGTGAAGAACTCTACACTATAATTGAAAATTCACGAGGGAAACTACAAGATAGTAAAGAGAAATACAATCTTGAAAACTAGGAAGAATGGATCTTGGTTTGGGTGGGGCCAAGTCAAGTGACTCCTCTAGAGGTTGATGAGATAGAAATCATATTAGGATTTGAAAAAGATCACACTCGTGGAACTTCATGTGCGAGTGATCGACTGTGGTGTTTGGGTAATGCATTCCAAATAGATATAGTTGCATGCCATCAAGATAAAAGTCTTTAATCAAGACATTACCCATTTGGAATGCAACTGTATCTATTTGGAATGCATTACCCAAACACCGCAATCGATCACTTGCACACGAAGTTCCACGAGTGTGATCTTTTTCAAATCCTAATATGATTTCTATCTCATCAACCTCTAGAGGAGCCACCTGACTTGGCCCCACCCAAACCAAGATCCATTCTTCTCACTTCTCACTTTTCAAGATTGTATTTCTCTTCACTATCTTGTAGTTTACCTCATGAATTTTCAATTATAGTGTAGAGTTCTTCATGAAGGACACCACCACAACGTCTAGAGTCTATGCTTTAAATTTTTTCTTTGATCCCATGGAGGCCAATAGTCCTTTGTTTGAAGAAGTGCTTCCTGAATAGTCATGGGGGGGAGAGGTAAGTCTTGAAATTGCTCTTCTATTGGGAGATTGTGTACATAACCTCTTGGTCTTCTGAAAGCTGACAATTATACTTCGAGTCCGCCAACTCTTGTTCCACACTATAGAAATTTTCGGATATTGACTTCCAAATATCCCTCGGTGCAAAAGTATCATTCTCAAAATAGAAAAAAGGTGCTCCTTTCATGAACACATTAATTTCCTTCAAGCGTGGCCCAATAGGTTTCGCAGGAACTCCAAAACTAGTTAGTCCCTCTAGAAATAAATTAGAGATGTCACATCAGACACTCTAGACATTGTTTGTTTTTATTGCATACTATCTATCTATTTATCACCCTTGAACACTTTCCTCTGCCATTCTCCAATTGCTCTCTTCTAAGCAGCTGATGAGCTTGTTTCAATGTCATTCAAGATAATGCCTGCTTGCTTTCTTTTAGGAAATTTGCTTGCACATGACTCTTCAACTTGTATGTTCTGCTTCCATACAGATATAAATTTTAATTCATGCCCAGATAATAATTAAATAAAATAAGCATTTGTAAAGAAAAAATTTAGTCATTCGATGTTAGATATTATCTGACGAAAAGATCCTAGACAATTCTTGGAGAAAGGAAACATCATCATTTTTTGCAAATAACACTGAATCAAATAAATTAAAATGTTTAATGCAATTTTTAAAAATAGAACTCGTTTAATTCTTTCATTCACCGACAGCAAAGCCATTTGACCCACATCATCTCTCTCCATTAGAATTCCAACAATAACTAATGGAACATCCGACGAGGATGTTGTGCATCCAACAGCACTCCTCTATCGGAATTCTACCCTTTGGAGTCCGAATTTCAACGATAGGTCGAGATCACAACGGTATTCTTTCAAGGTATGAGCATCCATGGTGGTCGTCGGAAAGGTTGGAGATGATGTCGGAATTGTAATGACCACAAGGATAGTCGGAACGTTTGATGCGAAGTTTTTGACGGCTTTTTTTGTCGATAGTGTGACGAAATTGTGTCAGAATTCCAACGATTTGCCGTCAAAATTTTGACCCATATGTACTAGTGGGTGAATCATCAGCAACACAAAATGGAAAGGGTAAAGAAAAAGTGAACTATGCTCATACTTATGATAACGTGGTAAATGTGATTGTGTTCAAAGAGAGACAACAACAAGAACCCACCCATGTTATCACAAGAAGCAAAGCCAAAGTTACTTTTTTGGGTCCTACAACTAACACGTCATCGACTTCAAAACAATATAGTCTAGTGGATCAACTACAAAAAACTCCCGCACAAATATCAATTTTAGAACTTTTAAAACTTTCACTTGCACATAAAGAAATTTTAGAAAGAGCACTAGTAGATACGACGATATCCAAAGATCTTGATGTAGATCAATTCCAAACTATGGTGGGACACCTCACAGCTCTTCATTTTTTATCATTCACAAAAGAAGATGTCATGTCTTTGCAACATCCCCATAATGCTCCATTTCATATTGAAGTCCTTATTCATAAAACACGTGTTAAATGTGTCCTAATAGATGGAGGAGTTGGCTTGAATATTTTCTCATTAAGTCTTGTTTGTGCTTTAGGTTATTCTGAAGATGTAATTGATCCCCATAAAAAGATCACAATCAAAGCATATGATGAAGAAGAACATTCCTCCAAAGGAATTGTGGTATTACCCATCAGAGTAGGACCCTTGCATAAAGATACAGCTTGCCAAGTTCTAGACTTGGATTTATCATAAAACATACTTTTGGGAAGACCATGGATTAATGACATACAAGCTATTCCCTCAACTTATCACCAGTGCCTTAAGTTTCTATATAATGGGCAAGAAATCACAATTTCAGCATACTCAAATCCATTCCAATATTGTAGTAATTTGAAACCAGCACAAGAGGTCATTGTTCTACATAATAGAGAGGCATTGTCTTCAAGAATGCAATCCAAGGAAAAATCATTTTCTTCAATCTTGTCAAGTTTTGAAAAGAAGATAAAGCTGAGAGATCGAGGGAATGGAGAATATTCATTGTCAAAGTTACCACTTTCTCCTAAATCTGATGGTAAACCACCAAACTCAAAACAACAACCAGTTGTAAAACCTCTTCCAATATTTGATGGAGAATTTGTTAGTGTTGGGACATTATCTGAGGAAATAGAGGACAAAGATGTGCTACAATGGCTATATAAGGATGAAGAAGTTAAAAAAAAAATCAATAATATCATAATACCCACAGAAAAATATGGAAAAGGATTTAACATCCTTCAGAAAATGGGATACACTAGAATAGGTCATGTAGGAAAAAGAAAAGATTGTATCTTAGAACCCATACAACCTCATACTCAGCAAGCTAGAGACAAATCAGGCTTAGGGTATGGACAAGTTACTCCACAAGAAGAAACATCTTCTAGGCAGCAAAAAGATGAACATGACAGAAGCTAAGAGAAACTTGCAATCAAAAGAGAAGAAGTGTCTACCAAATAACAAGAACAAGAAAACATAAGATCACAAAAAGTGAGAGCTTCTAATTAGCAAAAACAATAAATTAATGGCACTTCCCAAATAGAGTCAACTCTCAATCAAAACAAATAAGAAGATGGTATAAAGAAAGGAGAACTAATAGAAAGACTAACAAAACTCCATATCATCCTAGACGAAGCTGAATATGAGTAAAGAAAAGAGATAGCGAAGAAAACAGAAGAAACAAACCAAAAGCTATATGAACAAATCTATAGATAGCAAGCTGCCAGTGAGACAGATTCCGAAGAAAACAGAAGAAACAAACCAAAAGCTATATGAACAAATCTATAGATAGCAAGCTACCAGTGAGACAGATTCCAATGAATGGGAATGGGATTCCTATCATTCTGAACAATCAACTGAATAAACCTGCTATGAAGAAGATGTGGGTGTCAATGTAGTTCATGTGTATGCAGGACAAATTTTAGGAACTAGATCACTTGAATTAGAATCACATTTGGCTAACTTGGATTTGATTGAGGATGATCAGGAACTACTTACAAGAGTTCATTATGATGAGAGTAGCATCCTAGACATTGAAATACATATCAAAGAGTTTAACATTTCTATCATGACCCTTGATACCTTTGAAACATCTCAACCTGAGGATCCCTTACCTTTAATACATCCTGAACTTATTGACTGGGATAATGGACATACTGAAATTGATACCTTTCCTAATGACCATGCTATAGTCTTATACCTCAATGCAATTAAGCCTAACATAGATTCCTCCAAGGATTTCACCAGTGCATCTTCCAATCAAGTGGGTGCCAAATCTCCTAGTCGCAAAAGTAAAAATAAAGAAAAAAATATCAGGTCTAATGTTGAAAACCATTTATTGGCAACATTAGACCAAAGAAAAGTAAAAATAAAGGATGCATCTAATGGTGAAAACCTCCTTGAGGTGCCAGGAAATGGGAGATTTGACACCTTACCTAAATATTATGAAGAGAGATCATCTATACTAATTGAACCAATAGAGGCAGTCAACATTGGAACAATAGATAAACCAAAGATTCTATATCTGGCAACCTCTCTATTAGAACAAGAAAAGCAGAATTATCTGGAATTTTTCAAAAGATGACAAATCAATTCCACCTGGTCATATGCAAACATGCCAGGGTTGGATCCAGATCTTATAATGCATCACCTAAATATCGCTCCAAGAGCTAAACCAATAAAACAGAAATTGAGGAAGATACATCCTCATATAGCTCTCCTTGTCAAAGAAGAACTAAAGAAATTACTGGACATGGGATTCATCAGACCTATAGCATATCCTCAATGGGTATCAAACATACTTCCTATTTCTAAACTAGATAAAAGTATCAGAGTATGTAGACTTTAGAGATCTCAATAATGCATGTCCAGAGGATGACTTTCTTTTGCCTAATATTGACATCATTGTCGATTTAACTATTGGGAATTCCATGTTTTCTCTAATGGATGGTTTCTCAGGATATAATCATATTAAAATAGCTTCAAAAGATAAAGAAAAGACAGCTTTCATGTGTCCATGGGGTAATTTTTGCTAGAACGTCATGTCATTTGGACTAAAGAATACAGGTGCTACTTATCAGAGAGCCATGACAATTAACAATATTCCATGACATGATGCATACATTCATGGAAGACTATGTAGATGACATATTGGCAAAATCGTACAACATAGAGGAACATCTAGAAATATTGGAAAAGATCTTTGACCGGTTAGAACAATACAAGCTAAGGCTCAATCCTAAGAAATGTGCCTTTGGTGTCACATCAGGTAATCTCTTGGGGTGCATTGTTTCAGCTAGAGGTATAGAAGTAGATCTAGATAAAGTTAAAGAAAACATGGAAATGGCATCTCCCAAGAATATTAGTCAACTCAAATCACTTCAAGGAAGATTGCAATCAACTAGAAGATTTGTTGCTCAGTTTGCAGATAAATGTCAACCATTTACACATCTATTGCATGAGAATATTCATTTCAAATGGGACAATCAATGTGAAGAAGCATTCAAAAAAAACAAGGAATATCTCATGCAACCACCAGTCCTAATGTCACCAATTCAAGGAAAGTCGTTGTTGCTATATGTATTAGCCACATAAGTATCATTAGGAGTTCTGCTCGCATAATAGGATAATGAAGTAAAAGAACGAGCTATTTACTACATCAGCAGATTAGTGGGATATGAGATCAATTATTCACCAACAGAAAAAGAATGCTTAGCAGTAGTGTTCACTTCTCAAAAGTTGTGATACTATCTACTATCTCACTTAATCCAACTGATTGCTAAAATAGATCCATTAAAGTGTTTTCTCGGTAAGGTGACTTTAACAGGAAGATTAGCAAAATGGGTCATTGATCCTGAGTGAATTTGATATTGAATATGTGGACATAAGAGCTATCAAGGGATAATTTATTGTAGACCAGCTGGCCAAAGCATCACTTCAAGATGATCATCCCTTAAACATTGAATTTCCATATGCTGATATACTCACAGTCACCAAACAGACATGGCAGTTGTACTTTGATGGTTCATATACCCAACATGGATAAGGAGCAAGCATTTTCTTCATCACACCGCAAGTTCACACAATTCCAAAGGCATATAAATTGAGTTTTCCATGCACCAACAATACAATAGAATATGAAGCTTTGGTCATAGGAATCAAGATGGCCATAGAATGGAACATCACACAATTACAAGTTTTTGGAGATTCTTAGCTCGTCATCAATCAAATTAATCATGATTATCAAACAAAGGATGACAAACTAAAGCCTTGCAAAAAAATGGTAGATGATTTCAAGAAGTATTTTGTAGAAATCACTTTTGAGAAGATTCTGAGAAATGACAACAAAGTAGTAGATGCCATGGCAACACTTTCTTCTCTACTTTAGACATAGAAAAATCAAGAGCGTTATGAATTCTTGGTGGAAGAATTGTTTTACCCTGCACATAACTGTTTTGATTCCCAAATTATTTATCACCTTATTGGGCATGATTCCTCCCACTATGGCCAAATTTATACATACCTAAAAGATAATATCCTCCCTCCTGACTTGTCAAAGAACTAAAAATAAAATTTCATTCACCAATCTTCCCATTATACTCTTGTCACAGATACTCTTTTTAAACGAGGTATGGACGGTACTCTCTTAAGATGTCTCGAGCAAGAAGAATCTGACAAGGCCTTAAATGAAGTCCATAACAACATTTGTGGCATTCATTCAAGTGGTCTTACCCTTTCGAAAAAACTCATATGCTTGGGCTATTATTGGCCAACTATGGAACGAGATTCTTTCCAAATAGCTAAAACATGCAAACAATGTCAAATCCATAGAAATTTAATTCATGCATCAGCACAAGAGCTACATTCTTTGGCAACCTCTTGGCCTTTCTGCCAATGGGCTCTTGATCTAGTAGGAAAGATAAATCCTCCTTCACCCAATGGTCACACATTCATCCTTGTAGCTACAAAATATCTTACAAAAGGGATTGAGGTGATACCTCTCACAAATATCATAGGAAAACAAATTGTTGCATTTATCTTGAACTACATCGTATGTCGTTATGGCATATCCATGACCATTATCACTGAAATGGGCGATTGTTCAAGAACTAGGATGTACAAGAGATTTGTGATAAATTTCAGATCCAACATAGATTCTCCACACCCTACTATCCACAAGGGAATGGACAAGTAGAAACATCAAACAAAACAATTTTGAAAATCCTAAAAAAGACAATGAATGATGCTGACAGACATTGGCATATTCAATTGAAAACAAGATCCACACCTTTCTCTCTTACCTATGAATCATAAGCAATACTGCCAATAAAAGTAGAGATACCTTCTCTATGAGTATTATTAAAAGGCCTTATCACAGATGAAGAACAATGAGTATCTATACTGTAAGAGCTAGAATTGATCCATGAATGATGACAAAATGCCTTTGATCATTTGAAGGTGTATCAACAAAGAATTTGTACAAGTTATAATCACAAGGTCAAACCAAGAGCCTTTCAAGTTGGAGAAATAGTGCTAAAGCAAAATCCATGAAACCAGTCAGATCGAGAAAAGAAAAGGATATTTGAACCAAACCGGTTGGGTCCATTTGTGGTCACAACAACATTTGGGTCAGAAGCCTATCAACTATCAATGCTAGATGGGGATCATCTCGAGGAACCCATCAATAGAATGCATCTGAAAAAAAATTATGTCTAAAAGTAGAAAATCCAAAAAAAGTGCAATAGCAGAAAAATCCAAAAACAGTGAAAAAGCGCAAAATCCAAAAATAACAAAAATAGTGAAAAATCAAAAACAAAAAAACAAATATGACAAAAAGTGCAATAAAAATAGATGGTGAAAACCTGGGAACAGGCGCTATCTTCCAGCTAGCTCTTCCATCTATTAGTTCATGCATCCTTCCACTTGCATTCATTTTCATTAGCACTGTTCATATCCATAATAAGGCCTTTATACATATGTAATGCCCCGTCAGGAACCCTAAAGGAAAACATCATAATCTATGCAACTAAGGGTGAAATAATTTTTTTTTTTTTTTTAAAAATGCATGAATTAAACCTTAGTACATCTAATAACATAGCAGAAGTTTTACACCTGAATTTCCTAAGGGTTGCCAACGAATATTACTTCATAAATTAAATCTTTAAGACAAAATTTCCGCAATGAAAGAATCTAAATTTCTTCAAGCAATCATATATTATATACATCAGAAATCAGTAATTGATGTAGCATATATCACAATATTTATTTGCTTTCAATATTCAAATATACATGTTTTCAAAATGAAATTACATCATGAGCTAAAATGATACAAAATGTTAGTTACATATAGTTTCTTTTCAAAACCTCTAGTATTTAACTGAAAGATGGATAGGAAGAAGAGTCGGTACATGAATCACGATCCAAGATCATCAATGAAGTCCTTCCTTGCCCAAAGATACGTACCAGAACATCCGATGGGAAGTGACACTACCACCCGACCATGTGATTCTGAAAAGGAACCACACCACCGTGCTGGAGATAGTAGATAACCCTCAAGCAAGAAAAATGATACAAGAACAAAAAGACTACAAGACTCCACTTACATTCATGTAACCTAACTCACTGAACACTAGTGACTCTAAGGAGAAAGTGTCATCACATGTCTTATGGTGGATACCATGGTACAGCCTCCATAGGTCCCGACCCCCATCCTGGGTTATCCTGGTGACCTCTCCCGAGCCTCCGATTCCAACTAAGACTCATGCGGACCTTACCAATCCTCTCATGAAGACAAGGTGGTAAGTTTGCCATTCCAGGCCTTCTCGCTACATTATGAGCCCTATACTAGCACTCACCTATGTGCGAGGCACATTATTTCATTTATCTTTTATTCTACCCTTCCCTAGTCATTTATTAGGTTTTCACTTTCTTAACCAACTTTCGACGGTTATCCTGTCACCTCTTCGGCACAGTTCCCACTCGAAAGCCACTCTCTCTCTTAGGACACTATGGGTTAGTTCTATCTAGAGAACTCTATGGTGACACAAATAGCCATTCCCAAACTTGACCTATCTCAATGAAAGATACAAAATTACTAACCTAAGGTTTGGCCATCATGAACAACTCATAGCGGCTCACTCCCTTAAGGTTATACATCTAATATACTGGCCAAGTCACAACACAAGACAAATTGACAACATGACATATTGTACTTAGTTGCGACCACCATATAAAACATGATAATCCTATGTACCAATACCTATCACAAAATTAACTTGCAAAACGTAAACATGATTGTCAAGACACAGAGAACAATATGGTTGGTAAAACACATAATTTTACACTTAATGACAAGTTTTAAGAGTTCTAATACTCTTGTTAACAACTATAGGTATGTTACCTTAATAATTTCCATTTTTACAAATAAACGAAGATTAAAAGAGAAATATTCATTTCATCAGGAAAATCTTACAATAAAACGTAATACATTTCTTCATAGAAAAATGCCTTTATTTTTATTTATTTATCTTTTTAACACAAGAGTGTTACATCATTCTTCCGAAAAATATGGAGAAGTACACTCGTCAGACTCAGCATGATCTAAAGGAGTAAATCCTTCAGATTTGCTTTCACTTCGGGGAAAGTACCCCACAGACTCATTATCACTCAAGGGGGTATACCCCTCCGACGAGTCAGAACTAATCACTATTGGCTTTTCAGGTGAACACTCTGACTTGGGTTCGTTTCCTTTCTCAGTGGTAGCTACTTTGGTTGGGCTCTGAATAGGACCTTTTTCTATTTCTTTGCTCCCTTCTGGAGCTGGGTTCTCTTTGGCAGGGTTGTCCTCCTCAACGGGCTGGACAGGAGTCAAAGAATCTTTCTTGATTTTTAGGTAGTGAGCACAACCCGCTACTGATTTGCGAGCTATTTGCTTGGCTCGTACCATCTCTGTAACATGTCAATGATAAACTATTACTTCTCAGAACTCCCCTATAGCTATGTCAAATAAATCTTAATATCTAGGTGTTGAACGTAATCATACCCTTCTTCCATTAAGAAATTTAAACTTAAAACTATTCCACTTCTTTAGTCCTAATGTAATCACAACTACTACTAAACGATTTTATTTAATCAAACCCTAACGAATAACTAAAACATGACCATATTTATTTCATAAGCATGATATATAACTGAGATTGCAAATAATAATGATTAAACACTAAGAAATTCCCGACCTACTTGAAGCGATGTTCAATTTGCAAGTCCTTGACGCCCGTTTGCTGATAAATATACCTTGCTTGCAATCCTTTTTACCAATGTTTCCAGCTCTATCAGGAAATAGGCACACAACTCTCTCTTGATTCTATCAACCACTATCCTCTCTAAAACATCACACACTTGACACTATAAAAACATGCGCTACCCTCACTATCTCTACTCTCCTCTCTATGTTCCTTTGTCCTTCCTTGGATGTCACCAAAAGCCTCCTCTTTGCTCTCTACCCACACCCCTTTTTATACTAAAAGAAAACATCTATCGCTCCCCTAAATCTGGCTGAGTGATGGCTATCGACTGAGACTCTTTTTCTATTAACTCATCTACTTCCTCCACGTAGAGAGTTCACCTCTTGTTAACTTCAGTCTTTAGCGCTCCATTGATAATGATTATGACACCTATCGGCTGGGTGGAGAGGTTAACTTATTGTTTCATTCACTGATGCATTTGCAAACAGCGACTTGAGCATTCAAACTGCCAGGTCTAGAGTCCATTAAGGATTACGGTTTAGTTCCACCTTGTGTGCCAGTTCATTCTCCTTTCAAACCGGTCCATCAGCTGTTAGTTGCCAACGAACTGGAGCTCGTGGAGAATACTGAACATGGAGAGGTGATGGTTATCTTTTAAAACTGCGAGAGGTATCCTCCACCACTTGCTGACTGTAGTGTACCCACAAAAATACTCACCTCGCGTGCTGTCTGTTGAGTTTATGGTGGAAGAGGAGACATGGTGTGCGAAGGAGGAGGGTAGTCGGTGGTAATACCGACCCCTCCCTATATTAAGGGGGGTGGTCGATATTACCATCGACCACCATAGCCCAAACAACCAAAACCTAAACCCGCCACCTTTTATAAGGTCGAAACAATTTCTATTTGTTTTCTTTAATAAACTTTTGCTATTACGTTTTGATACCCTTCCTTTGTTATATTTAAATAATTAATTAATGACTTTTGTTAATATAATTATTTAAATATTAATCAATTAATGACTTTTGTTAATATAATTATTTAAATATTAATCCTTCCTTAGCCATCACATTTGTAAATGTGTATTTTAATTTTTCTAATTTTACAACGAGTGGCGTTTTCCTATATATATATTTTCAAATAATTGAATTACGTATATATTATACATTCGAAAAGTTTATAAAACATGACATATTTATAATTCTAATTATATACATGCATAATCCACTATCACAGTAAACCGATGGCAATATAACTACTGATAATACGATCACCTTATCTCAACTCAAATAACTACTCTTATGGACGTAATAAATGTAACAGTTACCAATTACATACAAAAATTGGGACACTGGATATGCAGACTAAGCAAGCATCAAGCGACTTTTATAAAGATCAAACAATAAAATATGAAGACCAAACCAATTGACAGAATGACTTACTGAAGGCACTCACCTGAGTGTAACTGACTAAAATTAGGGTCAACTACTATCTCCTTCACTTCCATCAGAAAATATCAGGCACGCTCAGACCTGTGTAGCCAGGTGGAGATGATACCCCGTACCTACCCAGTACTTGTACCTGCAACATCCTGCATCACCGACCACACATGCATATATACATATATCAAAATTTTAACATACACACTGATGAAGGAGATTTGCGACGTTCCCTGTCTCACCGAGATGAGTGAAGGAAAATCGTCCCCATGCATCCCATACACTCGCAGATACACAACACACAGTGCATAGATGAAGTAAAGCGTCAGTACATAGCAATGAACCATATAATGCCATAAAACATAAATACATAAATACTGCAAATAAAACATATGTCTCATAATCAGATAAAACATGAAACAATGTTATACAATTCTAAATAACCAATGATAATGTATCTACTGAGAATAATAAGAACAAAGTATCAGTTCACACAAGTAAGGGTACTACAACATACGCAGGCTTTGCAGGTGATTTCTCACCGTGGTTTGGATCATTGTATATATCATAATAAAGTTTGTTTCTAGACTGGGGGAAAAATCCTTAACCTGGCTGGGGGCAAAATCCTTAATCTGACCAGGAACAAAAAATTTCATCATTTTCAGCTTCATCAAACATGTAGAACAATAGTTAGGCAACACTCATCAAGCGAAACCTGAGACACATCCAACATTGAACACAAAATCAATTGTCAACCATCAAACTACCCACTGTCAGTCTAAACATGAAAAACACATATCAATGGATAATATCTTTTGACTAATGATTTTAACACTTTGATAATAATGGTTCAACTATTTTATCTTGATTTTTGCTATCATGATTTCGGAGTGACACAAGGATGTCTTTAGCTAGAGGAACAAGGAAGGAACATGATATTTTCTTGTCCACTGTCTGTAAATTAATCATTAATATGTGTAAATTTGTCTCGGGACATGATCATCAGAGTATCATCAAAGACATTTCAGATTTGCATATAGAAATGGTTAATACTACCTGTTTTACGCAAGCAACACTTAGGTCATCTTGATTCAATTATACCTGGATTCTTGTGCTACCTTGCAATATGAAAACCTAGGAAAGTAGTGCTCAGGTCATCATGGTTCAATTATACCATCGATGTTTGCACTCACTTCCCACATTTTAAAGGCTCAATGATGACAAAAAGCAATGACCAAGTGACTGATTTGATCGCAACATTGCATTATTTTTTGCATTTGCATTATTTAAAGTAGATTGCATTTTATTTTGCATGGGATCACAAAATCTCATCTTTTTCCAAGGCCAAATGCTTTAACAGGTGTTAAATATCTCTTATTACATTATTGAGTACATTGGACATTAACAAAAATAATCAATTAATTCATTCATCGTGATAAGTTAGTTCATTTCATCACATGTCAACATTGCATAATAAGACGTTGTTCATATAAATCCCTCATCCATATAGATCATTCAATCTTTCGTTCATTCATAAATATCAATCATGTAAAAAGACATCATCATTGCATTGTGTTGCATCCATCTCATATCAGCATGCATGGGAAAAGTCTGAAAAGCATCATACAAATAGGAAATATTTCATTGCACATGAGTCACATAGTACATATAGCATCATCTTGCATCATTGTATAAGAGGCATGCATCCATCATCTAGGGTCCATAATCATATAGCAAGTAGAATGCATTGATAATCTCATAGACCATATAAGGCAAATAGGATTGACTACATATCATATCATTAGAAATAATCAAGGTCCAATGTACAACGATATCATAAAAATGTCATAATATATCGCAGGAATCATCAATGTCTCATTAATGGTGTATACAAAATCATATCAATGATCAATCACTCATATCAATTTCCACTAGGACGATGACCAAAACTTTCTACAGATGCTGTTGTCCTAAACGAATCTCATGCTACTCCCCTGAATGCACCAACATCAGCACATCTAAATCTTCTTGCAATGGGATATCAACAAAATGGCAGTTCTTTATCCAATCAATCTCTTTGATTTTGATCTTCCATCCTATCCACTCAGTGGACATTTCCATCAATGTCTTTGAGAACCCATCAGTGATTCTCATTCATCATGAGGTCACGCATCTAGTATTTTCAATCTTGATTTTACATCATTGACGCTCATCAATCATGAAGTCAATCAAACTCATCCTATTAGATCATCAAATCTTGAGTTTATATCGTTGATCCTCATCAATCATGAGGTCAATCAAACTCTATCAATCATCAATTCAATAAAAACATCAAATTAATCAGAGAATTGACAATTTCATTAACCAAAGTTGCAGGAATCAAATAAATTTTATCAAGAAATCAATTTTGTACAAATCAAAACAATTCAATTATCAATTCTCTCAATTGATCTCTCGAGGGGGCATCCTCATATTGCCATCTATCAATCAACGTCTGGGGCATACTCACATCATAATCTATCAATCAACATCTGGAACATCATATCAAAATCATATCCGCATCAAATCGAGATTTTTCTTTGAACCAACGCGTTGTCACACATTGCTTCAAAGAGGGGAAAAATGTATATACCTAAAAAATGGTCTGAAGATAATTAATTAAATGCATAGTTATTTAATTAATGACCCTTCACAATTAATTGAATTCACAAATAATTTGATTAATTTCCCCATTTAGTCTACTTATAAATAAATCTAAGGATTTATTGATTAAGTTCATTTCAATAATTCCACTTTGATTAATTTAATCTAAATTAATTAATCCTCCCCCAATATTAATTCACTCTTCTAATCTCATAATTAGTTAAAACAAATCAAATCATGATTTGTTGAAATTAATTATCTTTTCCTAATATTTTAATTTCTAAATTCAAATATGAGTACATGTCTCCTAACTTCTAACCACCTAACCTAACCACCCTCTAACCTAACCCATTCTATCTAATTCTGGGTTTAACTAACCCTATCCTATCTTGCATATCCTAGCCTCTTTTATCCTAACCTCTTATGGGTTGGATATTCTCCCCTTGAGACACATGGAACTTTTGCCAAATGTCTCCTCCCTTGGACACTTGCCCTCTCATGAGCAAGGTTCATTGACACTTGTCAACACAGAGATGACAAGTGTCCCTTCCTCCAACCTCTTCTCCAACTTCCCCAATCTTAGCCCTTGATATCTTGAAATCAAATCTAGACCATCGATTCCTGCCACCTAAGTTTTGGCCTTGGAATTCCTATAAATACCCCTCCTTTTGGAGAAATAAAGATCCCTTGCATCCTAGATTTTAGCATCATTACTAATTTCATTTTTTATCTCAATCATCTATCATAATTGGCATCTTAGATTAATCATGCATACAATCATGTATCTCATATCATTTTAGATTAATCTAGCTTAATTTGTTAATCTTGCATTCATATAGATTAAATCCTTCATCTTGGTGAAGTCAAGTCACTAGTATTTCTTAGACAAATCTGAGAGCAAATATATACTCGCATCTTTGAGGAGACAATAGGTCGATTTGTTATGGTCTTACATTTTTTGATTTTGATCAACTAACCATGCATGTAATGATCTATTGAGTGTTTGTGTTGCAAATGCAGATTCCATATTTCACTCAAACAACTACAAATCATGTCATAATCCTAAATACCATCTACATTACAATTACAAACATATGAATATTACATCATGAGTACAACACATTCCTAACACATGTTTACTTCTGTAGTCACATAAATATGTCCATTTTAATTAAATGAATATTTCGTATTTATTTGATTAAAAATCCACTAGCCATCAGTTAATTAAATTAACATTTAATTAATTCATCTTCAAATCATTCTCCTATTAATTAAATAAATTATTCAATTTATTTTAATTCATTCATTAAACCAAAATTTCCACTCAATTAAATGAATAAATACTATTTATTCAATTTAATCCTCTTTCCTCTTTTAAATAAACTAAATAAAATATTTATTTAATTCATTATTCTCCCCCACTTGCATTTTCCTACCAATGCAAGTTGCAACCACAAGTTGAAATAAATTAATTTTATTTTAATAAAAATCCTATTTTCCCTCACCCACCAAACCCACTTCCAATCCTAACCCCCTTCTAGATTCTTCTAAACCCTTCCTAATTAACCTAATCCATCCCCTAATTATTGTCACATTCCTAAGCAATTTGGAGTCACTTCTCAAAGACTTCAAAGTCTTTGAAAAGCATTTAATGCTTTATGTGTCCAACAAGCTAACCTCTAAAGTCTTCCAAACCATTAATGGCTCTTACATGACCATTTATGGTTAACCCCTAACTCAACCCTCATGTGACCCATGTGTCTCCTCAAGCATTTATTGCTTTGACCGTGGTTATCCCTTTTACCTTTGCAAAAGAGTTTATCCATTGGATAAAGGCTTTATTCTTTGAATAAAGAATTTCTTCACTCAACCCAACATTGACTTTAACTCCCAAGTTAACCTTCAGGTCATGTCAAACATTTAATGCTTATTCCCTCTCCTCTCAACCTATCTCATATTGACACTTGTCATCTTGGGATTGGGTTGAAATCCCTCACATGGATTAAATATCATTCAATCCTGACCCTTGTTGAGATTACTCAATCTCAACCATCCATTGCCCTATTTTCACTATAAATAGATCTCTCATTCCTCATTTTTAAAATCCTAAAGCATCCTCAAGCATTTAGCATTCATAGTCATAATCCTGAAAAACTTGTATGCATTTAATCTGTAGTGAATTTTAGAGAGCATTTAGCATAAATCACATATATTGTCATTTTGGACTAAAATAAATCTTAGTTCATTTGGATACCATGTCTAATTAGTTTGTTTTACAATTGCATAAGCATAGTTAAAAAATTTCAATATTGAACCTCCATAAGCATCCATAGTGCAAAAAGTTGTTGAGAGCTACACTAATTTGGAACTTGGAGAGGAGAGGAACAAAGGAGAAGGAGCTAAGAGCATGGTAAAAGACATTTGGAGATGTCTTGTGGTATTTACTTCCATATTTAAATCTTTTATCATGTTTTTAGTGTCTCTTTTGATATGCCTACTTAGATTAGTTTTTGGTTGATTAACACTAACAGTTTCTTGTATTTTTGTGTGTTATACAACCACATGCTTTACTCTAACACTTGTCCATTTTGCAGAGCATCATTTAGTGAACCCAACATGAATCCAACACCCAACAACATTTTTTTTGTTATCAAAACTAACTTTTGACTATTTAACTTGACACACAAGTCGTGCTTTAGCACTTTTGTTCTCGCTTTAGCGCTATTGTAATTTGGTATTTTAGCACTATTGTCTTTACAGTAGCGCTATTGTCTCAAATTTAGCGTTGTTGCCAGTATATTAGCACTTTTGAGTCTTAACTAGCACTTTTGTGTTATTGTAAAAATCTTTTCTTTTAGCGCTTTTCTCTATATTGTAGCGCATTTGTGTTAAGTAGCGCTTATGTTTTCACACAAAGTAGCACTATTGTAACAGAACGTTGTAAAAAAGGCCTCGTAACTGATAAAATTATTTTTCTTGGCCTTGTGGAAGCCCACCTAATGGTCGGATTTTACTAACTTTTTGCTTCATGTGTAGGTTTTAAGCTAACCCCATTTATTACTTTAAAAAAATCAAAAAAACTTTCATTTGGTGCTCTAAAAATCAATAACACAAAATTTCATTTCTTGCAAGTTAGGATTCCAATTTTCATTTGGTGCTCTAAAACTCAACAAACACAAATTTGCTTTCATTGCAAGTTAGGGATACATTTTATTTTGGGGCTTAAAACAAAACAAGACAAATTTTATTTCTTGCATCAAACTAAAATTCACAATCAACACTTCATTTTGTGCAAGTTAAAAAGAATCCCACATTTGTCAAAGTTATTCTCAAAATGATTTACTTCATGCATATGTGTTTCAAATTTAGTTGACCAAGATTTTCAATTCCTAGTTACTCAAACATATTGCCTTTGAAGTTTAAAAGAACATCATGGTTGTTGGAGCAACATCTCCAAATAGATAGAACATCATTGCAATGATAAGTTAAAAAGAACAAGTGTATTTTGTGTTTAACACACTTGTGCAAAAAAATTTTGGTCAAGTGGTCCTACTTCTAACACACACTATCCTCTCCCTTAGCTTTTGTGGTCCTAGGTGCAAGAGAAAAGTGTTAGTAACACTCAAGTTTTATCTTTTTAAGAGAGGTCTTCCAAGAGACACATCACTCTTGGGAACGACCTCACGCGGTAAATCCTTCGAGCTACTATAGAAATCAGGTGAGAGCGAAAGTTGTAGCCTTGGGTATAGCTGTTCCTATAGTGTAACTTGTCGAAAGGACAAATGGGCCCCACCACAAGATACAAGGCTCTTAAGTGAGTCACTGCAAAATGAACTTATGTCCAAAAACATCAAAAATTACTAAACACCTTTAAGTAGTAGCCCACCCATTCTATTGATTGAGGATATTTGTGATAAATTTAGTGCAAGAGCATAGATGGTTTTGCTCCCAAGATACTCACCATACATATTTCCTTGAGTAGAAACATATCTTTTTGAAAAGTCACTTGTGGCTTGATGAAAGTGATGACTCCCCCATCATAGGGATCATCTATTTGTTATGATCACACAAGACTTAGTATATCACATCCTTACCTGCCACGGCAGGATTCATAAGGTATGTAGTACCAAAGTCGAAGAAATATCAAGATGTGGGCTGAAATTATCGCAACTAGCCATTTGACCTTAGGGATAAAAAGTGTTTGAAGTGTTTTCATTTTTGAGTCAAGACCAGTGCAAATTGAGCCGACTTCAGGCTTTGGAAAAACACCTAAAATATATTTAAAGGAAAGGGTCATACAAAGTTCAAAAGATTGAGTTGATCCAGACCCATACTCAATTGTGCCTTTTGAGGAAACATTCTTGTGTTTTTGTGCTTGCTTTGTTTTCTTTTCAAAGAAAAATCAAAAAATCCAAATTCCAAAACAAGTATTCATCCAACACAAACATTTTCAAAAACAAAGAGTATCAAACTATATGACCATTCTTCACATCTTAAGAAAGAAGAATCTTCATCAAAACATCAACTTGAAGAAAAGACCATTGAGCTCAAAGGCTCTTATCAAAAGGAGGAAATTTTTCTATCTTAATAGACAAATCTTTGTCTCTCATAGAACCTTCTTACATCACATGTGTCTTTATCTTCAAGGGAAATCAAATGAATTTGATCAAGAGTCATTAAACTGTAGAGCTTTTATGCAATATCGAGCTTTGAGTTATCACAAGAACAAAGGAGGCAAAATCAATCCCGATTTCTTTCCCAACATTTGCATCACATATAACGTAGCTCGAGAAGAACCACCAACTCCTGAAAGAGAAGAGTAAGAATTTGTCCCATATGTGACACAAAGCTTTTATTGAAGTTGAACATTTCATCCATTATCATATCCATATATCATCAAATCAATTCCGACTCTTAGAACATCCAAAGGTTTTTGTCCTAAGTTTTGTTTTCGATATTGCTTGAATCAAACACAAACACATCACTTTTTGGAGTGTCTCTACATCTAGGATAAACTCATCCTAAGAGGCATTTCTACGCAGGTTAAAACTAGTCTATGAATGAATCCTCTCATTACTAGGTAGATGGGTCTGTAACACATCTCAGATCTCTCTAAACCTTATCACATCAAACTTTGTCAATCCAACACAACAAGCAATTCAAGAAAGAAGTATGGTAACATCTACCTTTAGTGCTAGGGATCCGTATGCAAAGCATTTCACCAAACATCAATCTTTCATTCCATCACCAACTCATCATCATTTTCATCAAACTTCAACAAAAACTTGTAAACAAAATGGCTCATACTAGATCAAGATCTAGACAACAAGAAATTGAAGAGGAAGAGGAAGAAAATATCAATGGGTTCCAAGAAGCCCTTAGAGGAAATGTAAATGATGAAAATCCAAGTACTCCTACTCCTATAGCAATAGAAAGGGCACAACACAACCCTCTCTTCAATAGACTTTTTGACAAAATACTCAGGAGCAATGCAGATGCTCACTTTTTAAGACTTGCTCAAGAGGGGGCTAAACTACACTCTAACTTTGATGTAGCACAGCTAAGACAAGCATCAGAATGCCAAATTCATAATGAGGATGAAAGAGGTTAAGAACACATCAGATACAACCTTCATCAAGGTAATCCCCCTCCTCCTCCTCCTCCTCCAAATGAAATAGACATGTTGCAACAACAAGTCAAAAATCTCGCCCAACAACTTCATATTGGTGTAAAAACAAAACAATTTTCACTCAATGACATTTGTCCCTATCCCTTTGATAGGAATCTTCATATGCCACCTTTTCCATGAGGGTTTGAAACACCCAAGTTTGAAAAGTACCGAGGAAAAGGAGATCCTCGCAATCATGTTAGAAAATTCCATTCATCTTGCCTCGAAGTGGCATACGAGGACACATACCTAATGAGACTTTTTCCCCAAAGCTTTGGAGGAACAACCACATCATGGTTTTCCCGATTACCCAGTGGCATTAGGACATTTGAAGAACTCATCCAGAAGTTCCTAGCACATTACTCACACAACATTGAATGTGATATCACAATGGCTGATCTATGTAACATTAAACAAAAACCAGGTGAACTATTTTTAGTCTTTCTGCAACGATGGCGTCAAATGTCTAGCAGACGTTCTCTTCAATTACCTGAATAAGAACTAGTGGAAATATTTATTTCCAACTTAAATGATGAAATGGAATTTCACCTAGATGTAAAAGACATAGACTCTTTCAATGACATGATCACCAAAGGCTTAAAATGTGAGCGAGCTCTCATCAAAAAAGGGCTTATCAAGATATAGAATGAGCCAAAGGATGGCCCTCATCCACACTTCAATAGTGACAAGCCTAACTTTTGGAAAAAAACAAAAATATCGTCAACGACGGGGTTGTGGATGCAAGAACTATCAAAAGTGCACAACATGTGGTCTGATTTGCAGGATAGAACCCCCCACCCAAGAATAACACAGCTACTCCTCCAAATCAAGGTCGCACCACATCTCAAGATGAACCAAGATAGAGTAAACAAAATGTTAAACCAAAGCGAACATATACTCCCTTAGGGGAACCCATCGAAACAGTGTTACGTCAGCTGGTTTCTTAAAATTTGGTAATCTTACCCAAAACATCAAATTATGAACCTCAAGTCAAACCTTCATGGTGGAGGGATACTAAACATTGTGATTTCCATCAAGGGAAAGGGCATAAGACAAGCAATTGTCACAGATTGAAATATCTTATTCAAGATCTTATTGACCGAGGTGAAATCAAAATTGAAGGCCATGACCCAAAGACAACAAATAATGATCATCTCATGTTTAAAAATCCACTTCCATCACATGATCAACAAGGTCCTTCCACTTTAGGGAGAAACACAGATACCACTGATTATACACAAGCCACATATAATTACATTGTAAATCGCCTATATGATGCCAGTGAATAGATTGGAACTATAACCATCAAAAATCCCAGCTCCACTTGCAATGTTGTTACTCGTCACAGCAAGATTACCATAAAAGTAGCTCCACAAGGCACCCCATCTATTCCAAAGCAATATAACCTTGTAGAATAGTTAGATAAAATGCCCGCACTGATATCTATCTTAGAGCTATTACGCCTATCTCCATCCCATAAAACAATCTTGGACCAAGCTCTCCAAGAGGCGTCAGTCCCTGCAAACCTAAATATAGATTAGTTCCAAGCCATGGTTGGAAATCTAAGGTCATCACCTTGTCTCACTTTCTCTGAAAAGTGACAACACGTCCTTCCAGCAACCTCATAACACCTCACTACACATTGAAGGGTTTATCAACCAACATAGGATCAAGCAAGTCTTGACTGATAATGGAGCAGGTCTGAATATTTGTATACTACAATTAGTCACAGCTTTGGGATATGCAATTGAATCAGTGGATCCCTGCAAGAAGATCACAATCAAAGCCTATGATGATGCAAAGCGTTCATCCAAAGGAGTTGTGGTGCTACCAATCCGAGTGGGCCCTGCGGTGAAACACATCATTTGTCAAGTTCTGGACCTTCCTCTTCCATATAATTTATTATTAGGAAGACCTTGGATACACACCATGCAAGCCGTCCCATCCACCTACCATCAGTGTATCAAGTTCCCCCATAATGGTGTAGAAATCACAATCCTGGGCGATGTGAATCCCTTTGTATATTGTCATAATACCAATCATCAACCAGAGATTACCATTCCCAACAATAGAGAAGCCATCTCATCCACATCATACGTAAGTCTAGCCTCTCTTTCCAGTTCAAACACCACTATACCCAAGCAAGAGAAGCTCAAGATGAAAATAGCAGAGGAAGATCCTGGGGAGTATAATTTGAGCCAACTATTTTGTGTTGGACAAATGCCTACTTCTCCTAGGACACATGGAAAACCTCAACGGTTACTTCAACAACCACTGATCAAGCCAACATGTACTTTGATGCCTTTCATCCTTGGAAAGAGTCAAGAAGAAGAAACTAGAGATGAGGACTTAGCAGAATGGATCTATAAAGACCCAATCACTGCAGACATCCCACAAAATAAGCTTCCCACATATCAGTATGGAAAAGGCCTTCTCATTATGCAAAGAATGGGTTATGATGGTCAGAGTGGTCTAGGACCTTGCAAGCAAAGAAGACATGAACCACTGCAGCCGGAATTAAATCCCAAGGATAATACAGGCTTAGGCTTTCAAAAGGAGATCCTTCCTAAGCTCAGATTCAAAGGAAAACCCAGCCAACCTCTATATCAGCCTATTACAAAGAGGTCACCTTTGATTATAAAAGTAGCATCAAACACCATGGCAACTGCCCCATAAAGGCTAAAAATCCTAGCAAAACCATCTGCAACACCAATCATCCCACCAATCAAACCAGCAATTCCATCAGCAATAGCAATAACATCAATAGCATCATTAGCAGCAACAACTATATCAGAACCCACAACAATATCTACGACATTAGTAGTTCTGATAGAAGCATCAGATTCAACACTAACAATACTCCTCGTATCGGATTCATTGATTCCCATAATCCTTCCTGTAGCACCGATCATTTCATCTACAATGGCACATCAGCCAATCACACCTGTAGTATTTAACTCAAAAGATATCGTAGTATGGTACAGTAATCGGATACTAGAAACTGACTCAGAAACTGACTCACATGAGTGGGAATTTGATTCCATACAGCTGAATACTTCATATGAGGAAGACACATCACTACCTCCACCCCGCAAAGACATCCTTGTTTACAAAGAAGCACAAATAAAGACTTCTTGGGTTCCTGAGCTGGAAACTTCTTCCACAAACCCTACATCACATCCTACACCTGATTCTGATAGGGAGAGTGCCATCAATGACATTCACCACAATGTCTTCACCCTCGCTAACACATCTAATGAACTTAACCTAATCGATGAGGTAATTCCCATTATCCATCCTAAACTCATCAAATGGAACCAACCTAATCTCCCATGTCTTAACCTTTTCCAAAATGATGAGGCGATCATTGACTTTTTGGAACTATAGGATAGCATACCAAGTGGGGATCACAAAGTTGGATTCGCCATTGAACTTAATAGCACAGCATACTTTGGGGTGGATGCCAAACCTTTCAACTGCAAAAATATAACAATAAAACATGGATCTTCCAGTGAAAACCACACTGTGGCACTATTTGATCCCACAAAAGTAAAAAGAAAGAGCGTATCCAATGGTGAAAACCTCTTTGAGGTGCCGGAGGATGAAAGGTTTGACATTCTCCCTTCTAGTACACAATAGGAATGATCAATAATTATCATCAAGGAAACCAAAGAATACAACGTGGGGACTCTTGAAACTCCTCACCACATACAAATGGCATCTCTTTTAACTCTAGAGGAATAGCCTAAGTTTGTATAATTCTTCCAGAAGCACTAGATTAACTTTGCATGGTCATATGTAGACATGCCTAGGCTTGATCCTGATTTAGTCATGCATCACCTCACTATAGCAGAAGGAGCCAAACTTGTCAAGCAGAAGCTTCACAAGATGCATCCTCAGATTGCGGTATTAGTCAAAGCAAAACTCAAGAAACTCCTAGATGTTGGTTTTATTAGACCAATTGATTATGTAGATTGGATATCCAATATTGTGCCTGTCAACAAACCAAATGGGGGCATCTGTATCTGTACTGACTTCAGAGATCTAAACAAAGCATGTCCTAAAGATGACTTCCCCCTACCAAACATTGACATAATAGTGGATCTAACAATAGGACATGACATGCTTTCACTCATGGATGGATTTTCAGGATACAATCAAATAAAGATTGCACCAAAGGATCAACACAAGATGGCCTTCACATGTCCATGGGGAACATAGTGTTGGAATGTAATGCCTTTTGGTCTAAAGAATGTAGGAGCAACCTATCAATGGGCAATGACCACCATCTTCCATGACATGATGCATACCATAATGGAAGATTATGTTGATGACATACTAGCAAAATCACTCACAAGAGAAGGCCATTTGGAAATATTAGAGAAAATCTTTGACAGACTGGAACAATATCATGTGCGACTCAACACAAAGAAATGTGTCTTTGGAGTAACCTCGGGGAAACTTCTAGGATACATTGTCTCAAGCAAAGGTATTGAGGTTGACCTAGCAAAAGTCAAGGCAATCATGGACATGCCACCACCAAAGAACATCAGCTAGCTAAGGACACTACAAGGGCGGCTTCAATCCATCTGAAGATTCATTGCACAACTCACAAATAAGTGTCACCCATTTACACACTTATTACACAAGAACATCCGCTTTTAGTGGGATACCAGATGCCAGCAAGCATTCTAGATGCTTAAAGATTATCTCATGAATACTCCATTGCTGATCCCACTAGATCCAAGTAGGCCTTTGTTACTCTACATATCAGTAACAAGTACAGCATTGGGTGTACTATTGGCACAACACAATGTAGAAGGGAAAGAGTGTGCTATTAACTACATCTCTCATACACTAGTTGGCTATGAACTCAATTACACACCTATTGAGTGAGCTTGCCTAGCAGTAATCTTGGCAGCCACTAAACTAAGGCACTATCTGTTGACACATAAAGTACAGCTCATTGTGAAGATCGATCCACTCAAATACGTACTCAGCAAAGAAGCATTGACTGGCCGCTTGGCCAAATGGGTGATGATTCTATGTGAATTTGACATCGAGTATGTGGACCGTAAGGCTATTAAAGGACAAGTCATTAAAGATCAATTGGACGATGCACCACTCATAGGCGATCATCCTCTCATTTCCAATTTTCCAGATGAAGAGATATTCATGATCACAATAGCACAACCATGGAAACTATACTTTGATGGTTCATACACTAGGCATGGCTCGGGGGCAGGCATTCTATTTATCACACCTCAAGGTGACAGCATCCTGAAGTCTTATAGGCTCACCTTTCCATGCACAAACAATATAGCAAAGTATGAGGCCTTGATCACAGGACTCGGGCTAGCCATACAATGGAAGTTACAAGAATTGCAAGTATATGGAGACTCCCAACTGGTCATTCAACAAGAAACTAAAGATGACAAACTCATGCCTTATAAACAAATGGTGGACAAATTAAAGCCATCATTTACTACTATCACCTTTGAGCAGATACCTAGAGATCAAAATCAAGCTGTTGACGCTATGGCTACCATTGCATCTCTCCTAGATCTTCTACAAAATTCAACACGCTACGAGTTCTTGGTAGAACAACTTTGGATCCTCGCTTATGATATCCCTGAAACTGAGATGATATGTCGCATTATCAATTTTGAATCCCCATGGTATGGTGATTTCTACACTTACCTCCATGATCACACACTCCCTCCTAAACAATCAAATAAACAACGTAAAACCTTCATTCGCCAAACCGCTCGATATACCATTATTGTTGAAACCCTATACCGACGCAGTCTTGATGGTACTCTCCTTCGATGTCTAGAACATGATGAGATAACAAAGGTCTTGGAAGAGGTACATGAAGGAATTTATGGAACCCATGCAAGCAGTCCATCACTAGCCAAGAAACTCCTGTGCACTGGATACTATTGGCCATCCATGGAAAAAGACTCCTACTACTTTGTCAAAAAGTGCAAGAAATGTCAAGTTCATGGAGACCCAATACATGCATGAGCACAAGAATTGCAACCAATCACAACACCATGGCCTTTTTGTCAATGGGGCCTTGACCTTGTGGGTAAAATCCATCCATCTTCATCCAATGGCCACAAATTCATTATTACTGCTACCAAATACTTCACAAAGTGGATCGAAGTTGTTCCACTTACCCAAGTCACCGGTAAGAAGATTGTCTCATTCATCCTTAATTACATGATCTGCTGGTATGGTGTACCCATGTCCATCATCACAGATAACGGTCTTCCTTTCAAAAATTAGGATGTCCGTGAACTCTGTGAGAAATTTCACATCCAACACCGCTTTTCCACTCCCTATTACCCATAAGGCAATGGTTAGGCCAAAGCATCAAACAAGAACATATTAAGAATCCTCAAGAAGATAGTCAATGATGTCGGTCATGATTGGCACGTTCAATTGAATCCATCACTATGGGCATATCGAACTAGCATTTGAACCCCTACAAGCGCAACTCCCTACTCACTACTCTATGGTGCAGAATCTATCTTACCTATCGAGGTTGAGATACCATCTCTATCGGTTTCCTTGCACAATCTCATCGATGATGAAGCATACAGAGTATCACATCTCCAAGATTTAGAGCTACTTGATGAGAAGCGACAAGCTACATGCAATCACCTCAAAGCCTATCAGCAGCTTATGAGCAGAAGCTATAATCATCGGGTTAGACCTCGTACATTCAAAGTAGGTGATCTTGTTTCTGAGAAAATCCTCGTAACCAACCCAACCGAGAACATCAGGGAAATTTTGAATCAAACTGGCTGGGTCCATATGTTATCACTATTGTATTTGGGTCTGGGGCATATCAGTTGGCTACTTCAGAAGGAGAACCGCTAGCAAATCCGATCAACAACATGCACCTCAAATGGTTTTATACATAAGCTATACAGAGCATCAGGCTCCCATACATACCCGAAAAACACCAAAAACATTCAAATAAATGACCTAAAGAAAATACAAAAACATCAAAATAGTAAAGAAAAATCATGCATCCAAACGGTGAACAACCACTCCAGTGGCACCTTGGGTAAGTACGATGGTGAAAACTTGGCAAACAGGCGTCGCTCGTAAAGGCTATGGCTCTATTGTCTTTCAAACTTGTTGCGATCACATTCACATTCATCCACTCATCCATTCGTCCAAACCATGGCTTGTTATTGATTTGCAATCAAGGATAGTACTTCACACGTCTTGCATCCACTTTTTCATAGTCATGTCTAAACTGGGGGCAATGCCCTTAATCTGTTTGATGGAAGTGGATTATACATTATTTTTGTGATTGATTGATTCTTCGTTCAAAACTATCTCACAAAATCCAAAAACATTCAAAACTATCTCACAAAATCCAAAAACATTCAAAACTGTCTCTCCAAATACCAAAAACATTGGAAAATTATCTCACAAAATACCAAAAACATTCAAAACAATCATCAAAATACCAAAAACATTGAAAAACTATCTCACAAAATCCAAAAACCTCATAAAATATCAAACAAACAAAAACATGGCAATGCTTTGTATATACGAATTTTTCAAAGCAGATACCACACAAACATGGTGAAATAATCAAACGATGACCACTTATCTAATCAACCAAACAATCAACATCAAACACGTAAACTGTCTAAACAAGGATGCATCCTTCCTTACCAAAACAAAGACAAAATGACATTTTCTTTGACAAGAAAACTCTGTTTAAGCTATCAAATACTTGGTTGATTTGTAGGTTATTCATTCGCTTATATATATCAGGTTCCTACAACATTGTTTGTGTATCTTCTGCGAATTGTCCGATGAAGTACTGGGGCATGTACTAATGGTTTCTACGTGGGAATTTCACTAAGCTACGTGATCTTATGCAAAATGCAATTATATATCACTACGGCTTGCTGACTACATTGTATATCTCGACCATATGAGCATGAACCATTATCGAGGGTCCATATTCTTTATTCTTTATATATGTTGTTTTCTTGCAAGTACCATGCTCCATCCTTGGTTCCAACTACCTCATCCAAACTTGATGATGGTTTATCTCTGATTACGGTATGGACTTGTCTCAGGATATGATCGGCAAAAGATCAAGGACGATGTTCCAACTCATGCATGAAAGGAGATATTCCTTATATATTCTGCAAGCAATACTCAGGTCAACTTGATCCATTATATCAAGTTTCTTGTATTAACTTGCTATATCAAAATTCATGTAAGAACTACTTAGGTCATCTTGAATCATTATGTCAAGTTGCTTGTCTTTTCTTACAACATTTTTAAGCTCAATGATGAAAATAAAGCACTATGGATCGTCATTTCATGTCACTATATATATTGCATTCCACCCATCCATACATTCATAATAGCTGCATATCATGCATACATAGTCATAATAATGCATACTCTATTTTACTCATCTTCTTCCATAGGACTCGGTCCTAGGTCCTCCATTTCTTCTATCTAACATTGAATCCCCCCTCACCCTCCCTATCTTGGTCATCATCATAATCCATCCATCGTTTCCCATCAACCCAATCAAGCCACGTTCATCACCATCCATCTCTAAATAGGAGGTACTGTGTTTTCAATCCTAAGTCATCCTCTAAATCAAGCAAGTTACTCTATCTGCATAGGTACATCAACTCACACACACCTAGACTATCAACAGATACTTTGATCAAGTATCTTCAGGTCTCAATAGGTAACCGATCATGGTAATCCTAGACTACATCAGGCATTTATCATAATGACCTAGTCTCAACGGGCTGCTATGATTCATCACAACCATCCATCACACACACACTATCAATTGATCAACCAATCAAACACAATCCAAGGAAAATAACATCAATTGTCTATCTCAACGAGTATTTTGCTTCATATATCTTGACTTCATCAAGCAATTACATCAATTGTCTAAGTCACATCAGGTTACTTTGATTCACTTACTCAGACTTTATCCTATCCAAGCGACCAACTGACATCAACTGTCATGCTTTGACTCGACTAGGGCAATTAAACCAATTACACTAGATTGTCCAACCAATTTTGACCAATTGTATAGCAACAATCCAAACCACACACTACATCTGCTATGTATCTCTTGCATGACCTAAAGGTACTCACTGGCTTGTTGTTTCTCCGTTTCACTTTGATTTCTTCTATTTTTCACCAGTATTGCTAAAATCTTCTCTTTTATCACCTTGCCAATTTTCATTCTTTTTCGAGAGATCGCCCGATTTTTTTGCCCATCTCTCGAGGGGGCATACCACCCACTAAATTAAAAATTTATGGGGCATATTTCTTCACACCTATTTTTCTTTCTTTGAAATGACATGATAAACTGCACCGTCTCAAAGAGGGGAAAATGTAGTCACATAAATCTATCCATTTTAATTAAATGAATATTTCATATTTATTTGATTAAAAATCCACTAGCCATCAGTTAATTAAATTAACATTTAATTGATTCATCTTCAAATCATTCTCCTATTAATTAAATAAATTATTCAATTTATTTTAATTAATTCATTAAACCAAAATTCCCACTCAATTAAATGAATAAATACTATTTATTCAATTTAATCCTATTTCCTCTTTTAAATAAACTAAATAAAATATTTATTTAAATCATTATTCCCCCCCACTTGCATTTTCCTACAAATGCAAGTTGCAACCACAAATTGAAATAAATTACTTTTATTTTAATAAAAATCCTATTTTCCCTCACCCACCAAACCCACTTCCAATCCTAACCTCCTTCTAGATTCTTCTAAACCCTTCCTAATTAACCTAATCCATCCCCTAATTATTGTCACATTCCTAAGCAATTTGGAGTCACTTCTCAAAGACTTCAAAGTCTTTGAAAAGCATTTAATGCTTTATGTGTCCAACAAGCTAACCTCTAAAGTCTTCCAAACCATTAATGGCTCTTACATGACCATTTATGGTTAACCCCTAACTCAACCCTCATGTGACCCATGTGTCTCCTCAAGCATTTATTGCTTTGACCGTGGTTATCCCTTTTACCTTTGCAAAAGAGTTTATCCATTGGATAAAGGCTTTATTCTTTGAATAAAGAATTTATTCACTCAACCCAACATTGACTTTAACTCCCAAGTTAACCTTCAGGTCATGTCAAATATTTAATGCTTATTCCCTCTTCTCTCAACCTATCTCATATTGACA
Source organism: Cryptomeria japonica (assembly GCF_030272615.1). Taxonomy (NCBI): domain Eukaryota; kingdom Viridiplantae; phylum Streptophyta; class Pinopsida; order Cupressales; family Cupressaceae; genus Cryptomeria; species Cryptomeria japonica. The sequence continues at coordinate 620,098,695 of NC_081414.1, read as the reverse complement.
CTTGTCATCTTGGGATTGGGTTGAAATCCCTCACATGGATTAAATATCATTCAATCCTGACCCTTGTTGAGATTACTCAATCTCAACCATCCATTGCCCTATTTTCACTATAAATAGATCTCTCATTCCTCATTTTTAAAATCCTAAAGCATCCTCAAGCATTTAGCATTCATAGTCATAATCCTGAAAAACTTGTATGCATTTAATCTGTAGTGAATTTTAGAGAGCATTTAGCATAAATCACATATATTGTCATTTTGGACTAAAATAAATCTTAGTTCATTTGGATACCATGTCTAATTAGTTTGTTTTACAATTGCATAAGCATAGTTAAAAAAATTCAATATTGAACCTCCATAAGCATCCATGGTGCAAAAGGTTGTTGAGAGCTACACTAATTTGGAACTTGGAGAGGAGAGGAACAAAGGAGAAGGAGCTAAAAGCATGGTAAAAGACATTTGGAGATGTCTTGTGGTATTTACTTCCATAGTTAAATCCTTTATCATGTTTTTAGTGTCTCTTTTGATATGCCTGCTTAGATTAGTTTTTGGTTGATTAACACTAACAGTTTCTTGTGTTTTTGTGTGTTATACAACCACATGCTTTACTCTAACACTTGTCCATTTCGCAGAGCATCAACTTCTACTTTTACAAGGTATTACATTACATGATTCCAAGATGTCAATTACATAAATCTGCTACAAGAACATCCATAAGTTTCTATTATGAGAAGAATCCATATTCACGCATGAATAATCCAAGAGAGCATCCCAATGGTTGAAAAGAACCAACCACCCGACCACGTGGAACCAAAAGAACCACCCCTCATGCTAAGAGATGACACAAGGTCCCAACACACACTCTACATCTAGGCTAAAACTCAACAACCAAAGAGACCAACATAGCAAGGACTCTCAAGCACAGACCATCAGCAAACAATCACAAGAAGGAACTCCTAGAGGCTTACAAATCATCAAGTCATAAATGTAAATCAACAATGCATATCCACAAATCAACAAGGGGACACTTGTAGGAGTGGCGTGTCATCTCATGCCATCCTCTAACACAACAAATACTATACACAAGGCATAAGCCTGATGGACAAGTGGACCCATCTCAACCTATGAGAGATCAAGGGAGATTGACTTGCCATCACAATGGTCTTCCCATGCCTATCCTAAAATATCCTCCTTAGGATCAAGTCATGGGGCTCAACTATTCATTATCTTGATTAGTGAATTATTTGCCCATCCGATTAATTTATGATTATGTTATCCCTTGTTTACAATCATGGTCAACTCCCAATGTGCTCTAACAGTCTAGAATTCTCGCATCCTTACAACGATGCCTCATGCAAGCCTATCTCTCATGACCCCAGTCATCACAAGGGAGCCCACTCCCCCTAACATGGTCCAGCAAAAATAAATCACAAGAGGCTCTAATCCAACACAGAAATCTGAAAACATAAACATCTATAAGAAGCCAATTACAACCATACATACTCTTGATCATACCAATGGTCATAGCAACATATAATGCAAAATGAGCCTCTTGGCATACAAGTATAACAAGGGCCACAACAAGGCCATCAAAAATCTACCATAAACAACACATAAAAGCTACAACAAGGCCTACTCACTTGTTGGCTCAACAACAATGCATCCATCTCTCTAACATGGTTCATCTACATGAAAGGGTGCAAATCCATCAACAAAAACATAGGAAAGATAAATAGGCATAAAACCATGGGAAATATATCAAATTTGGTCAAGGGCCAACCTGGAAATCATCAACACTAAAGAAGCCTCTGGTACCAAAATCAAATTGGAAAAATCAACGCAAAATAAGAAAAATAGATCAAAACACCAAGACTGGGTAGAACAATGCATATGTTTGATTCTACAGCGTCTTTACTACACCTAACAGGGCATTTGTCTGGTAGAACAATGCATATGTTCAATTCTACAACACCTTTACTACACCTAACAACGCATATGTTCAATTCTACAGTGCCTTTACTACACCTAACAATGCATTAACATACTCATTCAATGACTTTAGAAAATGAAATAATGCATACAATGGGAAATGACGCATATACAAAAATAGATAGCGCATTTGCATTAACAAACAATGCATTTACTAAAGTTTTTCAACGCATATGCAAAGAGAAATAGCACATTTACAATTTAGTGCAAATACTTCTGACTCAAACACGGAAAGGTGAAAATTGCGACAAGGATATAAAATTCAATACATCTCAAAATCTTCAAATAAGGGCTTAATAGAAATGCCCAGACAATACAAAATGATTGATGTAAACACATTGCAAAATCATTGACTATAATAGAAGATATACTCAAATGAAATCTCATGGCTGGACATTTGAAAAACACTCTACAGACTCACAGAGAGTCTAAATAAACCAAATATCAATCACAAGACATTCCAAACAAGAAAGGAGATCATAAAATACTCAACAATGCACTACACTCACAAAGGAAGGAGCAGACAATGCGCAAAGTCGTGCATTCATGGCAATACCCAAAAACTCAGAACAAAAATAATAAATCTTCCAAGAAACTAAAGTAGAACTTTATAACATAGATTTTCCTTATAAAAATATTTCCTTCCTAACATTATAAAACTATATAATAAAGATTTATTTCGCCCCATATCCCGAATACAATATGCAGACACGAAGCATACAGGAAACTAGTAAAATTAAAATACAAAGAGTAAAAGAACTCCAACCTGCAACCCATGTAATGGAAAATAACTTACAAAGAGCTCCAAATCCAATCCAAAGTGCAAATCAATAAAGCTCCAACAATCTAAAAAGCCAAACCAAATCCAAGAGCCAAGGAAAAATTTGCAGAAAACTTTCAGGAAGAAGCAACCTGAAAACAAGCTCAACAAACAAAATAAAAAGCCATTCAAAATCCAAAACCCTAGCCTCCACAAGAACCAATCAAAATATTCCTTTTTGGAATATATTTTACAAACCCACTTTATAGTATAATTTTATTCTCCCATTTCAAATTCATCCCATGAAAATAAAGGGTAGGTAGAATAAATATAAAAAATGTTTATACAAACCAAGTGGGGAATATTATTATTATTTACCCTAAGGTATTTTTACACCCCAATATAAATAAAAGCTAAACTATATAAATAAATCATAAGCCACAAATAAATAATCCAAATGGAAATTAATAAATAAATGACTCAAAGGCTCATAAAATAATTAAAGAACCAAATAAAATATTAAACATTAAATAAATTAATTAAACTATAAGCAATAATAAACATAATCAAATAAATAAATAAATGGTCAACCTCCAATAAGGATTAAACAACAAATATTAAATAAACCTTAAACAACATAAATAAACATTAATAATCAAATAATTAAATACTCAAAATCCAATAATCCAATCAATTAAATTAAACATTAATATCTTCAAAATTCACACATAAATACATCAAATAATTCAACATTGGGCTAGCATACTCACAAAGACACAACTCACTAATTGACATGGCGAATTACGCCAAGGCTGACGACTCAAGGTGAACAACTTAGACCTAGAGTATGTGTAGGGAACTCATGTCATCTCTGGACCACATGCCATTGGGATTTAAAGACATGCTCAAACCTGTGGAGCCAGGTGGAATCGATATCTGGTACCTACAAATCCTGCAACCACAAAGCAACGATACAACATATACATATACATCATAACAGACAAGTGATAGGGAATCACAACTGCACATCCCGCTCGCAACGAATGATGTTACATCGTCCCTCTCATGAAGACAGACATACAATAATCAAACACCTCATATAAACAACTCATCACATGTAATCATGAAATAAGGTTAGTGTAATCATAATAGCATCAAATCCATGATCAATATAAATCATCAATAATCCATCATCATAGTAATAGATATAGAATCTATCAAGCACGTATATCCATCCAATCACATGATCAATAATGATAGTGTCGTCATCCATATAAATCATCAAAATAACATATGTCCAAATAATGTCTAGCATCATATAGTCATAATCTAAAACATCATAAATAGTCTAGATAAGTCTATCAAGCATGAACTAGTCATATCAAATCAAGTCAAGGGTGGACACTACAGATATAGAGGGAAGGATGGAGAGAGAGGGAGAAATCAAATGACATGCTAGCCTAAGTATAAATCCCCAAGGACACATATTAAGAAGGATGGAGAGAGAGGGAGAAATCAAATGACATGCTAGCCTAAGTATAAATCCCCAAGGACACATATTATCCTTAAATTACTGATATGCAATTAGTTAATCAAAACTCTCTCTCTCTCTCTCAACTTTCTATTTTGATTTTAAGCTGAAATTTATTTTATTATAGAAGTTTAAAATGCATATATAATTATTCTACAATAATAAAATTTTAATAAACAAAAAATTATAAATTAAATTGATTCTAATATATTTTAATCATTTGTAATTCCATAAGAAGACAAATACTTAAAAATAAAATTTTAACTTAATTAACAATAATCTTTAAAAGAAGAGGAAGAAGAGGAAGAAGAATTAAAATAAATTAAAAAACATAATAGAATATCTTAATAAAAGAAAATAATATTAAAATATATTTTAAGATTGTAATAAAAGAGATTTTTTATTCAAAATATATTTATTCTACAATAAATAATTTTTCATAAGACAAATAATTATAAATTAAATTATTTTTTAACTACTATTTGTAATTTCATTAAAAGACATAAATAATTAAAATAAATTTTAAACTTAATGAAAAATCAATCCTTTAAAGATGCAAAGAATAAAGCTAATTCTTTATTTTGTAATATTTTTTTCTTTTTCTTTTTTTGAAACTTAAAAAAACAATATAGAATATTTTAATAATAGAAATAATATTAAAAGATATTCTTTACAAAAAGGATAATAATAAAAGATACCTTTTTTGTCTAAGTAATGATATTAAAATACATGTTTTTTTAAAAAATTATCATAATTTTTTTTTAAATTAATATAAATATAATCATGTGGTTGTGAATAATTATATCATTTTCAAACCATTGATTTCAAAAATTAGGCTGTCCACTTCGCATAGATAATGCCTTCCTCATGATAACTTATTTTGGTTCTAAATTCCAACAAATAAAATAAGATATAAGAAAACAAATTTATTTCAATTTTGTATATATTATCAATGATATTAAATATTTATACGTATTAAATATTTTAAAATTTGATATATCTCCATATATTTTACATTAAAAATATATATAAATATACTAATCAATATAAATCAATAATAGTCTATAAATGTGCCCCCAAAGTAAAAGCTAAGGAAAAATTTGTACATTTTGTTTTGAAAACCATTGGCGAACATCTTTCATCTATGGGCTAGTTGAAAATCATGTGCTGAATGACGTCATTCTGCATCATATTATCCAAAGTCAGAATTATTAATATAGCAGAGGTAGAAATGTATTTAAAATAGTATTATAATATAAATATGTTTTCCTCACCATGTGAATTACACTCTATTCTAGACACATTCAAAGCTTCAAAATGATAGAATGACTCACCACACTAAGTCTAGAATTGAGGGAATACTTCTTTATTAGAAAACTACGTATATTAAATTATTTTTTAAAATATTTCTTTATTAAACATAATATATAAAAATATTATTTTATCTAAAATAATGCTAATCTTAAATTTATTTAAATTATACTTTAACAAATGTGAATTTTGTAAATGATTTGATCTTTAATTAAAATTAAAAATAATATATAGTTTTATCTCACAAAGACTTTTTTTTATAGATAGGGGATTGCATTCTCCATCTTTTGTTGTAGTGGTCTTTGTTTAAAAATTTTGAAAGTAGTAAAGGCATTTTATTGTAATGGTAAGGAAATTATGTATTCATCTTATATTTAGTTTTGGGTCTATTTTATATAATATTTGTAATATAATTATATTAATAATATATTTTGTATTAAATTTGAAGTATAGATTGATTCATATCTTTTTATTCTATTTTTATGTATACTTTGTCTTTACATAATTATTACTTATTCATTATTAATATGTAATCATTTATACTTGTTTTTTACTTTTGTCACATGTCTAAGATTACCATTTTTTTCTATGGTTCTTTTAAGTGGTGTAAGTTTGATCTAGTCCAAGCTTAGGACATACATGGACGAATCTAAAACTCAAACTTTTAAATTTTAATTCTAAATTTCTCACCTCTTTCTACTAAATATAATGATTTGACTTGTTGCACATTTGTGTGACATGTTACTATGTTTTGGTATTTAAAAATATTTAATATGTTATTAATACATATGCTAGATCTTAGGACTAAAAGAACAATTACCAAAAACACTTCATTTTTAAGGGATAAAGAATCACATCTACATGTAAGGCTCATCAAAAGAATTGACTTAAGAAAACATGCATATATTAATCAACAATCTCTACAATAATGCTCCTTGACACATTTGACTATTAGGAAGATGAACGTGAATATAAGTGATCTCAATTTTCCACAATCCATAATATTGTATGTGTGTTGCTTCTAGATTAAGAAGGTGAATATGTTTACTAAAGTACATGACATGATTTAATCTCAAATTGTTTGCATTTCCACCAAATTTCCCTCCCATGAAGGGTATTGATAAGTGATATCATTTTTCCACAATCCATAATATTGTATATGTGTTGCTTCTGGATTAAGAAGGTGAATATGTTTACTAAAGTATATGACATGATTTAATCTCATAATTAGATCAAGCTTTTCATAACCTCATAACACTTGAGATTAAACCATATTTAGACTATATAAACTAGGACACATTCATGAAATTAGGGGCATTTAGTTTTAGACAATAACAAATAGATTTATTGTGACATTAGCAATATTTCTACATTATCAACTTTAGACTTGTGTACTCTAAACCCTCACATTTAATATATAAATATTTATTGCAATTATCAACCCAACTCTATTATCTAAATTAAATTATAAGGTTAAATTACGATGTTTTTTCGTATTTTAAATCTAAATACTCTCTACAAATATATAAGAATTATGTTTAATTATTTTTAATAAATTGATGATAAATTATCACTTTCTATTTGATTTTTTATTATTAAAAACCAAAACGCAAAATATGATGACAACAATATTTATAAATAATATATAAAATATATATAAAAATGAAAAAACTATTTACAATTCAAAATTACTTATGAGTCTAAACACATATATAATCTTTCTTTTTTAAAATTTCATCCTCTAACATCTTCCTCAATATAAAATTAGCCTAATAAAAAAAATTATATTTATAATTTCACCATTAACCTAAATAAAATTCAATTACTTAAATTTTTGTTATTTATTACAATATAAAATTGCAAAGATAAAATAAACATGTAGCATATTTGTTTATTTTTTTTTTTTTTCTATTTCTTTGATTTTGAAATTAACATTTGACATTTTTATGTTCAAAACCTTGTAAACAAAAGAAGGTAATTTGTAGAAAAAGCACAGAGAGGATGGGTTCAAAGATATATAATCATTTTAATGGTTGAATGTTTATTTATCTTAGTTCTATTTTATTTTGGATTCAAAAGTAGCACTGAGAATTTGCATTATAGTTTTTATTTTTCTTCTCATTGTTTGCCTTTAGGATGCCATCATGTGTGGTCTCATCTCTTCTAACATAGTAGTGTTTATATGTCTAATGTACCATTCTCTTAAGAGGTTTTCTATATAGTTCGAAATTTATCACATAGAACTCTAAAACAGTGACACTTAAATCGAAAGCTTGATCTTTAAAAATGATTTTGTTGCTAGTACTTTTGAAGATTTGTCTAAATGTGGTTAAAAGATTAAAAAAATTATTTATTCAAATTAGTTATTACTCAAGTTACATGTTAAATTTTATAATTTTTTATAATTTTCCTTTATTTTGGTGGTTTTAAGGTCACCTTGATTGATCTGGTGGATAATTTTTATTCACTAAAAATGATTAATGTTGCGACAATCTCAGTGTTGGTTCAATTTAACCAAATTAGTTATTGCTCAAGTTACATGTTAAATTTTATTATTTTTTATAATTTTTTATAATTTTCCTTTATTTTGGTGGTTTTAAGGTCACCTTGATTGATCCGGGTGGATAATTTTTATTCACTAAAAATGATTAATGTTTCGACGATCTCAATGTTGGTTCAGTTTTCCAAAATTGGTGTGAAGGGGAGTCAAGACCTTGACCTCCCCTCCACTATACTTTCTCCCCACCGCTAGAGCAAGCAAGTTTCTCGATGATAAAAGGGGATAGTTTCTATTTAAGCCCTATTCAAAGATTAAGTGAGTTAAATGGGAAGGCCGACAGTTGGAACCGTCGACCTCCCCCTTCGCTATTTGCACTCCCAAATGCTATGTTAGTCGCCCCTTTAGAAAAATATGAGGCAATGCTTATTTTTATTCATTCAAGTGAATGGCGGCCCGATTACAAAGGATTTGAGCCTCTCAAATAGCATTAATCCATTTATTCATGCAAACTCAAAATTGTAATAGGATAATGATACATGGAGCTTGAATTAAGTGGAACCATTTAAACTTATATGTCCGATTATTTTAATAAAGATTATAAGCTATTTAAAGAGATTTAATATTGTAATTGGGAGATATTAGAGATATGGGGAATATTGTAAAATATTATTGTTAACCCCATTTTAGAATGTAAAATAGTATTTAAAGGGGGTATTTTTGTAATGAGGGACATGGGAAATTGGAGAGTATTGTAAGAGAATTGAAGACTATAGAATTTTTGGAGAGTTAGCCTATGATAGTGAATTGTTCATCTTTGTGCATCGGAAGCTTGAAGTCAAGCTTGTTGCATTGGTTGGAGAAGGACTTTTGTAATTCATTATCTTCTAAGGAGACGTGAAACTTGTAACAGGTTGAAGACCATGTAATCTTTTTATGGAGCATAATCAAGGATCGGTCACTCTTTTGGAGAGGGACCCAAAGACGTAGCCATTTGGTGAACTCCGTTATCAACTCGATTTTCCTTGTCTTCTCTTCTTCCTCTCTATTGTTAATTTGTTGTTAAATCATTGTAATGTTTATTTAAGCATTTCAATTTCAATTCTAAAACCTTCAATTTAATCGTTGAAAAAGTTAATATCTCATGTGTAACAGTCATAGAGCCTAACATTGGATCAAGTGGTATCAGAGCTAGTTTGACTAGTATTGTAGATTTTGAATGCTGACAAGATCCAAGATCCTACAAGGCCAAGGTGAGCTTGAAGGCTACAATCCTGAAATCAGGAAATGAAGGACATTTCTAAAGAAGTATGTGTCTGAAATGGAGGTACCTGAGGAGATTAGTGAGTAGGGATTTCAAAAAGCTTTCATGGCTCTGAGCGCGAAGGTGGATTTCTTGTTCAATGAGCACAAAGAGCGAAAGGCACGTGAAGAAGGTTCGTCGAAGCGGGAAGAACATGAATATAAGAAGGATAAACGACCACCTAGTGGTGAAGATCCTCCTTCATCTCCTTCTCCTCCTTCTTCCCCTTCTTCTTCTCATTCTTCTGGAAATCCTTATAAGGGTGTGTATAAGCCTAAAATTAAGTTGGGTGTTAAATTTGAACTGCCTAAATATTGTGGGGAATTAGATGCTGAGAAGTTAGATGATTGGGTTCAACAAGTAGAGGTTTATTGTAGAGTTCAAGGTCTTCTTGATGATGCCTCTAGAATCTAGTTGGCTACCCTTTGGTTGGGAGGTATCACTCTCACCTGGTGGGAGAGTAGAACTCGGTTTGAAATCTCACAACATGATAGAGTTAGTTTGACTTGGTCAGAATTTGTTGGTGCTCTTAGGAAGAAATTCTACCCCTTGGGTCATAAGCAATAGTTAATGATGAACTGGCAAAGTTTTAGGCAAGGGAAAGGGTAGTTTGTCCAAGAGTACACCCATGAGTTCAGGAAGAGGGCTATTGCATTGGATGTCCCTTTGTATACACAAGATACTTTGTTAAAGTACATAGGTGGTTTGCACTCATATCTTAGACATTCCATTTTGGTCTTGAGTCCTAGTAACTTGGATGAAGTTTGTGTCCAAGCCACACACTTAGAGGCAGGAGGAAATGGTTCTTTTGATAACAAGTTTGGTGATGGTAGCTCTGTACAAAAGTCATCCAAAGTTGTAGAGTCATCTAAAGGAAAGAAGACAATTACTATCAAAAAGAAGGATGTTCAGTTGACTTTGACATGCTCACATTGTGATCGGAATGGGCATGACAAAGAACATTGTTGGTAGTTACATCCTGAATTGAGACCGACATGGGCTCAGAAAAAGGATCAGAAAAAGAAAGGAAAGGAGAAGACCACAAATGTTGCCATCGATCTTGGTTCAGATTCTGAGGATGAATCTATGATTTATGCGATGGGTTTGAATGGTAAAGCTCCCATTGCTTATGTTTCTTATAATAGTTGTGCTTCTACTTCTCAAGTTGATAGTGTTCCTAAAGATCCAAAGAGAAATAAAAATTTTCATGTAAGGGTTATCGCTAAGAATGTGAAAATTGATGCACTCATAGATAGTGGTTCTCAAGTTAACTTGATTTCTGAAAGTGTTGTCAAAAACTTGGGATTGAAAACCACACTACATAAGAGACCCTATCCACTAGGTTGGATTTGTGACAATGGTAAGTTGCAAATAACAAGGCAATGCACCTTACATTTCATGATCACAAGCAAGTATGTGGATGAGGTACAATTTGATGTGGTTCCATTGGATATCTGTGGAATAGTGCTCAAAAGCCCTTATCTATTTGATTGAAAGGCTATTTTCTATCGAGAGAAGAATTATTATCATTTGTTTAAATATGGCTTGCAGTATATTGTGCATTCTCACATATTTAAGACTAGTCATTCTTTTGCAAATACAGGACAACTAAAGAGGGTGATTAATGCGAGTAAGGATTTGACTCTCGTGTCTGTCAGTTTAGATGTTTCGAGGCAGGATATAGAGGTGGTCAAGGCTACTGATGAACAAATGTTGTAGGATATGCCAACAAGACAACTTGTGGAGATAGAAAATGAAAGCATGGATAATCAGTATCCTTCTGGTAAAAATGTTCCTGTGGTGAAAGACCATTATGTTGTTGATTTGTTCACTTTTGTATCTGCATTGCTGCTCAGTTTGATACTAGTCAGTGGTTATTTGTTAGTAGTTGAAGCAGCTGATGTAGATGCTTATGGAAGTGATACAATGATGTACATGTTCAACAATATTGTTGTAGTCTTGATTGTGGTGATGAGCCAGGTGTACAAATGGACAGATGATATGGGACAAGTGGGGAGGCCATGCCCTCACTTAATTTATGAATAAATGCAACTTTTGGAGGTCCAAAAGTTCTCCAGTGGGGAGGATTGATCCAGGTGGATAATTTTTATTCACTAAAAATGGTTAATGCTACGACGATCTCGGTGTTGGTTTAGTTTTCCAAAATTGGTGTGAAGGGGAGTCAAAACCTTGACCTCCCCTCCACTATACTTTCTCTCCACCACTAGAGCAAGCAGGTTTCTCAGTGATAAAAGGGGATAGTTTCTATTTAAGCCCTATTCAAAGATTAAGTGAGTTAAATGGGAAGGTTGACAATTGGAACCGTCGACCTCCCCGTTCGCTATTTGCACTCCCAAATGCTATGTTAGTCGCCCCTTCGGAAAAATATGGGGCAATGCTTATTTTTATTCATTCAAGTGAATGGCAGCCCGATTACAAAGGATTCGAGCCTCTCAAATAGAATTAATCCATTTATTCATGCAAACTCAAAATTGTAATAGGATAATGATACATGGAGCTTGAATTAAGTGGAACCATTTAAACTTATATGTTCGATTATTTTAATAAAGATTATAAGCTATTTAAAGAGATTTAATATTGTAATTGGGAGATATTAGAGATATGGGGATATTGTAAAATATTATTGTTAACCCCATTTTAGAATGTAAAATAGTATTTAAAGGGGGTGATTTTTGTAATGAGGGACATAGGAAATTGGAGAGTATTGTGAGAGAATTGAAGACTATAGAATTTTTGGAGAGTTAGCCTGTGATAGTGAATTGTTCATCTTTGTGCATCGGAAGCTTGAAGTCAAGCTTGTTGCACTGGTTGGAGAAGGAATTTTGTAATTCATTATCTTCTAAGGAGATGTGAAACATGTAACAGGTTGAAGACCTTGTAATCTTTTTATGGAGCATAATCAAGGATCGGTCACTCTTTTGGAGAGGGACCCGGAGACGTAGCCATTTGGTGAACTCCGTTATCAACTCATTTTTCCTTGTCTTCTCTTCTTCCTCTCTATTGTTAATTTGTTGTTAAATGATTGTAATGTTTATTTAAGCATTTCAATTTCAATTCTAAAACCTTCAATTTAATCATTGAAAAAGTTAACATCTCACATGCAACAGTCATAGATCCTAACATCAGATCATTGGTTCCTCATGTTTTAATAAGTGGCATAAATAGAAGAGTTATCTTGTTGAATTTTGTGCTCCCATGAGTCACTAATCACATTCATTTATGGCTTATAGAGAGTTAAGTTCTTTCTTTTTCTTTTTTCTTTTTCTTTTTTTTTATTCTCAGGGATTCCACTAATCATTCATGTCAATAATCTAATGCTTTGTCAATATTAACAAGGTTCAAATGAAGCTTTGCCAATTTTATCTTTCATTATTGGTTGTTTCTGCTCATTGGTGAGCCCCTCCTTGATAGGTTGTTCGGTTTTCATAATGTATAATATAAAAAATTTGAGGTGATAGTTTGATAGTTTGATTGACTATTAGGAAGTGGCAAAAACTAAACTATTATTTTATTACATATTCAACAACCATTGGATATTTAGATCAGAAATTCATGGGATACAAGTGGGTTAAAAGTAAACTTATTATAGAAACATATTAGTCATTTTATTGGCCCAATCAACGGTTCATGATCTCTTTAAGAGTTTAATTCCAACCTACTTATAATGGATAATGAAACTAAGTTCTTATCATGAGTGATGACCAACATTTACTTAGCTCAATATCATATAAAAATTTAGTAGTGCACACCTAATATATTGAATGTGAATTTGGCACTAGAATCAAATTTTGAAGATTAAATAGTCATCAATACTTGTAAATCATTACCAACTTCCCTATAAGTTTAATACATGTAATTCCATACTCTTGTTGGTTCTCATAAAATTTAATAATTGTGAGTACCTATGGGGATAATCTATAGGTTCAAATCTTCTATATCCCATTATTTTTTAAGAAGTACTCAAATGTAACTAACAAGGTGTTGATGATAAAATACGAGCTTAAGGTGTGGATTATTTGTTTCAAACAAATCAACCCTAGGGTGATGCAATAAGAATTAAATAAAAATAGTGCAATAGATAACATATGCATAAAATGAAGATTCAAATAATTTAATACATTTATAGGTACCATAAGATTGGTCTACTAGTATATTCATATCATGTATTCTTTACATAATGTATAATATTTATCACAACCATAAATATAAACATCATGTATTCTTGGGTATCATCTACTACATTACTAGTTTGTTATTCATATTATGTTCTCTATTTCTCTACTAGTTTTCTCTATTGTGTATTAGTGTAATGCCCGCCAAAATACCCTAGAGAAATATAACCATCTAACATGCAAATAGAGGAAAAAAAATTAAAAATACTTTAATCCATTACATATAAACTCAAATAAACATAAACAATTATTTTAACTTCATTTAAAAATATACTTAATCATCTTACAATCACAATCATAAGTACACAAGCGGAAATAAACAACATCTCATCAACTAGCATTCCCTAGGGTATCCCAACACCATTACTTAACATAACGCAAAGAACATGAACATAACTAACATCATAGAATTCCATCTCATCTTAATATCTTCATTGGTTCTACTTTCATTTCTAACATTTACTTCTTCCTAAACATAAGAAATCATCCATTTAAATTAAACTCTCATGTACACATACCAACACAACCCCCAATTATCATTAATCCTAGAGATTCATTTTAAAAGCACCAATTCCAAATGTTTCTAACCCCATACTCTTCACCATTTAATAGACCATCATTGCTTCATTACTAATTCATTACCTATAACTTATCTTGTCCATTTCCCTTAGTAAGAATAATCATATACACATCCAACATAATACCAATACATAAACCATATCCAAGAGATGACAACAATAAGAGAATGATTTCCTTACTAACAAATACCATAATCAATATTATTAAGGGTGATCATCTCATTACATGACATGTCCTACAAGAATATCCAAACATCTTCTGACAAGATTAAATTATCATTTTAAATCAAGAAACATAGTCTTCAATTTGCAAATATGACTATCTCAAGATACATGATACAATAATATCTTCTAATCTACTAGTACATAGAATCTGCTCCATGAATCCAACCATAAGCTGAAGAGATCAGGAATCCACATCCACACACATGAGCATCCAAGGAAGAACATCCCAATGGAAGAAGGCATCAAACCACCCGGCCATATGAAACTGATTAGGAACCACCCCCCGTGCTACGGAGAATGACACAAGGTCCCACACACACTCTAAACCTAGGATGACACCTAACAACCAAAGGACATAACATAATAATAACCACAACTGGAATGCAACCATAATCCAAACCACTTGGCTAAACCAAAAGAATAAAACTCTCAGAGGCTATCCAACAACCAAGGAATAAGGAACAAGGACACATGTAGGGAAGAGTGTCATTGCATGTTATCCTCACATAGAAGGAAGGACTACAGGATCTCCACCCGTTACCCCTAATAGTCATGTGAAACTGTTTCAACCTATGAGAGAATCAAGGGAGTTTGGTTTACTATCTCCACGGCTTCCCAAGCTCATCCTAAGTCGCCACTCTATGGCTATGAGATGGGGCACAAAAATGAATTTATTATCTTGTTTAGATGAATCCTAATTACCTATCCCATCTAAATTAATTATTAAGGTTGTCACTTATTTAATAAAGAAAAATTTCAATGTGTTCCTGGTGGTCTAGACACCAAGCATCCTTACAAGGAACCTCTTGGTAGCCTATCTCTCATGACCCCGTTCATCACATGGAAGCCCACTCCCCCTAACCATGTTCCAAGACCTTAGGGTAAACAACAACAACACGATAACGAGGCTCACTCACATCCTTATAAGAACATCCATATATAAATATTCAAATCTGAAACAATAGTCAAAAATAACATAATGCCAAATCACATAATGTAATAAAGAGCCTCATAAATAATCAATAATCATGAGCAAGGCACAATCCTTCTAGTTCAACCATAAATAATACATTCATCCACAACAAGGCAAATCTATCTTGTTGGAGCCATAAAAACACTCAAATATCCATCTTAGATCACATAAGCCATCTCATAAAATCACAAGGAATCTGAAATACAACCTCTGGTATGAAGTACAGACTCAGAAAAGTCAGCACAAAAACTAAAATCAACTCAAAAATGAAAGATAGTTTACTAGCGCATATATAGAATTTATCAATGCAACTACAAGAAGGTTCAACGCATATATAGACCAGAGCAGTGCATATGCTCAATAAAATGACGCATTTGACAAGTTCTGTAGTGCATACAAGTTTTGTACAAGTTTTATAGTGCATACAAGTTCTGCAAAATATGGCACATATATACACTAGTACAACACATGTGCATTAATCTTTAGCGCATGTGACATAAACCCTAGGTATTTACCACAGAGAGATAGAACAACTCAGAAATGAAAATAAAATTCACGAGAAGGTATAAAATTTAACTTCAATGAGCTACTCGACTCTGAAACATCCAAAAGGGCACAATACATATTGTAAACCAAAGGACCAAATCAACAATGAAATAAACAATCCAAAGAAAATAAACACATATCTCTCAATACAACATAGGAAGCTCTTCCAACTTTCACAAAATGTCGAATATTCAACTGGGTATAAAACAAGATAGTAGGCCTCTAAAAGCAAGATAAATAATCTAAATCATAAAACCACCCAAAGGTATAGTAAACAATGATGCCAGAGACTCCCAAAAAATTGCATATCATTTCATGGCAATGCACATGAAGGTAGGAATAAAATCCATTCACGGTAAAAACAACAGGAATAATAAACATAGAAATACAATAGCCCCCAATTATTATGTTTATTAAACTTGATAATTTTATTTTTTTTTCCAACAAATTCTCAACTCCTTCCCGCAAACAATCTTTTACAAGCAGACTTTTGAAAGCAAAATACAAAGAGGGATAAAATTCCTCCAACTTGATAATAAAAGTTATGGACAAAAGAATTTGAAGAAGCACAATCCACAATCCAGCTAAAAATGAAAATAAAAAACAAGCTCCAAGAAAAATCCAAATCGAATCCAAACGAATTCTCAAAATAGTGAAAATATTTTCTCCAACCAAAAAAAACCCCAAGAATTCTCAAAAAGCTCTATTTATAAAAATTAAACTAAAAACTATACAATCTCTTGGCTAATCAAAATAATCCAAACATATAATAAACCATACCTACCATACCCAAAATCGAGGTGAGAAAGAATAAAATAATATTATTTCAAATCCCAAATCTCACAGCCAATAGTAAAAGAGGGTAGGTAGATTAAAGAATAAATCAAATGGGTAAAAAGGAATTAAATAATAAGAATAGCCCAATAATTAAATAAAACCTTAGCACAATAATATAAACACCCAATTAAATATAAAGCCACAATAATTAAACAATAAATAAATAAATCTAATAAATCAAAGGCTCCATAATAATAATGCTCAAATAAACATTAATCCAAATAACATTAATATATATTAATCCTCAATAATAAATTACCCAATAATAATTAAATATCAAAATTATATATTAAATTAATTTTAATATTAATAAACTATATGAATCAATTAATTATTAATTAATTAATAATCACAGCTCGCAAGGCAACCCAACAAAAGGGTCGAACAACATACCACATGACACTAACAAGACAACTCACGTCAACACACTAAACTGACAAGATATCAACGTAAGCCTAGAGTGTGTAGAAGGAACTCATGTCACCTCCGATCAACTTGCCCTTGGGACAAAGACACACTCAGACCTGTGAGACCAGGTGGAGTTGATGTCTAGTACCTACAATCCTAGAACCATCAATACCCACAAGACAACATATGCATCTCATATATAATAATATAATCAGACAGGTGAAAGAGAATTGCAATGTCATATCATGCTCGTAACGAGTGATATGACATCATCTCTATCACAAATACAGTAGTAAGACAATCATAGAAATCATAACATCAACATATCCAACATAATCATTAAGTGGGGTTAGTACTAACAAAATATCCTTGTATCATCATAAGCAATATAACCCATCTGTGAATAATGACTGCATATAGATCACCAAATGTAATTCCATCTATCATAATAATCCAAGATATATCAACATCCGTATAAATCATAATGTATCAAAGGTCCATATAAAATGTCTAGCATCAACCATAACATCAAGATATAAATAAGCCATAAGTACTAATCAAAATATCATCATCAAAGAGTCTAAGAAAGTCTATCAAAGCATAAAAGAAAGATAAGTCTGGGAGAGGCACTACAATTAGGTTCATGCTTCTCTTTCATTCCTATGGTCATATTGATGCGTGTACAGCCTTCTATTAGTGTAGGTATATGTCTTTATACATGTCCTTATGCCTTATGACTATTCAATTGATACCACACATTATCACATGCTACGAAACTAGCTTTGTGGTGATTGTAATTAACATGTCCTATTTTTTGTTCCTTCTACCACCATCCCCTAAGACGTAATTCGTTGTATTTTCCTCAAGATAACTTCGAATCAGAAAGATCCTTTGATATATTAAATAAAAATATATTTCTAAAAATAATTGATGTTAGTAGATGTTTGTATGAAAATTTTATCTTCTCATATGCATTCTCCCAAGTTAGCACCATATGTTGGATTTGTTGTGTCTAAATTAAGAGATCAACATATGATCTTTTTGTGGTAGTGATGCTATCTATTCTTGGTTGTGTTGGTATTACTTACTTGATGTCCTAAATAACTTGGATAAAAATGGAAATTAGATATTTATTTACATCTTTAATTCCTTTATTTGGGTTATTGATCACATCCTTTGATCACTCAATAAATTATGTTGTTTTATCATTCTCCTCACCTATTGACATTATGACACATCTAAATCAATCATAAATTTGCAACTCCTTAATATTTGTATAATTAGATACTCTATCTATTTTATCTAATTCTTTTATTATACTTTAATTTGTGACCAATTGATGAAATATCAATATAATATCGCAACATAATTTTAAATGTCCTCCAAATTATCAACATGTCTATCTACATATTTGTAGCTATTTCTGAAAAAAAAATTATGTGGCTTAAGTTTTCCTTTTCATAAGTTGAGATTGCTTGTCCTTTAAGGTTTTGTTTCACTTACTCACAATCACTTATTTGATCTAATACATTCATTCCTACTCCTTGTAGCTATTTCTCAAAAAAAAATTATGTGGCTTAAGTTTTCCTTTTCATAAGTTGAGATTGCTTGTCCTTTAAGGTTTTGTTTCACTTACTCACAATCACTTATTTGATCTAATACATTCATTACTACTCCTTCCAATTGATTTTGTATGTATCCAATAGAATCTGATTGGACTTACGTTGCTATTGTAGTATTATTCAAGCCATTCTATGCATACTTGAACTTTTAATGTGATATTTTTATTCATCAATTATTTCTTTTCACGGCTACTAAATAAATCTCCTAACTCTATTTTACGTATAGGTGATATCTAAGTTGAATTGATTTATGGTCATGTTGGAGTAGTCATAAATAAGTTGGTAGCTATTGTATTTTCTTTCCTTGTTTGTCCAAATACTTTTTATGTATTACTTATGGTATTAGAACCAACTCTTTTGGTGGAGTGATTATATATGCATATGTCTATCTATTTCTTTCTATGTTTGCTCATCCTCTTGCAATTCATTTTACTACTTTTATTTTTCTTCTTCTTCCTTCCATCCTCTATTTTATGATGAATACTAAGAGGGGGGTGAATTAGTATGCCAAAAATCTTTGCACTTAAACACTTTGCTAGACAAACAGTAAACCGGTAAAACAGTTTAGCAGATAAACCGGTTAGCACACATGCAAACCAAATAGAAAATAATGAATTCACCCATAGAAGCATAAATACCATAACACAAGAGATTTTGACGTGGATACCCAAATGGGAAAAACCACGGTGAGATGGAACTCACAAGTAACTATCTGCAGAATAGGAACCAGACCGGTTAACATCTTACAATGTTCTTTACCAGAACAGATCCTGCTAGGAATCTCAATCTCTGTTAGGAGATAAGTCCGATTAAAGACTACCTTGCTAGAGGATTTTAGATTCATAGATGTGAACCACCTTGTTAGAGGATTTACAAGAGGCTTTTGGGCCTACCCGATTAAGGGCTATAGACTTGTCGAAGATGTGAGTAATCAACAAGTGAGTGATCTAGTAAATAGCACAGATTGCTTGGTTAGATCCTTGATAGCTCGTTCCTAATGCATTCTAGCATTACTTCAGTCTTCTACACATTCATACTCTCTCCAACTCCTCAACCAACTTAAACCCTAGCAACAACATCAACTTTCACAACTACCTAAAACCCTAGACATGATGTCCTTATAAAGGAATCTGATTTCATGTCGGTCCAATAGGATTACAATACAATTTCCTAGGTTCAATGCATCTAGACATATTCTATAACATGACACAAAAAGCACCGCTAAAGCATCGGCACCGTCAAACAATCGGTGGATGATAACTCATCACAAAATGCCAGTTGGTAACTCATCACAAAATGCCAGTTGGTAACTCATCACAAAGTATTACCGGTTCATACAAAATACCAGTTCAAGCAAAATACCAGTTGCCAGTTTGACAAAATGAAGACTAGGAAGTATGTGTTCTACCGCTTTAATCCTTCGTACCGCTTGAGATCCTCAAACTGCTTGAGGTCAACATACCGCTTCAGATCGGTAATCACTTTCTGCAAAACACCCATAGTCTAAGGACTATAATGCATCATACCGGTTGGAACATGTACCAGTTGAGCTTTAACTAATACATACAAAAATGATCTCAATGCAAGTGTGTGTCCATCAATGACAATCACAATAAAATCATCAAAAATGCCAACATTTTATTTTTTTGGGACTATCCACAATCTAAATTCTAACTTTGTCCAGTTAATTTTATCTTAATTTATTTTCGTTATCTATCTCACCTATTTGTTTTATGCATCTAATTATGCAAATTATCAAGTGAATCTTGTTTAACTTTAAGTTATTATGTAGGCAATGGAGATATTGGTAACTTTTTGTCTTTTGATCATTAATTTTTTATTTTCTCTAGAATATTACATTATAATGTTCAACATTGTGCTACCACTGTAACTAATTCTTCTAGAAGTTATGTCAAATTTTGTTAGAGTTAGGATTAAGGAATAGAGTGTTTACCTAATGCTTCCTTCTTGAGTTCTCATTCCAGCATAGTCCTTGTCCACTTCATCCATAGATCTATTTTTTTAAAGTGGTGTTATAAGTTTGAGTGCTTCCTCCTTCTGTTATGATAACTTTTTCTATAGGATTACTCTTAACTCTAGAAAAAACCCTACAGTGGTCTAATCTATTGAATACGATATTGTAATGTTGAAACTCATGACTACTTTGATTGCAGCTTCTTTTTTATTTGTGGGGGTAGTTGTAGACACCTAAAATTATCCTAGTCTAATTAAATAAATTATTTATTTATTTAATTATTTCATCCTAGGCCTTCTATTAATTAAATAGATTTTTATTTATTTAATTAATTCACTTATCCTTTTCTAGCCTTTCCCTATTTAAATAAATATTTTTATTTATTTAAATTATCCTTCCCCTAAATTAAATAAATATTTTATTTATTTAATCGATCCCGCTTCCTCTATAAATTAAATAGATCTTCATTTATTTAATTAATTCATTATCTTTTTCCCTCCATGACACTTGTAATTTATCTCTTGATTTTATCCTTTCACCTCTTAATCTTATCCCTCCATTTTCTAAGGTGTCTTCTATATAAGAGGATTTCTTCATCCTTTCCCAACCCTAACTAAAGAATGCGATCAAGCAATCAAGCATCTACACAACCACAATCCGTTCTTTGTTGAGCTCTTGTGCACAATACAAAATTTGAGAGCAACTATAGCAAGAAAGATCAATGGAGATAGGAAACAATGGAGTTCAAACCCTACTAAGAATGTGAATGGTATAATCTTCCTATTTTGTTGTGATTTGCATGTTTTAGGTTCTTCATTGGTATATGGTGGATTCTTAATTGTAAAACTAGGGTTTTATGTGGTTGGATATTTGTTGGTTTTACAATAGTTTTAATCATTCCATTTTCACCATATACAGTAGTATATAATATTTAGACACTTCTAATGGTTGTATTTCTCTATACAATAATTTGATAAGTCTACCCTCATCTAACAATGGTTCTTTTTCTTGATCCTATGTCACTTTTTATTTAATTTTCTTTTATAGTTTCAATAATGAAGGTTTATCTTCCTCTTTTGAGCTATCATCATGTTGTACTAATTTATTATGTTCCTTTCTCTTCTACCAATTGGTCTTTCTGTGTTCCATACTTTTAGTTTTCTCCTTTTTTTTAAAATCATCTAGAGAATTGTTTATGTCATTTCTTCTACTATAATTTTCATGAGTAGAGGATACTCTTCATATTAATGGGAACTTCTCTCTTTCTCTTCTTGACATTTGTGCCAGTTTTTAGTTTCTTTAGTAGATATTCGACATGTAAATATCTTTTTTTCTTTGTTGATTATGTTATTTTCTAAGTATATCTATAATAGTTTTTAGTTTTCAAGAAATGAGGGCTTCTTTTGCTTGAGATTTTTTAGAAATCATCTTTATTTTTAGTATTTTTCTCTTTGGAATCCATCTTGGCCTTCCTATCTATGTATTTCCATGATTTATTAAATTTTACATACTTGAATCCTTAGGTACCTAGGAGAGGAGAATTTGAGTTGTACATTCTAATAATTCATCAATATAGCCTCATGTGGTAATGTTAATACAATGAAAGTGTGGGATTTGATAGCTACCAAATGGATATCATATTCAACAATCACAAAAAAAAATCATTATCTAATTTACTTATAATATTATGGCTCAATCATTCACTCTCATACATTATTTTCTAGAAATTTTGGAAGAGTGTCGCAAACCCATATTGGCAATAGTGGAATTGGGGAAACCATCCATAATCTCTCTTATTTTATCTATAATTAAAATGTTGGATCTCCATATACATGATTTAATTCTTAGTAATTCTCTCAAGGCTAAGAAAATTATTGATGAGCCATACCTAAATTTATGGTGGTTCTTCTTTGTTCTTTGTCTAGATTGTATATCAATTTCTCTCTTAAGGTTTCAAAGAGGTCATGTTCTTTACCATTAGTAACCATTTCATATGCTATGTTGCGTGAAAGTTTATAGAACTAAATTTATTTTTTTCAATATGATTTTTTTTTGTGAATGATTCATTTAGTAGTGCACCTTAGTCTACGATCTCCAATCTTATTAATGATGAGGAATCACCTATTGATTGTGGGACATTTGAGTGGAATGATAAATGCATTATAATGCTTCTTAGGTTTCTCTCAATTGTTTATTTCACTCTATAGATTGATCCATTGGTGATGAGAAATGGATTTTAAAAGTATATGAATTGACCACATATGTAGCTCAATACAAGCAACATTCATTTGTGAACACTGCAAAAAATTGAGAAATTTTCATAAATATTTAATTTTAGTTGTTAATGTTATTATATTATGAAAAAAAAATCATGAATCCACCATGATCATCTATAAGTTTGATATGGATGTACTTTTAAACATCTTCTACATAAATGAGCCCATTGAGAATATTTGAGAAGGATCATTTTGAGTCATTTGTTATGGCTTTCCATAGAAATGGATTATATAATAACATCACCAATATTATAACGTATTTAGCTTCAATCAATTGAAGATAAAATTTTCTTTTAATAGCTCCCAATAATTCTTTTTTGTTATTTTCACTCTTCTATTGACTACCCTACTACTTAGCAATCATGTAATGACTTATGAATTTTACAATTTTTTACTTTGTGAAAT
Organism: Cryptomeria japonica; assembly: GCF_030272615.1. Classification (NCBI taxonomy): domain Eukaryota; kingdom Viridiplantae; phylum Streptophyta; class Pinopsida; order Cupressales; family Cupressaceae; genus Cryptomeria; species Cryptomeria japonica. The sequence goes on along the minus strand of NC_081414.1, from coordinate 620,075,267 downwards.
TTCCCTTACCTTTTATTTCCTTCTATATATTTAATGGTAATTAAACCTAACATCATATATCATGTCATTTTGGTTTGACTATTTGACACTACATGTTTCCTTTTGACTCAATGGGTTACTTCTCATGCTAAATAATTTTCATTACATATTGTGATACATAAAAAGCATGAGTTTTATATCAATTCACTTTATACTACAAATTTAGTCTAGTTCCATTAACATATCCATCCAATATTTCAACTACATTAGTTGTCTAGATGTGATCTATGGGTTAAGGTCCTAGCCATCTTACTTTTAACTCACCTGATTTCTTAAATTTAATGGCATGGTATAACCATATCTTTTAGTTGTAATTTCTTGGTTTTGATCTAGAGGTCATGTAAAGCCTTTTTTTCCTACTTTTCCTAAGTTTGATTGTATGTTGCAAGCAATCAATTCTTGTTTAAGTTTTTTAATTTTATCAACATATATTTAAGAGAATATTATTCATTTAAAATTATAATGGTTTCTACCCTTAGATTGGGAATTATGTATTGTACAAGTAGTATTGCACCAATATATGGACCAATTAGAATGGATGATATTTTGTTAAACTTTTGTAAGTTGTGTGGTATGTCCAAAGTACTAGAATATTGTAGGTATATTTTGGTCCCAATCCAATGTATCTTCAAAGCAAAAATTTGTTGGTGTTTACACAATATCTTGTTAAATTAATTGGTTGCCCCATTTACTTGGGGATGATATAGTGTGCCATTTTATGACTTTTCATAAATTTTCCTTGTAGTTTCTAAAATATTTTATTTATAAAGTATTTCCCTAATGACTTGTAACATTGAATGCACATCTAGATCTTGTAATGATATTTTGTAGATAAAATTTCCTACTATTTATGTGATACAATGTTTTGTCAATTTTGCAATTTCCCATCGTGTTAAGTGTTAAATTATATTGGTTATAACAAAATGTGCATGAGTCTTCTTGGTAAGGGGATTGATTAGTCCTATTTCTTGAATGGTGTCATGCCTAGTAATGGTTTTTGTAACATCTTATCCCTTACAGTTGGTAGATACCATTTTTTAAGCAAATATCTCATTTATGATCTAGTGGTTATTGAAATTATTTGATTTATTGAGTCACCATGGTCTATCAAGTAAAGTTTTCTCAGTGGTTCCTTCTCTAGAATTTTGTCCTCCAAAATAAATTTAATTTTCTCCCTCAAATATTTATTTTTCATGATTCATCACTACTCTACTCTCAAGAATTCATCTTTTCCCAAAATACATACTTCTCTATAAAGAATACCCGTCATCATTCCTTCCTTTCTCAGAATATAACCAAGTTGTCAAATGATGTGGCAAATATGTATTTCTTCAAATTCAATGTAATCTTAAGGTTGTGGCATCTTTAAAACCTTAGTCTTAATTGAAAATATGATTGTAGACACTTAAATTTTCTTAAGTCCTAATTCACCTTTCCCTAGTCCTATTCTCTCTCACACATGATTTAATTAATTAAATTAAATAAATATTTCATTTGTGACTAGCTAACCCTCTCCCAAAATTAATTCATTAAATCAAATAAATCCTAAATATCCCCCACCCTTCATCTATTAACCTCTCAACCAACATCATCTTGACCATCCATTCTTCTTTTGATCTTCACCTTTGAAAAATTACAAATATCCTAACCCTTATCTATTTTAACAATCTAATATCAAGTGTATATCATTATGTTGTCTATATTTTGTAGTGTCCTAAATTGTACTCCCTTACTATTTTGTCCTCACTTGGGGCCATCACCTTGGCATCCATCCCCTAAGGCCTAATTGAAGCCCTGATTCTACTCATGCCATGTATTTCTCTCAAATTTTCATAATCTACATTTCCTTCCCTAAAATCCTGTGACCCTATTGTCTCGGACCAAGGCGTTGGGTTCTCTAGTCCTCTCCAAAAGTGCCCATTTTGGAGCCTCATAATGGTAACATGATTTGAGCAGGAACCTAGATCTTTTGTTGGGTCATGTCAAAAAATTAATTTATTTTTCGAATAGCATTTATAAAAGGAGGTCTACCTCTCTCATTTTGAGAATCAATTAAAATTCATAATCCACTCTTGAGATCCAACAAATTCAAGTGAGAAAGCAATCAATCTTCTTTCAAGCATTGGAACATAAGTAAAGTCAAGATTTAAGCATTGGAGATAACATTCATGTTTTATGTTTTATGAAGACTATCTACATGAAACCCAAATTCCTTATGAAGACAAACAAAACTTCATAAAGAGGTGTAACATTAGTGTTTCAAACATTTTCAGCAATTCCCTCAAAAGGAAATCATTTCAATTACAGTACTTCATTTACATTTCAATTATATTTCATGGTTAACTCCAAAGTCAGGGTTTGACCTAAGGCAAACCCCTATTCTTAACCATTTTCCCTTCTCTACTATGTGCGGGAATAGTACAGAGTCGTAATGTTCAAGATTGACATTATTTGCAAAGATGAATAAGTTCCCTTTTGGATGATGAAATGTTCGGAGGTTCAAAGCAACAAGAACTCTGGTCCCAATAATTGAGGTCGATCTTCTAAGAATAGATTCAAACATTCATAGATTGCTCAGATCCAGGTTTGTGGCTCTGTTTAATGGCTGTAGCTCACTATTTATGCATAATTGCTTCAATTTACACACATTTACCCTAATTTCAGCATTATTAATTAAATCAATTCAATTTCAAGGGAAAGAAGATGCATATCTAAAACCCTTGGAATCTTATCAGAATATTAGTCTTTTAGTCTTTGATCTATCAAATTCCATTTTTTTCTAATGTAATGGTCCCTAAGTAAAAATTAGCAGTTTTACTACATTAATTGTGGAAACCCTAATTTGTTCAGCATTACATTTTGGTGAACCTAACATCTTACACCTTAATTTCTTATTTATGTTCTCATATTTGTGTGTTTATGCATTTACAAAGTCAAATTTATATTTGCAAGTTTAATTTCCAATTGAATTACACAAATTTAGAGGTTAAATTTACAGAAACCCTAATTTTTAATTCTAAAACTGAACTTGTAGGTTTCCTAATTTGGATTCATTATTTTAGATCTGACTATTTATGCTTCAAAAATGTACTCATAGGTCTCATTTTCAATTGAATTACATAAATTTAGTGGTTCAATTCACAAAAACCCTAATTTATAATTCTAAATTTTACTTGTCGGTTGCATAATTCTTCAAATTTATTTTTAGATTTGATCTTGATGATATCATATGCTATGATTTCAAGGAATTTATCTTTCAAATACACAAATCAAATTGCTTAATTAATTGGTTAATCAATCACTTTTACAAAATTTGGCATTGTTTAATCACAATTTTTTACCTCTTTTGTGCATGAGTTTTCTAACCATTAGCCTTACCTACAATATTCTTATGAGAAGAAGTTGTAGAATTACGGCTTCCCAAGGTTTAATTACTAAGGATATGGAGCCTAATTTGGATAACTTATTTCATGAGAATGTTAGTGGTTCCTCTAATCCAACAAATGATATCATTTATCCTCATTCTTTTCATAATTCTCATTAAAGAAGATTGATAATCAATTTGAAAATCTTCAACAATGGATGAGTCAAAAATACCTAGAAAGTGAGGAAATCCCATAGATTGAAGGATTAAAAATAATGGTGCAAAGTGATAAAATTGGTGTTGATTTGTTGTGTGGCCTTGCTAATATTCTTGACACTAATATCATGCCTATGAAAAGTTGTGTTGAATTCCTTGGTTACACTCAAACCATTAGTCAAGTCAATAATTTTATTCCTATGCTTACATCCTTGCCTAGTGTGCCTACATTTACATCTTCTATCATTACTACTTCCACACAAAATATTAATCCTACACATGTTAGTCAAGGGGGCAACCTTGTTAATCAAATTCTTTTATACCTCCTTCTATGAGTCTTCCATTTGTGACCCAGTCATCTCCCATACCTAAATATCATAGTGTTCCACCTCCACCTACATACAACAATGTTACTCCTCCATCACAATATAATATGTATAATTTCAATCCTTCCACTGAAGCAACCATCAATAACTTAGCCCAAACTGTTTCATCCCTACAACAACAGTTAGCTTCCATTACCCAATCCAAGTTTAATGTGCCCACATTTGATGTAGTGAACCCATTATCCGATGACATTGTTTGAGTAGTCCCTCCTAAACATATAGAAGTCCCTCAACTGGAGCTTTACAATGGAAAAATTGATTCATTGACTCATGTGAAAATATTTCAAACTTTGTGTAGTGACTTTGCTCATGATCAAAGACTTATGGCTAAATTGTTTACTTGAACCTTTAGGGATAAAGCCTTGCAATAGTATTGTTCCTTGCCTCTTTATTCTATTACATCATTTCAACAATTAGCTAATGCTTTCATTCAATAATTTCTCAATAATATTGGTCCTAATATTACTTTGACTGAATTGATTCATTGTAAGCAAGGTGTTAAAAAAAAAAGTGCTTGATATTATTGGTAGATATAAACATTTTTATTCTCAAATTTCTTATCCTATGCCTAATCATGATGTTCAAAGAAATTTTATTGTTAAATTACAAAAAGACATTAGGGATAAGCTTCTCTTTTCCAAGTTTACTTCCTTTACGTAGTTGTGCATAGTGCTTCATAATTATCAGCTTCAAGTGAGTCAATTTGAATCACCTCCTTCAATGGATCTGGTTGATAAGAATGAGAGTGCTCAACTCTATTTTGTAAATTTTAAAGAAAACATGGGATATATCAAGACAATGACAACATCAATACATAAGTGGTAGCCATGACATCAATTGTGGCCCCTTTATCCAAATACTTTAGAAAAGAATGCACTCCTTTTACTGAGTCTTTGCATATCATAATCACACAGTAGATAAATAAAAATGTATTGAAATTTCCTCACACCAAGACAAATGATACCTTCAAACCTTGGTCACCTTATCATGATCCCAAAGCCTTTTACCAATTTCATCATCAACCTGATCATGATACTGAGAAGTGTTATACCTTAGGGAGTAGAATTCAAGACTTTATTGATAACAATACCATATCCATAGCTTGTGTGAATGAAAAAGGAAATAAAATCATAGCTCCTCCTAATCAAAACCTCCAAATATTTACTAATCATTTTCCTTCCCATTCTACTAATGTGGTTGAGTCTGAACCTCTTTCATATTCTCCTGATGATCTTGGTATTGAGTCTAATAATATGGTGAATCTTGTTAATAAACCTACACCTCCTAAGGATCTATGAATTACCTTTGATCCTAATGAAACTATTTTTGCACCTGGTGGCCAACCATATATCACTATGCAAATCAAAGAAAAACTCTCACAAGAGGTGCTCAATGATCCAGTGTGTATGGTGAATGTGATCGCTAAAGAATATCATTATACTTTATAGTTGCACCAGGTAGCATATGACAAATCTGATGTAGTGGTCAAGGTGTATGATGGTTTCTTTTGCCCTACTATTGGTTCTATTAATCTTCTTGTTGAGGTTAGTACTAAGAGCTTAGATGTCATTTTTGTTATTATTCCTACATCGGATTAATTTTATGTGAAGTTGGGACATCCTTGTCTCTCTTCCATGAAATAGATCCCTTATACTATTCATATATGTTTAAAATTCCCTCATAATGACAAAATCATAACAATTAATCATAGCATGTATCAACCCACAGTGAGGTGTGCAGATGTGAACCTTGATTACTTTTGGCCTAAATACCTTGAGCCTCTTAATCTATAATATCCCCACAATTTTTTTGGATAATTTCCAGTTTACAACACAACAAGAACCAATTAGGGTTAGCAAACGAAAATACAATAATACTGAAAAATGCAACCCTTCCACTTTCTGATCCCCAAGTGCCCAATATGGGAAGGTGAGAGCATACAGTGTTGAGGGGATTATTAGCTTCAAATCACTGGAAATTATTACAATGCTTGGGTGGCAAGACAACTTCTTCCGCTTATTAATGTCAAACTGAGTCGGGAACTGAAGTGTTGAAAACCATCAAAACCGAACTGGGTTGGATCTCTACACTGAACTAATAAAAATGGAACTTCCTGAAGTAGCACTTACTAAAATAGTAAGTTCTAAAAAACAACTCCAAAAATATTTCTCTTTGAACCTTGCGGATGAGTTCAGAAAACCCAGATAAACCCAGAAACCCTGAGGGTTGCCATCAACTTACTAAAAATAGTAAGTTTTGAAAAACTTCCCTGAACTAAATGCATGCCACACCTTTTCATATATCTTAGAAAACCCAAAAGGAATCCACAATCTGAATTCTAGAATTCCAACTAGTCAATCATCAAACAACTCACACAGTCCTCCGCAAAATTTGGAAATCCTAATTTCTACTTCCAGTTAGCCTACAAGTCTCCAAAATAGGCTAATGGCCAATTGAAATTCTCATCACTGAGAAGGGGACATTACAGTCCGACCTCCCCAAGATTGCTTTCCCACAAGCTATTGCAAGTCGAGATGTTGTACAATCTCCTCACTCTCCCAAGTGGCATCCTCCATAGGTAGCTTCTTCCACTTAAATAGGTATTCCTTGATTTTCCTCCTCCTTAAGGAATGTTCTCTGGAATCAATAATATCTTTTGGTATCAATACCAACTACCCTTCCTCATCCAATGGAGGCAAATTAGAATAAATCACATCATGGTGCCCAAGGGCCTTCTTAAGGCATGACATGTGAAAGACATTGTGCACCTTGATACTTGTTAGGAGTTATAACTCATAAGCCATTGCTCCAACTCTCCTGATGACCTTGAATGGCCCATAGAAATGTGGCTTAATCTTTTTTGCACCACTCTTCTTAAGAGAAGACTGGCTGAGGGGTTGGAATCTGAGGTATACCATGTCTCCAGCTTCAAATGAATGCTCTACACATTGTTGATCAGCGTACAACTTCTAATGATTCTGGGTGATCTAAAGATGATCCTTTAATTATTTCAATACATCCTAACACTAGTGCACCATATCCTTTTCTTGAGGGGCTCTGTTATTCCCAAACACCAAATCAACAAAACTGGGAGCCTCATAACGATATAGTGCCATGAAGGGAGACATTCGAATAGACATGTGGTAGGATGAGTTGTAGCAATATTCTCCTAAATGTAGTCATCTCACCCATGCCTTCTGCTGCTTAGAAACAAAATTATGGAGATAACCTTCCAACCACTTGGTTAACAATCTTTGTTTGTCCATCAATATGCAAGTGATAACTAGTGCTAGGAGTGAGCACTGTACAACACATTCTGAAAACTTCTTGCCAAAAAAGTGCTCAAGAACTTGTTGTCCTATTACTTACAATATTTTTAGGCACCCCATGTAGCCTAAACATAGCTCAAAAGAACACCTCGGCAACTTGAGTTGTTGTAAATGAGCTAGTGATGGCAAAAAAGTGAGCAAAATTAGTTAATCTATCCACCACAACATATATACAATCTTTTCCCTAAGCTCATGGCAACCCTGTGATGAAGTTCATTGATATACTTTCTCATTTTTCACTAGGAATTGGCAAAGGTTGCAACAAACCAGCTGGTGTTGTATGTTCATCCTTGTTCATCTGGTAGGTATGACACTCCTTGATGTATCTCAAGACATCATTCTTCAACCCTTTCCAAGAAAATGTTTCCCGTATCTGTCTGTATGTCTTGAAAAAACCTTGGTGACCAACAAGAGGAATGTCATGAAATGTCTATAAAATCTTCTCCTTTAGCTTGGATTCGGGCACTAGATAAATCCTTCCTTTGTACAAAATCATCCCATCCACAAATTTTTACCTTTCATCATGAAAAGTACCCTTTATGATGTTGGTTGCAAACTAATATTTAGCATAATCAGTGGGCAACAAGTCCCTCCAATCAGTCGTAAGCTCAGACAATGAGGTCAAATGAGGTCTTCTAGACAGAGCATCAGCTACAATGTTAAGCATGCTCAATGTTGAAGTCGTAAGCTTGTAGCTTACTTACACAATTTTGTTGTCTCTCATTCAAATCCTTTTGATGCATGAAGTGCTTGAGACTATTATGATCTGTCTTAACAACAAATTTTCTCCCCACCAAGTATTGTCTGAACTTGGCTAAGGCATGCATGACTCCAAGCATTTCTTTGTCATAGATAGAGTAAGACTTCTCAGCTCCATGTAACTTCCAACTCTCAAGCACTATTAGAAGCTTCTCTTACATCAAAACATCACCAACTCCTTCTCCTGATGCATCACATTGCAATTCAAAGGGCTTGGAGAAGTTGGGTGTAGCCAAAATAGGGCACAAACTCATAATCTCCTTAAACTTGTCAAACACTCCTTGTTCCTTTTCTGACTAGTTGAAAGATCCCTTTTTAGTGAGATCAGTGAGGGGAGAAACAAGCTGCGAGTATCTATTCATGAATCTTTTGTAGAACCCACATAGACCCAAGAACCCCTTCAGATGTGTCAAGTTCTCGCATGGAGGCAAATCAATATGTAGTGTCATAAAATTGCATTGCAATTTTCAACCACATTAGGGTCCTCACGCACATGAGATCGAATCCCCTAGCCTGATCGGAGATCGGAGACTACTCAACCCTCAGAATCTACTTCTCTCTTGGCCTCTGCACCACCATGTCTACACTCTACCCTAGAGAAAGGGGTAGGACATGGATGTGGCACCCCTATCCCCCCTAGGATAGGGGTGTGGCACCCTTTTCCTCCTAGGAAAAGGGTGTGGTGCCCCTGTATTTTGGGACAGGACCTTTCTTAAGCATGCATTGTAGGTTGTGCAGTGAGCGGGAAAACTTCCCCAATGTCGGCCTGTGATGAAAATCAGTTTCTTTACCCCTAATTGACATGTATTTAAGTTCCATTTGGCCTCTCATTTGGGTAAGTTGGTAAGGTTAGATAAGTTAAATAGGGTGAAAATTTGCGATCAAGCATTCAAGAGCTTTCAAGCATTCTTTTCCAGCATTGATCATTCTCAAGTCTCCCTTCAAGGCTAGGTGTTTCATTCAAGTCAAGGATTCAACCATTGAAGAGGAGATTTATTCCAACACTCAATTCCACACAAGCATTTCTATCAACATTTCTATCACAACCTCCCTTGAGGTGATTTACATTTCAGTCTTTCATTTACATCTACTTGTAAGTACTTTCTTTCATTACTTGGTTAATTCCAAAACTAGGATTTGACCTGAAGGCAAACCCCCAATCCCAACCCATTTTCCGCTCTTTTATATGTGTAGGTTGTAGATGCGTAGTTGTACTTTCAAATTCAGGCTCCATTTATCAAGGTGGAAAAACCCTTTTTGTTTTGTGGATTTTTTGGAGGACCGTGTACATTCCTGCCACGGTTCAAGCAAATTTTCCTCAAACTCATAGGACGGCTTCGTCTCGACATATTATTGCCAGATCCAGGTGCACAACTTCATCCCATACTTTGATCTCAAGTTATAATCATTTCTTTGTCACTTTTGCACTACATAATTCAATCAATTCCTTTCCATTTCAAATAGGAAGAGGGGATTATCTTATCATTCCCATTTCACTCAGAAATCTATCTTCTTCTTTGGAGATTGAATCTAGTGAATTCTCCTCTCCTCTTCCAATGTAATTAGTTGAAAAGTGTTTGAAGGGAAATCCATAGTGAAACTCTCATTTCTCCTTGGAGGGAAAGGGTAGTTTTCCTCTTGATCTCTCATTCACACATTTTCACCGACCTTTACATTTTGGTCACATTACACAACAATAGCCTTGATCTTTTTGGGGCCAACCTTAAATCCCTTTGCATTGATGATGTGACAAAGGTAAATTAGTTCTCTCATTCCAAATTCAAATTTGGACTCCTTAGCAAACAAGGATTCTAACTCCAGTATGTTGAGAATTTCATCTAAGTGCCACAAGTGCTCTTCACAAGTCCTTTTGAAGATGAGGATGTCATCAAAAAATATGAGCACTATATACGGTGAAAAATGCATGATGAAAACAACAATATTGAAAGACTAACAAGGATCAACAATAAAAACCCTAGCCTAACAACAAAAATAATCCACCATACACAAATGAAGATACCTAAGACCATGCAAATAAACAAAATAAACCAAGATATACCATTCACATGTCAAGTAGGGTTTCAATCTCCATTTCTTCCTATCTCCATTCATCTTGTTTGATATATTTTCTCTCAGTTTTGTGTGCACAAGAGCTCAACAAAGAACGAAAATGTGATTGATAGTTTGATTGCAAGAAGGCTTGATTTTGTCATTAGGGTTGATAATGAAGGAGAGTTTCCTCTTATATAGAAGACACTTTAGGAAATGTAGGGATAAGATTAAGAGTTGTAAAGATAAATGGTCGGCTTGGATTAAAGGGTAGGTAGAGGAAATAATTAAATAATGAGAGGGTAGGTAAGAGAAGAATTAAGAGATGAATGACATGTGTCATGGGTAGAAAAGGCTAATGAATTATTTAAATAAATAAAGATTTATTTAATTAATAGAGGAAGTGGGATCAATTAAATAAATAAATTATTTATTTAATTTAGGAAAAGGATAAATTTAAATAAATAAATAAAATTATTTAAATGGGGAAAGACTTCGAAGAGGATTAATGAATTAATTATATAAACAAAGATTTATTTAATTAATATAACTTAGGATAAAATAATTAAATAAACAAGACAATTTTAGGTGTCTACATTTTTCCCCTCTTTGAGTTAGTACAGTTTGTCATGTTGGCTCCAAGAAGAAAAGATAAACTGATACAAAGTTGCCCCATGATGGTAATGATATGCCCCCTCAAGAGATTGGATCAAAAGAGTAAAAGGGGTTGCAGACAATCTCTCGATAAAAGAGAAATGCTAGAAAGGACTGACAAGATAGGGTAAATAGACTGACACGGGAGACTAGGGTTAAGTAGCCTATAAGATAGGGCCACAAGGAAAAAATCCTCATTTTCCTCCACACACTTAAGAGATTAGAGTGCAGAGAGAGATCTTAGAGCAATCAAAGCAGTCAACGACAATGGATAGAGTTCACAGATTTGATTGAGTCCGGTGATATCAAAGACCAAATGACAATAAGTACCTCAAAGCCACTTTGTACATTTCTACATTTATTATTGTCATTAATGCATTTTAGGGTAGATAAACAAAAATGCGAAATTGATGTTTGCACTAGTAATGCGTCTAGGTCAATTCTAGGCACGTCTAGGTAGAATAAGTGCGTCCAGGATAGGTTTAGTCATGTTTATGAATGTAATCACGTCTGAGTTTAGTATATACACATTTATGTGAAAAAGGCATGTCTATGTCGCAAAGGCACCTTTATGTAGGATAGTGGCATGTCTATGATGTGTAGGTGCGTCTAGGGCAAGCAATCACATATGTGTTCATGAAAACCATGTCTGCATTGTAAAAAATGTGTTTATGTCTAAGTAGGATCAAATCAAAAATTTGGTGATGAGCATACATTGTCGATTGGATAAGTTGTTGAGAGGATACACTCACGCAGGTGCCCTAGGGAAGAAAAATTGAGAGATAGGATAGCATTTAAAATTTTGTGATAAACATACTTTGCTAATTAGATAAGTTATTGAGAGCATACACTCAACAGGTGCCCTAAAGAAAGATCAAGTACAATGTGATAAACATATACACTAGGATGCAGCACCATGTGATAGACATAAGCACTAGGATAGGAGTAGCACTATATGATAGACATGAGTACCACTAAGATTGACATGACTAGTTTGGTCGGATGTAGGAGTACTTGCCCTAGATAGATTCACAGGAGAGATTCCCTGTGACACAGAGGTTATGACCAGAGTTGACCTTTGAGGAGCGGGCAGCTATCGAGGGTATGGGATTGAGACACATCATCTATCTACTTGAGATTCGAGTGAACAGAGGATTACTGACTGCTCTAGTAGAGAGATGGCACTCTGAGACCTGTTTGTTTCATTTGCAGACTGGCGATATGTCAGTCACTTTAGAGGATGTTTATAGGATTTTGAGGATATCAATCCATGGTGAGTTGGTGTCGTATTATAGAGAGGGAGACAAGGATGCACTGAGACAAGTCTTTGAGGACCCGGAGTTGGAGATGAGATTGGGTAATGTCAGCAGGGATGTTAGCCTAGCTACTGGACGTAGACTATTGACAGTAGTTGGAGGGGTGATTAATGGGTACCTTTGTCTAAACAGGAGGACACAAGGTATGGTTGTTGGTTGGGGGAGGAATCTAGAGACATTGGTGACATAGCACACGAGGTATGCATGGGGTCCATGTATATTAGCACACTTATATCATGAGCTTCACCAGTTTGTGTATCTTGGTGGCTATGGGTTAGGATGAGGGGTGACTTATTACAAGTGTGGTCATATGAGCACATTGTAGTGATGAGACCATTTCACTTCAGAGGGAGAGGGCATGGATAGTCCTATGGAACACACTTATATAGTATGATCACTTCCCAGACACACATTGGGAAGGTGGACTATTGGAGATGGGTTGATGACATAGATAGTGTCATACGGAGACCCTATCTTGACTATGAGCAATGGGAGGAGGATTCCATAGAGCTACCATATATTTATAGCAGTAGGTATTTGATCAGGCAAATGCCTTATATACTCTATAGACATATGATTAACAAGGTGTGTTGGCAGTTTGGGTGGCAACAAAGGATGCCTCAAGGATCAGGAGAGTTTGCACAAACAGTGTAAGAGTAGGTTCACTGGGGTTCGATTTTGTCCTATGATGTTGTGGTTACATAGTTTGAACAAATGGTTCCTATGCCTTAGGAGTTACTGAGGGATTTAATTGATGCAGGTACAGATGTAGAATATGATGCGTATTTGGCAGCACATCCAATACTAAAGTTGACAGATCCAGATGAGCCTGTGGCAGTAGAGGATGATGATGATGATGAGGATAATGATGATAGGGGTGGAGGGAGACAAAGGAGAGGAGCAGCAAGGAGGGTGGTGAGGGGTAGGGGTAGATAGAGGGATGCTGGAGAGAGGGCTAAGGAGAGACAGGATCCATCGGTAGGGAGGCCACCAAGACCACCGAGGGGTAGAGGAGGGAAGGTCTTATAGGTTGGTTGATAGGTACAGGGATAGGTGCTAGGGAGTAATGTCCAGGGACAGGTATAGGCTACATAGGAGGAGGGTGCTCAGAGTGGAGATGAGGAGTAGGATGAGTTGCTAGTGTTGCGATAGATTGCAGTAGGACAGGCCGATGAGATTGAGGATCACAAGATAGAGATGTGACTTGATTGAGGCGACAGTTAGTACAGATGTAGAGGGAGAGGGATCAGGCCATCCAAAGGTACACTAAGGCTGAGGATGCACCGAGGGTAGGCAGGAGAGTAGCTAAGGACATAGGGGCTAGATATGCATATGTCCTATAGGCAGGAGAGGAGATAGCCTACTAGAGATATTTGTACTACACATTTGTTCCTCGAGAGCTGAGGGTTAGGATCTTTAAGAGAGCTTCTAGGATGACTACCACAGGGGGAGAGATAGACGACAGGCATCTAGTGGCATGGTTGTGGGTCCACCCGCACCACCAGGAGGGGAAGATAGAGGAGGTGATCCTAGAGAAAGGGCTTCAAGAGCTCAAATTCCTTTGAGGCTAGCTAGCTTTGAGGGAGACTCTTCATCATAGCTCTCTTGGATCTCATTTTGTATTAGTTTATGTATGATGATGTAGACACCTTTGGGTGATTTTGTAGCCTTAGGAGATATTGACATCATTTTATCATGACACTGATTATTTTTTGAGATGATCCATCCTTGCGACATCTATATGCATTTGTACCATGTGATGCTTCTATATGTTTTATGATGATTTTATGATGATTATGATATGAATGCAAATATGTGCATGATGAAATGCAATATATTTTTGTTCTTTTTCTATTTTATATGTCATGCAAATGTGGATGCACTATATGTAGATGGATGTATGATTATTATCATGCTATAATTATTTATATGATGAGAATGCAAATGTATATGTGATATGTTAATCACTGGTGTGTGCAGGATGTAATGTGATTATGATTTCTATATGTATGCATGAAATGAGATATGCTAAAATGTGTTGATGCAGGTGCATACTACATGACATGCAGATATTTTTGGTCTATCATTATACTCACTCATATGATAGCATGCTACATGGACTCAGGAAGGATGATAGAGGTCAATAAAGAAAGGGGGATGGAAGGTAGAAGATATGGAAGTGAACGAGCTTCTTCTGCTTTATCATCATTGATCTTTATTATGGCAAATAGGTTATGACAATCGAGGTATAGGTTCGACCCAGAAAGTCATTGTACCCATTTGCATGGAGATCGGATAGTACAGTGTCCTCATATCCTTGGACAAGTCATAGCATTACTAAGAGATAATCCACAGACAACAAAACAATAGTAGGTGAATCATATCCCATCGTCACCTTTCTCGTCAAATACAACCTAAAGATATAATCTCTAGTTAGAGACATCCCAGAAAAGCTAAAAGACATGTCACCAAAAAGATGAAATCATAAGAAAACCAAAACTTCACACCAACACTCAATGAAATCTTCAATTTATTTGTGTTTCTTGCCACATATGTTAACATGTTTGATTTGGTCACAATGTTGTCATCCTAATAAAGGACAGATTATGCTAAAAACAATGTTGTTGCCAAAGTCTACTGAAAGATTTGATTTGTTGAAACCCCACTGATGCTTGTGTCTCATCTGAAACTAATTGAATCCATGAAAATGATACTTTATTGCAAAGAAGATCATAACTTTATTGCGCATTGCTGATGCAAATGACATTTTATTGCAGATTGTGCATGAAAAGGAGGAATGAAAAGATTATGCTCCTCAAAACATGTGATGCTAAGGGTACCACTTCCATCACTAGATTTAGGATTTCTCCCTAGTTGCAAAATGGACCTGATTTATTATGGAAGGAAAGAGTGAAAAGAGAGGTTTATTACGAACAGTTAACCAATCTTAGGTAGATCAATAACAAGCCATGATGGGAATAGGTAAAATTATTATGGATGGATAGACTGTGAGTGTGCTCTAAGTGAAAGGATGAGATTTAATACTGAAGGAGGGAGGAGCAATGTCTCTACACATGGCGCCAATAACCCGGTTTTCACCATGGTACTTGCCCAAGGCGCCACCAAAGTGGTTTTCACTGTTGGACAGATTTATTTCTCTTTAATTTTTTTTATTTTTGCATTTTTTTTGTGTCACAAGGCACCTATTTGATAGGTTTTCACCAAGTAACGATTTTTTTATTTTTTTATGATTCTTTTTGTATTTTTGACATTTTTTTGATTTTTTTGTATTTTTGACATTTTTTTTTATTTTTTTGTATTTTTTATATTAGGATACTATACAAAGCTATGTGTAAAACCTGCAAAGGTGCATGTTGCTGATAGGATCCTCCAAAGGTTCTCCATTTGGTGTTGAAAGCTGATATGCCCCTGATCCATAGATTGTTGTGATGACATAAGGACCAAGCCAATTGGGCTCAAATTTTCCTTTCTTTTCTCAGTCCTGCTGATTTTTAGGATTCTCTCTCAATACTAAGTCACCTAACTCAAATGTGTGGGCCTTTACCTTATGATTTTAGTTGTGACTCATTCTCTATTGATAAGCCTTAAGATGATTAAAAGCAGTGTTGTCGCTCATCCAATATTTCTAGTTCATGTAAGCGCGAGACCCTGTAATATTCATCATTAATTATATCATGCAAAGAGACTCGTAAGGATGGTAACTCAACCTCAATAGGAAAGATAGTGTTGGTACCATAGACAAGTGAATAAGGGGTAGCTCTAGTAGGTGTGCGAACACTTGTGCGATAAGCCCAAAGTGTGGGATTAAGTTGGATGTGCCAATTTCAGCCAGCGTTATCGACTATTTTTTTGAGGATTCTGACAATGGTTTTATTAGACGCCTCAGCTTGACCATTACCTTGAGGGTAGTATGGAGTGGATAAGCAATGGTTAATATGAAAGCAATCACAAAGTTCATGAACATCTTGATTTCTTGAAGGCATGCCCATTATCTGTGATAATGGAAAGCGGAACACCATAGCGATAGATAATGTAGTTAAGGATGACTGAAGCAAATCTATTTTCGAGTGACTTGGGTGAGAGGAATGACTTCAATATATTTTATGAAATATTTTGTGGCAGTGATAATGATTTTATGGCCATTGGAGGAAGGAGGGTGAATCTTGCCTATGAGATCGATTCCCCACTGACAAAAGGGCCAAGGAGTCACCATTGCTTGAAGTTCACGAGTTGGCGCATGGATAAGGTCTCCATGAATCTAACATTGGTTACATTTCTTGACAAACTGATATGAATCTTTTTCCATAGTGGGCCAGTAGTATCTAGTCCTGATAAGTTTCCTGGCCAAGTTTGGACCACTAGAATGGACACCACATATACCTTCATGAACCTCTCGTAATGCAATCTGAGCTTCACCACTTTCTAAACATCTAAGAAGAGTGTCATCTAGACCTCGATGGTAAAGGGTATTGGCTAAAATGACATAACGAGAAGATTGGCGGATGAAAGTATGGCTCTGATTGTTGGATAGGTATGTAAAAATGGTACCGTACCAAGGGGAATCGAGACCAACAACACATATCATCTCAGGAGGAATGATTTAATATGAGGGAACCAAAAGGTTGTCCACCAAGAACTCATAGCGGGTTTCATTCTGCGGTAGATCACTCAATGAAGCAATAGTAGCCATGGCATCTGCAGCTCAATTATTTTCCCTTGGAATCTGCTCAAAGATTATCTATGTGAAGTATTGTTTGAAATAATCTACCATTTTCTTATAAGGCAATAATATTTCATCTTTTGTCTGGTAGTCATCATTTTCTTGATGAAATACAAGTTGAGAGTCCCCAAAAACATGAAGTTCTTGGATCTTCCACTGAACTGCAATTTGTAACCTTGTTGTCAACGCTTCATACTTTGCTATGTTATTGTTATAGGGAAATGACAATCAATAGGATTTAGGAATGGAATCCCCTTGAGGTGTGATAAAGAGGATACTAGCTCTTGCACCATGCTGCGTGTATGAACCATCAAAGTATAATTGCCAAGGCTTTGTGTGTGTCACCATCAGAATGGATCTGTCTAGAAACTCTGAAGTCATAGGAGTGTCATCAACCATGGGTACATCTACTAATTGATCTGCAATAGCTTGTCCTTTGATTTCTTTTCTATCCACATATTCGATGTCAATTTCACTTATAATCATAACCCACTTAGCTAATCTTCTAGTGAGTGTTGCTTTATTGAGAAGATATTTTAGTGGATCTATCCTTGTGAAGAGCTTGGTTTTATGAGTTAGCATGTAATGTCATAATTTTTGTGAGGCAAAAACCACAGCAAGACATGCATGCTCAATTGGTGTGTAGTTAAGCTCATAGCCAACCAAGGTACAACTGATGTAATACATTGCTCTTTATTTGCCTTTGTTATCTTGTTGTGCCAAGAGTGCCCCCAATTTTGTTTGTGTAGCTAATATGTATAGTAACAAGGGTTTTCATCGGATTGGCAGCATCAAAACCAATGGATTTAGGAGATAATCTTTGAGTATATGAAAATCCTATTGACATTTATCATCCCACTTGAATTTGATATTTTTGTGGAGTAAATATTGAAAAGGATGGCATTTATCTAGAAGTTGAGCAATGAATCTTCATATAGACTGGAGTCTTCCCTGTAAAGACCAGAGTTGACTGATATTCTTTGGTGGTGGTATTTCTAATATAGCTCTGAATTTTGCTGGATCAGCTTCAATTCCTCTCTTTGAGATGATGTATCCAAGGAGCTTCCTGGAGGTTACTCCAAAGACACACTTCTTAAGATTTAATCTAACCTTTTATTTTTCTAACCGATCAAAGACCACTGAAAGGATGTCCAAATTTGTTTCTCTTTCTAATGATTTACCCAAGAGGTCATCAACATAATCTTCCATGGTAACATGCATAAGACCATGGAAGATGGTGATCATAGCTATTTGGTGTACATTCTTTAGTCTAAAGGGCATGACATTCCAGTAGAAAGTTCCCCAAAGACAAGTACATGTTTTGTGTTGATCTTCAGGTGTGATTTTTATCTAGTTGTAGCCAAAAAATCCATCCATCAAAGATAACATTGCATGACTAGCTATAAGATCCACTATCAAGTCAATATTTGGTAGCTGAAAATCATCTTTAAGACAAGCTTTATTGATGTCTTTGAAATCTATACATATTCTAATACTGATATCTAGCTTGTTGAAAGTTACTAAATTAGAGATCCACTTGGGGTAGTCAATTGGTCTTAAGAATACAACAACCAGCAATTTCTCAAGTTCTACCTTTACTAACAGTGCCACTTGTGGATGCATGTTCCTTAATTTTTGTTTCACTGGCTTTTCTCTTGGTGTAACTGTCAAATGGTGCATTACTAGATCAGAATCTAGTCCAGGCATATCCACATATGACCATGCAAAATTGATTTGTTGTTCTGTGAAGAAACTTATGAACTTCAGCCTTTCTTTTTTCTGTCAAGGATTGTGCTAAGAATATGTTATGTGGAATCTCTTCTATGCCAATGTTTGTCTTGATATTTTCCTCCACCAACATGGATGATTTCTCTTCATATGATGTCATTGGGAGAATGTCGAGCCTTTCATCTTTGGGTGCCTCAGAGAGGTTTTCACCCTTAGATACATCCTTTCTTTTTTACTTTTTTAGAGTCAGACAGCGCCATAGTGTGGTTTTCACCATAAGACCCATGATTTGTTTTTATTTTTATATTTTTGTGACTAGAAGGCCCAACACCCTCACCGAAGTATGCCACGCTATTGAGTTCTATAGTGTACCTCGTTTTATGGTCCCCAAGTGATAGATCATCGTGTATGCCCAAGTAATCTATGAAAGCATCATCATTTTCAAATGTGTCTATTTGTAAAGGTCGTTTTTGGTCCCAATCAATGAGTTATGAGTGAACAAGGGGAAGGCCATCGATTCTTTCAAAGTCAGTGGGAGTAAGGGTAAAGACACAATTGTCTTCAGGTATATCAAGGTAATTGTCGAGGTCATTGTTAGCACTCTCCTCATCTATCTCGATCATAAATGAATCCAAATTGACATCACTAGAAGTGCATTCAGCAACAGGAGTCCTCACTCTTCATGATTTTGACCTAGAAACGGGGACTGTTTGGGATCATTGGGAGTTTTTTCTTTATCATCCTCTTTTTGTGGTGTAGATGCTAAAGTATTTTGAACAACCTTGAATTTTCTATTAAAATCTTTTTCCTTTGTGGTTTCACCTGGTTCTCTGAATGTTTCGGTGAGCTTGTAGTCACTAGATGATTTGTTTGAACCCCATTCCCATTCATTGGAATTGGTGGAGTAGTGTTTTTCTTGTTGATCATCTGAGTCCATGATTTGAAATGCTTATTTAGATTTGTGAGTACTAACCTAAAAGGTATGAAACCAAACCCTTTGGAGCGTTGATTTTTGAATGTCAATTATGGTTGCAAAGGTTGAGTAATTCCTTCTTTTCTTAAGCCAAGAGGGCTCTTACCATCATATCTTAATTTTTGCAAGATTTTGAATCCTTTACCATACTTTTCACATGGTATCTTGATGTGATCTTGTATATCCTCTTCAAGTTCCTTATAAATCATTTTGTATAAGTCCTCTTCTTCCATCTCACCCCACTTTTGGAATATAGTAGGATCCCATTGAAGTGTAATGATAGATACTCTTTTAGAAGGATGTGGTCATCCATACTCTTTTGGAGAATCCATTACTTGTCTTAGATACATAATTTGATTTAGAGTGTACTCGCCCATGCCTTTATCCTGGTATTTCCCTTTAATCTCACCTTGTTTTGATTTTGAAGGTTTTAATGATTCAGGATCAATATATGTGGATGATGGAGTTGCTTCTCTATTGATTGGTATTATTGTTTCCAATTTTGATCTCAAATTATTGTAATATATAAACGTATTTGGGTCGCCATTAATGGTCACTTCAACTCCATTGTGTGGAAACTTGATACATTGATGATATTTAGAAGGAATAGCTTTCATTTCATGAATACATGGGCGTCCTAAGAGTATATTGTATGTGAGCTCTAAATCAAGGACTTGACATACCACATCCTTCGTAACTGGCCCAACTCTAAGAGGTAAGGTGATTTGTGCCCTTGGATGAGCGCTTTTCATCATCATGTGCTTTTATGGTGAAAGCATGTGTAGAATTCGCAGCCTTTTCAGAATATCCGATTTGTTTAATAGTGTTCAATGTACAAATATTCTGATCTTCTCCTCCATGTATCAAGACTCATTTTATTTGGTTTTTATAGATAAAGGCTTCAATGTGTATACGTGCATTATGAGGTTGGGTTATGGATGCATCATCATCTTCTATGAATGTGAGACTATGCGAAATAGAAAGGTATCCCACCATGGCTTGAAGCTGATCCACATTTAGATCAGTGGGTATGAATTTTTTTTCTCAAATTCTTCTAAAGAATGGCTTTATGTGTGGGGGATATGCGTAAGAGTTCAAGGATATAAATGAGGGTAGGTGTCTTCCCTAACTGATCTACAAGGTCATACTCATTCTTTATAGATGAAGAGGTTGTGGTAATGGATGGAACGCCTTGCAAGGTGACTTTACCTCGATGGGTTGTGACATTACATTTGGAGTTTTCATCTTTAGAAGATGAGGAAGATGGTCCAATGCCTTTTAAAACAACCTTACTCCTTTGGGTAGAACCTTTGGGAGTTTTATCCTCTATAATGAGAGTAGAAACATGATTATCTATTGAAATGTGATTAATATTAGAATCATAATCATAGGGTGTTTTAGTATAATTATCTTGAGTACCTATAGTTTTGGCTTTTCCCTTATCATGTTTGGGAAATGGCTCCTTAAACATTGCATTCTCTTCATTGGAGGTGTGACCATCAACTTCTATGTCACTTTTGTCAATGAGATCCTATATTATATTCTTCAATTTGTGATAATTTCTAGTTAAATGCCCTTTACTCTTGTGATATTCACAATATTCATCATCATTCCACCAATTTGGTTTTACTTTCAGCTCATATGGTGGATTATCCAGTAGTGTTATGAGCTTGTTTGCAACCAATTTCTTGAATGTTGTCTCAATTGGCTCTCCCAATGAAGTGTATTTCCTTCGAGTCTTTGATGGCCTTTGAGTGTTTACTTGATTGTTCGCATTGGATGAACTTGCACTAGGGAAAGTTATCTTAGGTTTCACAAAATTTGCATCTACTACCGCGTCACTGACTGTGTTCTTATTCTTATTCCAAAAGTGGGGTTTGTCTTTCCCATTTGATTCCTCTTTGTTCTCTTTGAATATCTTAATGACACCTTGTTTGATAGGGACTTTTTCTATTTCTATTCCTTTCTCAATGACCTCTTTGAAGGTAGATAAACAAGTTTTTCTTAGATCATATCCAATATCCTTGTTGATGTCTTGAGTGAACATTTCTACCATTTTTTTGTGGGATATCACAAGAGCATCGACTAGCAAGACCTCTCCATCATTGTAAAAATAAAGAGAAAGATTCCCTATTTTTCTGCTTAGTATTGCAAAAGTAGCTACTGACACATCTGTTTCAATGTTGTATGAGAAGTGTTGTATAAAAGCCTCTGCTAGGTCGCTCCATGACTTAATTCCAGGTGGAAGTTGGGAGAACCATTCCATTTCTTGTTCACCTAAGCTTTGTGGAAACAATCTCATCAAGTATGTTTCTTCTCCTGCTACATCAATGCAAGTTGTGAAAAAGGGTCTTATGTGTGCCTTAGGGTCCCCTTTTCCTTTGTACTTATCAAATTTTGGTGTCACAAAATGTGGAGGGAATGGAGGCATTGGAATGATTTTATCAAATGGGTAAGGATGTGTATCTTTCATTGTGTATTGTTGCTTTGGTGTATTCATGTCTGCCATTTGCTTTTGCAAATCCTTGATTTGTTGTTGCAAGTCATTCTTGGGTGGTGTCTTTACTCTTTGAGCTAGTCCCATGCCTAAGCCACCAGGTGGAGGAGGAGGGATATAATGCATATATAGATGGTATTGATCATAAATGTGTTCATATGGAGGAGGGACATAGTTATAGCTTGCATATGGACCACTTGGTATGGTGTTATAATGAGGAGCACTAGGTCTAGGTTGATACATGTCATGACCATGAAGATGGGAGGTGTCATAAGAGTGATCTTAAGTATTTCCCCCAAATCTGACACGAGGTCTCCTCCTGTCATGATTTTGAATGTTTTCTTGAGCATAATTGTACACATTGTTATTATCTTGGGTATCATCATGTGGTCATGCATAGTGGTGGTTCTTCTCCATGGGAAAGGATGAATGTGAGGTTTCTCATGAGAGGTTCTATCATAACTGGCATGAGAATGAGTGTATGTGTTTGGAATTTCAGATTTTTGAAATAGGGAGGAAGGTGACTCAAGCACGAGATGCTCTCTCTTATTACCACCATTATTAGGCCTCCTTTGTCTTGTATTTACTTGATTTATTTTATTTGTATCATCCTCCGAAATTTGTGACATATCAAAATCACAAGGTAATCTTGTTCCACTTTGTGCCATGACTTGTAATAAATATTGTCTATCCCTCTTCATGATTTCTTGAACCAGATTATTAAAATGGGGATCCATTATAGTTTCCTCAACTTCTGCAGAATCTACAGATGCATTGTCATTGTTGTTAACAAAGTTATCATTGTCTGGTATATTATTGCGATTGTCAAATAGATTGTATAATTGATCTCCATCAAACTCATAGGTACTCATGTTTAAAGACCTTAAAGCTTCTTCGGTTTCCCTTCTAGACCTTTGTGAACGGGTTTCAACCATGAACTAAAGTCTTGATCAAAATGAAAAGTAGGATGAAGATGCAAAGACTATGGAAGACCAAGAGGTGTATGAAATGTAGATGAATCTAGGGTAAACTTGTAATGTCAAAGAATGTAAGACCAAAGTATGTATGTTTAAGAGTAAGGTGTGGATTCCAAGGAGATGATGGATCTCTTGATGAGGTAAGTTGACCTTGACTCCAAAAGACCAAATGGGACCCTAAGATAATAGATCTGATATGGAAACCACTTAGTGTTGTGTTGTAGTATGTTTTCAAAGTTTGATGAGATCAAGAAAAATAACCTTTTGACTCAAATTTGGAAAATATGTATGATGGCAATGCAAGTAAAGGAAAATGATTGACTTTGTATGACCAAGACAGGTTGACTGAAGAATGAAGCTCTATAGGAAGCAGCCTTAGAAGCTCTTTGAATTTGAAAACTTAAGTCCTTTTTCTCTTGACAAAGCTATTCCAATTTCTTACTTGTGAACACAAACATAGTTTTAGTAGACCTAGGCGTGATTTATGATCTCAGATGCAGTTACAGTAAACACAGACATAGTTTTCTGGTGATAATGACAATTTTAGCTTGAAAGTCAAAGATGCAATTCTGCTCTGCACAGGCATGATTTCTCAACATAGACATGGTTTAAACTGACAAAGATGCAATTTCTGAAAATGTGACAATTTCTTGTTGATATTCTATTGTAGGAAACATACGCAATTTTGTACTACATAGACATGGTTTAAACTGATAGAGACGCAATTTCTGAAAGTGTGCACAAGAGCTCAACAAAGAACGGAAATGTGGTCGATAGTTTGATCGCAATAAGGCTTGATTATGTCATTAGGGTTGATAATGAAGGAGAGTATCCTCTTACATAGTTTACACTTTAGGAAATGGAGGGATAAGATTAAGAGGTGTCAAGATAAATGGTCGATTAGGATTAAAGGGTCAAGAATTGAAGTGTTGAAAACCATCAAAATTGAACTGGGTTGGAGCTCTACACTGAACTAATAAAAATGGCACTTCCTAAAGTAGCACTTGCTAAAATAGTAAGTTCTAAAAACAACTCCAAAAATATTTCTCTTTGAACCTTGTGGATGAGTTCAGAAAACACAGAAACCTTGACGATTGCCATCAACTTACTAAAAATAGTAAGTTTTGAAAAACTTCCCTGAACTGAATGCATGTCACACCTTTTCAAATATCTTAGAAACCCCAAAAGGAATCCACAATCTGAATTGTAGAATTCCAACTAGTCAATCATCAAACAACTCACGCAGTCCTTCACAAAAGTTGGAAACCCTAATTTTTGCTTCGATTTAGCCTACGAGTCTCCAAAATAGGCTAATGGACAATTGAAATTATCAACACTGAGAAGGGGACATTACAGTCTGACCTCCCCAAGATTGCTTTTCCATAAGAAATTGCAAGTTGGGATACTGTAGAATCTCCTCACTCTCCCAAGTGGCATCCCCTTAGGTAGCTTCTTCCACTTAAATAGGTATTCCTTGATTGTCCTCCTCCTTAAGGAATGTTCTCTGGAATCAATACCAACTACCCTTCCTCATCCAATGGAGGCAAATCGGAAGAAATCACATCATGGTGCCCAAGGGCCTTCTTAAGGTGTGACACGTAAAATACAATATGCACATTGATACTTGTCAGGAGTTATAACTCATAAGTGACTGCTCCAACTCTCTTGATGACCCTGAATGGGCCATAGAAATGTGGCTTAATCTTTTCTGCACCACTCTTCTTAAGAGAAGACTGGCTGAAGGGTTGGAATCTGAGGTATACACTATCTCCAACCTCATATGAATGCCTTACACATTGATCAGTGTACAACTTCTGATGATTCTGAGTGATTTGAAGATTATCCTTTAATGATTTCAACACATCCTAACACTAGTGCACCATATCCTTTTCTTGAGGGGCTCTTCTATCCCCAAACACCAAATCAACAAAATTGGGAGCCTCATAACGATACAGTGCCATGGAGGCATTTGAATAGACATGTGGTAGGATGAGTTGTAGTAATATTCTCCTAAATGTAGCCATCTCACCCACACCTTCTGCTACTCAGAAACATAATTATGGAGATAACCTTCCAACCACTTGTTAACAATCTTCATTTATCCATCAATATGCGAGTGATAACTAGTGCTAGGAGTGAGCACTGTACCACACATTTTGAAAACTTCTTGCCAAAAAGTGCTCAAGAACTTGTTGTCCTATCACTTAAAATATATAGTGCCATGAAGGGAGACATTCGAATAGACATGTGGAAGGATGAGTTGTAGCAATATTCTCCTAAATGTAGCCATCTCACCCACACCTTCTGCTGCTCAGAAACATAATTATGGAGATAGCCTTCCAACCACTTTTTAACAATCTTCGTTTATCCAGCAATATGCGAGTGATAACTAGTGCTAGGAGTATGCACTGTACCACACATTTTGAAAACTTCATGCCAAAAAGTGCTCAAGAACTTGTTGTCCTATCACTTAAAATAAACCAAGATATACCATTCACATGTCAAGTAGGGTTTCAATCTCCATTTCTTCCTATCTCCATTCATCTTGTTTGATATATTTTCTCTCAGTTTTGTGTGCACGAGAGCTCAACAAAGAACGAAAATGTGATTGATAGTTTGATCACAAGAAGGCTTGATTTTGTCATTAGGGTTGATAATGAAGGAGAGTTTCCTCTTATATAGAAGACACTTTAGGAAATGTAGGGATAAGATTAAGAGTTGTAAAGATAAATGGTCGGCTAGGATTAAAGGGTAGGTAGAGGAAATAATTAAATAATGAGAGGGTAGGTAAGAGAAGAATTAAGAGATGAATGACATGTGTCATGGGTAGAAAAGGCTAATGAATTATTTAAATAAATAAAGATTTATTTAATTAATAGAGGAAGTGGGATCAATTAAATAAATAAATTATTTATTTAATTTAGGAAAAGGACAATTTAAATAAATAAAAAAAATTATTTAAATGGGGAAAGACTTCGAAGAGGATTAATGAATTAATTATATAAACAAAGATTTATTTAATTAATATAACTTAGGATAAAATAATTAAATAGACAAGACAATTTTAGGTGTCTACATTTTTCCCCTCTTTGAGTTAGTACAGTTTGTCATGTTGGCTCAAAGAAGAAAAGATAAACTGATACAAAGTTGCCCCATGATGGTAATGATATGCCCCCTCAAGAGATTGGATCAAAAGAGTAAAAGGGGTTGCAAACAATCTCTCAATAAAAGAGAAAGTCTAGAAAGGACTGACAAGATAGGGTAAAGAGACTAACACGGGAGACTAGGGTTAAGTAGCCTATAAGATAGGGCCACAAGGAAAAAATCCTCATTTGCATCCACACACTTAAGAGATCAGAGTGCAAAGAGAGATCTTAGAGAAATCAGAGCAGAATGAAAATGTGGTTGATAGTTTGATCACAAGAAGGCTTGATTCTTTCATTAGGGTTGATAATGAAGGAGAGTTTCCTCTTATATGGAAGACACTTTAGGAAGTGTAGGGATAAGATTAAGAGGTGTAAAGATAAATGGTCGGCTAGGATTAAAGGGTAGGTAGAGAAAATAATTAAATAATGAGAGGGTAGGTAAGAGAAGAATTAAGAGATGAATGACATGTGTCATGGGTAGAAAAGACTAATGAATTATTTAAATAAATAAAGATTTATTTATTTAATAGAGGAAGTGGAAATAAATAAATAAAATATTTATTTAATTTAGGAAAAATATAATTTAAATAAATAAAAGTATTTATTTAGATGAGGAAAGGCTTGGAAGAGGATTAATGAATTAATTAAATAAATTTAATTAATAGAAAACTTATGATAAAATAATTAAATAAATTAAAATATTTTTTTAATTAGACGGGACAATTTTAGGTGTCTACAAGCACAAACTTCCTTAACTTCTTCTGCAAAATCTTATTCATGTATCACTGGAATGTTGCAGAAGTGTTAGTCAAGCTAAAGGGCATGACTATAAATTCAAAATGCCCAAAGTGGCACCTAAATGCAGTCTTCTCAACATCTGACTCCCTCATGCATGTCTGATATTACCCCAATCTGAGATCAATTTTTGAAAAGAGGACTTCTCTGTGTAGCTCATCAATGAGCTCATCAATCTGGGGGATGGGGTACCGATTCTTGATAGTCTTCTTATTTAATGCTTGGGAATCCATGCACATGCGCATGGTCCCATATTTCTTCCTAACCAAAACCACTACTGAAGAAAATGGCCTCTTACTTGGATGGATGAAACCCATGTCCAAGAGTTCCTTGATGGCCTTCTCTATCTCATCTTTTTTATTCTTAGGATACCGGTATAGAGTGGTAATAACTAGTTTTTCTCCTTCCTCCAACTCATTGATATGTTCAGATCCCCTATCCGGAGGTCGCCTAGGTGGTAAGTCCTCAAA
The DNA here is from genome assembly GCF_030272615.1 of Cryptomeria japonica. Lineage (NCBI taxonomy): Eukaryota > Viridiplantae > Streptophyta > Pinopsida > Cupressales > Cupressaceae > Cryptomeria > Cryptomeria japonica. The sequence continues at coordinate 620,047,828 of NC_081414.1, read as the reverse complement.
GACTTTTCTTCTTTTTGTGATTAGCTCTTGAATATCTGAAAGATATTGTTTCTTCACTTCAACAGGATCGGATGGCATAGTCATACACTCTACTGCCTACTCAACTTGTCAATGGTGAATCATCTTTTCCATCCTTTTTAATGACACAACATGACGGCCTCCATTTGACATCCCTCTTAATACTACCTTCTTTCCTTCAAACATGAATTTTAACTCCATGGTTTTCAAGTTAAGAGTGATCTCTCCAAGAGATCGTAGCAACCGTATGCCAAGGACCACATCATATGTTCCTCCAATGTTAACAACATATAAGTCATCCTTGACTTTGTAGTTAACCAACGTCATAGACATATTGGAAACCATTCATTTGCAACAAATTGTTGACCCATCGGCCACCATAACCTTGAAGTCTTCAACTTCATCAATGACAAGGCCTCTCTTTGCAAAAATTCTAGCATAATGAAATTGTGAGTTGCTCCGATGTCAATTGGAGCAAAAAGTTGATGCTCTCCCAATGCTCCTCAAACTCTAAATGATTCATTCTTATGAAATATTGAGAGTTGGGTAACTATACCCCCATTATCTTGATCAATTTTGGCCCCTTCTAGAACCTTTTCATTCTCACTCTCCTCCATGTCAGTCTGTTGTTATGAAATTTTAGAATCTGATCCATTAGCAAAATAGGCTTATAGTTGATGTGCACTACCCTTTCCATGACACCTACGACCTGAGGCCCATGGTTCTTTGCATGAGTAACATAAATTATTCCTTCGGAGCTCTTGGCAGAGTTCATCATCCATTTGAGGAGGAAAATTCTTGGACTGATTGGAAAATTTCCTCTTATCCTTTCAATAGGAGAAAGGCTTCGACTAAAATTTTGGCTTAGGGGTAGCCAACTCCATGCTCCTTGACTTTTTGATTGCTTTAGACAATGTGGGTGGATCAAATGCTTTAACCCAACCTTTCAAGGGTTTTTCAAGTCCTTCAGTGAATAATACTACTAGAATCCTCTCATAAATACAATTAACCATAATTGAAAGGCTTTAAACCTCAATTATGGAAGTGTCTAAAGAACCCTACTGCTTTAGTTGTACAAGCTCCCAAAATTTCACCTCAGGATCCTTAGTATCAAATATTTCAATGAGCTTGTTGGTGAACTTATTATAGGTATTAATCGAGCTATGGCCAAGGGTGACCAACCCATGATACCACCACTCATGAATAGCTCCATCGAAGTGCAAGGTAGAAAACTTGATAGCATCTTCCTCTAGCATTGTCCTCAAGGACAAATAGTTGTCCAACTTCTAAACCCATGCTCTAGCCAAACACTTATTGCTCCCATCAAAATGAGCTAGAGTCACCTTTCCAAGAGCTTGTTGATAGTCTCTTGGAGCGGAATAATTATTGTCATATCTCCCATCCCTTCTCTTCTTTTGGTTCATGTATTGGTCAAGGGTGAGGACGTTTCTAACTTCCACTAGAAGAGAGGCATACTCCATGTAGCTAGCTCTTATCTCATCGACCATTGGAACCTCCACTTCAAGCGGCAGTGCTTCCTTTGGAAGGAAGATGACTTGCAAAGGTCTTGAAATAGACCCAGCAGGTGTTCCACCATTATTGCTACTTTGGTTGCTTCCATTTTTGTTTCCTCCGAAGTTATTAGAGGTACTAGCATTATTTCCATTAGTGTGTTGATTAGGAATTCCACCAACATTCTCATTTAGTTTTGCCAACAACTGGGATATCATGTCCAACATGGTATCAAATTTATTTTTAGCTCTCTCTGTAGCCCCATTCAAAATCTATGTTTTTTCTGCCATGGTACCAACTGAATCAACTGCTATCTCTATGTTTATCAAACCTTTGAAAAAGTCTCTTCCACTAGGATAGACAGAACCTGATATTGTTGTCTTCTTTATTCTCTATTGTAATATCTGATGTCTTTGTCACTCATGGAGAACTTTTACTACACAAGCTAGCAGGATAACTAGCTCTAATACCACTGTAATATCCCCACAATTTTATTTGGATAATTTCCAGTTTACAACACAACAAGAACCCATTAGGATTAGCAAATGAAAATACAATAATATTAAAAATGCAACCCTTCCACTTTCTGATCACCAAGTGCCCAATATGGGAAGGTGAGAGAATACCATGTTGAGGGGATTATTAGCTTCAAATCACTAGAAATTATTACAATGCTTGGGCAGCAAGCTAGCCCCTTCTGCTTATTCAGCGGGATATTGAAAATCACTGAAAATCACTTGGCGGTAAACCGGCCAAGGACAAGCCAAGAAAAAGAAATAACAATCACTCGATTGTTTATCCAACGGGAGGACTAGGAATGAAATTAACAATCAACTCTACCCCTTATGCAGTGGGAGGACAGTATTAAAAAATTTAGATATAGGCGGCAAGCCAGTCTCTTCCACTTTTTCAGTGGGTCTTACTTACAATCTAGAAATAGTTGTTAGTACTACTAACCAAATTTACAATGAAGAGATATGAATGTTAAAATAGAGATGACACTATCCACTACTGATAAGTATTACCAAGCTCATCACACTCAATGAACTCACACACATCCATAGATAAATGCCAAACTATTGACTCCCATTCTAAATATACAATTTCCAACATGCATAACACGCAAAAATAGCCGCCATAGAAAACACTGAAATGCTCATAACTCCACTGAAACACTACAGAATGGCTCACGAACAGAAGAAAATGAAAATTATGAAGGAGGAGACTAAACTAGAACCTCAAATGTACAACCAAAATGCCAAATATTTCAGTATGCATCCCAAGGAATCCATGATATGGTACGACCCAGCATGAGGGGTCAATTTGTATTATAAAATTAAATGGGGCAAATAAAAATATACAAATTGGTATGATTCATCGCCTAAGGTGTAGGAAAAATTAGACCAAATACCCAGAATGAATTGACGAACACATAGAGACCAGTGACCAATAATCTACTTCGGCACACTTACACAACTAGCAACCTGAACACTCAAAAAACACTCCAAACATTAGAAATTAATACATAAATTTGCAACATTATTCTTCAATCCACTCCTCTGAATGAAGAGCAGTCTCTGGATCGACTAGTTGTTGTATTGTAAGCAAGAAATCAAGCTATGGTAGGAGGTATGCATTCCCCGAAGCTTCATTCAAAATTTTGGCAGCACTTCGTTATAGTTTTTCATGGATACCAAATGAGAAGCCCAACACTCATATTTATAGATTTTGGAGGTTCAAATTTAAATTCACATGGCACCCAATTTCCCCTCATTTCATTTCATCACATTTCATGACACCTTCTAGACTTGGCATCCCAATACATGTCTCTGAGTAACCCTTTTTCAATGGTCATCATTTAATAAAATAACAACATAATAAAACATGAATAACCTTGTTTCTAGGCACCACCATGACTTAGGAAAAATAATGTGACTTAAGACAAAAATATATTTTTCCCCTTCCTAAGTTGTCCCACCAAATAAATCAAATATTAAAACCTTAAGATAAGATATAATATATAATAAATCACCTTTAATTCAAAACTGATTAATGTCAAAATGAGTCGGGAAGTGAAGTGTTGAAAACCATCAAAATTGAACTAGGTTGGAGCTCTACATTGAACTACTAAAAATAGCACTACCTGAAATAGCACTTACTAAAATAGTAAGTTCTGAAAACAACTCCAAAAATATTGCTCTTTGAACCTTGTGGATGAGCTCACAAAACCAAAAAAACCTAGAAACCCTAACAGTTGCCATCAACTTACTAAAAATAGTAAGTTTTGAAAATCTTCCCTGAACTAAATGCATGTCATTTTGTGAAGCTCTCGGAAAACCTAGAAGGAATCCACAATTTGAATTGTAGAATTCCAACTAGTCAATCATCAAACAGCTCACGCCAACCTCCAAAAAAGTTAGAAACCTTAATTTTTTATTCCAGTTAGCCTACGGGTCTCCGAATAGGATAATGGCCAACTAAACTTCTCACCACTGAGAAGGGGACATTACATAATCCTTGAAGTGATGATCTCTTTCTATCTCATTAAAATTTTAAGAATGAGATGATCTTATTATTGAGTAAGCCTAGAGATCCTAGACATATTTCTCCTCCTCAAGATGGACCTGGTATCCTTCCTACACCTTCTATTCCTTTTATATATGTCGCAATCCTACTTCCTACATCTTACAAAGCAAAGCACTTGGCATCTCCTATTTTTCAACCTAGTATACTTTCTCCCATTCCTCCTCCCTTAAAATAAGAAAAGAAGTCTATGTCTATTGATCCTAAACCTTCACAACCCTTGGCTAAAACTAAAAGAAATTATTGTGCAAGAGAATGTCTATGGACACATCTTTCTAAGGCTCATGAACTTTCTTCACAACCCATTTCCTCCCTGAAGACACTAAATGTGTACTTGGTCCCATTTCTCCCGCCTTTGCCTAACCCTAGGGAGGAAGTTCAACCTAAATCGCGAAGATTGAAAATGCTTAAGAAAGATGATGGTCAATGTTCTATTTGTATTAGAGATCCTTGTTTTATTAATCTTGATGAAAGAAATGGATGGCAATGTTGTTCATGATAGAAATGTTTATTTTAATGATGAATATGAGCTTGTTGATGTTGACAATGATTTATCTAAACAATTTTTAAAAGCATTAATCCTAGCTCCCAATGACATACAAAGTGACTCATCATTAGAGCATGTTCCTTGTTTGGAAATTGCAGTAGCTCCATCTACCATGCTCAAAGTTCCTCTTGCATTTTGTTCTACCTTCCCAAAATAATGTTCAACAATATCAGGAGGTAGATGGTTTGCTTGATTAGCTTCATTTGTGTCATAGATTCTCTCTATCCCTTCTCTTGCTTGTTTGTAATGTGATTCCCATGTGATGTGTTTTTATTTTATGTTAGGTTCTTTTTGGATGACCCTTGTCACAACATTAGTGGAAGGTAATAAACAGACTGAATCTATTGTTACCTTCTTCTATTTGTATCTCAATTCTTCTATTTTTTGTCTCTTGTGTTGTCTACTTGGGGGCAATGTAAAAGCATTGAGATCTCTTTTGGTATCTTCCATGTTGACTTAAAAGACACATGTTCCCTTCTTCCATTGTGCTTGTGTTTCCACTACCTTCGGGGGATGAGGTCAATTCAATACAAACATCTTGATATACATTATTTATCATAAGAGCATATTGACCCCAAAGTTAGTGGATCCCTTATGTGTTTTATGTTTTGTGACCATTATCCTTTTATTTGTCCTTTCTTGGGGGCATATGAACATGTTAATGTGCTTTTCTTTGGATGCATGATACCTTAAAGAAATTGCTCCTGATAAGGTGTACGCAATCGCTTTAATGTGGGGGCATACACTTTGCTCAATGTTTCACTTTATGCACACACTATCACATGTCTCGATACTCAAAATACTTTGCAAACTAAGCCTTCTGATTTATAATTTGGTATTTTTCTTTTTCATACCTAATAGTAAGTGAACCTTACTAATATATAGTCATGATTCTCTCTCTCTTTCCTCTTTCTTATGGTGTCCCTTTTATCTTGATATTGAAGTAGTAAGATCCTAAAGTCCCTTGGGGGCTTAGTGTGTCTTGTCTCTTTGATACCTTGATGAAAGTTTTTCAATGCAAACCTTTCTACTTTACTAAGAGTATGCTTAGTCCCATACCCCTACTAAGGTGGGGGCTAAATCGAGTGTCCAAAATTGTACTCCCTTACAATTTTATCCTCAATTGGGGCCCTAAACTTGGTGTTTGTCCCTTAAGGTCTGATTGAACCTCTGATTCTGCCAACGCCATGTATTTCACTCAAATTTTCATAATCTGCATTTCCTTCCTCAAGATCTTGGGACCCTGATGTCCAAGACCAAGGTGTTTGAAACTCTGGTTCTCTCCAAAAGGGCCCATTTTGGGGACTCATAACAGTAACATGATTTGAGCGAGAAACTTGATCCTATGTTGGCTCATGTCGGAAAATTAAATTTTTTTTTACTAGTGTGTATATAACAAGGTCTATCCCTCTCATTTTCAGAATCAATTCAAATTTTTATTCTCTTGAGATATAGTGATTTCAAATAAGTAATTATTCTTCTTTCAAGAATTGGAGTAGAAGTAAAGTCAAGATTCAAGCATTGGAGATGGCATTCCTGTTCTATGTTTTATGAAGACTGTCTACATGAAACCCTAATTCCTTGTGAAGACAAACAAAACTTCATAAGGAGGTATAACATTAGTGTTTGAGAGATTTTCAGCATTTCTGTCAAAAGAAAATCATTTCCATTATAGTATTTCATTTAAATTTCAATTATATTCATGGTTAATTCCAAAATCGAGGTTTCACCTAAGGCAAACCCCTATTCCCAGTCATTTCCCTTCTCTATTGTGTGCAGGAAAAGGTACAAAGCTACAATTTTCAAGATTGACATTATTCGTAAAGACGAACAGGTTCCCTTTTGGACGGCAAAAAGTTTGAAGGACCAAAGCGACTAGCACTCTGGTCTCAACAATTTAGGTCGACCTTCAAGGAATAGATCTAAACATTTATATATTGCTCAAATCCCAATTCATGGGTCTATTTTATGGTTGTAGGTCACTATTTATGCATAATTGCTTTAATTTACACACATTTACCCTAATTTCAACATTATAAATCAAATCAATTCAATTTAAAGGGAAAGAAGAGGAACATCTAAAACCCTTGGAATTTGATCAGAATCTTGGTCTTTTAGACTTAGATCTATCAAATTCCATCTTTCTCTAATGTAATGGTCCCTAAACAAAAATTAGCAGTTTTACTACATTAATGGTGAAAACCCTAATTTGTTCACCATTACACATGTGTAACCACATTTTAATCTTTGTGAGAAAATATTCTCATACAAGTAAAATGGGAATCAAGTTTTGGTAAGCACATCTCGCTTTGTTTAATTTTTTGTTTTTTATTTCTTGCTCAATCAAAGTTCGCATTCATATAGATTAATCATTTTACTGTATTATCTGGAATATTTTTAATGAGTCTATATTGATATCAACAATGATATTTTAGCATCCAATAGACTATCTAGCTAGTCATATAAGTAGACTTCAAGGAAATTACGGATGGAAACTTCAAATGCGCTAACTATATTTTTTCATAAGTTTGCAAGTGCTTTCATCAAATCAAATGGCATCATAATATACATATATGATCTCTATTCCATTGAAAAAAATTTCTAGTTTGATAATCTTCTATTATTTATACTTGATGGTATCCTAAAATATATTATTGAATGAGTACCTAACTCTACCATTAATAATTTTTTAGTATTTTTTCTACAAATGGAGTTGGGAAGGGATCGTGAATTCAAGCCTTGTTCATCTGTCTGTAATATACATTTGATCTTCTAATGTTTTTACTTGGTGGTATCCAAAAAACAATTAGTGAATGAGTACATCTCTCTACCACAAATAATTTATAGTGTTTCTTGTATAAAAGGAGATAAGAAGGGATCATGTATACAAGGCTTGTTCAATCTCTTAAATCTACACATATCCTTATATCACCAATATTTTTATTTTGTATGATCATAGGGTTAATCTATTTTGAATTCTCCAATAGTTTTATTATACCTTCAGCTAACATCCTATCTATTTCAATTTATACTTTTATTTTTAGATTGGGATTAAGTTAGAAAATCTAATGAAAAAATAATTTAAAAATGGAGTGAAGGGAGCAGCAGGATGTGTGAAGGGAGTGACAAGCAGAGTGAACGGATGATTGCAGAGACAATCAAATTAGGAATGGAAGGAGCAACTGGTCCAAAATCAACAAGGCGGGTGAATGCATGATTGACATAGAGAACACATTTCCAACCAAGGATCTCAAAGCAAGAATTGTGCATAACCAGTTTAGAACAAAACCAAACTTTGGTGATCGGGAGCAAAGGATCAAAGGCTATGATAGTGGAATGAGGAATGCCCTGGATGAAGGGAAGCAAACAAATCAAGATCGAGAAGAGGTGTAGAGTGGGGCTAGAAACCACAACCCACAATGGGTTTTTTTGGGAGGTCGATGGGTGGACATAAGTTATCAAGTGCATCCTCATCTGGATCGACAAGCTAGGGTTCCAACAAGGAGACAAGAGTTGGAAAATAATTGGGAGAGAAAGAGAGGATTACCATGGATGCAACCATGTGGTAGAATACATATGGGAGATATCCCTTCAACAACCAATAGACAAGAGCGATCAAGTTTCAATAACTCATTCAAAGTATCCAATTTTCTTAGGAATAATGTTTTCTAGAGGCAAAGGAATAGAGGGTTCGGGTATAAGGGTTCTCCAAGAGATAATGACTTGGACTCCTAGAGGAAGAAGATCAACCCCCATATGGAACCTAAACGTGTGGATCAAACAGAGAAAGCCAAGAAAGGGAAAGAGAAAGTGGTGTCAGAGGAAGGTACTTAAAATTGGCACAAGAAAAATTTAAGCAAGGGCTCCTATTCCCCTCTATTGAAAAATTCCATATAATTTACTTTAATCAAATTAAAAAATGAAATAAAAATATTAAGAGATTGAGTGATTATTTTAAAATGGGGAGGACTTGCAAAGGAGGTTGGTCTTGTAGAAAATTGGTGTTATGATACTTGGGAGGAAGAAATTCAAGTTTGCGCCCTAGCAAATTATTTTCTTCTAGCTATCTTCCTTTCAAATAAAGAGAAGAGGGGAGCACTAATTAATGGCCCATGCTATTTGGAGAGCACATGAGTGCATTTATTTGATTGGTATCTAAATTTTAATCCTTGGAAACATGAAGTGAAGAAGGAACCGGTATGGATTTGGGTGTATGAAATTCCATCCAAATACTAGGAGGAAATAATTTAAAGGATATTGAGGGAAAATTGGGTACATTTATGGAAATGGATGAGATCATGGTGGATAGTGTTAGGATTCCCAAAGATACTGAGAGGGGGGGGTGAATCAGTATCTAATCGGTTAGATAATCTTCTTGAATTATAACATGAAAAGCATATTATAACTATGCACCGGTAAACCAAAAATAATGCAGTAAATAAGAATAGCAACCACAACATAAGAGACACACCATAACACAATATTTTAATGAGGAAACCTGGTGTGGAAAAAACCTCGATGGGATTTGTGACCCACTATATTCACTTACTGGCCAATAAGGGAATATGACTGCTTAAAATAGGGGCCTGCACATGTAGGAAGGCCAAGTGCCTAGAGCTCACTGCTCAGTTACAAAAGAAGTCACACTGACATGCAAAATTGGAATATACAAATCCAATATCTTGTACTGCTTTAGATCAGCATCTTCTATGCCAGATTCAGTACTAGTTTAAGATCTGCAATATACATAATCCCTTATCCTAATAGTTCGCACATTAGGTCTGCTATATTCTTTTCATACTTCGCACTATCTCTTTTTAAACGATCTACAATGATCTCATACATATATGAGTCATATTACAATATGCCATGTCATCTTACAAAATATTTTACAATTAATTACAAAATGCATTTATACAAAATTCTTGTCGATCAGGTGTCGGTAATCTTCTTTTTGGGTGTCGGTGATTTGTATGTCGGTGTAGAGTTTGTCGGTGTTGGTGCCTTTGTCTTCCTACTGGTATCACATGATTGTAAGGTTGCCATCAATGAAAATACCTTCAATCACCTACAATGTCTCATTGGAGTGTGCATTTGCCAACAATGTCCCCCTTTGGCATTGATGGCAACACTCATGAGAAAAATCAAAAAGTGTCCAAAATGATGTCCAAAAAGAATCTGCCAAAATTGTCTTACCAAAATTGTGTGCCCAAAACAATATATGCTCCCCCTGAGCTGATGATGTCTTGTTCTAATCATTTTTCTCATCACACTACTCCCCCTTTGACATCAATGACAAAGGTTGTCATTCGTTGTCAATTGAGTGTGATTCATGCCTAGATTTTTGTAACCGATGGGTTACAATCTGGAAAATATCTACCAAAACCAAATTTAAACTGTCGTTGAATCTTTTGCTATCCTATAATGCCTCTTGTGTTCTCTGAACTGTACTGGTGAGTATGTGCATTTTCTCTTCCGATGTTTTGAGTCTAGGAACCATAGCCTCAGATATTTCTTTTCTCAAAGAAATGAGGTAATCTAGTTTGAGACCAAGTTTACATTTTAAGCTCTTTGCTTTATCCTTTATTCTCTCTTTATCCTTTTCTAACTTCTCAATCTTCTCTTCAAGATCTGCAATTTTATTTTCTATTTCCAAAAATGAATCTGAGGTGTATATTAGATTGTCAGCAATATTGTTAATCTCAGTTTATGTTTTGCTGATCTCCAAATCTATGTCTAGTGTCAAGATGTCAGTTTTACATGTATCCTTGTACAATTTTTTGAAATCCAAAATTGTTTCTCCTAGTGCTGGTAATAAGGTTTATGTTTGTTCGTTATTTTTCTTTATTATTTCCTCAAAGAATTTCTCTTCTCCTCATTCATCCTCTCTTTGAATGTGTCTTCATTGATTTGATCAACTGTTAAGATGTTGTCGGTGATGAATTTAGACAATGTGTCTAATTGACCTAGAGAATCTTTATTATCCACAATGCACTTCGGTGCTACCAATTTAAGAATAGGAATTGTGTCATCGATAGCTGTATAGGCTTGTGCATTATACTCTGTGATTTTCTTTATTGAGTCTAGTAAGACCTCTGTTACATTTGTAGGCCGGAATTCAGCTATTGAAGTACCAAATGTCTACCCAACTATTTTCACAATCTCCATGTTGCCGATTGTAGTGATAACCTTTCTTGTTTTGACCTCTGGTAGGTCAGTTTGTGTTTGCATTTCTATTAGCAAAGGTTTAGGCTTTTCAGTTTTCGTTAGTGGCACTGTCTCAATCTGAACCTGTACATCAACCTATTTTTGTTCTGGTTTCTCCATATGTGTCTTAGAAGGTTTTTCTGATCTCTCAACAGTCGGTTTCTCAGATGTAGTCTCTGTTTGTACCTTTGCACTGTCCATTGTCGGTTCTCCTGATTGTTTTTCAGTTTTATCTACCGGTTCTTCTAATGTTTTACTAGTGGTGTCTTTTGTCAATTGTTGTGTCTAAGTAGGTTTTTCTATTCTTATGTTTACAATATCATTAACCTCAACCTCAACATCTACAGTCGGTGACTCAGTAGTCACATCTTTCTTTTTATCCTCAGTGGTTTCTCTATCAACCACAACATTTACCTCTTGTGTATCTATATTCATAGTGTACAAAATTTCAGAATCGGGATTTGTATCCTCTTGAGGAGTCTCCATACTCTCTATAGTTGGTTGATTGTCTGTAGTTTCTACCGGTGGAGTATCTGAAGGAGGTTGGGTTAAGTTATCAGTTATTTTTAGGCTTGGAGGTCCACCTACCTTACCTTTTCCCTTATCCCTATCCTTTTGATATACCCTGATGGTCTTAGGTCTTAGTAACTCTTCTTGTTTCTCTTTTTCAACAAAGAATATGTCCCATTGGTCTACAGTTTCTTCTGTTATCTCATTCACTCTCCCTGCCATTATGCAACATGTCGGTGAGTAGTTGAAAATATTGTCTAGTTTGCCTCACTGATTAATTTGTCTATCCCATTTGGTGAGTTTACTAGATGCACTGCAAGTAATTTTTCAATTTTTATCTTCTTGTCTAGCTCAACGATAGCTACCCTTCTAGCTTCTAGTCTTCGATACAAATCAGTTGGTATTCCATCAAAAATTTCTTGTAAATATCCAAGTGTAAAATTACACTATTTTCTATGCTCTCTTTGTCATCAGTAGAAAGTGTGTTGTACAATTTGCTAATGTTTTTCAACTTTCCATCCTCTGTTATTTCACTTAAGAGTTTGTCCAGTGGAGCAATATCTTATTTTACCTTCTTCTTCTTAGGTGTTAACTTCTTTGCTGGAGGCCTCACTGCCTGTTGCTTTTGTCTTGTTTTTCTAGGAGTGGGTGAGGGTACCAGTGAGGGCTTTCTTTTCCTTCCTACCCTTTTGAATACCGCCAGTATATCACTCTTAGAGGAAGTTGCAACCGATGAAAGATGAGTTTCCAGTTGAAGTCCTTTCAACTCACTTTCTTTGATACCAGTTTGCTTCAATACATCTTCCTTAAGTGCTTTTGCTTATCTAGTGCCTTTCCTTACTGTTTGTTCAACTTTCTTAACTCTTTTCCTAGACTGAATAGCACTTTCTACGGTTTCAGCACTGCCAAAGATTTCTCAGTGGGTTCTTTTGGTGCTTCAAGGAGGGCTTTTGCATAAGTTTCAATAATGTTATCATCTATTTCATATCCCATTTCAGTTACCCAGATAGTCCTAGGGACAACTGCCTCCATCCAGATTTCATCCTTTTTAATTACAAAGCATATTTCCTTCTGATATTTATCTACGATTACCTATGACAGTCTTATTCTTGTCTTCATTCGAGCCTCCAGTGCTTGAAAATGTGCGTTTATATTTTTCTCTCGGTTTTCTCCCATGTTGTTTAATAGATCCAATAGTTGCTTTACTACCGGTATATCAAAGCCAAAATCTTTTCTACCAATACCGGGTACTTGCTTAGTAATGTACACCATTAAACATACAAGTATATTTCCAAATCTAAAGGTTCCTTTCTTATCTCCCTTTATCTTCTTCAAATTGTCTATCAATTCATCTTTGACCCATTCACACACATCTATTCTAGCATTATCATTAACCATGTCATATCCACTTTTGATACATAAGCTAGATACTGAGTTTAACCTATTTGCATGCGTATCTTTGTAGCCTAAAATCATACTAACAAATCTGACATTGATGTCCTTCACATCATTTACCCTTAGAGACCTTTTGTCAAATGTTGTGCCGATTAGAGCTACCACTATGTCATTTGAGACCTTTTTAGTTCTATCAGGCCTATTGCCGGTGGAAGGTAACCTTGTTACTCCCTTAATGGCTTCTTTGGTGATCTTATGAATTGAATCCAACCAAAATAATTCACCATGGACTTTGCTTAGGACTATTCTTATCACATCTTTAGGAAAATCAAGAATGTTAAGAATATCCATAAAACCTAGGGTTTCTATTACCTTGTGTTCCAGTTTGATATTGCCATTTTCATCACAAATCACAGTTCTATACATGTTCTTGATTTCATCATCTCCTAATTCCTCTATGTGACAATGTATGTATATCCTAGGGTCTTCAACATATACTACTCCCTTAGGAATTTGAGAAAATGTACCTAGGGTATCATATTTCTTTTCTATTTTGGGAACAAGCTTGAATACGGGTCTAGGGTGCTTGATAACTTCAATCACAATAGGGTTTTCAATAAATTCAGGTGTGGATGAGGAAGCCATAGTTATAAATACCTCAAACTACCTTTAGGATGAGTGCTTGGATGAACTGCTTCACTTCTTTTCTAAGGATGCCTTCGCTCGTGTATTTTCATGCTCTCGAAGATTTGAATGCTCGGTGAATGAAAAAGAAGCCAAAACACTTGCTTTATAATGTTATTTTCACCAACTACCACATTTAATGCTTGTCGGTTAAGTTACAACTTAACTCATCTACCAGTAAAGAAGTAATTCAACTTCTCACCATCAACCAAGGGTATATTAGCATGTTTTTCAATTTGTTGCCAAACCCCCAAAGGATTTTCCTTCAGTTAGACGAAGAGTCTCTTGTTAGTGGAGTGATACTCTGTTCTTCCGGTGGAGGAGTATTCTCATCAACATTCTGATCTGACTTTCTGATCCATTGTTTCAAGAATTCTCATTTTACCTCATCAACCTTTTCTTTACCTATCAAGCTAGGACCTTTGTTATTTGTCGGTGATGCCTTACTTCTACAAAATTTAGCAATATGTCCAATCTTGTTACAAGCATAACAAGTCACATTGTTTTTCTGAATAGCTTTCCCATATCCTATTCCAGTATGTGTTCTGCATTGATTGGATATGTGTCCAAATCTTCCACAAACATAACATCTTACATTCATTCTACAATTTTCTGAATTATGACCAACTTTGTTGCATTTAGAACATTGACCGGTGAATGTATTAGTGTTCTGATAATTTCTAGATCTACACTGATTTTCTCTATGACCATACTTGTTATAGTTAAAGCATTTCCCATTGAATTTGTAAGCATTAGGTTGCCTTACCAGTTTACTATGATCATGATTCTTTGCAGTACCAGAGCTTTCACCAATTTCAAAGCCAAGGCCATTTGTATCACCATTAGGTTTATGATTCTTCGGCATGTCAACAAGTTCTTCTGAACTTTTCTTGAATTTCTCCTTGTGTTGATTTGCATCAGCCAATTCACTTTCCAAGATTCTTTTCTGTCTCATAAGTTCGTTTGTGCCATTTTGTGTATGCATCAAATCTATTTTCAACATATCATTTTCATGACTGAGTCTTGTGTTTTCATTTGCAACATCATTTAGTCTTCTAGCCAAATCATCTTCATTCTTCTTTCTATCTTCAATTTATTTACAAAACCTCATAGTCATATCCTGCATCTCATTCTTCATTGTACAGTTATCTTGTCTCAGTTGGTTCACCGGATCATTAAGAGTTTCCTTTTCATCTTCATCATTCTGCATCTTTTCACAAAGTTCCCTTCTCTTGTTCCTTGCAATAGTGAAATTCTCTTGAAGTCCTTGAATGATATCCTGAGCAGCCTTTAGAACATCTTCAAGTTTGATATTTTTTACCTTTTCTGCATCATAGTCTGAAAGAGTTGTTTCCAATTGCTTTCTCAAGTTTTCCATCTCTATCGGTGACAAGATCTTCCTCAAGTTGTTAGGCTTTTGAAAATAGAGGACCAAGCTCTGATACCAATTGTTAGGATTCCCAAAGATACTAAGAGGGGGGGTGAACCAGTATCTGACCGGTTAGATAATTTTCTTGAGTTATAACATAAAAAGCATATTAAAACTATGTACCGGTAAACCAAAAATAATGCAGTAAATAAGAATAGCAACCACAACATAAGAGACACACCATAACACAATATTTTAACGAGGAAACCCGGTGTGGGAAAAACCTTGGTGGGATTTGTGACCCACAATATTCGCTTACTAGCCAATAAGGGAATATTACTACTTACAATAGGGGCCAAGTGCCTAGAGCTCACTACTCAGTTACAAAAGAAGTCACACTGACTTATAAAATTGGATTATACAAATCCAATGTCTTGTACTGCTTTAGATCTGCATCTTCTATGCCAGATTCAGTACCGGTTTAAGCTCTACAATATACATAAACCCTTATCCTAATAGTTCACACATTAGGTCTGCTATATTCTTTTCATACTTTGCACTATATCTCCTTTTAAATGATCTACAATGATCTCATACTTATATGAGTCATATTCAAATCCGCCATGTCGGCTTACAAAAGATTTTACAATTAATTGCAAAATACATTTATACAAAATTCATGTCGGCCAGGGTGTCGGTAATCTTCTTTTTGGGTGCCGGTGTAGAGTCTGTCAGTGTCAGTGCCTATGTCTGCCTATCGGTATCACATGATTATAAGGTTTCCATCAATGACAATACCTTCAATCACCTACAATGTCTCATTGGATTGTGCATTTGCCAATAGATAGAAGTCAAGGGGTTTATATCAGGCTGTCTTGGGCTAAGACCACAACAAAGTCCAGTGCATGAGATTGACCTCACAAAAAATAGATACAAAACATTAAAAATAGAAAGAGAAGATCAAATGGTGTTTTACCCTAATTTTAGATGAAAGGAGCATGGGAATCTAGATTGTATTGGGACTGTTTGGATCAATAGAGCCAATGAGTATGATCAAGTTATGTGTAGGAAAAAGGCAAAAGCTAATCCATGTGACCAAGATATTACATGGTTGGATTCGAAGAATAGTTTAGAAGATACATCGATCATTGTAGTATTCAAGAGCAGAGAGTTGAATCAATTAGAAGGTATAGACACAGGGCCAACTAACCTAGAGATAGAAATACATGGAAACAAAATAATCCTACCATAGTAAAAATAGGGGCCTAGCAATACAAATGATCAACATAGAAGCCTATACAGCCAGGATGTAACGAAAGTTACTGCTAAGAGTAATGACATGAGATTGGAAATGACAAATAGTGTAGTTAGAACGAGGGTGGATATGGACCGGTCTCTTGAAATGGGGACTGAGAGTATTGAGGCTAAAGAAAAATAGGAGGGAGAAAGTGACCAAACCAAAGTGAATGAGAATAATTTGGAAATGGACAAAGGGGAAGAATATCAGTGCATTCTAGAAAAGGAAAGTGTCAAATAAAATGACCAATGGGATAAGGAGACAAAAGGGGAAAATGAGGTGATAGAGGAAGAAAGCATGGACTCAAATTCTAATCGAGATGAAGGGTTTGGGTAACAAAAAATAAATATACTGGATGACCATGGTATAGAGGAGACCCAATCCAAATTGAGGAAACCTTATATAGAAATGAAGAAGAGGAGGGGAGCCAAAACTAACAAAGCCAAATTAGAAATTATAGCTAGTGCCAAGGGATAAAGGAAATTGAGAAACAAGAAGGAGATCATCCTTCCCAAGGAGGCATGAAAAGCAGATTAAGCACCAGATTGATCTAAGAAAAGTGGATTTGGTGTTGCTACAAGAGACCAAGTGGGATAAGGTAGAATCTCAAAACAAAATGAGAATATGGAAGCAATGGGAAAGATGTTTCATGGAGTCTATTAGGGCCTTAGGTGTCATAGGTGTGATTTGGAATCCATTAACAATCATATGCTTGTTGGTGAGAGGAAGCCAAAATTGGATGGTGCTCAAGTGCAAGATGTTGAGTCAAAATAGAGAAATGCTAGTTGTGAATGTTTATGGACCAATTTTAACAATCATCAAAAGATTTATGGCAGGAAGTAAAGAAGTGGTTTGGATTGCATAATGAGATGCCTACGATAATTGTCGATGACTTCAATGCAACACTCAATAACATGAAAAAGTAGGGTGGGTTGTAGAACCTTTCTAGAGTACAAGAGGACTTCCAGATGTTTGTTGTTAAATGTAACCTAAGAGACATTTTGGCCACAATGGAATATTCACCTAGACAAATAGGAGGAAAGGATTTACCAACATTTCAAAAAAATTGGATCAATTCCTTCTATATGGGAACTGGGAGCACTAAAGTGAATCCTTTGGGGTGATTATATTACCATTTACTAGATCTGATCACTTCCCAAATCAATCATCAATGTAGAGGCCCCTAAAGGCGGTAGCTCATTTAGATTTAAAAATATATGGAGGGATGTGGAACTGCATGGGCTAATCAAAACATGGTGGAGCGAAGTCAGAATGGGTGATAATTCAAGACTGTATATGCTTAGCCAGAAGCTGTCGTATATCAAAAACAAGTTAAAAGAGTGGAATAAGGAGAATTTTAAAAATATCTTCACTAAGAAAGCATGGGTGGAGGAGGAACTAAGAAAATTAAGTGAAAAATTCATTGAGAGGGGAATAAAGAAGGAGGATTTTGAGAAGGAACAAAATCTGAAATTGGAGCTAGCTGAGATAATGGTCAAAGAAGAAACATTTTGGTGTCAGAAATCAAGAGAATCATGGCTAAAGGAGGGGGATAGAAACAAAATATTTTCATAGAAGAACAATAGCTAACAGGGGCAGAAACAAAATCACAGAAATAGAACAGGAAGATGACTCAAGAATACAATCGTTGGAGGAGGTCAACCAAATGGCAATGCAATATTTAATTTTAAATCGAGCAACAGAGAAACATGATAGAGAAAGGAAGAGCTTTTTGAATCACATTCCCAATTTCATTCATGAGGGACACAATGAGGAATTGTGAAACATATAAATTTGGAAGAAATAAAAAAAGGCTACATTTCAACTTGGTGTAGGTAAAGCCCCAGGGCCTAATGGATTCCCTACAAAATTATTTTAGTCATTTTTGGATATTATTGGTAGCAACTTAAACAAAGTTGTGGAAGAATCCAGAAGAAGATTGGTAATGCTAGACACCATCAATCATAACCTAATTTCACTTGTCCCTAAGAAAAAAGAGGCACAATGTATGGGCGACTTCAGGCCCATTGCATTATGCAACACTACATACAAGATTGTCACTAAGATTATTGTCAATCATTTAAAAAAAATATTGAAGAAAACCATTTTGGATAAGAAGAGTCGATTTTCTCTAGGAAGATCTATAGTGGAAGGCATTATCATTTCCCATGAGGCTATTCATATGACTAGGAAGACAATGTCCCCTAATATGGTGGTCAAATTGGATATTCTCAAGGCATATGATTTGGTGGATAGGCAGATCTTATTGAGTATTTTGAGGAAGTTTGGATGTGGAGATAAATGGATAGACTAAATTAGCAGTTGCATAACTACTCCAAGATTTTTTGTACTATCCAAAGGTGTAGCTCATGGATTTTTTAAATCTACCGAGGTATTCAATAGGATGACCCATTATCCCCTTTTCTTTTCATAATTATGGTTGAAGCATTGGGTAGGACTATATCTCATTTTAGAAGGGTGGGGCAATGGCAAGGTATTGAAATCATACCCAAGGTGGATGGTGCAACAGATCAGCAATTTTTTTTATGACACGGTCCTCTTTGGGAAAGCCACAAGAGTGGAGGCTAGAGTTATCAAAGATTTATCAAATGGCTATAGTAAAGCTTCTGGGTAAACTATCAATTGGAGGAAGTCGAAGGTGTTCTTCTTAAATGTACAACCAAGTCTACAAAGGGAAATTGACAAGATTTTAGGACTAAGAATTGCTAACTTTCTGGGGAGGCTCTTAGGGATACCATTATTCGATGGTCACAACAAAAAATGTTATTGGAAAACATTGATTAATAGTTGTAAAAGAAAAATGGAGTTGTGGAAGGGAAAGTGGTTGTCATTGGTTGGTAGAATATTGATGTTGAAAGAAGTGCTTTCAGCTATCCCTATATACTCCATGTCATGTAGGAAGATCCCCAAAGCAGTGGAAGATATCCTAATCCAGCTGATGATGTGGTTCTTTTTTAATGGGCCAGAAGACAACCATAAGATTTCTTTGATGTCATGGGATAAGATATGTAAATCACTTAGAGGTAAGGGAGTGGGAGTCAAACAACTTCATATTATGAACTTAGCCAAGGGTGTGAAGTTGGTTTGGAGAATGGAATGCAATGGAGATCAGAGATGGGTACAAATCTTGAGAAGAAAATACCTGGATTCAGTTGAACCCATCAAAATCCTTAACACGCAAGATCCACCAAAAGGCTCAGTTGTTTAGAACTTTATATTGGACTGTAGGGAGATTATAACTAAGCATATAACCTGGGAAGTGAATAATGGCTAGAATGCTTCCTTTTGGGAAGACTCATGGGAAGGGCACCCAGTGCTCAACTCTTTCCCACTTCTAGAAACAATAAAGGAAGAGACAACCATAATTTGGGGGAAAAACTTATATGACTATGGATATATGAATAGTACTAATGGAGCACAGAAATGGTGTTGGAAATGTTTGGAAACTATCAATTCTCCCTAAGAATAGAAAGATGTGTTGAGCTATGGATTGGGCAGGAGGATTAAATCAGGTGGTATGCCTCTAAAGATGGAAAATACAACGTCAAAATAAGATATAGGATTAAGGAGGCATTTTCGGAAGATCAATAATAGCTAAAATACCTATTGTGGGGTAAATCATTCCTACCCAAGGCATGGGCATTTTCATGGTTGGAAATTAAAAATCTTATTCTCACTCAAGACAGATTGTTGAAAATTGGCATTGTTGGGACAAATAGGTGTACACTTTGCAAAAACCATGAAGAAGATGAGAATCACATTTTTCTACTCTATCCATATACAGAGAGTTGTTGAAAATTATTTTTACAAAAACTCAATTTGCAAATACTAGTACCAAGGAGCCTAAGAGAATGGTTAAGTATGTAGCACAAGAAGTATAAGAAGTGTGTATTTGGAAGCCAATGGTAAGTTATACCCTCGATAGTTGTATGGGAGGTATGGAAAGAGAGAAAAAAAAGAATAATTAAAGAGAAAATGATGTCAAGGGAAAGGTTGATCAACAAGATTAAGGATTGAGTCACAGAACTTATAAATGCAATGATGCAATCAAAATCCATCAAGAACAGTGTCTTAACACATTGGGATAACAACATGACCAAAACTTTCAATGGACTGATAATTCCCAAAATGGTGGGAGATAGTAACAGTAATCAGAAAAGGAAATCGAGGAATGAAGTGTGTTGGTGTGCTCCTGAACCTGGATGGGTTAAAGTGAATTTTGATGAAGCTACGAGTGGAAACCCTGGCCCCAATGACATTAGTTGCATGGTGAGAGATGAGAAAGGGGCAATTGTTGTTGAACGCTCAGAGCATATTGGATTGTCAACAAATAATGTGGCATAATTTTGAGCTACTCTCAATGGGCTCAAACTAGGAAGAGAGGTTGGTGCTACAAAAATTCACCTTGAAGGCAATTCGTTGATCACAGTTAATGCAATCCATCAAAATTTTATGCCTGATTAGAAACTCAATAGATGGATCATTCACATCAGGAAGCTAATTGAGGAATTTGAAGATTTTAATGCAAGCCATATTTACAAAGAAGGTAACACCATGGCGGATGAGTTGGAAAAGAGGGTAATAAGTGAACGGTGAGTCAAATGAGATGGCGTGTATGAAAAAAAATTTAATTCAATTCTAGAAATGGCTTGCTAGGCTGGCATTTCATGGGGATGGTGCTTTAATGACAACAACTAATAATGACATCAACACATAAGATTTGGAGTTTTGATTTATTTGAATTATGTTGTACAACCATTGGTGTGTAGATCAGTATGATTTTGAAAGATAATTCACGTGTGGGAATGATATGGGTACCATTATGAGACATTAAAGGCAAAGTGTTTGAGCAAGGTGTCATGCTCTTCGATCACCTTTAAAATAAGCAAAGGATGCCTCTATTTTTTAAATCAAGTTTGGTGAGTCTGAATTGGGTATGATAGACATGCCAATAATCCTTTGAGGCTACGAAGGTGTAGATGGTGTTCTTGAGTGAGATAACTGACAAATGGCTAGGGGTGTCTTGGTGAACAACCGCCTGTACATAAAGCATGTAATGAAGACAGTTCTCAAGTGAGAATTCATTTTGGCTTGCCCCAGGAAATGGGTCAGCTCGGATATCCTGACCTTCTTCTTGTCTATGATCATATATATGGGTGTGTCCAAATAATGGACGAAGAAAATCACTCAAATGGTGTTCAAACACCCATTTTTTGGTGAACTTGATGCAGCCATTGATAACATGGACAGGAACTTGTTCATTCCCCTCCCATAGAAGTACACTATATAGGTGGGAACCAGATGCATAAATATCCAATTGTGACAATGCAAGAACCAAATATGTTACAGAGTCGGTGGGATAAGATACATAGAAGCATCAACTTCCTTCTACATGTGGGCAGAATCAAGAAATCAAAGGAGGTGGACTGGCACTGGGACTACTTGACCACAGAAGACTTCATTGATGAAGATGAATGTGATGCAAATAACATGACTGAGATAGTGAGAGATCTGGTGTCAGGTCGAGATGAGGAATGGATAGTTGAAGACAGTCATGATGTGGAAGAAATAGAAAAAATGAGGCCCATGCCAACTACGGATAGTATTGCCTAATTATTCTAAGGGCCAAAAATGCTAGTAGGGCAATACTAGAGTAGGAACGAGAGGTGATGGCTGAGGGAAGGAGAGTATGGGATGGCTCCTAATGGTGGAGGGTGTTCCCAAGTGGTCTCCATGTTGAATCAAGAATTAGTGAATTTTGGTTCTCTTGATTAGTCTGTGTATATTTTATTGTTTGGTCTTATAGTTTAATCATAGGAGTAGATAGATGGTTGGGGAATCTCTTTTTTGTAATTCGACGAGTTACTATTGTAGTTAGGTGCTTTGAGATAATACTATGAATGATACAATGATGGTCTATTGTCAGAAACATGTCATACTCTATGCAAAACTTTATTTTGCTTTGATATAAAGGGTGTTGGCCCTACCCAACAATTAACTTATCAAAAAAAAAGATTAGGATTAAGTTGGTATGATCTTTTCTCATGTGATTTAGTATTTTCTTTTAGATAAATTTTAGAATTCCACCTTCTTGTTTTAACTCTATAAAGGTTCTTAGGAATGGATTCTAATAATCCTTCAGTATCTTTGTAATACCCTAAAAATGGTCACCTAAACCATGGGCCCTAATCTCGGCTACATCACCAAGGTCCTAACCAAAGGCAATTAAATCAATCTTGAGTGCCTAATTATTTAATTCTTAAATCATCAATGTCACATGGCAAATAAATCATTCTATATTAATTGAATATTTATTTAATTGATTGATCATTCCAAGTAAATCATTTTAATCAATTGTCCTATTTATTTAATTAAATATCCTAGTATATTTAATTAATAAATCAATTTGCCATTAAATCATTAAAAAGGAATTAATTTGCAAAAAGAAATTAATTTGAAAAAAGAATTAAATTTGGAAAAAGGAATTAAACTGAAAAATCTCAGAAAAGCAATTAAATCAATTAAATATCAAAATTGATTAAAAATAGAAATAAATTAGTTTTTTATGATTTTATCTTAAATTTAGCTCAATTTCCTTTAAAGTTGGGAAAACCAACCAATCACATCAATTCACCTGGATTGTGCTTCCTCTTGGAGAATCTCGGTCGCTCATCAATAATCGATCTTGACCATTGGTCTCTCTCTGGATTTTCTATAAATTCAACCTTTCATCTCTCAATCAAAAAAACCCTAGAGATTTATTGTTATTATGTTGTTTTTGCTCTAGGTTCATTGCGATTTTGTGCATTGAGAATATTACCTCTTAGTTTATTGCATATTAGTTTAATCATGATTGCTTGAATTCATCTAGCTTAATATTCATTCATCTAGCTTAATCTTGCATCCATTTAGCTCAATTTTGTGCTCATATAGATTAAATCCTTCGTCTTGGTGTAGTCTAGTCACTGGTATTGCTTAGACAAATCTGAGAGCAAGTCTATACTCGCATCTTTTATAAGGCAATAGGTCGATTTCATTATGGTTTTCATATTCATGATTATATCTGTCTAACCATGCATGCAATGATTTATTGAAGTATTTGTGTCTTACAGCTTGCAGATTACCACTTTTCACACACACATTTTTGGTGCCCACCGTGGGGCTCGAGAATTTAATTTTTCGGCCTTGCAATCATTTCTTTTTTATTTTCCAGATTTCATCTGTACAGTTTGTGGAAACAGTCGTACGAGTTTATGAAGTACAGAGTACGAGTTCTGAGTTTTGTCATCTGATTCATTGGGAATACTCGTAGGATATTTTGTTTTTGTCATTTAATTCTTAGTTTTGTCATCTAGTTCACTAATAATAATCGTATGGCTCTGTGAGAAAACTCGTAGGAATTAATGTTTTATCGTATGGCTCTGTAAGGAATATCGTATGGTCTGTGGTGAATTGTCATACTTCTTGGTGAGAATACTTGTACGATTTTCTATTTTCTCATATTAAAAACAAAGTGATTTCTAGGCTTTTTCTTGAATTGAATTTGATTTTACTGATGCTAACCCTAATCTGTTTTATGTCTGCCTGAGAGATATTTCACAGCCTAACCGGTTTTTATAGAATGCTTGTCAAAGTCAATCAAAATTGCTCCTGTCAAAGAATCCACTACTCAAAAACAATATGACTACTGATTCGTTGTTTTTGCAGGTTGCCTAAGGAGAATCAACTGAACATTGTGTATTCTTTAATTCATTTCTACGCATTTAAATTGTGATATGGTTAATGAACAAGTCTACTTTTCATGTTTGGGAAGAGTCTAAAAGGTAGGAGAGTATGCTCTTGTCTGCACAAACAATCAGAAATCCATACCCTTGAAGCTTTTCTAATTTTGACATTTGTGTTCCTTTAGCGGGCCTGTCAAAGTGGGAAAAAGTAATCACCCTATGAGAATGACCCAAGTGAGTACAGCTAAACCCAAGCATTCCAACTCATTATAATAAATAGGCCTTTCGGGATTAAAGTCTCAAAGGATGGGATTATTTGAGTTTTCTCTTTGAGATCTCTCATATCGGGCATTTTGTAGGCCCTCACGGTCTCAATCACGCTTGTGTGACTACATCTTGTTTCAGTACCTTATCAAGCTATAGACCTCCATTGCGCTCGCGTGACTTCAAGGGGTAATTTCGAATGGAAATCCTTACTAAGAACTTTAAAATAGAAGCTACCTGGTTCACCTTTGAAAGGGGGATAATCTTTGTGCAACAGAGATAGTAACTCTCCCAAGATACTTGCAATATCATGCCCCCATTAGTGTTTGGAGTTGGCTAATACGACGTTGAGATCCATTGCATGAGACTCGGCAGCTATATTCTGATTAGCTATTGGGTGTGTATCTGAGTCTGCAAGCAAAGGTTTTCTCTCTCAGCCAACTTCCTTAGAATTAGCGTGTTGTTCTTGAAGTCATTTTATATCTTGTGTGTTTGTTGTGTTTTTGTCCTAGAAACTGAAAACTAAAACTCTAAAACTGGAAAACAATCAAAAACATCAAAAACTCAGTGGTCAAAACTTTGTCCTTGTCAAAAACTCGTCCCTATTCGGTCATGTGTCGTACGAGTCTTCTATTTTGTCATCTTGGTCTGTGAGAATTATTATCTGGTTAACCTTAAATTATCATACAAGTAAAAATAGCTTAAGGCAGCAACTCGTACGAGATTCCCAATTTGTCGTCTCGTATCCTTTAAATTATCATCTGGAACATAATCTTTTGTCATTCGAGCCTCTGATTCTATCAGTTTAGAAGCATGTCTTTTTGTGTGCTTTTTTAGATCTATCATACTTGCCTAATCAGTCTACAATGAGCGCATATCTGGTCTTTTTCATCCTGAGCATAAACAATCTTGATAGTGTACCCCTCTCGTTATGTTACACGATTTTGTCGATTATATCTCAGCTAGTTCAATCTATCCTACATTAATCTAATCAACCTAATCTACTTTGATCACATCTTATACAGGATAGATCATTCCGTAAACCAGACTTGGTCTCAATCACTTTACTCAATCATTACCTCAAACAAATAACTAGCTCCAATTTGATCTTGAATTTTGTATCACTTCTAGCTCTCGGTCACATTAATTGTAAATGCATGTTCAAACCAGAAGTTCTCATAAGAAAGCTGACAAAAGTAAGGACAATTTTACTCATTACTAACTAATCCATTCTTGCAAATTAAAACTATCATAAATATCCATGGCTACCTTGTCCTGACAAATTCAAGATCTCAAGAGAGAAATATATGACATTCAAGCCCAACAAAAAGATTCAATGACCCCTCTTTAGATAAAATTTCATGATATCAAGAACACCAGGCTTCAAGAAATTCTAAAACAATTATATACAGTGGAACAAATAGTAATTGAAAATCAAAACCCAAATCTCATACAAGATCACAAGACATCTTCACCAATACAAAAAGACACCTATCCCATAGATAGATAGTTTACACCTTTGGGGTAATCTATTGAGTTAGCTTTGGAAGAGCTTCTTGAGCATAATCTTATCATATTGCCCAACAAGACTACATGGGGATGTGAAATTTTGAGTAATTATTGTGCATATGATAGGCATAAAAAACATAATACTTCAATGTGTATGGAATTAAAACATTAAATTCAAGACCTCCTTGATGATGTTATTATTGAAATTTAAGATCCTAATAATTCACCTAAGGAGAAACCAAATGTCATTACCAAGCATGATCAAAATTATAAACTTGTGTCTAGCAATGGCCCACATGTAGCCTCCATCTCTTCCATGATGCCTCCATCTCCTAAGGCTTCTCAACAACAATCCATACCATATCCCTCAAATAATTAACCTAATAATGAAACTTCTCATGTTAACCCTCAAGGGCTATCTCAAGGGCCATCCTATCCAATGGTTGAAAAAGATCCTATCTCCGTAGAATCCTATGATGATCCCCTTATACCTTTCCATTTCTTCCAAGATGATCTCCTTCCATCTCAAGAGAAAATCATCCTTCCAAATCCCATTCCTAATCCACTTCCTAAGCAAGATCATGATGCCTCTTCCACCTTTTTAAATGATCCTATTCAAAATGAAGAGTCAAACACCCTTCCTACTCTATCCAATGGTCCTCTTCCATGTCAAGATCAAAGTATCCCTTCATCTCCTTGTCATAATCCGCCATGTTCACCTCAAGGATCCATCATGCCTACAAATCCCTCTAATGATCCTATCATTCCCTACATTCCACCTCCACCTCATAATGGACTCGCGTCTTCTTCCCAAAGCAAAATGTATCCTACAAGTAAAAATATTTATAAAGGCAAAGGGGTAGACCTTCACAAGAGAGAACCTCTCCATATTAAAGAAAATATTAAGGATCATGCCCTCAGTGACATCCCTCAAGATGTTGGTATCCCTACTAAACCAAAATCCAAATACACGCCTTCCCCTTCATCTCTTCCATCCATTTTAGGACCCTATATCCCTCCATCCCTTATGCAGGATCAACAAAGGCATACATCTTCAAACACTTTCCATCCATCCAAAATACCTTCATATCATTCCTATCAATCTACACATTCTTTTCCTTCTCCACGCAATTTGGATGCCAAGTATAAAAGTCATAAGTCAAGTCATCCACATTTATTCAAGGATCAACATGTCCCATCTAATCGACATGTCAAAACAAAGCAAAATATGATCCAAAAAGAAGAAATATCTAAAAGGGCACAAAGGCCCAATGAGAAAAAGAAAGAAAAATCAAAATTCAAAAGCTATATGGGTTCCTAAGGCACTTGTAGAAACAATGTGTTCCAAGGAACTACAAAAGCATGAAAAATCAAAAACCATGTCGATCCCTAAGCGGCTCCTTGAAGCACAACAGTATAAAGAAAAATCCAAATTGGCATCCAAAATTGTTGTTCCTCCATCCAAACTTTCCAAATATATTCCTCCATCACCTCCTTCATCCATTTTAGATCCTTATGTCCCAAAATCCCTGGTTGTTCTTTCATCCAAATCTCAAAATCTTAGATCCACTTTTTCTCCATCATCACACCACCCCTCAAGATGTGTGCCAATGTTGATCCCACCAACATTTCCATTCACTCATGCACCAACCTTTAAATATCTAATCGATTATCCAACACCTCTTTTTCACTCTTACATCCCCCTTATCCAATCCTTTGCATAATACTTTACCCTAGTTTCATCACAAAATCCAAAAACTAAGGAAATCAACAATGGAGATGCTGAAAATGTACACTTAGTTGAGTCCTTATATCCTATTGGAAAAGACATCTTTATCCAACTTTTCAGACAAAGACCAATGAACTACCTACACAAAACTCCCTGACCCTATGAAAAGAATGTACCTTAAACGATATTATATCTAAGGGTTGGGTTAGTTTCAGTTTTTCTTTTTGCATTGCATATCATTTTATTTAAAGCACTGCATCACATATAGTTTCTTTTTTGCATCGCATCCACAAAAATTATGCATTTGCATATAGAATAATTAATAAAACAAGGCAACTATCCAAGTTTATCATTTGTTTACATTCAAGACAAACAAGGGTCATCTCCTTTCTTAGATATTTAGACATGAATTCTTTGAGATCCTAAGGTCATTCATTTTCAACATCACCCCGTGACGACGCTTTACTTATGGTTGGGTAGTGATTTCACTTTTTGAGACTTGTTAACCCAAAATACATCAATTGCTATATCTCAAACACATTAATAAAATCTCTAATTCATTTGAGACGCCTAGTTGATCATATGACGAGTGAAAAATCTACCATTCTACTTCAGCACCATTGTAATTGTCACACCCAAGTAGATTTCATTACTTACAAGTCAAGGCAAGAAAAATTAAAAAAGAAAAAAGAAAAAGTGTTATGCCAAATATTCATCTCACAGCAAAAGAGAAATGATATATAATTGAAATATCATGCATACAAGTGCGACAAAAAGCTTGACTATGGGAACATGCGAGTAACTCCATCAGGGCTATGGACGCTTGTGGGCAATGGAGCAATATTTGAGAAACTACAGTATATAACCTCATCGGAGCTCTAAAAGCTTGTTGGAAGTGAGGCTCTATTCGGGATACTTTTGAAGTTAGGATAATCCATGTAGCTAGTCATATAGGATGGTAAGGATCTTTATTGAACACAAGAGTAGGAAATAACTCATTTTGCATGCACATGGGCAAAACAAGATCAAAGTTTCAAGAACTAATGGGGAAATTTTTCACATCTCCATTTGTAAAATTTAGTCACTAAGTGTGTTAACTTGGATGTTCCAAGGGACCTTAAGGATCGATTGACCGCTTATCTATGAAATGTTTTCTACCTCCAATTCAATTGGTGTATTATGAAATGCTAAACAAACACAATCATCCTTGTTTGAATAGGAAATGCATCTTCATCATGCATATTGCATTAACATAGGTCATTTCAAAAATTCATTGTCTCCACTTGCATTATGCAGATCATCGTGTCATATAGGTCTGCATATTGGGGGCATAGCTGAAAAAATCATAAAAATCATAAAAAAATGTCCTAAAAATCATAAAATGTCCTAAAAAAAATCTTAAAAATAAAAAACTCACAAAATCAAAAACTAAAAAAATCAAAGCAAGAAAGCATAGACCATCCATCAAACCAAATCAACAACAGACAAACTCTCAAAGTTTGCAATCAAACTTATCGCATGTCTTGTTAATCAATCTATCAAACTTTATCAAACATCAACATGTCTTATAGAAGGAGGGTACACTCGAAACCAGACAGATTGGTCTTATACGGGGTACTTACTCTTTGAAACTAGACATTCCTATCAATGATCACACAAATCAAAATAATGACATAGATCAGTATGGCTACTGGATTTTGTCCAGGTTAGTCTTATTTACTATACCGAAGTGTTGTATTTTTGCTTTAGCTTGTATGTATCTTTCAGCCACTTTTGTGACACCTTGGTTCTTCTTGGAACCCTCATGACTTGAAACCGATCAACGTCTTAGTCTTAGGGTAATTGACTGATCAATCTAAATGTCCCAAGTAGTTTAACCAAGTCAATTTTCTGTCGGTAGTACCAAGTCTTCCAATTTGAGTCAGTCACCTGTCTCCAATCTACTGCAGAGTTTTCTCACTGTATAAATAATGAAAACAATCACTAAAATTGTTTGAGAATTGATTGAAATTTTCTTTGTGTGTTTTATTTTAAATTGGTTTTTGATTATTATTCCCTCTAAGTAACTCAAGGAAGTCTATCTTGACTAAGAGGAGCAAGGACTAGGGGCATAATACTTTTCTTTGTTTTCTATTTGTAGAAATAATTTTGATGATATGAAAACATCTCATAAGTTGGGTGTCTGTGATTAATGCCTTCACATCAAGGTGAAATCACCACACATAACTCAACTTTATTTATTTGTATGCTATATGGAGGTTAGAATCATTTCCTTGTATGTTTTGAGTAAATTTCTTTATTATGCAATCCAGATACATGCTTAATCTGTCCTACGATATGAACGATAAAAGTGTCATTGTGACAAGATAATTAATATTGCATATGAAAAGGAAGGAACTCAACTTTGTTTGGTGTGTTTGCATGCAAGAAACATTCAGGTCATCCTGGCTCTTTATGCCTTGGTGCTTATGATCGCTTGCTATATTAAAAAAGACGTGACATTTAGGTCATCCTGGCTCTTTGTGCCTTGGTGCTTATGTTTATTCCTACATTTCATCTCAGTGATGATAGATAAGCATACCAAATCCAGTGACTAAGTTTTAGGTTGCATTCATACTAAGCTTTGTGC
The DNA here is from genome assembly GCF_030272615.1 of Cryptomeria japonica. Lineage (NCBI taxonomy): Eukaryota > Viridiplantae > Streptophyta > Pinopsida > Cupressales > Cupressaceae > Cryptomeria > Cryptomeria japonica. The sequence goes on along the minus strand of NC_081414.1, from coordinate 620,017,830 downwards.
ATTTCAAGTGATTTCCACATGATAACATTATTCTCTTCATCCTTTGAATAAGAGCCTAAATTTGAAACAATCATCATTTCTTCACTAATTTTCAAGATCAAAATCGAAATCTAACTTTAATTTTCTAGTCAAATTCTTACAATGTTGACCACTTGACACATTCATCTTCACGTCAATCTTTACATCATTCTGCACTCAAATCTTTTTCGAATCAATTATGATTTCAAATTAATTCTTACATTAATCTTTGTGCTCAAATTATCATCGATAAATCTTTTTATCACTCAAATTGCCTAAAATCACTGTGATCTCGCTATCTTTCAATTTTTATCCTGATGGGGCATACTCATTACATCAATGTTATAAGTGATTACATCATCAAAGTCAAGATTTTTTTTCAAATCTTCATCAAAAGCCGAGCAAAAAATCTTTTTAAATCAAAGCTTAATCGAACTTCAATCAATCTCTAGGGGCATATCAATTTTTTCCTCATCTGAATCAAACTTCAAATAGGTGTTCAGTTTCATTGCATCAAATCAATCTAAACATTCTATTTCGCTAATCATTTCTTGTTCAATCAAGTTCAGAATTGGTTTTATCTTCTTGCTCAACCAATTCTAGTTCAATCAAGTTCTAGATCGGTACTCATTTCTTGATCCATCAAGTTCAAGATCAGTATCGCTTTAATCAATCTGTTGAGTTTCATCGCTTCAAAACAAGATGGACATCTCGCTCTTTATTGGTTTGTGATCCATCAAGTTCAAAACTAATATCTCTTCGACATCAACTATTCTTTAAATCAATGCATTGCTCGCACATCAATTCAGAGAGGGGCAAATGTAATACCCTAAAAATGGTCACCTAAGCCATGGGCCCCTAATCTCGGCTACATCACCAAGGTCCTAACCAAAGGCAATTAAATCAATCTTGAGCACCTAATTAATTAATTCTTAAATCATCAATGTCACATGACAAATAAATCATTCTATATTAATTAAATATTCATTTAATTAATTGATCATTCCAAGTAAATCATTTTAATAAATTATCCTATTTATTTAATTAAATATCCTAGCATATTTAATTAATAAATCAATTTACCATTAAATCATTTAAAAGGAATCAATTTGCAAAAAAAAATTAATTTGAAAAAAGAATTAAATTTGGAAAAAGGAATTAAACTGAAAAATCTCAGAAAAGCAATTAAATCAATTAAATGTCAAAATTGAATAAAAATATGAAATAAATCAGTTTTTTTGATTTTATCTTAAATTTAGCTCAATTTCCTTTAAAGCTAAGAAAAGTAGCCAAACACATCAATTCACCTAGATTGTGCTTCCTCTTGGAGAATCTGGATTTTCTATAAATTGAGCCTTTCATCTCTCAATCAAAAAAACCCTGGAGATTTATTGTTATTATGTTGTTTTTGTTCCAGGTTCATTGAGAATATTACCTCTTTAGTTTATTGCATATTAGTTTAATCATGATTGCTTGAATTTGTCTAGCTTAATATCCATTCATCTAGCTTAATGTTGCATCCATTTAGCTCAATTTTGTGCTCATGTATATTAAATCCTTCGTCTTGGTGTAGTCTAGTCACTGGTATTGCTTAGACAAAGCTGAGAGCAAGTCTATACTCGCATCTTTTAGAAGGCAATAGGTCGATTTCGTTATGGTTTTCATATTCATGATTATATCTGTCTAACCATGCATGCAATGATTTATTGAAGTGTTTGTGCCTTATAACTTGCAGATTGCCACTTTTCACACACACAATCTTTATAATTTTGAATGTGTTGTCCTCTTCCTCATAGTAGTATTATATACTACCATTCCATAGAAATCAAAAGATGAAAAAGTTGAAATGCATAGAACAAAGTGAAAAACAAAAATAATGCAAATTTCATAATACAAATTCATATGTATAAGACAAATCTACAACCATGAATTCATTCATTCATAATCCTCAAATTCATCTCTATACAAAATCAATAAAAATTTATGATTTCAAAATGAATATTAATTTAAAGTTCATTGTTCCAAACTTACAAATATATCAAATTCAAACTTAGATTTAATCACTATTACAAATACAAATAAATATATTTCTATTTCTATATAGTTTTTGTTTTACTTTAGATTAAGCACTTATCCTTTTGAAAACCATTAGTTGATATCTTCTATCTATGAGGTTTGAGTTATATTCTCTTTTTTTTCATTATAGAAAAATTGTAGCAAAGATCTATCTACCACTTGTTACCATTTGTTAATTGTTGCTTGTAATTTGTATGTGTTGAAAAATTATGACAATTATGTGCAAGCTAGTAGAATTTCAAAACATAATTGCATAGGTTGTTAAAGTACTTCTCCCATAGAAATAAAGAGACTTTCTTTTAATGTATTATTTTTTTGTGTAGTAATGAAGAAAGTTGTTAAAAGTTTTATACTTTTTGAATCTATTAAACTTAAGTCTCATCTAAGACCTAAAATAAAAAGTTAAACGTGTAGTTGTTCACTAAGTCATGTTTTCTTGGTGCATTGTTGTGACATCACATGACTTGTTGCTTTTTAGATCTACGTTATTAAGAATCAAACATTAAATCAACAAATACTATCACAACTATTAAAACATGTTCAACTAGTAAGTCTTTTTCCCCAATCTAATTAATTTTAAATTATTATAATAATCTATATAAATGCGCTCCTTAATAGCCCAAGATTATTATTTAGAGTGACAAATTGTTAGGGTCAAACTTTTGAGGTAAAAAGAATGTGTAATCACCGTAGCAATGAATAATTGTTGTGGGAATATGGGATGTATTAAAGCCAATGCATATGTATTAAAGACAAAACATATGTATGGATTAAAGAGCTATGGATGTATTAATTTCATATATATTGAAATTAAACATATGTGTTTCCAATAGTTTTTATTATACCTTCGACTAGCATCTTATATATTTCAATCTTTTACTTTTATTTTCAAATTAGGATTAAGTTGGTATGATCTTTGCTCATGTGATTTAGCATTTTCTTTTAACAAAATTTTAGAATCCCACCTTATTTTAGTTCTATGAAGGTTCTTGGAAATTGATTCTAATAATCTTTGAGTATCTTTATAATTTTGAACGTGTTGTCTTCTTTTTGATAGTAGTCTTAGATATTACCACCATAAAAATCAAAAGATGAAGAAGTTGAGACGCATCAAACAAACTGACAAACAAAAATAGTGTTGATTTCATAATACAAATTCATATGCATAAGACAAACCTACACCCATAGATTCATTCATAATCCTCAAATTCATCTCTATACAAAATCAATCAAAAAAGATATGATTTCAAAATGAATATTAATTTAGAATTTATTGTTCCAAACTTGTAAATATATCAAATTCAAATCTACATTTAATGACTATTACATACATAAATAAATAAAATATATATTTCTATTTCTATATAGTTTTTATTCTATCTTACAAAAGGCACTTATCCATTCGAAAACCATGAGCCCCTTATATTTTATTTATCTATGGGCTGCTAGAATCTTTATTTTCTCAATAACTATGGGCTGGATGACGTCATTCTGCATTATATCTCCTTCAAGGTCACATTTGTTATTAAAGTAGATATAGACATGATTGACCTAACCATTTACAATAATATTATAATATAAAAAATCTGTAGGTTTCTCCAACCATGTGAATTTGACTCGGCGAAACATTAGGCCGAGAATGATTTACCACACTAGTCTAGAATTGAGGGAATAGTTTTTTATAATTAGAAAAAAAAATAATAATATATATATATATATATAAAATTATATAAAAAATAAAGTTCTTAATACAATATAATAGATAAATACACTAATTTATCTAAAATAATGGTAATGCTAAATTTACTTGAATTGTACTTTAAAAAAAGTGAACTTTGTAAGATGGTTTTGATGGTTAATAAAAATTTAAAAATTAACTTTTTTTTCTTTATAGTGAATTGTTTTATTTTTTTCAAAGGTTTTTTAAAGATTCAAAATTAGAGTCTTTTTTTAACCTTTTGTTTAAAATTTTAAAAGTAATAAAGGAATTTTAGTGTAATAGAATAAATTATTGATTTTATATTTATATTTATTTTGTAAATTGTTACATGTATCAAGATTGTCATTTTTGTCTCATGGTTTATTTAAGTGATGTAGGATTGATATTAATATTAATTTTTGAGATGTAGTTCTAAATTTCTTCCCTCTTAATATTAATTTTTGAGATTTAACTTGTTGTACATTTGTGTAGCGTGTTGCTACATTTTGATATTTAGAAACATCCAATGTGTCATTAATACATAAGTTAGATTTTAGAACAAAAAGGACAATTATTAAAAAATCACTACATACAAGACCATGCACATGTTTGCAAATGTTGTCAAAAGATGTTAATTCAAGTCTATAATGACCTAAAACACTTGGGATTAAGCCAAAGAAAATTTAAGAACAAATCGACTACGACATTTATCAAACCAAGGATATCTATTTCTACACATTCATCATGATATAGCATTGTTTATATATTATTGATTCAATAATATAAGACCTCAAACCCTAACATTTAATATATAAATATTTATTACAATTATTAACCTAACTCAATCATCTAAATTGAAATTATGAGATTTGTTGTTGGTGTTTTAATTATTTTAAATTTAAATGTCCTCTCTACAAATAAATAAGAATTTTGTTTAATTATTTTTAATAAATTGATGAAAAAGATTCTTTTTCAATTTTGTTTCTTAGTATTAGAAGTTATTAAAAAAAACATAAAATATGATTACAATATTAGAAAATAATAATATATAAAACGTATGTATGTATATAAAGATCAAATAATTATTTGCAATACGAAATTACTTGTAGATCTAGAAAACCAAATACAATCCATCATTTTGTAATTTTCTTCAAACTAATATTTATATAGGTACTAAAATCTTTCTCCATTAACTCAATTACAACTCAATCATGTTTAAAATAATTAGTTGACCTCTTGGTTAAAAGCAACACACAATCATTGAATATATGTTTATGTAAAGATTAAATAAAGATGGTGTAATGTATTTGTTTTTCTTATTTGGTGAATATGGTAGAGAAACAAAGAAAACCTAAGGACTTATGTATCACATTTGACCCTAGTGAGACCATTAGAGCACCTGATGGGCCTCTATACATAGTTGCGAAGGTTAAGGACATATCTTGTCGTAGTGCTCTTGTTGATTGTTGATCCCTCTTGCATGGTTAGTGTCATCACTGAGGAGTATCTTTTCACTTTACGATTGCATAAACTAATTTATGATGACTCTAATGTGGTTATGAAGTTATTTGATGGATTCTCTTGTCCTACCATTGGTTCTATGACCCTTCCTGTTGAAGTTCATACTAAATCTATGGATGTCAACTTTGTTATCATTCCTTCTTCTGAGAAATTTCGTGTGAAGTTGGGCTATACTTGGCTATCTTCCATGAAGGCTATTGCTTCTCTAATCCATAAGTGTTTGAAATTTCCCCACAATGGAGAAATTATAACTGTTAGCCATAGCTTATTTCGACCATCCGAAAGAAGCCCTAATGTTCCTATTCATTTCTTTTGGCTTAAGCAATTTCAATCTCTTCCACAAAGGAGTGATTCTCTTTTCCCATCTTATCAAAATGGAAGAAAGATATGATCTTATCCTTAAGTCAACCTCGATCCCCAACAATTGACATTCCCATCCTTCTTGAAGATGAAATTCTTCCCCTAACAGATAGGACTAATCTTCCTCAACCTATTCCTATGGATGTAACTATGCCTTCTCCTCAAAAGAATAACAATATTTATTCTAAGGTTAGACCTGTACCACCTCCCCATGATGGACCTAGTCTCCTTCATACACCTAACATTCCTCCTTTATATGGTGTAGTTCTGCCTCCTTTCTCTTATAGAGAGAAGATACTTGCCTCTCCTCTTGTTCAACCTAAAAGACCTCAACCTAAACCTCCAACTACCAAAGATTAGAATATTTCTCCTTCAACAAATGTTCCTCCTTTCATAAATATTCATCCTCCTTCTCAATCTTCCGCTAAGACTCAAAAAAATTGTTGTGCGAGAGACCGTCGACGAAGGCATCGTGCTCGAGCTCGTGAAGTTGTTCCTCAAAAAATTCAATCTCCCAAGACTCCAACAGTTGACATGATTCCCTTTTCTCCTAAGCAAGATGTTGAACCTACATCTCCAAATTGTAAATTGCAAAAAACATGTGATGGTTTTACTCCTATTCGTGTTCGTGCTCCTCTTTCTATAAATATTGATGAAGAAATTAGTGAAAACGTTATTCATGATGGCAATACAACTCCTAATGCTTCTAATAGTGATTATGAATATGTTGATGTGAGCAAGCATTTATCAGTTGAATTTTCAAAAACCCTAATCCTAGCTCCTAGAATTGAACAAAGTGACTTAGCATATGAGCATAGTCCTTGTTTGGATCTTGTGATAGCTCCATCTGTTGTTCTCAATGTCAATCCTCTGGCATGTTTCTTGCCTTCCCAAAATAGTGATCAGCAAGATCAGGAGGTGGATGACATGCTAGATTAACAACATTAGCATTGTAGATCTTCTTCTTCTCTCCTCGCTTGCTCTTTATAACTATTCTTCTATGTGTATCCCTATTCTTCTATTTTCCCTTAATGTCTACTTGCAGATGATACAAAGCATTGAGAACTCTTTTGGTCTGTTTCATGTTGACTCAAAAAGACATCCTCTATTCCTTTTCTTCCAAGGTAGTGTCCTTTCTTTGGGGAGTGGTGATTATTATATGCACATGCATATATGATATACATGAATTATCATACAGTATACTGACCCCAAGGAAAGCGAAACTACCTCATGTTTTGTGTTCATTATCCTTGGGTTTATTCTTCCATTGGGGGTTGAATCCTTGCGATAACATGCTCCCTCTCTCTCATTTGCCCTCGAATTTGCATAAGTTGGATAAGGTGAAAATTGGCATAAGTTAAATAAGCGAAGAGTGGGTATAAGTTCAAGAATTCAAGCATCCCTTTCAAGCATTGAGCATTCTCAAGTCTCCCTTCAAGGCTAGGTGTTGCATTCAATTCAAGGATTCAACCATTGAAGAGGAGATCCCTTTCAACATTCAATTCTATCTACAACCTCCCTTGAGGTGATTTACATATCAGTCTCTCATTTACATTTACTTGTAAGTACTTTCTTTCGTCATTTGATTAATTCCAAAACTGGGGTTTGACCTGAAGGCAAACCCTCAATCCCAACCCCTTTTTCTCTGCTTTTTGTGTGTAGGTTGCAAGTGCGCAGTTGTATTTGCAAATTTGGAGAGGCGGAAAAACCCTTTTCGTTTCACGGAATTTTTGGAGGACCGTGTGCACTTTCAACACAGTCCCTACAACTTTTCCTCAAATTTGCAGGGCAGCTTCGTTTCAACATATTATAGCCAGATCCAGGTGCACAGCTTCATCCCACGCTTCTATTTCAAATTATAATCAGTTCTTTGCTACTTTTACACTTAGTTTTACATCACATAATTCAACTATTACTCATTCTAAAAGAGGGGTTAACTTGTCATTTCACACCATTATCACTTCATTTAGCATTCAATCTCTCTCCTAGATTGGATCTAGTGAATTCCCCCCCCCCCACCTCTTTTAAATGTAATGTGGATAAAGTGTTTGAAGAGAAATCCGTAGTGAAACTTTCATCTAATGGGATGAAAAGTGAATGATGGAGAGATCAAGAGGAAAGCTTTTCTTCCCTCGGAGAAGAGATGAAAGTTTCACTGTGGATTTCTCTTCAAACACTTTATCCACATTATATTTAAAAGAGGGGGATAATTCCCTAGATCTAATCTAGGAGAGGGATTGAATACTAAATGAATTGATAATGGTGTGAAATGACAAGTTAACCCCTCTTTTAGAATGAGTAAGGGTTGTGTTGTGAGACTAAGTGTAAAAGTAGCAAAGAATTGAATATGACTTGAAATAGAAGGGTGGGATTAAGTTGTGCACCTTGATCTGGCTATAATATGTCAAGACGAAGCTGCCCTGCGAATTTGAGGAAAAGTTGTCGGGACCGTGCAGAAAGTGCACACGATCCTTTGAAAAATCCGCAAAACGAAAAGGGTTTTTCCACCTCTATGAAAGCAGTCCAAATCTGTAAATACAACTGTGCACCTACAACCTACACATAGAAAAGAGAGAAAAAGGGATTGGGATTGGGGGTTTTCCTTCAGGTCAAACCCCAGTTTTGGAATTAACCAAATGATGAAACAAAGTACTTGCAAGTAAATGTAAATGAAAGACTGAAATGTAAATCACCTCAAGGGAGGTTGTAGATAGAATTGAATGTTGAAAGGGATCTCCTTTTCAATGGTTAAATCCTTGACTTGAATGCAACACCTAGCCTTGAAGGGAGACTTGAGAATTCTCAATGCTTGAAAGGGATGATTGAATGCTCTTGAATGCTTGATTGCTTGAACTTGTGATTGATAAAATTTTCTAACTTATGAAAATGGGAAGGTAAATGCAACTTATATATTTGTCAATTAGGGTTGATTCACTGATTTTTCATCATAGGCCAACATAGGGAAAGTTTTCCCAATGAAAATGCAAAGACCAATGAAAATATAGGATAGAGGGGGCCCCAAAATAGGGTAGGGAGAGGGGCGCCATGCCCCTATCCTAGGGGGGATAGGGGCACCACACCCCTTTCCTATCCTTATCTCAGGACAAGAAGCAGGTTCAAGTAGTGTAGGGGGCAGATAAGTGTAGTTTTCGAGGATTGAGAAAGTCTCGGGTCTCCGATCAGGCTTGGGAATTCAATTCTCCAACTTCAAGACCCTAATGTGATAAAAAATTGCAAGGGTTGCAATTTTATGACACTACAGAATGTATATGTATTTTCCCAAGTTTCCCTTTGTAGTTGCTTGGTAGGGTATCCCCCTTTATGATATTAAACCCTTTGTCTTTTTGCACATGCTATTTGAAGTCTTTAAGTGACTGATCCCAGGTTCACAACCATCATGGTGAGCAACTAAGGCAAGGTGAGATCTATCGATGTAGTCATAAATAGTCACAAATGTTGAATCACATCTTTACAACTTAGGGATAGTAGTCTAGAGTTAGTCTACGAAGTAGTGAGGAGCTATCACGTGTCAAGTTGGACCAACATATAAATGCTTACTTATTGCCAAATTGCATGGTCGCAACAGTCAAATTTCAACTGCCTAACTACATATTACCCTTGCGATGTTGTGATGGACTGTTGAAGGTTATTAAAATGTCAAGGTGCATCATCGTAGTGGTTAGGGATATCACTTTTCATGGCCTACAATCTTGTGATATGTTGGCATGTGTTCAGTTCGTGAAAGAAGTCAAGATGATAGTAAAGCTTAAGAGATATCCACGATGGCCATTGATATTTTTTATTAATGATCGAGATTTAAAATTATTCTCTTGACCTTTTACACCATCCAAACCCACATTAACACTTGTGATTGTTGGTATGTGGTGACTGATCATGCTAGTTTTGTACACTCATAATGCATCCTTGCCAGGTTTCGGGGGTGCAACCCCTGAGAAAAAAAAATTGCAGTTTTTTGTTGAAAAAGAGAAATTGAAAAAAAAACCTTTAAAAAGTCAACTTTGTATGTTTGAACCCTAAAAATTGTATGTTATAAGAAGTTGGAATGAAAAGGGCATTGTAATGGTGTTGTATTGTTTTGCTAGATAATAAGAAAATATTTGACGACTATGTTCTATGGATGTAGCCCATCTTGGGTGAACCACATTAAATCTATGTGTTATTTGTGTTGTGTATTTTTCTTCATCTTTGTGTATTTGAGTCTGCATATAATTGTTAATTTGTATTTTCTTCAAAACTACCAAAACCCTAGTAGTAATCAGAATGGATGTGTCAACACGGGGAATTGAATTAGATGGTAATTCAATACACAACCCAAGGATATTAATTTCGATCAGGTGGCTAGTTTATGACATTCTCAGAGAATTTAAGTTTATGATCTCTTTGTTCAATGCATATCTTTCAAAGGGAATTGGCAAGCTGCTCTTTGTCCATGAGCATTCAATAAGTCTACAGGGTTATCTATTTCTCTTGAGTGATAAGAAAGTTTGTGCGAAGAAAAAGAGAGTTGTAGATTATCTACAACAACTACAACCTATAGGAAGAAGAAGGAGAATGTTTGTCTCTGATAGAAGATCTAAAAAGTTGTTTGTTTTACTTTATCAGGTGGTCACCTACTGCTTTTTGAAATTGTAATTAAGCCCTTAAGCTTGTTGCATCCTTTTTTTTTTTCTAGAAGAGGATATTCAAAGCCTTGTGTTGAGTCTCCAAGTTCATATAGAATTTTTTTTTAACATTGTAAGAGAGCTTTTTCACCAAGGGTGAAAAAAAACAAAAAAAGTCCATAGTTTTGCAAGATATTATTGTAACCAGTTTCATGTCCTATTTGTAGTCTTTTTCCAAAGGATATGCATAAGTACTTTGCAGTTATATAAACATCTTCAAATCGAGTCAATGATTTCCAAGTTGTTCTCTCTAAATTTGTTTTCCAGAATCTTATATGAATCAATGGATCAAGGATTTTTGCTTTATGTTTCTACACTGTGTTGTTTAATTTGAATGGATTTAAGCTTCTTCTAAAGTAGAAGATTAAATTTCTTATTTCAAGTCAAAAATATTTTAATAGAGAACAAATTCGGTTGAGATGCAATTAGGAAATTCATTTATGCTATAATCAATATCAGATATTAGTCATATCAAGCAAAGGATGTTGTAGAGCATGTATAACTTATATTGTATAATGGTGCATCTGGCCCAATGGATAACACATTGGTCACAGAATGATGTTCCTAACTGTGGAAATTAAAATCAAATATTTACTTTCTATTTTGTATATTTTAGTTTTCAAGAATAGGGAGAAGTATTGAGTCTCAAAGTGATTCAAGATAAATATACAAGGATAAAATCCATATCCAACAAGTTTTAAGGTTTTTTTATTCACTCAATAGGTTGAGAATATATCTATGATAGTACTAAAGGATATTGAAATCATCATAAGAGTACTATAAAATGGATACCCACCTAGGTCCAACAAATCATAAAGTGTAGAGAAAGTGACTAGTCCCTTATCCCTAGTTACTATTTTGTCAGTTGGTCTACTAATCCAACACCTTGAAGATTAACATTGGCTACTCATAGAAGATTCTTGGAACCATTAGCTGGAAACACCAACACCTCCTAGATAATTTGTTTGATTTTAATAATGCATAACAAAAAAGGTCAAGATGATGGTGTAATAATTTAATTAGCTAGAAAGAAGTGGAAAAAACTAGAATATTACTTTACTAAGTGCTTCTACCGACCATTGGATCTTTAGATCAGCAACTCATGAGAGTAAAGGGAAATTTATTAGAGGCATCCATCAACCATTCAATTGACCTCATCAATGGTTTGTGATCTCTTTGAAAGATAAATTCCAAACCACACATAATGGAGAATGAAACTAAATGGCTCCCCTGAGCAATGACCAACATTTACTTAGCTCAACATCCTACAAAATTTAAGTAGTGCATGCATAGTAGGATTGAATGTGATTATTATGCTTGAATCAAAATTTTAAGATCAAATAGTCATTAATGCATTCAAATTATTACCAACCTACCTATACTTTTAGCATATTCAATTCCAAACTTTCTTCAAAACCCATGTAGTTTAGTATTCATGTGTACCCATGGGAATAATTTATAGGTCCTAATCTTCTATATCTCATGATTTTATAAGAAGTAATCAAATACAACTAACAAGGTTTTGATGATAAAATACAAGCCTGAGGTTTGGATTATTCATGGTAGAGAAATTAATCCCATGGTGATGTAATAACAAGGAAAATAGAATATTAATATAGATAACATATACATAATTTATGAAGATTCAAACAATTTTATGAATTCACAAATCGCATTAAATTAGTCTACTCATGTATTTATATCATATATTCTTTATGTAATGTACATTATTTACAACTGTAGACACTGAAAATTATCATAAGTCTTCGACAACACTTTTCACTTACATTTTTCGTCATAGTACTAATATTCTTCTTCTAGTTTCCTATAATTAAAGAATTGTAATTATTTAATTATTGTTCTTCTAAAGCATTAATTAAATAATCTTCATAATTTAATTAATATTCATCATTGTCTCTTTCTAATCAATTAATCTTGATCTTAATCGATTAACCCTAACTATTCCTCTTCGATTAAATGATTTACTTAATTATTTAATCCCTTTATTCTAAGCTATTTATTCTTCCATGATTAAATTTTTTAATTGTTTAATCCCCTTTCTCCAATTGTTCTAATTAAATTAATTTTTAATTTATTTAATTGTCATGTGTGGGTGAAATAAATAAATTTTATTTCTTTATTTATGACCCCACTTATCTCTTTCACTTTCTATTTTTTATGTCCCTTTAAACTTGCTAATTTGGTATTTATGAGAAGATAATTAAAGATTTTATTATTTATTTTCAGAATATCTCCTCATTTGATTTCTTCTATCTTCATCCTTCCTTGAATGGCAGTTTTTCTATGCACTCAATCTTGTCCGTTGTTTATTTTCAGCCTCGAATCAATCTTGGTCATCCAATCAATCCTAATTTTTCTATAAATTGAGGCCTCATTGCTAATTTTCAACAACCACACTTCAAGTAACCTAATGCTATGAATTTGATCTTGCAATATTGCTTTCAATTATACTTGCATCTGGTAGGTGAGATCCACATCCAATTTGAAGGAGAAAGAAGAACAATGGAGAATCATGGAGGAGATATTTTGTGTGATGGTTTGCGTTTATTTTGATTTGTCTTGTCTTCATAACTCTATTGATTGAATTAGGATTTGATTTCATAAGCTTGTTAGGTTCATGGTTACCTAATTGTATGTTTTTTATGCTTATTCCAAGTTTCCTAGTTACAACAACAAGCATAAATATAAACATCACATATACTTGGATATCATCTATTACATCACTACTTCATCATTATTGTTTTGTTCTCTCTTTATTTGATACTAAGTTCTTTTACAATATGTCTCAAATTCCTCCTCTCTCATTGTTGTAGTGATTTGAATGTTTATATAGCCTTTTATTACATGATATATCTTTTTTACATGTCCTTATGCATTATCATTTCATAATCAATATAAAACATCATTAGACGTAACCACACTAGCCTTGCGGTGACCAAAATTAGGCTTGTCCTACTCTAATTCATTATCTGCTACTGTCCTCCTAAGACTCGAGTGATCATCATGTCCTTGAGATATCTTCTTCTAATAAAAATGAACTATATTATCTCAAAATAAAAAATATTTCTTTAAAAAAATTGTCACAATAGTAGATGTATGTATGATATTTTGTTATACTCATATACATTCACCTAAGTTAGCATGATGTGATTGATTTGTTATCACTAGAATAAGATCGTGTTGCACAATGTTTTTTGTGGTAATGATGGTAGATCTCCTATATAATTTTAGGTACAAATGATGAATATATGTTCACTTCATCTTTAATTCCTTTATTTGGGCTATTGATTATGTATCCTTCACTCACTTAATTGTTTATGTTGCGTTTTGATGCTCCTCATTTGTTTGATTTTTTGGTCATCTAAATTACTCATAAATTATAAATCCCTTATATTTATATAATTTGAGACTCATTTGATCTATCTAAGTATTTTACTATTTTCTAAGCTATGTCTAATTGATATAATATAGATATGATGTGGCAACATTGTTGCTTAACCTATCTATATAAATATTTATGATGGTTTATCCATTTTTTTAGTATGTGTAATAGCATTTCTAGTGCAAGAGCACCCTTCCAATCTCTCCCTCCTTCTTGTTTTGTTGGTGCTATGCTTCTTATGAAGCCATTGTATATAAAATAATGAGCCATGTGCTCATAGGTCCTAGTTAGGGTCCTAGTGGAGATCTTAGGGGTCATAAGTCAAGATTGAGATTTTATTGAAAATGGAGGGTATGTGTGTCTTTGTGGTGTTTAGGGGTCCTTCATAGCATGGTGGTGTCCTTTGGTTGGCCCATTGTGGGTCTAGGAGTCATGAAGAGCAACATTGGGAAAGTTGCTCAAAAGTTGCAAAAGTTGCATGACAACTTTTCCACCAGAAGGCCAAAATCCTTAGTTTGGTGTGCACAATCCTAATATGGGCACATAAACTGAGGCAAAGGTGGTATAAGTATTTGAAAACCCTAAATGCATGGGTTGGATGTCAGGGATTGTACGGCCCAAGCAAGAAGAGCTTGATTGTGACTGTTTGTTGGTTACCAGTCAGATTGAATGAAGTTACCAGGCAAGTAAATGGATTGAACTGCGTGCAAAACTATGTGAAATGTCTTCTATGGTGTAAATAATTTCATTATGAGTGATTATTTTAGGTTTTTGTTTACCGGTTGAGTGTGTTTGTAAATAATTTGTAAGTTACAGTCTCACTGTCCAGTTTTGGACCAGTTTGAGCAAATGAAGTCTTATTTCCATTCCCCATTGTGGAAATACCATGAAACCATGGGGAATGGAAGTGAAGACCCTATACTATAGTCCCATGCAACAAGGGCCCTTAAAAATGCAAGAAGGCCAAGCAAAGACCCACTCCTAGGTGAGACTGGACAGTGCCCAGTTAGGAGAGGTCAAATTGCAGAGGTCTTGGAGAGCAAGGTTGGTTAGTGGAGAGTGCATCCTTTGGAGGAGGTGCAGAGGAGTGAGTGAAGCATCATTTGTGTTAAGGAGGAGCCTCCACCAATCCAAACAAGGTGGCTAAAACTCAAAACACTCACTGTGACCTAGGCAGACCCTAAAAACCCTCACAGAAACCCTTGAAAACCTTAAAATCCACCTAGGACAGTGTACAGACACTCGAAGGCCCAAAACCTAGAAAATCCTTGAGTCCTTGCTAAATGAATGGTAGTCCTTTTTGGAAGATTGGGTTGTATGTGCATCATTTGTGAGAGGGATCCCTAAAGGACTGGGTAGGAGGCCTAATTGGTCCTAATCCTTGTAGCCCTATTTGAAGGCAAAAACACAAAATAGTGAAATCGGTAAGGGGTTGAAGGCTTGAAACCTCTTGAGGCTCATGAATGGGTGGAAAGACCATGAAATAGACCTGATACAACCTTGCTAAGACCTTGGAAGGTGTGGAGCAAGCCTAGCCCTTATTAGCCATAGTAAGGGGTTTTGAGTCTCATGAGTAGGTGAGACCTTAGGAGCAGCATTGCAACTCATTGGTGGGTGGATTGGGCATGGTCAGGGGATTTCTCAAGCAAAGGGAAGTCCTAGAGACCCTAGGGTGTGTAGAGAACACCAGAAGATCCAAGGAAAGGATACAAGAGCATAGACTAGGCTAGTCTATCCCTAACCCCATCCCATCATATTGGTATCAGAGCAAGTAAAAGACTTGTTGGACTGTGTATGTCTCTATATACTAGTGAATCAGTAGGGGAGAGTAGAATGGTTACTAATGCAGAGCTGGCTAGAGAGGTGGAAGAACAGAAGGAGAAAAATAGACTCCTTGAAGAGGCTATGAGTGAGATAAGGGATAAACTGTAGGAAGTGGTGGATCAGAGGACACAAGGACCTTGGGATGAAGACACCAAGGGTAAAGGCAAGAAAACTATAGACATAGATGATATTATCCCTGAACTAGATCCCTTATTCAATGAAGAACCATTTGTGAAAGCTATTAAGGCTTTGAACACCAAATCTTTTGAAGGATTGCCACATTTCAGTGGAAGAATGGACATTGACACTGTTATGGAATGGATTGAGGGCATGGAAAACCACTTTGAGTGTGAGGGAGTGATAGAGGCTTAGAAGGTTAAAGTTGCCAAATCAAGATTAAGGGGAGCAGCTTTGACATGGTGGAAGTACCTGCAAGAAGAAAGAGTTAGTATGGGGAAGCTACCTATTGCAAATTGGAAAGCTATGGTGAGTAAGATTAAGGAGTACTACTTACCAGAGGATTATGAAGTCCAACTTCATAAGAAGAGACAAGGATTGAAGCAGAAGGATCTTGATGTGGCCTCCTACACAGAGGAGTTTCAAAAGCTATGTCTTAGGTCCAAAGTCCAAGAAGATGAATCTATTAAGGTGGCTAGGTATCTAAGCGGCCTAAAGTGGAACATTCAAGAGGAGATAAGCCTATGGAGTCCTACTACTATCCAGAAGTGTCATCAACTTGATGCCAAGGTAGAAGAGAGGAACAAAAGGAAAGGAGACTCCAATAATAGGGGTAGAGGCAGAGGTAGAGATCAAGTGAATCACCGAGGTGGTTACCAAAGCAAGGCAAATGAGCAAAGGAACCAAGGAGAAGCCAAGTTGACTGAACATGGCAGTGAAACCAATCTTAGAGGAGGAAATTCTAGAGGAAGAGGTGCACAAGGTGGTCCAAGTAGGGGCAGAGGTACCGGCAGAGGTAACTCCTACTTTGCAACAATGAAATGCTACAATTATGGACAATTGGGACACCCTGTATATAGATGCCCTGACAAGCCTACATCATCAAACAGTGGAAAGAGGGTTGCTTATGCACATGAAGACTCTTCAAGCAGCAAGACACCTGAGGTGGACCATATAGAATCAGAGATTGGAGAAAATTTGATGTTCAACACGGTCTTGTTAAGACAGCCAGAGAATAATGAACCTAAGCATAGGAGAGCATTGTTTAGGGTGAGATGCAAGATTCTTGGTAAAGTGTGCAAGGTGATAGTTGATTCAGGGTCAACTGACAATATCATATCAGAAGAGGCAGTTAGGAAGCTGAAACTCACAAGGATACCCCACACTAACCCATACAAGGTGACATAGTTGAATCATGAGCAGAGTGTGCTAGTCAATGAACGGACTTGGGTAGAGTTTTCTATTGGAGGATACAAGGATAAGATCCTTTGTGATGTGTTGCCTATGGATGCATGTCACTTAATGCTAGGAAGACCCTAGAAATTTGATAGGAAGGTGATCTATGATGGAGAGGAGAACTCCATTTCCTTTAAGAAGGATAGCAAGACCTTCAAGATTCAATCTTTGATAGAGAATGAAGAGGGAACTTCAAGAACACCTAGTGTTTTATTGGCTACTGGTAAAGAGTTCTTAAACTTGCTACATGAGGAGGAGATAGTGAAGTGTGCCATCTTTATGAAACCAAAGGAGGAAGAAGACAAGTTGCAAGCAGAAGTACCCAAGGAGGTGAAGCAAATGTTGCAAGAGCATAAGGACATAGTGAGTGATGGAACACCTACAAAACTCCCACCAAGAAGGTCTATAAGCCATCAAATAGACTTTGTTCCTGGTGCATCCTTACCTAGCAAGGTTGCATATAAGCTCACACATGATTAGAACAAGGAGGTAGCAAGGCAAGTGCAAGAGTTATTGGAACAAGGACTGATTAAGAAGAGCATCAGCCCATGTGCAGTCCCGATAGTGCTAGCATCAAAAAAAGGAGGTAACTGGAGACTTTGCACTGACTCAATGGGAATCAATAGGATCACCATAAGGTATAGGTTTCCTATTCCTAGAATAGAGGATCTAATGGACTGTTTAGGAGGGGCTATGTATTTTACTAGGCTAGACCTTAAAAGTGGTTATCACCAGATAAGAATTAAGGAGGGTGATGAGTGGAAGACTACTTTTAAAACCACAGATGGATTGTATGAATGGCTTGTGATGCCATTTGGACTCACCAATGCTCCAAGAACCTTCATGAGGTTGATGAATGAAGTGTTGAAGGATTTCACAGGCAGATTTGTGGTGGTGTACCTAGATGACATTCTCATCCATAGCAAAACCAAAGAGGAGCACCTTGAGCATTTGAGGTTAGTCTTAGAGAGGTTGCATGAGGAGAAGCTATCCATCAACCTAGAGAAGATTGACTTCTTGAAGCAAGAGCTTGTTTACCTAGGATTTGTGGTGTCTAAGGGAACCTTGAAGATGGATCCAAGCAAAGTGGAGGCAATCTTGAATTGGCCTACACCTAAAACAGGGACTGAAGTTAGAAGTTTCCATGGATTAGCCCAATTCTATGGGAAGTTTGTGAGGAATTACAGTGGTATATGTACTATTTTAATTTTACCCATTGGTTTTCTAACTAGATATTTTGGTGGTGTGATTATCAATATAGAAGTTCTCCTATTTCTTTATTTTATTCATCATTATTTCTTATTTATTCTTGTATCTATTTCCTTCTTCCTTATTTTCTTCTTCTTCCTTTTCTCCTCTAGTTTCTTTTTAAGCCTTTTCATAATCTCTATTCTAACTATTCCCAATACAGTGTCAATCTTCTTGTATTTCCATTGTTTATGCCATTAGTATTATGTTACATTTGTTTGTATCAATTATAAAGGTGAATCTTGTTCAATTAATTTCCTTTGGATCCTTATGTTATATTTTTCTCTAGACTATTGGATTGTTATAACTACTTTGTATAGCTTTTGTTGAATTTTGTTATTGTTAGGATTTGGGACTAGAGTAATTGATGCTTCCTTTTGAGTTGTTCTTCCTACATTGTGTGTATCTAACTTTTATCTTTTGTCGTAAGCATATGTCCTTTTCAACGTCATCCATAGCTCTATTTTTCAATGTGGCATCAATTTTGAATGATTCTTCCCTTCGTTGGGTTATCTTTTTTTTTTGGTGATTGTTTTTAACTGTACCAAAAACCCATTAATGGTATAATCTATTATATTAACTTGTCATGATGGGACCCATTATAGATTTGATTATAACTTCTTTGTTATTTGTTCAAGTAGTGATATAAGGTTTAGCCACTTCTAATGGTTTTGTTTCTCTAAACAATGATGTAAGAACACAATCCTCATCCAACAATGGTTCTTGTTATACTTTTTAATTTTCTTTTATGGTTCTATTGATGAAGGTTCATATCCATATTTTAAAATACCACCATATTGTACTAACTTCTTATGTGCCTTTTTCTTCTACTACTTTCTCTTTTTGTTGTATATTTGAAGATTTATCCTCTTTTCAATTTAACTAAAGAAGTATTTCTATAGTTTCTTCTAATATATAGTTGTATCAATGGATTAGATTCGAATAGTAATAGCTAATATCGATATTATTGTTCCCATTTATCAGTAGTTATTTAGGACACCATTTTTTTAGTATAGAATTTTTAAGGATTTTAAGTCATGTTCATAGAGGCACAAATCATTTTTAAAAAGGTCTCAGGAGATAAAAAGAAAAAATAGTCTCTCAAAATATACTAACTCTCCACATGATTTTTATAGGTAAAAAATTAACACAACTTATCTTTGAGTTTGCTAGGGTCTTGGTAGGCACTAAAAGTGTCTTTTTCCTTTTTTGGTGCAAAAAACACATGATTTAGAAGTACTTTTGTAAAATGAATCAAGAGATCCATGACACATTGCAAGGAGAGTGAGAAGTTTATGGACCTCATAACGAACCATCCTTATGCATTTGAGGTGACTTCAAAGTAAAGGCCTTAAGTAGTTTTAGTCATGCTATCAAGTATCCTTTCTTGTCCCATGAAAGCTTGATAATAGGGGTATATATACACTCTATAGGTTTATAAAATAATTTTGTTGTGTAATGCTTTTAGAATAAAAACTATCATCTACCCTCTAGTACTATGTTGAATATATGTACATAAAAGAGGCTCCAAGTGCTATTGATATAATAAAATAAGGAAATCATTAAGGCCTAACATAAATGGTTTCTCTATTTTAACCTAAAACTCTTATAAATACCTAAGATGATCTAAATGAGCAGCAACTATTTATAACTTCATAAAATGGTTTTAAAGTAAGGTTGATTGCTTTCATAAATAGGGCATCATGCCTTAATTTTTATTATAGAGTTTATAAGGATTTTGTTCCATATTTGGAGGTCCTAGACTCAAGATAGACATGGATAAATGTTGTATCCATCAATTATTTGAACCCTTAGATTCATCATCCACAAAAGTCCCACATTATTATATCCATATGTAATATAGTAGAAATGGGTTCACTAGTCTAAACATGAAAACTAGGAATCAAACCCAATCCCACATATTACATTAAAGAACAACTAATAGGCCCTACTAAAAATGCTTGGGAGAGCTAGGTGTAATGGTTCATTCTTCTCTTTTGAATTTGATTAATTTTATAAGAAGTGATGCAAAGAGCCAGGCTAAATGATGCAATATTGACAATAAACAACTTAAACAAAAAAAATGTAGAACTAGAAATCAATTGAGAGGTACAAAAATAGAAAGGAGATGTAGAGAGAAACTTGTCCTTAAATTTTGAGCTAAAATTGGGTGGACTATGTCAATAAGCCTCCTAGTCTTCATAGATTTTTGGGTGCAAAAGAAAAATCTAGTTGGTCGTAGGAGCCTTCCAGCCACCTTCTAGTTAAACCTTGAGTTGAAACACCTGGAGTATGGTGCTAGGAACCTTAGTATAGGTGGACAGAGGCACTAGTTGTAAGTGTCCACCTCTTTTCTGATGAAATTTCCTATGAAGTTTTTTATCTGAGTCCTGAACACTACTGTATATTCAAACTGAACCTATAACATGTTCTTGAACCTGCAAATGCACCAAAGGAGATAAAAAGGGTATAAGGCTTGCCTTAATCCCTCGAGTTGGAATCAACTCTACAACAAAGATAATTAGGAAATAAATAGAAATCTAAAAAAGTAATATGTTGAATTGAAACAATATTATCTCAAGACTAATGATATTGATGATGATGTAATTCTCTTAAGATAGTTCCTCCAAGTGTTGATGTAATAACATAATAAATCATCATAAAATCCATCATGAAAACATAATTGAAGATGCCTTGATGTAGCTTGATGTTTCTTGAACTCAGATTTGCTCTTAAAGAATAATAATTGCTCTTGAATTGTAAGAATGAGATAAGATAAGATGATGAAATGAATTGGGGGTGATGTCTTATATAGGGTTCTCAAGATATTTTTACTTTTGGTCTTACTTATAGTTTTTATATCCCAACTTCAAGGATGGCTTTGGAAATATCAAGGCCAACACATTACGCTCTCAAAATTAAGCCAAAAAGCATCAATAGTGGCAATAGTTGTCACTGTCCTAAGAAAATAGGCATGAATTTTAAGGGACACATTATAGTAGGGCCCTGATATTGGATTTGTAATTTATATTAGGATTGATGAAATTTTAAATGGGAGGAAACTGATTTGAAATTTAAAATAGGATAGAACCCAAATAAGATTAAAATGATGTAGGAGAAAGGGTGCACTTAAAGTAAGGGGCCAAATAAGAATGTGTTAAAGTTTTAAAGTAAGAGAGGACTCATATTCTTGAAATAAGAATTAATTCAAGGAAAGAATAGGTCCCAAAAATGATTAGAGAAATGGGAAAACTGAAATGAGTGCTAATGAGAGTGTTAAATTGGGCTCGTGATTAAAATAATACAATTTACAATACTACACCCTATTAATATTTTAGGGTATATACCTTAAAATGATGGATTAAAGAAAGATGGATAAGAACTTGTTTAGAGATAGCAAAAAAGAGCTTCGAATGAACATGATGAGAAGGTTGGTAGGGTTGAGATAAACTTTTAGCCTATATTTTTTCAAAGAAGAGATTAGGGAGCTTGTTTTCAAATCACTTTCATACGCATCCAAACCTTATGAGACTATCCAAATAGTGAAAAATCCTACTATACCCTAAGAAACTAAGTGAATAATTCATGAGAAAATAGTTAGAAGATGCCTATGACCATCATTATTGTTGATCCATAATAAGGTTTTCCCTTAAATAAGGGAAGTCAGGAAGCTTCACGGGTGTGTGACTTAATGCAGCCTATGAAGCAACCTCAATGATTTTAGAAGTTGACTCTTCATAATTCAGAGGGGATGGAAAGGGAAAGGGACAATTCAATATGTCTAATGCCTGAACATCATCTTAATGATTCACAAGCTTATAATGAAATGCACATCTTTTACAACACTTTAATCTTTAGGATATAAGACATCTTGGATTTGTTTATTCTGAGAAATAGGCACAATACATTAGAAACTCTTTGTTATAGATAAGAATAAGTCATAAAATTAAAAAACATAAGATTAAATATTCAAGATTTAGTAGCATATGGTACATGTAAAGGCCAAACAAAATTAAACAAATAAATCCTTTGAATTTTTCAGTAATTTACAAACTTGTTAATTCTGTCTGAAGTGGTATAATTTGAGGTTACCTTTTATGAAAATTGATGAGTAGAGTCTCCTACATGACTCATTCATCAATAGAGATAACAATAATCTTAAAAAACATGGAAATAAAAACAATCAACCATTTCAATTATCAAAACAGAACATATCCCACAATAAATTTTAGAAAGGTGACTTAAGCATAGTCCAATAAATTATGAAGGAAAAAAATGTTGAGGCTTGAAAAAAGAACAAGGATATAATTCTTTTTAAGAAAAAACACATAGAGATGTGTGTTGTATATCCTAGGACTAAAAGGGTTGTAAGAGCCTACTATTCATTAGAAGCAAAGAGGAGAAATCCATTTTTTCCAATTTTCTCCCAAAGAGAACTTTTTTTCTCTTTCTCCTTCTGACCTTTTATAATATTTCTTCCACTTCCTTATGTCTTTACTAGTTATGGAGAATATATTTTTGGTGGTGAGATCATGATTATGAAGATAACCGCTCTTATGCTAGAGAATTTTATTCCCTCAATTATCTCTTGATTACCGGCATGAAAAATATTTGTATCTTCATCCCCTTTTTCCATAACTCGAGGGAATAAAATACCCCGTTCCATTAGCATGATCTTTCCTTTTCCTACTTTGGTCCAACTGTCAGTACATGCATGAATTTTTCCAACTAAGGTCACTTAGAATCTTTATGTAATCATTGCATGATGCTCGACCTTCAGGTTGAGTTTCTTGATTACCCAAATGTGGTGGGGCACACAAGGACATGTGATAGGAGGGTGGAAATGATTTTAGAACCTTTTCTTGACGACTGTTGAGCACTCTGAAGTGTTGGCACATGGCATGTTGGAAAAGATTCTTCCATTATGTTCCCTCAGTCATCCATAGTTTCATGCAGTTCCAACATAGAGATTCTCTACAAGAAACCTTCTACAGGAGGGTGGAAATGATTTTAGAACCTTTGCTTGATGACTATTGAGCACTCTGAAGTGTTGGCACATGGCATGTTTGCAAAGCTTCTTCCATTATGTTCCGTCAGTCATCCATAGTTTCATGCAGTTCCAACATAGAGATTCTCTACAAGAAACCTTCTCATTCAAGAAAAGAGAACCATTGGTAATATTAGTTAGGAAGCTGATTGTTGTACACAAAGGCTACAATTTTGGTGACTCACAAGGGACTTACACTTGCGAAAGTGAACTTAATTTTTTTGTTTTGACAAACCAAACTCCAACAAACTCTTTTCATAGGTTCACATGAATTGTCTCAGATCGGATCTTAGCAACAAACAAGGTGAACATGCCCCCTTCTTAAAGTTTCTCTTTCGCATCATTGCATCTTTGATCCTCTTGTAATCACAAAAAATTTGAATGTCACATGATGATTGTTAAAAATTTTAAACAAGAGAAAAAATTCTTTGACACAAAATAGATAGCTTCATGATATGGGATTCCCCTAACGAACCGTAGTTTAGGGTGAGACTAAAAGAGTGGCTTCGAAAAAAAATCCATATTGATCAAGAATGATTTTACAATAAATAAGCACGAGAAACTTTAATAAAAAGAAAAATTCACAAAGGGCATTATCTAAGAGAAGGAAGAAAATTTCAAAATTAAATACAATATTTTATCATATAATATTTTAGGGATTCTATTTGAGTCTTTGATTTTATAATCGAAAAAGCTATATACTCATAATGCAATCTTATTCAAGCTGAAGATCCAAGAATTTAAATGTGTGTGTATTGAGATTGTTTTCCTTCTTCTAATGAATAGAATAAGAAAAAATGTACATCCTTAGGTTAAGCTATGTAGTTGAGCCTCACCTCCCATAGTTGACTGAATAGAGCCTTGTTGCTAGACAAGTGTCCATAGCCCCAACATGGTTATCGCTCTAGTTGCCACAAGGCATAGCTCCACTATCAAAAGAGCATCTATAACCCTAGTGGAGTTACCAATGACACCTGATTGATTTTTATAATTTTATAAGAATAAAAAAAATATTCCTTTTTCACTTTTGACAATGAAGTCATATCACCAAGTTGGCATCTAGAGTGGTAGCGGGAGTGACCTTAAGATTTTTCACTTAATTTGAGGACATATATGCTTGCCATCTCATTCTTGTGGGAAGTATTTAAGATGCAAATTTATTATTAAAACATATGAAAACTCCACCTATATATGACAAGACATTCCAAAGCATGAAATCCTTCTAATTGTAAAATCAAGAGTATTAACAAAATCCAAAGAAATCTTATACCATAAAATATGGTGATAAATGCATTAATTTTCACTTTGTCCTAGATATACGATCCTTTTGTTTTATCCTTATTGTTGCGAGCAAGCATGTATGCATTAAATGTTTGTTATGGGAACCTCAGTACTACTGCCAATTACCAACTCTACTTTACGAATGATATCTTGTATTTAAATTTAACCCTTGGGTATCCTATCACATGTGTGATGAGGTATTGGTTGGCTATAAAAATAGGCTATCTTAGCTCAAAAGTCATTCCAAATTAAGCAAGATTAATGAATGTTTGCAAAGGGATCGAAGCTAAGTGTTCAATTTGAGCTAGTATGGATATCCCCATTAGGTTGACAACTGGAAAGGCTCAAAATGGATTTTTAGGCTTTATTACAGATAGTAGGTTAGAGCATCTTCTCAAAACCAAAAATGATCTGATCATTGCGATTGTGAAACAGGTTGTTGGAGTTAACTTTCTCACTAGTGAGAATAAATATAGGGTAAATTTGTATCACACTTTGCGGAGTCCTTGCTAGATTTGGGTGAACCAAAACCTGATATAGCATTGATGACATGAGGATTATTTGGGACAGAATATACTAGAGGACTGCATCAAATTTTGGAGGTGGACCAATATGGAATAGGCATTCCCATGATCACATACTTGAAGGCATATGTTGAACACCACACTGTGGTACCCTGGCATCCATTTATTATCAACCTTTACACCATGAGCATTAAAGAGCATTGTGAACACTCTAGTCTTGTCTATGAGTTCCTGAGGAAGATCACCTAGGTGGAAGTGGCCTTCGACGTGGAGTGGGTTGAAGAGTTAAAAGAATTGGTCTATGGCAATGAGGGTTGGCACATAGGAGATAGTGATATGCTAATAGAAGAGGAGCTCCTAGTATCCAATGAAGAAGATGACAATGACTCCTCAAACTTAAAAAACTTTGCTTGCACTGGGCCCTTTTAATCCTTTTCTCCTTATCATGACCTACACATAATACAACTTTTTTTTTAAAAGATTTTAAATATGAAGCCTATACATATATTGTAAATATCTATCTATGATAATGAGTATATGTATATAGATTTTATCAAAATTTGTGTTCATTTTTTGCTTCTTTCTTCCAGTGCATGCTTTGATTATTTATGATCAATAGATGTAATTCTTAACAGCTCTGTTAAATTTAGGGAAGAACATGAAGCAAATCGGTACCACTCTTATCATTTAAAAAAAAACATCTATAAGTGTAATGATAGTTGTCGTTCACTATATATATCAACCAATAAAGGGGAGAAGGTACTTGATACCAACTGTGGTTAAATAAGACAATTAATGCCATCATGAATCGAGTTCTAACATTAGCATATTCACTCACTTTTTTAAAAAATAACATCTACCATATTAAATGATAATCACCTTTTCCCAACACTAACCTTGTGAAAACAAGAAGATACTACACTCACTACTCACTAATTGACGAATGACAAAAAAAATGCATTTAGAATGCACTTAGGGAAAACAAGGACTGTACATAACTGCCTCAAAAAGGAAACAACAAATATGTAGTAGCACTTCTTGGAAAATAAATGAACACCCTACCTATGTAAGCTTAACCTATAAAAATAGTCAAACTAAATAAACCCATTAACCATTTTTTGGAAATAACTCCCTTTATATCATAATTTTCTTATATGTTCACTACCCTATAGCCAAATAAGACATTTTAGACTTCACTCTTAGTTATTTATCTCATGCATATTAGGAATCACAATATAAACATACATGAAAGGGTTAATTACTAAAGATAAGGGATATGCTCCTACGTATAGAAAGCCTTGAGCTCATGCTCAGTGGGGTAAATGAATTGAAATGATATAATGTCCTTTTGTTGTGCATGATATCTAATCAGGCATAGTAATTATGTACCGGATATGTATCAATGATTAAATCTTTCACCATTTGATCTTAACTCATGCATTGGGCTTGAGATTTATTCAAGAGACATTAAAATGTATCTTTCTTCATGAATTAGAGCACTCTCTTGTACTTTGGACTTCTCTAGTGATAAACAAAAAAGCTCTAACTCATCTGAAATCTATGCATCATATGTTTGGTCCACTTCATGACTCAGAGTACATGCTTTGTCACTACTTTTAATGAGCTTCATTGTTATGGGATAATACTTCTTTTCTAGTTCCAACAAAATAGGCTTTGTTTTCAGTTTGTCTCCAACCATGTTTAGAAGTGTTCTCCCAAGAGGGATTCTCGGGGTGACATCGGACTATAGAACCTTTTTTTTTGTTCATGAGACTAGATTGAATTCCATATCACTAGTCCTTCATTAAAGAGTGAAATCTTGTCAGGAGGAGACTCTTGCCATGAAAATATTCTTTCCAAAAAATAAAAAGGATAACAATCTTCTTTAGTAAAATTAAGTTTCTTGGACATGTGGATTGACTTCTTATTTTTTCAGATAGACTCCATCACCTAAAAAGACAATACTAGCATTTCTTTACTTCTTTGTCTTTCTTTCTTCAGTTGTTGCATCAAGACATGATCCCTAAGCAAAAGATGATATTGCATTTTTTCAAGTTCAATGGCTTCCAATTGCTTCTAGAAATCAAGTAATATATTCCCAGCTATCAAATTACACTCCTAAAAAACCAAAGTATCTTGAAAAGAGGGATTTGCAAGGATTCATAAAAACATCAATTCATTATTGATTTCTTGAATCTTTCTAAACAAGATATGCTAAGTGCTAAAAGAAACCTTTAAAAGACAAATATATAGAGATCACACCAATTCTCTAAAAAAAATATTTGGTCCCATGAAACATGCCAAAAAATATTGTTGATCCCTAATAAGGCTTTCACCTTAAATAAGGGTAGTCGAGAAGCTTCACAAGTGTGGGACTTAATGCGACCTATGAAGCAACCTCTGAGATTTTAGAATTTGGCTCTTCATAATTTAGAGGGGATGGAAAGGGAAAGGAAAAAATCAAAATTTCTAACGCATGAACATCATCTTAATAATTCATAAGCTTATAATGAAAGGCAGAGCTCTTACAACACTTTAATCTTTAAGATACAAAACATCTTGGATTTGTTTATTCTAAAAAATAGGAACAATGCATTAGAAACCCTCTGTTATAGATAAGAATAAGTCATCAAAGTACACAAAACATAAGATTAAATATTTAGGATTTAGTAGTAGAGGGTATATGTAAAGGCGAAACAAAATTAACCAAACAAACCCTTTTAATTTATAGTAATTTGTAAACTTTTTAATTATGTATGAAGTGGTAAAATTTGAGGTTACCTTTAATGAAAATGGATGAGTAGAATTTCCTACATGACCCATTCATCAATAGAGATAGCAATAATCTCAAAAAAAACTGGACAAAAAAACAATCAAGCATTTCAATTATGAGCACAAAACATATCCCACAATAAATTTCAGAAAGGCGACTTGAGCGCAATACAATATTTTACTAAGGAAAAACATGTCGATGCTTAAAAATAGAACCAACATATAATTCTTTTCAATCACAAACATAAAGAGATGCATGTTGTATATCCTAGGATTAAAAGGGCTATAAAATCCTACTATTCATTAGAAGTAGAGAAGACAAATCCATTTTTCCAATTGTCTCCTCAAGAGAACTTTTTTTTTCTCTTCCTGTTTCTAACCTTTTATAATATTTCTTCCACTTCCCAACATCTAAGTTATGGAGAATATTTTTTTGGTGGTTGAATAATGATGATGAAGATAACTGCTCTTGTGCTAGAGAATTTTATGCCATCAGTTTTCCTTCATTACCGGCATGAAAACCATTTGTATCTTCATCTCCTTTTTCCATAACTCAAGGGAAAAAAAACCCTATTCCATTAGCATGATCATTCCTTTTTGTTGTTTTGGTCCAACTGACAACGTGTGCATGAATTTTGTCAACTAAGGTTACTTGGAATATTTTACATAACTGTTGCATGATGCTCAACCTTCAAGTCGTATTTCACGATTACCTAGATGTGGTGGGGCACATAGGGACATGTGTCATGAGGATAGAAATGGTTTTGAAACCTTTTCTTGACAACTATTGAGCACTTTGAGGTGTTGACATGTGGCATGTTGGCAAAGCTTCTTCCATCATGTTCCCTCAGTCATCCATAGGTGCACGCAACACCAACAAGTAGCTTCTCCATAGGAAACCTTCTCATTCATGCAAAGAGAACCATTGGTAATATTAATTGGGAAACCAATTGATGTAGGTAAGGCTATAATTACAATGCACTACTATTTTTTTAGGAAGTATGACAATGTTTTCTAGTCATTTGAAGGCCTCATAAGATAAGCTATTAGTGAAAATATCAAGGGATAGGTTCCAAAGTGGAATTGGTTTGAAATTATGAAAATATCTCACATTCCTATAGAATTCAATGAATTATAGTAAACTATTGTATATTAAACATGGTTTTTAAGCATAGTGTTAGTTTTTATGAAAATCTTTCGAAAGAAGAGAAATGAAGACATCATTTAATAAATGACCATGCTAAGAGATTGTGGAAGGTGAACTCTTGTGATATGGAATAGAATTAAAATAGTAATTTTTTGCAAGGTGTTATAACTACTTGATGCAGAGATTCTTGGAGTTGCTCTCAGTCACCTAGTTGTCTTTCTTGTTCTCTCCAACCTTCTAACTCCTCAAGCCCATCCAATGGTACTTGGTAAGGGTTCTACTAGTTAGAGCTCCAATACTTAATCCACTTTGGCTTGCCTCCAAAGTATATCCACAAATATTTTACAACAATGCTTCCTATTGAGGATTCCACCTCAATCCCTATCACACCTTCCCAATGCTCCAACAACCTCTGCAAAGGATATTTAATCACAAAATTGTTCCATGAGTGTAAATGAAGTTGACACAATTTCTTTGGTGTCTTCTAAGGGTTTCATCACCTTTTAACCCATTGTGAAGCCTTCTCAAGCTCACTTTCTCTATACCGGGCTCCAAACAGACCTAATTCAATTAGACCTCTTTTTACAGTTTTTGAGGCTTAAGTTCACATCTACCCACACAAGGCCCCAAAAAAATTATATTTATGGGTACCCTTTTCCTAGTTACATATAATATTGTAGAATGGCATCTGGGTTCTCTGTACACTTGGGGTTTCTAGAATTGTCCTATTTTTTAGGGTTTTAGGGCTACCCGAGTGACTTGCAAACTTAGCCTTCGAAATCCTTACCAGTAAAAACCTTTGCACAAACTAATTATGGATTATTAAAGGGTATTAAATGGGGTCTTCAAACATGTATCAACTTTTTCTCTACCAATCCATGTGTGCTCTGAAAACGCACATCTTTTGTTGTCCTAGTCTCGCCAACTCCTAGCTATGAGCCTAGGGTATCATTGTAAAACCACCAAAAAGGTCTGCAAAGCCAAAAATCTACACTAAACATATTTAAAGTCCCTAACCCATAATTCCACTAGATTTCAACCAGTGCCATCAGTGGATGCTCAGGTTAGAGCCAATATTGCTTAAACCCTAGCCTACAAGGGTTTTGTACCTAGTTCACAGAGAATGGTTTGGATCTCTGCAACCAGACACAATCAAACCTTGAAATATAACTTGATGGAAAGTAGATTCACTAGTCCTTCATGACCTACATGTAGTTTCCTTTGACAAGTCCGTACTAGACCGTACAGCACAGCAAAAACAAGAAAAATAGTGAAAGCGATGTAAAAATGAGGTTTTTTTCCTTACAAACAAAACTTGCTATGCATTCCAAATTCTTCCAACCTATACAATGATGTTTTATTTTTCTTTTAACATCATGATTTAGTTTCTTAGAACCAACTTCTTCACCACCAACAACATAAAGTGCAACTTTTTACAATGTTGCAAATGTTGCTTAGCATTTTACATCTTTTTTATCCTTAGGATGCAACCTTGCACTCAAATGTACTCCAAGGCTCCAAAGGCCCTCTATGCATTCTAGGAGACCTAAAACAATTCATTACACCCTTATTACATGATGACTCTTTTTTTAGAGTAGTGCACATGTGAACAACATCAACATTACATCTTTCTAGGATATCAACATCCTTAACACAACAAAACCTTGGACAACTCAACCATGTCTTGATTAAGTCACAAATGGTTGGTCCACTTATTACAACATGAAAGAAAACATAAAATACTTAAGAACAAACCAAAATTTGCATGGAGTGATAGGTTCCTAGCACCATACTCCCCTGGGACAAAGAACTCAAGTCCCTTGAGTTAAGAGGTCTGCAATTTCCACACCATGCTAAAGTATATCTGATTCTGACATCCACATAGCATCTAATTTAGGTAACCCTACCCACTTTACAAGATAATGTTTGTATACCCCTTTCCTTGTCTTCTTTATTACCTTGGTGTCCAAGATACTTTCCAACTTGACTAGTTGGCTTGGTGGAAAATCTCTCACCCAATCTTCAATACCCTGTGATGAAGTGTCCAACTGATGTGTTTGTGATTCTCCCTTGTATGGATAGAGATCACATACATTAAAGATAGGAGAAATATCCAAGGTGGGAGGGAGTTCAACTTCAAATGCATTTTGACCATATTTATGCACCACCTTGAGAGGCCCAATCTTCTTCATCAATAGCTTAGTAGGTTGCCCTTTTGGAAGTCTCTCTTTCCTTAGGTATGCTAGGACCAAATCTCCCATCTTAAATTGCACATTCCTTCTTGTTTTATCATCATTCATCTTATATTGCTTGGACTTTTGTTGTAAGGTTTGTCTTACCTTATCATGAACTTCTTTGATTCCTTCTGCAAAATTTCACCGTGTGCACTCTTAGGTGTCATAGAACTAAGATCCCTGAGCTCTAGTATGCCCCTAGGATGAAAACCATACACTATTTCAAAGGGACTTTTACCTATGCTTCAGTTAACTAAGTCATTGTATGCATATTCTGCCTGGTCGATTACCAAATCCCAAGTTTTCCCATGTTGTTTGGTGAGGCATCTTAGTAGATTACTCAAGGAATTGTTTACTACCTCTGTATGACCATCTGATTGAGGATGGTAGGTAGATGAAAAATATAATTTTGTGCCCAACTTTCTCCAAAGTGTTCTCCAATAGTGGCTTAAGAACTTTACATCTCCATCACTGACTATGCTGATTGGAAGGTTGTGAATTCTAACTATCTCTTTGAAGAAGAGTCATGCAATGTAGGTGGCATCATTGGTGCTTTTGTAAGGTATAAAATGTGCCATCTTGCTGAACCTATCAACCACTACATACACACTGTCAAATCCCCTTGGAGTTCATGGTAAGCCTAACACAAAATCCATGCTTAAACATTCCCAAGGCCTCTAAGGTATGACCAAAGGTTGGTACATACCTGCATTACTTGATGAACCTTTTGCTCTTTAAAAAATTACACATTGTTCTATAAACCTTCTCACTTCTAATTGCAACTTGGGCCAATGGTAAAACCTACTAACCTGCTCCATAGTTTTATCTATGCCAAAATGACCTCCTAGACCTCCTTGATGCTTTTCTTGAATAATGTTTTGTCCCATAGAACATTGGGGAATGCAAAGAAGGTGTATGTTGAACAGAAAACCCTCTTATATCATATGCTCTGAATAAGAAACATGTGAGGTGTTAGAAAAATTGGAGCAAACAACATATATCTCAGCAAAGTCTTTATCATCCTTGTAGAGGTCTTTTAACCCATTCAATCCCACACTTGCAATTGTATCTCTTGCATAGTCATGACTCTCCTACTTAATGCATCAGCTACCTTGTTTGTAGAGCCCTTTTTGTGCTTGATAGTGAATGTGTAGGATTGTAAGTATTCAACCCACTTTAGGTGTCTTTGATTCAATTTCTCTTGCCCATTAAGGAAACTAAGGGCATGGTTGTCAAGATAAACTACAAACTCCTTGGGTAGCAAGTAATGACACCACTTCTTCAATGCTTTCACCATGGCATACAACTCCAAATCATATGTGGAGTATCTTTTCTTGGCTTCATTCCATTTCTCCGAAAAATAATGCTAAGGGATGATCTTCTTGACTCAAAACAGGCCCTATTGCCCTTTCAACAACTGATTGAAATCAAGCAATCTAAGGGTTGGAAACTCTGCTATCTTAGCTTTCAACAATTCAAATCCCTTATTGGCTTCCTCTGTCCACTTAATTTGACATTTAATCCCTCCTTTAATGGTGTTAAGGATAGGAGCACAAACATGGCTAAAGTTTCTCACAAACTTCTTATAAAAAGATGGCATTCCATGAAAACTTCTAACATCACTTATGCTCCTAGGTGTAGGCCAATTAAGTATTGCCTCTACTTTACTTGGATCCATATTTAAACAACCTTGTGAAAAGACAAAACCAAGGTAAACTAACCCTATTTTCAAGAACTCACATTTTTCAAGGTTGATTTTGAGTTGAGCCTCCTTCAACTTCTTCAAGACCATCTCCACATGCTTAAAGTGTTTCTCCTTGGACCTGCTGAAGACCAAAATGTCATCAAGATACACAATAACAAACTTGCCAATAAACTCAACTAAGACTTCATTCATGAGCCTTTGAAAGGTACTAGGTGCATTGGTGAGGCCAAAATACATCACCAACAACTCATATAGGCCTACATTGGTTCTAAATGTTGTCTTCCATTCATCACCAGGTCTGATTCTTCTGATGATAACCAGATTTCAAGTCCACCTTTAAGAGGTAGCATGCTCCACCTAGATTCTCCAATAGGTCCTCTATCCTTGGCATGGGAAACCGATATCTTATGGTGATCTTATTAATTGCTCTTGAGTTAGTGCACATCCTCCATTTTCCTCCTTTTTTAGCCACTAGAACAGTGGGAACAACACAAGGACTCAAACTCTTTTTAATAAACCCTTTGTCTAAGAGTTCTTGCACTTTGTATCAGTTTTTCAGTATATTGATTCACACCCCCCCCCCTCTCAGTATTCTACCAGATACTTATTCTTTCACCATACCATCAATTGGTATCACAGCTTCTTAGGTCCTCTTAATCTAAAAGCCTAACAACTTGAGGAAAAAATCTTGTAGATCATGATAAAGAAAGAAGGTCTGAAGTTCAACAAAGATAACTATAGAAAATAGAGTGATAGAATAAAGATTTACATTAAGAGTCTTGGTAGTTAGTATTGGGAGCATATAGAAAATAAGTATACTACACCTACTAGACCTCTGACTAATGATCAAAAGAAAGAACAGCAAGAAAATTGCCAGGCACTAGAAGCTATTATCAATTCCCTGTCTGATGTTGAATATGTAGATGTTCTTGGTCTTGAAACTGCATATGAAGTATGGAAGAAACTAGAAGATATTTATAGCGGTGATGAACATGTCAAAATTGCCAAAGAGGAGAGTCTAAGAGGCAAGTTTGACGACATGAGAATGTTTGAAGGTGAGAATATCCAGTAGTATAGTCAAAGGATTAAAGAGGTAGTTGGTGAGATAAAGAGTGCAGGAGGGAAAGTGGAAGATGCAATAGTAATCAATAAGGTACTGAGAACCCTGCTATTGGTCTATGCTATCTGAGTTGCATCTATTCAGGAGCTTAAATCCATTGATAAGACAAAGGTAACTCGTGACTCTATTATTGGCAAACTTACTGCTTTTGAACTAAATGGCTATGATGGTAGTGTACAGAAATCAAAATCTGCATTTAGAGCTTCTGTCTCTAACCCATCTGTGAGAAGAAGTAGAGATACCAGCCATAACAATAAATCTAGACCCAGCAGAGATGCTGAAGATGAAGATAGCTTAGTAGAAATTTAAGCATTGTTGGCAAAATGACTACCTAGAAGCACTGGTAAATATAGAGGTAAGCTACCTTTAAAATGTTTTTCATGCAACAAGATTGGTCATATAGCAGCAAATTGCCCTAATGGTGAAAATGAATACAAGAGAGACAAATTTAAGAAATACAAGGGTAAAGGAAAGAGAGATTGTCTTGTAGCTATTGATAGTGGTGTTACTGATGAAGAATCGGATGATGATGCTAGTGAAGGTATTGTGTTTGTAGCAATTAAGGAAGAAATATCATATCAGAAGGAACTAGTATCTAGAATGGATAACTTTGATGATTGGATCATTGATAGTGGTTGTTCACATCACATGACTGGTGATTGGTGCAAATTACTTTCCCTGAAGGAATTTGATGGCACTGTTATCAGATTTGGCAATGACTCACCCTGTATGGTTAAAGGTAAGGGATTTATTTCTCTTAATGGGAAAAGCAGTGTTGATGATGTCTATTGGGTTGAAGGCCGAAAGCACAATATTCTTAGTGTGGCACAACTTAATGACAGAGGATACCCACTAGAATTCAAAAATGGTATATGCAAAATCTTTGACAACAAAGGAGAATTGATTGCAACCAATAAACAGACTACAGGTGATCTATTTCATCTCAATCCTAAAATTAGCAACTGATTGATTGCAAAAGTGGATGATAGTTGGCTCTAGCATAAGAGATTTTGTCATATTAATTTTAACAATATTATTAAAGTAAGAACGTCTAAGACAGTAAGAGGTCTACCTCAGCTAGATGAACTGGTTAATGCTCTTTGTAAAGAATGTCAACTAGGAAAGATGACTTCTTCAACTTTTAAGAGCAAGTCCTTCTCAAAAAAGCACTTGTTAGAGTTGGTTCATACATATCTATGTGGACCAATAAGAACAAGAAACATTCAAGGTGATAGATACTTCATGATCTTCACTGATGATTGTTCAAGGATGATGTGGGTCACATTCTTGAAGGATAAAAATGAATCTTTTGGTAAATTCAACACATTCAAAGGCTTAGCTGATAAAGAGAGTGACAAAAAGATAAAATGTCTTAGAATAGATCAAGGCGGTGAATTCACTTCTGCAGAGTTCACTAAATATTATGATGATAATGGTATCAAGCGGCAGCTTTCTGCACCAAGGACACCATAGCAGAATGGTATAGCAGAAAGAAACAACCGATCAATGGTTGAAGCTACTAGGACTATGTTGATACAAGGTGGTGTATCAAAAATATTTTGGAAAGAAGCTGTAAGTACAACAGTGTACACAATGAACCAAGTTATGGTAAAAAGAGGTAAGGACAAGACCCCATATGAGTATTGGTATGGAAGATCACCTGATGTTAGCTATTTTAATATATTTGGTAGCAAATTTTTTATTAAAAGAGGTGATTACATAAGAAAATTTGAAGCTAAGAGTGATGAAGGCATATTTCTTGGCTATTCTACCAAGAGTAAGGTCTATAAATGCTTCAACAACCAGACATAGAAAATTGTTGGAAGTGTTGATGTTTGTGTAGATAAATATCCTGAAATTGCAGAAGAAACCTGCTATGAGAAGAAGGATGAAGATCCTTGCATTTTGCTTTTGGAACCTGAAACTGTTAAATCAGAAACTGATAAAGAAAATCCTAATGAACTTGTTCAACCGGAACAAATAAATTTAGAGGAAGATAACAATGATTAAGCTAAACCTGAAGAGAATGATCATGTTATTCCTAGGTATGTGAGACTGAATCATAGTCTTGAACAGATAATTGGGAATAAGGATGTTGGAGTACTAACTAGAAGGAGAATAAGAGAGAACTCTTGCATGATATCCACCTTTGAACCTAGAAGTGCTAAAGAGGCATTTGGTGATGATCATTGGGTGAAAGCTATGGAGGAGGAGTTAGATCAAATTGAGAAGAACAACACTTGGACCCTAGTACCCCGACCAGTAAACAAGAGTGTTAGAGGTACTAAATGGGTGTTCAGAAACAAGTTAAATGAAGATGGTGTTGTAGTTCGAAATAAGGCAAGATTAGTATGCAAAGGTTATGCACAAGAAGAAGGAGAAACCTATGGAGAAACTTTTGCACTAGTAGCAAGACTGGAAGGTGTCAGAACATTGCTTGCATTTGCAACTCATAAAAAGTTTGAAGTATACCAGATGGATGTTAAGTTTGCATTCTTGAATGGGATACTGGAAGAAGAGGTATATATAGAGCAACCTGATGGTTATACATTGACAGAAAAGGAAGACATGCTATGCAAATTTCATAAAGCCTAGTATTGATTAAAGCGGGAACCTAGAGCATGGTATGAATGGCTTCATACTCATTTGATGAAGATAGGCTTTACTAGAACTAGTGATGACAACAACATTTATCTCAAGTCTGAAG
Source organism: Cryptomeria japonica (assembly GCF_030272615.1). Lineage (NCBI taxonomy): Eukaryota > Viridiplantae > Streptophyta > Pinopsida > Cupressales > Cupressaceae > Cryptomeria > Cryptomeria japonica. Next base: position 619,981,049 of record NC_081414.1, on the reverse strand, counting down.
GAGATGAAATACTAGTCAGTGAAGTATTTGTAGATGACATTATATTTGGAGGTAACGATGACATGAGTAATTGTTTTGTAGATGTAATTAAAAATGAATTTGAGATGTCATTGGTAGGGGAAATAAAAAAATCCATAGGCTTACAGATACAGTAGATGAAGAATGGTAGTTTCATTACTCAATCCAAGTATGTGAAAGAGGTTTTGAATACTTTCGGTATGAGTGACTGTAAACTAGTTGGAACCTCAATGGTTACAGGTTGTAAATTGTCCAAGGAAGATGCATCTAAGTCTGTAGATGAAAAGGAATGCAGGTCAATGGTTGGAAAACTACACTATGTTGTTCACAGTCAATCAGATACTGCCCATGCAGTTGGTATTGTTGCTAGATTTCAGGAGAATCCAAAAGAGGCACATCTAATGGCAACTAAGAGAATTTTTAGATATCTGAAAGGTAATGTTGACTATGGGTTATGGTATCCATATGGTGGAAATTTTGATTTGAAAAGCATACATAGATGTTGATTGGGTAGGAAACATTGATGACCAAAAAATTACTACCGATGGAGAATTATTTTTAGGAGGAAGGCTAGTCTCTTGGAGTAGTAAAAAGAAGAGTTGCACTTCACAATATACCGTTGAAGCTGAGTATGTAGCAACTTATATGAATTGCACACAAGCTATATGGATGAGGCACATTTTGGAAGGTTTGAAGATAGAAATCTTAGAACCTATAAATATTTTGTGTGATAATACAAGTACAATAAACATTTCAAACAATATTGTTTTGCACGCAAGGACTAAGCACATTGAATTGAAATATCACTTCTTGAGGGAAAAAGTTCAAAGTAAAGATGTTATCCTGGAGCATGTTTCTACCAAGGAGCAGCTTGCAGATATCTTTACCAAACCTCTACCTAAGACCACTTTCGAGTATCTTAGAATTCAATTGGGGGTTGTCCCTCTTCATGAAGTTAGTTAAGCATGATGTTGATTGCATCAATCCCTGAATCACTTGTATAATCTTATATGGATTGATGAAGGAGTGGATGTATTCCACAGGGGGAGCATCAACATCACAGTGAGAGAAGAATTACATGTTTTACTTTCACTTTGACATTGTTGTCAAAGGGGGAGAAGAATTATGTGTCTGATTAAGTGAACCAGTGGCAGGCTAAAGACAGACGGAGCAAGGTGAATATTTGGTAATGTAAACTAGGATCCCTATTCACCAATCTCAACAGTAATTAGAAGCGTTGATATTTATATTGTCATCAATGCCAAAGGGGGAGATTGTTGGCATTTTGAGTTTGTTGGTATTTTGCATCAAGATTGCATTAATGATATGTTGTCATTGATGTCGATAGAACCAGTAAATGGTATTCATGTTATTGTTGATATTGTTGTTTTTGATATTGGCTAGTAACCGATAAGAAGAGATTTGTGGAAGCTATTGTAAACATGTATGTTGATTTTGTGAGTTGAACTGGTGTAAAGGGTTAAACCTTTCTGTGTAATGTAACTGGTAAACCCTATCAACTGTTAAACCCTAATTGATCGAGTTTGATGGTTTGTTATCTGATAAGCAGTAATGATGGAGACATGTGTGATCATTTGATTAAGGAGATATTCAAATCACTTTGGTGTGCTTGTTCTTGTCTAAGGAAGGAGAAAAGTGGATTACATCTAATGCACAGCGTGTGATGAGTTACAAAGTCCAATAGAGTGGTGATCATGGAGCGATTGAAATTATCTTGAAGAATGTGAAGAGATTGTCATAATTTCTAATGGTCAAGATTATACCGACTTGTTTGTAATCTCAATGATGAGAATCAAGTTTTTGTTGTGTTACCGACCTAATTGATTTCTATTTAAGGTCGATGAAGTTGTTTGTTAAGGTTGTTGGCAAGGTTGGTAGAAAACCTATTGAGTGTGTAGTTTCCAAACCGGTGAATGGATTTGCACTTTGAGTGAAGGCAGACTAAAGGTTATAGAAGGATCTGATCAAGCAAAAGTAGTGCTATTCAGATAGATCAACTAAACTACTATTTTCTAACAATTACAATAGAAGTTAAATCCCTTAACCGGGTAAGCTCTAACAAGCTTGGTTACTCATAAAATCCTCTAACAAGGTGCTCCATTAGCTTGGATTCTTAAATCATCCAGCAAGGTTACTCCTAACAGGGTATTGTGCTTCTAACAAGGCATATTTGTAAATCCCTTAATCGGGTAATTCCTAACCAAAATTAGTTCTTAACAGGACTTGTTGTAAAGCTCTAACAGGATTTGGATCCTAACAGGGTGAACTTCGAAAGAGTTTAGATAGTTATCCTTGTGAGTCTCATCTCACCGTGGTTTTTACCTATTTGGGTTTTCCACGTATAAACATTTGTGTCAAGTGGTGAATTCTTTTGTGGTTGTGATCTTATTCATTGATTTGGTTAATCTTTGATAAGGAATGTTAAGTAGAAGTATTAAGAGATGAATATGTTGAGTTATGATTAAGCATTGTTGATATTCACAAGATTGAAGTTGTTTACTGTTAAAGTTGTCATAACAGTTAAACTGGTTGATGTCAAGTATTCTTATGAATAATGATCTTGATTGAGATATGATTACTTTATTTGACTGAGATTGAGTTTTAGAACTTTGTATCAGTTTTTCAATATACTGATTCACCCCCCCCCCCCACCTCCCCCCATTCTCAGTATTCTATCGGATACTTATTCTTTCATCATACCATAATTTGATACTTCTTACCATTCTTAATGATGAGATAACTATTCTTTTCTCCATCATGACAGGCTTTCACATCATATTGCCATGGACGGCCCAAGAGAGGATGACAGGAAACCATAGGCAATATGTCACATAGAAGTTTGTCTTTCTATTCACCAATTTCAAATTCCACCCATGCTTGTTCATCAACTAAGACATGTTGACCCCAGTTGAGCTATGATACCTTATAGGGAGTGAGATGAGGCAATCTTTTTAGTTTGAGCTTATCCACCATTTCAACTAAGACAACATTCTCTATGAAACCTGAATCCACAATCACCTTACAAATTTTTCCATGCGACTTACAAGTGGTCCTAAATAGACTTTTCCTTTGTGGTGGCTCTTGAGCTTGGGGTATCTTTAACATTGTTCTTCTCATCATCAAATTTTCCCCATTTGTCACTGGTCTTGCCTTGCTAATTGGACAGGTCACACTTTGAGTATCCTCCTCTTGCACTAACTAAGTCCTTCTCTCACTTATTTATGAACTTGATGAACTTGAGGCTTTTCCCGGGCACCTGCTCATGGTATGTCCAACTTGGTTGCAATGGTAACACCTACCGGTGAAGACTGTATTTCCTCTCCCTATGCTTCCAAACCTGCATCTAAATTTTTTTCTCCCTCTAAAGGATCATCTATATGTCCCTCTTTAAGAGTCCCCACTTCCTTCTTGGCTTTTATGCTCTTCATTTCTTGAAGCACTCTGCCCTCTGCCAAAGGTTCCTCTACCCCTGAAGTTCTTACCACCTCTATGCTTCTGATTTTGGTCACTTTTCCTTTTGATCTTTTCCTCTGCCCTTAATGTCAATTAAAAACACTTGTGAATAATGTCTAGTGTGAGGATGCTTATTTCATCTTGTATGTTTTGCCTAAGACCATTCATGTATCTGGCCAATTTCTCCACTTCATTCTCATGTTTTCGAGCCCTTAAACTTAGTTTGTGGAATTCCTCAATGTATGCATTGACATCTAGTTCCCTTTGTTTCAAATTTTGCAGAGTCTTGTGGATTTGAACTCCATTATGCCTTGGTAGGAATTGAGCTTTAATCCTTATATTTATATTCTCCCATGAAGTTATCTTTTTCTTACCTACCTGTACCCTTTCTTCTTGCATCATGTTCCACCAAACCAAGGTTGATCCCCTCAATCTTCACTTGGCTACATTTAATCTTTTCTCCTCTGCTACCTCCTTATAATCAAAATTATTATTCAATGCTTCTATCCAATCTAATAACTCCTCTCCATTGATATTTCCTCCATAGGTGGGTAATCCATCCAAATTATCCTTGGAGATGGATTTGACTGCATCCAAGAATAGTTTTTGGTCTTGAGGCATTGCTACTATTGTCTGGTCCTCCTCATATTCCACTTTTTCATCTATCTCATCTCCCTATTTTGTCTTAACCTTCTCCTTCTCCTTCTTGGCATCTCGGGTCCCTTTATTTTCTCCCCAAGCCTTCAATTCTTCTAACATCTTTGTCACCATCTGTCGAATGGCTTCTTGAGTCATTGACTTTGGAGGCATTGAAATTGCTTCTGATTCCTCAAAGTATGACATACACCAATTTTTTAAAGGGTGTCTTTGATACCACTCTGATGCAGAGATTCTTGGAGTTGCTCTCAGTCAACTGGTTGTCTTTCTTGTTCTCTCCAACCTTCTAACTCCTCAAGCCCATCCAATGGTACTTGGTAAGGGTTCTCCTAGTTAGATCTCCAAGACTTAATCCACTTTGGCTTTCCTCCAATCTATAGCCACAAGTTATTTACAACAACGCTTCCTATTTAGGATTCCACCTCAATCCCTATCACACCTTCCCAACGCTCCAACAACCTCTGCAAAGGATCTTTAATAAAAAACTTGTTCCATGAGTGTAAATGAAGTTGACACAGTGTCTTTGGTGTCTTCTAAGGGTTTTATCACCCTTAAACCCATTGCCAAGCCTTCTCAAGCTCACTTTGTCTATACCAAGCTCCAAACAGACATAAGTCAATAAGGCCTCTTTTTACAGTATTCAAGGATTAAGTTCACATCTACCCACACAAGGCCCCAAAAAAATTACAATTATGAGTACCCTTTTCCTAGTTACATAAAATATTGCAGAATGGCATCTAGGTTCTCCATACACTTGGGATTTCTAGAAGTGTCCTATTTTTAAGGGTTTTAGGGCTACCTGGGTGACTTGCAAACCTGGCCTTAGAAATATTAACCAGTCAAAACCTCTGCACAAACTAATCATGGATTCTTAAATTTAATTCAATGGGGTCTCCAAACATGTATCAACTTTTTCTCTACCAATCCATGTGGTGCAGGGGCACAAGACTAAAATTAATCATTTCCTCTTCAATGAATTTCATGTTTTTATTTCAAGGTGTTGTAAGGTATCTTTGAATCCCATGTTCATGTTTAGTTTTGATAATAGCGTCCTCATAGTCCAATTTTGTAAGGCCTAGTGGCCTAGGGTGCTTTATAAACCCTATGGTCAACTATGGTCAAAAGGACTAAGGATGTCTGGATTTAGTGATTCAAGTGTATTTTGGTCTAATTAGGTCCAAAATAATATGTTTAGACTCCTAGGTCTATGTTTGAAGATAGTTTATTGGCAAAATACAAAATTGTCAAAAATTGACAAAATGTTGTCAATATCGGTGAACAACTTTTTGAAAAGTTGTTAAAATTAGTTTCTAACATTCACAACCACCTGACTTCAGTTGGAACATGTTGGGATGGCTATATAATGCCTCAACAAACCAATTTGGAGGTTTGTTGGGTGGATATTGTGAAAGTTGATAATTTGAAGCAATAAAAATTTTGTATTTTCCTACACATTTGCTCTTATTTCGGTTGGTATAGGCTTGTACGATCTAAAAATTGGAAAATTCTTCCATGGTGAGTTAGAGGGGTGAGATACCTTTCATTTGAGTCCAACTAGAGCATTGGAAGGGGAGAAATAAGCGAGATATTGAAGTTTTAGTGAAGACAGCCCGTGAAAGGGCATAAACCTAGGGTTTCACTTTTCTTTTCCCTTTTCTTCCATTTTAACCTTGGAAAAAATCTAAAACTTGGTTGGATGGAAGATTTGGGACTGTACTTTAAGATTTTCTTTGTTTCAGACCTAGAGGAAGTGTTTGGAAAGAGCATGAATTAAAAGAAGCCAGACATCTCTATGTGGCTGGCAATGCAAAAGTGGTAAAAAGACACTACAAACCCCATAACTTTTGGTGAATTGTAAACCAATGAATAAAACTTTGGAATTGGTATTATTTTGGATTCCCATAAATTCTCAAATTCATACTTTTTTAACATGGTGTGTAAAAATGGTACTTCCTTCATTAAGTGCTTGAAATAGTCCTTGTTGTCATCATTGAGGGTTTGGTAGAAATGTGGTTTGTTGAAGCCTTCAAGACCTTTCCTTTTGGAAAAGGTGCTTTCCAAGGTAGTGTAATTGAGGTGTGCAATTAAATCTAGGTGTCCTTTGGAGATTTTGTGTTGTAAACCAAAAAGTTATTTTTGGAGACTAGTGGGCCTAGAGAGCCAAATTGGGCTTGGATACCTTGGGGACTTGGAGGAGAAAACCAGAGGGTGGATTTGGGTATTTTATGATCCATTAGACCTATCAAACCTATACAAGGCCTTGGGAAGCATATAAACCTGATTTGGAGAGGTGTGAGCCATTTGAGCACTTTTTGAGCATTTTGCCTGTGGGGTTGTTATTCCATAATTGGTGACTTTTGTGAAAGGTCTCAATGGAGGGTTATGGGGAAGGAAACATATGTGTTGAGATGTTATATTTGTTCTTGTAAGGTGTGAGGTCTGGTTGGGAGAACCTCTTTTCCAAAGGGGTAGTGTTGCCTATTGAGCAAGTGAGCAATTTGGGCTTTCCCAAGTTGTGTAGACCATACCTCTACATCAATTGGTATCAGAGCAAGTGTGATCCTTAGGAGAAGGATTGTTTCATTTTAGCCATGTCAAGGGAAGAAGAAGAGGGTGAGTTGTCCTCAAGGATGACTAATGCACAGATAGTGAATTTTGTGAAGGATCAAAACTTGGTTCACAAGATTGATTCCTTGCAGAAGGAGGTTGATAGACTTAATGGGGAACTTCATAAGAAAAGTGGTGGAAACTCTAATGTTATTGAAGAATGTAGTGATGAGGAACCCCTTGAGGAGGATGAAGAAGAAGAAGTGCCTACTGATTAGAGACTACTTGTGAAGACCCTGAAGGCCATGGAGAGAAGGACCATGGATGTTAGTTTGGACCTACCTTCGTATGATGGAAACTTGAATCCAGATGTTGCTGTGGATTGGATTGATGCCCTCACAAGCTTCTTTGAATGTGAAGACATACCTGAAAGTCAAAGAGTTAAGATTGCTAAGTCTAAGTTGAAGGGACCAGCCCTTACATGGTGGAATTTCACTCAAGATGATAGGGTGAAGGAGAAGAAGAATCTAGTGACCACTTGGAAGAAGATGATTGCATTGATCAAGGATGCATATGTTCCTAATGATTATGAATTCCAACTTCATAAGAGGAGAATGAGTTTGAGACAAAAGGAGATGAGTGTCTCAGATTATACTCAAGAGTTCCATAAATTGGTGATGAAGTCCAAGGTAGTGGAGCCTGAATGTGTGAAGCTTGCAAGATATTTGCAAGGGTTGAGAATTACCATTCAAGATGAACTTAGTCTAAGCAGCCCTCCCACAGTCCAAAAATGCTTTCAACTTGCTTTGAAGGTTAAGGAGAAACTCAAGAGGAAGAGTGATCAAGGTGGAAGAGGGAGAGGGCAAAAAGACTTTGGAAATAGGGGCAAAAATATGTCTCAAGGAAGAGGACAAGGTTCCAAAGACCTTGGTGAATCAAGTAAAGGAAATGAACAAGGGGAAGGCAGCTCTAGAGGATCTTTCAAAGGAAAGAGAGGAAGCTTTAGAGGAAGAGGTAGTGGAAGAGGCCTAGAAGGCATAAAATGCTATAGGTGTCATCAAATGGGGCATGTTGCATCCAAATGTCTAGAGAAGGAAAACAAACAAGGTGAAAGGAGAGGACATTTGGTGAGAGATGAGGACACACATAGTGTTCACTCTCATGGATCCTTTGTGCAGCCTGAACAAGGAGAGATCATGATGATGAGAAGGAATTTGATCAAAGCACCTAGTCCACCAGAGCCATCCCAAAGGAAGGTACTTTTTAGAACTACTTGTAGAAGTGGTGACAAAGTATGTAGTGTGGTGATTAATTTAGGTTCTACTGATAATTTGTTGTCCATTGAGGTAGTAGAGAAACTGAAATTGAAGAGGATTAAGCATCCAAGACCCTACAAGGTATCATGGCTTACAAAGGGGCAGCAAACCATCATTGAAGAACAAGCATGGGTGGAGTTTTCTATTGGCAAGTACAAGGACAAGGTACTTTGTGACATTGTACCCATGGATGCATTCCATTTTCTACTTGGAAGGCCATGGCAATATGACATGAAGTCAAGGCATGATGGTGAGAAGAACACATACACCATCTGGTATAAAGGTGAGAAGGTAACTTTACTACCCCTACCTGATAATGGTGAAGAAGCAAAAGACTCTAAAATCATGTTTTTAGGTGAGAAAGAGTTTTTAGAATGCTTAAAAGAGGAGGATACTCCTTGTTATGCTTTGGTTGTGTTGCCAAAATAGGAAGAAAAGAAGGTGCACAAAAAGAAGGAAGAATCTAGGAGGGTAGGACCAAAGGAGGTGGCTGATTTGCTTGAGACCTACAAAGACATTGTAACCAAGGAGTTACCTGATTCCTTACCTCCTATTAGAGAGATTAGCCATAACATTGATCTGATTCCAGGGGCTACACTTCCCAATAAGGCTTCCTATAAGTTAACACCCCAACAGAATGAGGAAATGGCAAGACAAATCCAGGAACTCTTAGATAAGGGTTTGATTTCTAAAAGTATGAGTCCATGTGTTGTTCTATCCATGATAGCACCTAAGAAAGAAGGTACATGGAGGTTATGTATGGACTAAAGGGCCATTAACAGGATCACTATCAGGTATAGGTTCCCTATGCCTAGGATTGAGGACTTTTTGGATCATCTAGGGGGTGGAAGGTGGTATTCAAAGGTGGATTTGAAGAATGGATACCATTAGATCAGAATAAGGGCTGGAGATGAATGGAAGATAGCATTCAAGACTAATGAAGGCCTCTATGAATGGAGGGTTATGCCCTTTGGTTTGTCCAATGCACCTAGTACATTCATGAGACTCATGAATGAGGTCTTGAAACATTTTCTTGGTAAATTTGTCATTGTTTACTTGGATGATATTCTCATATTCAATAAGAATAGAGATGAACATGTAAAGCATTTGAATTTGGTCCTTAAAAGATTGCAAGAGGCTAAGCTCCTAATCAATATAGACAAGTGTCTTTTCATGCAGGACGAGTTGGTGTATCTTGGTTTCATTGTTTTAGGTGGAAGTGTTAAGATGGATCCTGAGAAGGTGGAGAGCATCTTGAATTGTCCTTCTCCAAGGTCAATGACTGAAGTTAGAAGCTTCCATGGCTTGGCTTCTTTTTACAGAAAGTTTATAAGAGGTTTTAGCCAAGTTTGTGCACCTATCCTAGATACAATCAAGGGAGGACAAAAGTGCAAGTTTGTGTGGACCAAGGAGGTGGGGGAGGCTTTTCAAAGTCTCAAACAAAAGGTAGCAAAGCAGCCTATACTTGCTTTTCCAGATTTTCAAAAGGTTTTTACTATTGAGTGTGATGCATCTAATGTTGCAATAGGGGCTGTTTTGAGTCAAGAGGGTAGGCCCATTGCATTCTTTAGTGAGAAACTTAATGAGGCAAAGAGAAATTATTCCTCATATGATTTGGTAATGTATGCACTTGTACAAGCTTTGAAAAAGTGGAGTCATTACCTCCTTCCAAAAGAGTTTGTTGTTTTTACAGACAAGCAGGCACTTAGCTTCTTGAACAGCCAAGAGAAGTTGAGTCACAAGCACATGAAGTGGGTAGAATATATCCAAGCATATACCTTTACCATAAAACACAAAAAGGGAGTTGCAAACAAGGTGGTAGATGCCTTGAGTAGAAGATCCTTGACAGTGCAAGAGGTGAAGTTACAAAGTGTGGGGATTGACTCCTTGAAAGGTATGTATGAAGGTGATGAAGACTTTCATGAAATCTACAAAGTTTGTTCTGATTTTTTAGAGGCTTACCATATTGAATATGCTGATTACTTGATCCAAGATGGTTTGGTATTCAAAGGACATCAATTGTGCATTCCTAGGTGTTCTATGAGAGACAACATTGTGAAAGAAAAGCATTGTGGAAGCATGACTGGACATTTTGGCTTGGATAAAACTCTTGAGCATGTAAGAAGACATTATTATTGGCCTAAAATGCAGGTTGATGTGAGAATATTTGTAGAAACTTGCAGCATTTGTCAAAAGGCTAAGGGTACTTCCACCAATGCTAGTTTGTATCAACCATTACCCATACCTACAAGGCCTTGGGAAAGTTGTAGTATGGATTTTGTAATGGGGCTGCCTAGGACTTAAAAGGGATTTGATAGCATCTTTGTTGTTGTTGATAGGTTCAGTAAGATGGCACATTTCTTGCCATGTAAGAGCACAAGTGATGCAACTTATGTAGCCAATTTGTTTTTCAAGGAAATTGTGAGAATTCATGGACTTCCACTAACAATTGTGTCTGACAGGGATGTGAAGTTCATAGGCCATTTTGGAGAACCTTATGGAAGAGGTTGGGAACAAACTTAAACTTTAGTTCAGCCTACCATCCACAAACAAATGGGTAAACTGAAGTTGTGAATAGGTCCTTGGGAAACCTATTAAGATGTTTGACCAAGCAATATGGTGAGAAGTGGGATGTTGTACTTCCACAGGCTGAGTTTGCTTTCAATGATTTGGTGAATAGAAGTACAGGAAGGAGTCCTTTTCAAATTGTGTATGGTCAGAACCCAAGAGGCATTCTTGAGTTGAGGGATCTTCCACAAGATGGGCAGATTAGTGCTCATGGAGAGCAATTTGCTGATAGCATGAAGGAGATCCATGATCAAGTACGGTTGGCACTTGAAAAGAGCTCTCAAAAGTACAAGGAGATTGTTGATAAGAAGAGAAGAGATGTGAAATTTCAAGTGGATAATATGGTGTGGGTGTATTTGAGGAAGGAAAGATTACCAAAGGGGAAGCACACTAAGTTACTCATGAAGAAAGTGGGTCCTTGCAAAGTGTTGAAGAAGCATGGGTTGAATGCCTATGAGATTGTTCTTCCTCCTAATCTTGGTATTTCTCCTATTTTCAATGTATGTGATCTAACACCATATAAAGGTAATGTTGTTACAGGTATGGACTTTCAAATTGAAGAAGTTCAAGAGGATATGGCTGCCATACCTCATCATGCACCAAAGAAACTTGAGAAAATCATTGATGAGAAAGTCATCAAGAAGATCAGAAACAAAGAGTACAAACAATACCTTGTGAAATGGGTAGGAAACCCTATTGAAGAGGCTGTATGGATGGATGAGGCAGAGATTCTAAAGCATGGTACTTCATTGGACCAACTTATCTCATGCGGAAATGAGATCAGCCCACCCTGGGAGTATGGTGCAGGGGCACAAGACTAAAATTAATCATTTCCTCTTCAATGGATTTCATGTTTTTGTTTCAATGTGTTGTAAGGGATCTTAGAATCCCATGTTCATGTTTAGTTTTGATAATAAAGTCCTCATAGTCCATTTTTGTAAGGCCTAGTGGCCTAGGGTGCTTTATAAACCCTATGGTCAACTATGGTCAAAAGGACTTAGGATGTGTGTATTTAGTGATTCAAGTGTATTTTGGTCTAATTAGGTCCAAAATAATATGTTTAGGCTCCTAGGTCTGTGTTTGAAGATAGTTTATTGGTAAAATACAAAATTGTCAAAAATTGACAAAATGTTGTCAATATTGGTGAACAACTTTTTGAAAAGTTGTTAAAATTAGTTCCTAACATTCACAACCACCTGATTTTGGTTGGAAAATGTTGGGATGGCTATATAATGCCTCAACAAAACAATTTGGAGGTTTTTTGGGTGGATATTGTGAAAGTTGATCATTTGAAGCAATAAAAATTTTGTATTTTCCTGCACATTCGTTGTTATTTCGGTTGGTACATGCTTATACGATCTAAAAACTGGAAAATTATTCCATGGTGAGTTAGAGGGGTGAGATAATTTTCATTTGAGTCCAACTAGAGCATTGGAAGTAGAGAAATAAGCGAGATATTGAAGTTTTAGTGAAGATAGCCCGTGAAAGGGCATAAACCTAGGGTTTCACTTTTTTTTTCCCTTTTCTTCCATTTTAACCATGGAAAAAATCTAAAACTTGGTTGGATGGAATATTTGGTACTGTACTTTAATATTTTCTTTGTTTCAGACCTAGAGGAAGTGTTTGGAAAGAGCATGAATTAAAAGAAGCCAGACATCTCTATGTGGCTGGCAATGCAAAAGTGGTAAAAAGACACTACAGACCCCATAACTTTTGGTGAATTGTAAACCAGTGAATAAAAACTCGGAATTGGTATTATTTTGGATTCCCATAAATTCTCAAATTCATACTTTTCTGACATGGTGTGTAAAAATGGTACTTCCTTCATTAAGTGTTTGAAATAGTCCTTGTTGTCATCATTGAGGGTTTGGTAGAAATGTGGTTTGTTGAAGCCTTCAAGACCTTTCCTTTTGGAAAAGGTGCTATCTAGGGTAGTGTAATTGAGGTGTCCAATAAAATCTAGGTGTCCTTTGGAGATTTTGTGTTGTAAACCAAAAAGTTGTTTTTGGAGACTAGTGGGCCTAGAGAGCCAAATTGGGCTTGGATACCTTGGGGGCTTGGAGGAGAAAACCAGAGGGTGGATTTGGGTATTTTATGATCCATTAGACCTATCAAACCTGTACAAGGCCTTGGGAAGCATATAAACTTGATTTGGAGGGGTCTAAGCCATTTGAGCACTTTTTGAGCATTTTGCTTGTGGGGTTGTTAATCCATAATTGGTGACTTTTGTGAAAGGTCTCAATGGGGGGTTATGGGGAAGGAAACATATGTGTTGAGATGTTAGATTTGTTCTTGTAATGTGTGAGGTTTGGTTGGGAGAACCTCTTTTCCAAAGGGGTAGTGTTGCCTATTGAGCAAGTAAGCAATTTTGGCTTTTCCAAGTTGTGTAGACCATACCTCTACATCACCATGTGTGCTCTGAAAACGCACATCTTATGTTGTCCTAGTCTCACCAAATCCTAGCTGTGAGCCTAGGGTATCATTGTAAAACCATCAAAAAGGTCTGCAATGACAAAAAACCTACACTAAACATATTTACAGACCCTAACCTATAATTCCACTAGATTTCAACTGCTGCCATCAGTGGGTGCTCAGGTTAGAGCCATTTATTGCTTAAACCCTATCCTACAAGAGTTTTGTACCTAGTTCACAGAGAATGGTTTGAATCTCTACAACCAAAAATAATCAAACCTTGAAATATACCTTGATGGAAATTAGATTCACCAGTCCTTCATGTCCTGCAGGTAGGTTCCTCTGACAAGTCCGTATTGGACCATACAACACAACAAAAACAAGGAAAACATTGAAATCAGTGTAAAAACAAGGTTTTTTTCCTTACAAACAAAACTTGCTTTGCATTCCAAACTCTTCCAACCTATACAATTATGTTGTCTTTTGCTTTTAACATCATGATTCAGTTGGTTAGAACCAACTTCTTCATTGCCAACAACATAAACCGCAACGTTTTGCAATGTTGCAAATGCTGCTTAGCATTTTACAGCTTTTTTATCCTTAGGATGCAACCTTGCACTCAAGTGTACTCCAAGGCTCCAAAGGCCCTCTATGCATTATAGGAGACCTAGAACAATGCATTACACCCTTATTACATGATGACTTTGTTTTTAGAGTAGTGCACCTGTGAACAACATCAACATTACATCTTTCTAGGATATCAACATCTTGAACACAACAAAAGCTTGGACAACTCAACCATGACTTCATGAAGTCCCAAATGGTTGGTCCACTTATTACAACATGAAAGAAAACATAAAAGACTTAAGAAAAAACAAAATTTGCATGGAGTGATAGGTGCCTTGCACCACTACTAAGGCATTATCAAAAGATTTCATGAAACATAATGTTCATGATACTCTACAAACTAGACCTAGAAGACATTAATACACTAGAGTCTCCTAATCAAACATGCATGATAATGACGTACATTTTTCTTAGAGCATAGTAACTAATATTTTATTGGGAGATAGTGAATAGAAAGAGAAATGAGATTTTCAAAGACTAGAAACAATCATTCCATATACTAGGTACATAGTTCAATATAACCTTCAAGTAAACAAGCACCAGGGAGTAGTATATTGGTGTGCCTTTAATGATAGTTTGTGAGCAATAAATGAAGGATAATGAAGGGGAAAAAATTATGGTTGAAAAAAGACATGTTTGATAAGTCATAAGGGTAGTGTGATAGTACTAAAGGAGTTCAAGACAATATTATAGTAAAGGGGACTACTTAAACCATCATAATGGTAGAGCATAAAAGGTTTCTCTGAACTCTAAGAGTCTAAGAGGTTTATGGCATGAGGACATAGTTTATAATAGTCATAGTTTCATTGCCAAGTGACACATGAGAAAGAGTAAAAGAAGAGAATATGCATGCAATATAAGCCTAAACAATAATAAAGGAATGGACAAGTGTTGTCAACAAAATAATGATAAAGTATTATCATTAAAAAGACTAGTCAAGATTCAACCACACACATGAATACGAAGAAACTCAAAAAAATTAATATGTAGTCTAAAATATTTTAGGGATGTTTTCTAAATAAGTTAGAGATCATAGGGGTATGCACAACCATCAAAAGTCCTATATTAATAATGTTGAAAACATGTACAAGATAGTCAACCAAGCATCAATGTTGTTAAAATTATTTTGAAGTCTTTTAATATGGAAGAAATCATGAAGAGGCTAGATTGAATAATATTAAAAGTTTTCACATCTTATTGTATAATATTATGTAACAAATGGGGGGAAGAGATGGTACTAATATTCATAGATACCTAAACCATGCAAACACTATTGATACCATGAGTTTAAATAGTCAAAGTGGAGAGAGAAGAGGTATTTGTTCTATATAAATCTTAGAAAAATGAAATACAAAATTTAATCACATTGTGATATCAACAAAGTCTCACAAAATACTAGATTGAAGAGCTACTCACAAAGATAGTCTATAGTCAATGATAGTGTTTCAAAGAGACCACAAGGAAGCTAATGCTCCAAAATGGATTAATTTTAGACAAGGGAGGTCTATAACCAAAGAGTAATATTAAGTGATAGTTTAGAAGAAGAAGAATATTCATACACATGACTAAGAATAATAATAGTCTACATGTGCATGAAATTAATAAATGATGATATGGTACCAATAATAAAATATTAGTCTATGAAAATACATTTAGACCTTAGACACTTGAAGATGTCAATATCAAACCTTTTTTCATGTGGTAATCCTCTATGGTATGTTGACTATGAATAGGAGCAACAAAATAATATGGGGAGAAGGATATAATATGAAAGTGTTTGCATGATATCTAAAGTATTAACACACATCAAGGCTTTATGCACTCAAAAGGGATATTCATGCATGAAAGTTCCTTATGGAAAGAGAGATTCAATTTCAAAATTAGAAGTTTATCTACAATAATGGAGTTAGACATGTGGAGATGAAAACAATAAGACATCGAGTTAGACATCATATAGGGAGTAGTTTATAGGGATCAATGACCAAATTTGTCTATGATAGTAATGTTCATTATTGAAGAATGATAACATGGTAATCTTAAATATTAGTAATATATTAAAATGGTAGTTAGAAGAGACATGTGGAATTAAATATTGGTTGTCCTAAGGTTGTCATATTATAATCATTGGTACACTCTTCATAGGGAAGTTCACACTACAAAAAATAGATCTATAAGAATGATATTCTATAAGAAAATCATCATTCATGATAGGCTTGTGGAAAATGACAATGTGTTTCACTTGCATGTATTAGTGTACATTTGTGACTATGTATGTTGGCATTTCAGGAAGACTGCATTGATGAAGTATAGTGTTGTCATTGATGGCAATACAAATATCAATACTCTTTGATTGTGATGATTGAGAGTAATGCACATACACAGGTATAGGAATCTTGGTTTACATTTTTCCATGTACTCTCCTTCAACTATATCAATTGTATCTCCATGTCTTCAACTAGTAACTGACTATCAATCATATACAGTTCTTCTCCTACTTTGACAGCAATGCCAAAGTGAAGGTTAACCATTCCATGCTTCACCGATCTACAAAAAGCCTCTCCCCCTATGGAGTAGCTCCACTCTACACCAATCCTGCTTCAAGATTTTCAAGAATCTGCATTTAGAGCCTCAGTGTCAACCCCGCCGGTAGGGAAAAGCAGAGATTGTCAGTTACAGTCATGAGTCCAGATCCAGCAGAGACATTGATGATGAAGATAGTTTGATTGAGCTTGAAGCATTGTTGGCCAAGCGATTACCCAGAGGTACTGGTAAGTATAGAGGTAAATTACCTTTGAAGTGTTTTGCTTGTAACCGGATTGGACATATTGTTGCTAACTGTCCTAATGGAGATAGTGAGCAAAAATGTGAGAAGTATAAGAAGTATAAAGGCAAAGGTAAAAGAGATTGTCTCATTACAGTGGATGGAGGAATTACATATGAGGAATATAAAGAAGATGCAAATGAGGATATTGTCTTTGTTGCTATTAAAGAAGAGACATCAAATCAGCAAGCATTAATCTTGCACATGGATAGTTATGATGACTAGATTATAGATAGTGGTTTTTCACACCACATGACCGGTGACTAGAGTAAGTTTCTTACTTTGAGAGAGTTTAATGGAGGTCTTGTTAGATTTGGGAATGACTCACCCTGCATGGTGAAAGGAAAGGGATCCATCTCTTTGAATGGTAAAAGCAGTGCAGATGATTTCTACTGGATTGAAGGACTAAAACACAATCTTTTCAGTGTTACTAAACTAAATGATAAAGGTTACCCACTAGAATTCAAGAATGGTGTCTACAATATTTATGGAAGCAAAGGTGAACTAATTGCAACTGGCAAACAGACAAGAGGTAACTTGTTCATTTAAGTTCTAAAGTCAACAATTGTTTAATTGCAAAAGTAGAAGATAGTTGGCTTTGGCATTAGAGATTTTGTCATGTAAATTTTGATAACATTGTAAAACTCAGTAAGTCCAAATTAGTAAGAGTTTTTCCACAATCGAACAAACCAATGAATTCTTTGTGCAAGGAATGCCAGTTAAGGAAATGACATCCTCAACCTTCAAGAGAAAATCTTTCTCAACAGAACATTTGCTAGATTTGGTTCATAGCGACCTTTGTGGACCAATGAGGACTAGGAGTATTCAAGTTGATTGGTATTTCATGATTTTTACTGATGACTACTCAAGGATGATGTGGGTCACATTCTTGAAAGACAAGACAAAAGCTTTTAGCAAGTTTATGACATTCAGAGCCCTAGTTGAGAATGAGAGTGGAAAGAAGACAAAGTGCTTAAGAATTGATCAAGGTGGTGAATTTACTTCAAAGGAATTCAGTAGTTACTATGAAGACAATGGAATTAAGAGGTAGCTTTCTCCACCTAGGACACCACAGTAGAATGGTATAGCAAAAAGGAAAAACTGGTCAGTCGTTGAAGCTACTAGGACTATGCTAATACAAGGAGGTGTAGCTAAAACATTCTCGAGAGAAGCTGTCAGCACGGCTGTTTACACAATGAACCAGATATTGGTTAAAAGAGGTAAGGATAAAAATCCCTATGAGTATTGTTATGGTAGATCACCTAATGTTAGTTAATTTAATATTTTTGGTAGCAGATGTTTTATCAAGTGTGGTGTCATAAATTGTACACCCTTGCTAGGGTGGTACAATTTCACACCTGGTTTAGCACCAGCCTTAGCGTGTTTGCATCTTGCATTTTAATTTCCCTTTAAGCATTTAATTAATTAATTAATTAAATCTAAAGTCACATTTCATCACTTCATACATTATAAAATTGGGCCCTTTACCCTAAGTGTGGCCCTTTTTATTTTATTCCTCCAATAAATCATTTAATCATAAACCCTAATTATGTCCTATTTCAACCTTTGAGGCCTGATTTCACATATCAAAACACCTCAAAATCAGATATAACTTTGGAATGTACTCTAATATCATCATATCTAACGGCCTTGAAATTTTGGTGAAAAGTTGGTCAGACCATGTGTGTTCCCGCCATGGTCCTTGACTTTTTTCCCAAAATTTTGGGAGCACAATTCTATGATATTATAATGCTTAACCCCAAAATATTAGCGGGAAATTCAATTCCTAGGTCGGCTGAAAGATAGAATTAAGTCGAAATTGATATCTAGGGTTTCATACATAAGAGCTCTCTTTCTTCATTTGAAGGCAACTAAGAACTAGAGGGATAGATCTTTCTAAGAATCTAAGAGCAGGTTGTTGGAGCACAAGGAGCCTTCTATGTAGTGAAAGAGAAGCCTGTGTGGAGTCTTCAACAATATTCAACAACATTCATCAAGCATTTGTCAAGCATTCATCATCAATTAGGAGCCTTGAAGACATTGAAGAATAATAGGAGATCTAGTGGCAACATCTCTCGCTTGGGGATTGGTATGATTTCATGTTATTTTCATGTCTTTGTATGAGCTTCTTTACATCAATTTACATATCTACATTCATGATTTAGATCATTTAGTATATTTAGTTTAAGACAATGTTATTTACATTCACATTTACATTTAGGGTTTACTCTCATGCGTAGGGTAGCTCTAGTTTCTTTCAATAGGATCTTGCATACACACAAGGTTATAGAACACACATTTTCAGTACATTATCAGCTATTTGTGGAGGTGTAAATCACCAACATAGGGGTTTGACTAAGGCAAAACCCCATATAACCACCCAAACCTCCCCTTTTCAGTTACAAATGCAGAAACAGGCATATGGAGGCAGTTTTAGATCTGGAAAAGGCATCAGAACCACTCAAAAGTCTTAGAAGTGTTGAAATATGTCAAGGACATGAGCATGGTGCCCTAGTCCTACCTAGAATAAGAGCATGGCACCCTAGTCACTCCATTTTGCATTCAAGTTTGACAGGTTGCAGACTCGGGACTCGGGACCTCCAGTTTGTAGTGTCTCAGTTGTAGCCTCTTGTCTACAGAAACAGGACAGTGGCATGGCACCCTGGTCTAGGTCAATTTTGTTCAATTTGTAGCATCAATTACACATACAGAATCCTCCCCCTTTCATACTTTCAGTATCTCAGTTTCAAATCTGCAAGTTTGTGCAATTCTGAGTTTATTTATGCTTCATTCTTTATCTCCTAGTCTAATTGATCATTCAAACCCTAGTTTTTCTCATCATTTGCAACAAGAGGAATAGAAACCCTAAGAGATAACCCTTGGCTCTCTCTTTCTCACAAGAATTATCCAAAGTGAGCTATCTCCCTAGGCTCTTCTGTATTCCTAATGTGCTGGCAAAAGTGGGACTAGGTTCTAGTCACCCGATCTCGCTTTTCCCACCCCCACATCAAGAGAGGTGATTATGTTGGTAAGTTTGATGCCAAGACTGATGAAGGAATATTTATTGGTTACTCCACCAAGAGAAAAGCTTACAAGTGTTACAACAACTGAACAAAGAAGATCATTGAAAGTGTTAATGTCTGAGTTGATGAGTTTCCTCAAAAATCGGGAGAAACCAATGAGGAGAAGAAATAAGAAGAACCTTACACACTATTTTTGGAACCGGAACCACTGAAGCCAAGAAGTTGAAGAACATAGCAAAGCATCCATAGTTCAATTGGAACAGGGAGGTACAGCAGAGGAAGAAGAAAGTGAGGAAGAAGAAAAATCTGGAAATTGAGATCATGTCATTCCAAGGTATGTTAGACTCAATCATAGCCCCGATCAGATCAATGGTGACATGAATGCAGGTGTGCAAACAAGAACAAGGCTTAGAGAGAACTCTTTTATGATTTCCACCATTGAACCAAGAACTACAAATGAAGCATTTGCAGACGAAGACTGGATCAAGGCAATGGAAGAAGAACTTGACCAGATAGAGAAGAACAATACTGGTCATTGGTACCCAGACTGGAGAACAAGAATGTAACAAGTACAAAATGGGTATTTAGGAATAAAATGAATGAAGATGGAGTAGTAGTAAAAAATAAATCCATTATAGTATGCAAAGGATATGCACAAGAAGAAGGTGAAGACTATGGTGATACATTTGCACCGGTTGCAAGATTGGAAGGAGTAAGGACTCTACTTGCATTTGCAACATACAAAGGATTTAAAGTATATCAGATGGATGTGAAGTCAGCATTCCTAAATGGAATATTGGAAGAGGAAGCCTACATTGAACAAATAGATGGTTATGCTTTAACTGTAGAAAAGGACATGGTGCACAAATTACATAAGGCATTATATGGACTAGCAAGCACCTAAAGCATGGTATGAAAGATTGCAATATCACTTAGTGAAGATAGGTTTTCAGAGAACCAGTGAAGACAGTAACATATATCTCAAGTCAGAAGGAGATAAGATACTGGAAAGTGAGGTATTTGTGGATGATATCATTTTTGGAGGAAATGATGGTGTGTCATGACTTTGCCAGTGTAATGAAGAATGAGTTTGAGATGTCAGTGGTAGGTGAAATAAAAAAATTTATAGGCCTACAAATCCAACAAATGAAGGATAGTATTTTCATCACACAGTCTAAGTATGTGAAAGAAGTATTGAAAACTTTTGGAATGGGAGATTGTAAACCAGTTGGAGCACCAATGGTTGCAGGTTGTAAATTGTCTAAGGAGGATGATTCTGCATCAGTGGATGAAAAGCAGTATAGGTCAATGATAGGTAAACTGCATTATGTTGTCCATAGCAGACTGAACATTCCTCATGCAATAGGATTGGTTGCCATAATTCAAAAGAGCCCAAAGGAGACACACATGGTACCGACCAAAATAATTTTTAGATATCTGAAAGGTACAATTGATTATGGATTATGGTATCCATATGTAGGAGACTTTGATTTAAAAGTCTATATAGATGCAGACTAGGCAGGAAATGTTGATGACAGGAAGAGTACAACTCGAGGAGCATTCTTTCTTGGAGGAAGACTAGTGTCTTGGAACAACAAGAAGCAAAGTTGTATCTCATAATCAACTACAAAAGCTGAATATGTCGCAGCATATATGAATTGTACCCAAGCAATCTGGATGAAACACATTTTGGAAGGTTTTAAGTTGAAGATTTCAGAACCGATGGGGATTTTCTATGATAACATCAGTGCAATAAACATTTCTAAGAACCCGGTGTTGCATGCTAGGACAAAGCATATTGAACTAAAGTATCATTTCTTGAGAGAGAAAGTGAAAAGTAAAGATGTGTCACTAGAGCATGTATCTACTAAGGAACAACTAGCGGATATCTTTACTAAACCTCTACCTAACGCTACTTTTGAGTATCTTAGAGGTAAGCTAGGGGTTGTACCCCTACATGAAGTCAATTAAGCAAATGTAGAAGACATTAATCCCAGAGCTCTTTGAAATCTTGAAGCAAGATTGGTGTAGAGTGCAGCTATTCCACAAGGGGAGCAGTTTGTTGCAGATCGATGAAGCATGGAATGGTTAGCCTTCACTTTGGCATTGTTGTCAGAGGGGGAGAAGAATTGTGTATGATTGATAGCCAGTTACCAACTGAAGACATGGAGATACAGTTGATGCAGTTGAAGGAGAGTACATGGAAAAATGTAAACCAAGATTCCTATACCTGTGTATGTACATTACTCTCAATCATCACAATCAAAGGGTATTAATATTTTTATTGCCATCAATGCCAAAGGGGGAGATTGTTGGCATTTCATAAACATAGCATTGATGAAGTATAGTGTTGTCATTAATATTAATAGAAACCCGTAATGGATTTGTATTGCAACCGGTAGTGATGCAGTAATGCAACTGGTAGTAAAGCAGTGATGGAAACCGGTATTGGTGTTTCAAGCAGAGTGATCAACCGGTAACCCTAACTAGTTGATATGCAGAACCCTAACCGATGGAGCTTGGTGAATCAGTTGTGATGATCTATGATTGAATGATTATTGCAGATGGAGATTTCATGTAAGCATGATGCACGTGATGAGTTTCAAAGTGGTTTTGGCACGTGAAGATAATCGTTTATCTTGGGAATGAGAAAATGCATAGCATGAAGTGAAAAATGTGTGATGATCTATAGGATCCAATGTGAAATGATCTAGGAGCGGTTGAAGTTGTCTAGAACAATGTGTAGTTGATTTCTATGTAATCTAATGGTCATGGTTGAACCAATATGTTTGTAATCTCTATGAGATTTGTAGGTTTTGTGATGTGTTACCAACCTATTATATTTGTATTTAAGGTCGATGAGTTGTTTTTAATTGTGTTGGCAATTTGGTTAAGTGTGGAAGTGTGATTGTTTCCAAACCAGAAGGAGTGTATGTTGAATGTTTTGAAGGCAGGTAGAAGCAAAAAAGGATCTGATTAAGCAGAGCAGTGCTATTACCAAATCAGCAAAGATCTTGTTGTTCTCTAACCATTACACTAGTAAAATCCCTTAACTGGGTAAGCTTTAATAGGCTTAGTGTTGTTTAAATCCTATAACTAGGTGATCCATTAGCTTGGATTTGAAATCCTCTACTGAGGTTACTCCTAATAGAGTATTGCCTTTAACAGGGTATTGTAGTCAATCCCTTAATCGGTGGTCCCTAACTGGATTTGTTCTTAATAGGACATTATTGTATAAGCTTCTAACAAGGCTTGGCTCCTAACAAAGCAAACTTTAGAAGAGTTCAAAATACTTGTGGGTATTCATTCCCACCATGGTTTTTCCCATTTGGGTTTGCACATGAAAAATCATTGTGTCAAGTGGTGAATAATTTTGTGGATATGTTTTAATATGGTTGATATGATTAACTGGTAAAGCCACTTAGATATGTTTAGATGATTGGAAGTGATCTGAAATGAGCTATTACTGATGTTAGTAAAGTGTTTTAATATTCTGGTTAAATGGTATGTGAGTTTCAGATCTGTTACATTGTATCATTGATGTTTTGGTCAACCGGTAAAGTTTGACAGTGTAGTTGCAGTTTTGGATATAGTGTCTAAACTAGTTTAGATTAGCAAGTTGTTTCTGAGTTGGGTTTAAGTTTGGTGAAAGTTTAGATTGTTTTCTATCTACTAATTAACCCCCACCCCTCTTAGTAGTTGACCAAATCCTTATTGTTTCATCATATTATCAATGTAAATAATGGAATCAGTTCTTGTGGGATAGTTCATGAATGACATGAACACAAGTAATAGTTCATGGGCCATCATAGTGAATAAGACACTATATAGGGGAGCATGAATAAGGGTGTTTTCCAGGAGTAAACCTTATACAAGTTTGAGACAAAGTTTGAGGAAGTAGTTCACCTTGAGATATTCCAAGAGGATTCCAAGAATTCAAGAGCCTCGTCCTACACCCTTAAGGAATCTAAATTCCTTCCAAATCCACAAAAAGACATGCCTTATTATCATGCAAGTGGTAGTAAACAATGATACAAATTATTCTGGAGTATTCAAGACACCTATAACAATAATTTCCAACACCTTGCAAGAATATAGTAGAATCGGGTTGTTGATTGGAGCTTTCCTAAGGACATCAAAGGAGATAGAGATTTAAGATTCAAAATTTTTACCTCTCAACACCTGGCTAGAGTAGTTTTAGAAATGAAACAAGGTGATTGACCTCCCAAGTGCCCAAGGAAGCTAGTAATTTTCAAGGCAAGCACATTTATTGATTATCAAACACGTCTTATATTCTTTCCTCTTATTAGATTTTCAATTATAATACATTATTATGAATTTTGATGTACTTTGAACTTTATTTTTAAAATTAAAAAATTGTAATAGATTTGTACTTAGTTGACATGCCTTTTCAGTAATAAAAAGAATCCATTTTTCCTACTCAAAGTTTATTTATTTATTGTTAAACTATAACATTATAGGGTTGCACCCTGATATTAATTCAAAATATGTGTTACATCTATATCAAGTTCATGTTGGTATATCTACAATTTGCACGTTTCCTACCAAACTGGATACATATTATCTACATTCTACCTACCTTATATTATATTGCACTTGTTCGATTACATCAACAAAAATAACATAGCCTAAAATTGGAGTAACCCCAAACTATATACCCTAATTACAAAAAACAAGATTATGCTTGATGTACAAAAATAGACTATACCCATCCATGGGTCGCCTTCACTAGACATTCAGGTCTGCATGTGCTATGGTCCACCATTTACAAGTCCTCTAACAAAAGTCTCCCTAGGGACTATGTCCATAACTGCCACCACAATTAATTCCTCATCCTATTATTCACTCACCAACCCCTTTGAAACCAAGTATCTCTACAACCACCTCATGCCACCTTCCTTCATTAGGTTCACCATCTTCTTAAGAAATAGAGTGTTTCTCGCCACCATCGCCCTTCGTTGTGCCAGTCTTATTTCATCCTTAGGAACTAGGATTGGGTATTTTTGCACTTCTTTCCTATGTTGATGAACCACAAATTAATCTTTGGGCATGGGAACAATCTTCCTTTTGTCCACATTTTCTAGGAAAACATCAGGCTCACCTTGATAGCATTTCCTAACCAACTTCTTGCAAAGAGCACCCACCATCTCCTTCTCCTCACCTACATCCAATAGGCTTTCCATAATCATTGCAGATATATCTATGTTTATTATATATCGATTCTCTTACATCAATAAATCATCCCCCAACATCCCCTGAATAGCATGAATCACCATCCCATGCCTAGAATTGAAGACTTGCTTCAATTATTTCTCAAAAAGTCACCCAAAAATGATATTTACATTTTTTTGCACCTCAATATCATCGGAATATCCATGGTAGTAGTGCTATTTTTTCTCAAACAATTGTGGAAATAAATCCTTCCTACCTCTACAAATCTCCTACCCACATCTGATAATAATATGGAACATCATTTGATGAAAATGACACCACAATTTGTGTACCTTCCAATCCTTGATTGAAGATATGTAATATTACCACTGCACCATCACACAAGTGATGCCATTAATATTTACCTCCTCGCCTAGCTACCGGAATCTCCAAGAACCACCTCATCACCCATCCTACCACCATTGCCACCATATTTTCTTTGCAAGATTCACCAAATTGTCTAATTAATGCCCCACTCATCATAGCGAACCCAGCCTACCAATGAGATATAATCACTAACCATCTAATGTCATCTATCTAACTCAGTACGCCTCATCCTCTACCACATAAAACTATATAATCCTACCGTCCACCTTAGTAGCAAGTTTAGAAAGCTTGTCTACATCCGTATTGGCCTCCCTATAAATATGAATAATTTTGAAGTCCTCGAGCATATCTATGATTTCTTTGATAAGTCTCAACCATGTATCCAATTTTTAGTTGGAAATGAATTTTTTTTATTGCATTAACCATCAATAAGGAATCCCCTTCTAAATGAATCTTTGAAGCTCCTATTTCTCTCTCACATTTCAAGCCCATTAGTGTTGCTCTAAATTTTGCTTCATTATCGTTATCACCCCTAGGTGTTTAGATCTGTCACTAAGAACTACCTTCATGATCTCTAGCAACACATCTTGCTCCACTATGCCCTGGGTTTCCTCTTGAAGCTCCATCAAAATTCACCTTAATCCATCCTTCTTCTAGTTTTCCCCAAATAACACTATCCTAGGGGTTGGTAGGTGTTGGGTGAAAAAAATTTAAACTTGACAAATCTTACAAAATATGGATTTCACCACATTATATGAGACAATACCTCTAAGAAGGCAAGATATGGTCTCTCCTGTTTATATGGGAAGGCTCTCATACAAAGCCTTATGTTGCTTCCTTTTTTATTTTCTGAAAAATGACTTAAGGGATGTGTCTATTTTATATAAAGAGCTCAAAGTCTCCTCCAAATACTCAAGTCCTCTCAACCACTATAACTCAAATAATGACTATTATCAATGCTAAAATAAGGTTCACAATATATTTCAAGCACAAAGTCTTCCAAATATATCACAAAACTTTTTACTCTAACAAGATAAGTCAACAAAGCACAAAGTCTTCGCCTTATTATTCACTTAATACAAATTTTTCAGTATGATATCATAACACAAAGTCTACAATATTTTACTTTATCTCTTTCAACTCAAATACTTTTCACAAAGCAAGATTTAATCTCAAAGAAAGTAGACAAGAATGACATAAGAACATTCCCTCACACAATAAAGCACTCCCAAGATAAATATTGGATGCACCTTCTTTTCTCCTTTAATTAAACTTCTTGAATACACTACAAGCTCAAGTCTTAGATAGATTTTCAATTCGACAAAGTTTCGACGTATTAGCCAAAACATGCTTATTACAAATAGACCCCTCATATATATAGAAGAGGGATGATGCACAAAAATAGGGAAAAGTTACAACTAATTGTGACTAAGTCAAGACTAGAAATCTATTTGACTTAGGACACATGCAATCCTATATGTGTACTAGTGCATATATAGAATGACACCTGAGGTGTCAATATCTTATTATAAAATGACACTAAGAAAGCATAAAATAATCTAAGTATCTCCATCTTCACATTGATCTCATTTCTAGAATTCTTTAAACTTTTGTACAACAATTTTCATTTAAAATTCATCATATCCCTGAGTATGATTGGTGATGACCTTAACCCATGTAATAGAATCTCCCAAATCAATAAAACATTTCTTATGTTTCTTCAATAGAGAATATAGAAAATATAAAATGAATTGAAGATCTACTAATTTATCAATATAGTACAAAGAGAAGTCCTCTCTCAATTTTAGCAGTTAGAAACAAACTAAAATCCTTGTGATCACATCCACATCAAGAGCTTTCTGATTTTCATTTAGGAAAGTGTAGGGAATTTCTAATACTTTATCCATAATTTATTTCCTTTTATCTATGCACTCCTTTTGAGCCTTTCTCATGTCCTTGATAAACCACTCTAGAGTATTCATTTGATGCTCTAATGCTTCCCGCTACTCAACATACATATTCTGAGAAGGAATGACACTATTCTCTACAAGAAAATCCGAGTCAAAATATTCAAGCTTCAACCATGTATCAAAATCCTTCTCTTGTGTTTCCAACTCTTGAGAGAAGAGTTTTATAGTCTTATCCACCTCTATTTTCATAGTGTCAAGATTATTGACTATAGTGACAGATGAACTCAAGAGTCCTATTACTTGACTGAGCATTCTATCCATTCATTCACCCACTACTATGCTTTGTGAATCTTCTTGCTCGATCTTCTTCATAACCTGTTCATCTAGTGATGAAGTCACTGGTTCAATTCCTTCAGAGGATTTGGTCACCTTGATTAGAACAATAGTGAGTTTTTCAACCTATGCTTTAAGCTTATCTTTCTTTATTTTTTCCTCATCATATCTAGAAACAAGGGCATCTAAAATTGTTTGAATATCTTCTTTGGTAGAGTCATGAGTTTGTTTGCCCAAATCAATTCTACTAATAGTATAATTTGTGTCCTGAATATGATTAATGTACTTATCAATAGGAGCAATGTCAATCTCTGCATATTTGTTCTTAGATTTATCTACCTTTATCCTTGATAAGGTCTTAGCTTTCTTGGTAATCTTGGGCTTAGTAGAGATAAGTTGACTGAAATCAAAGTCATCTAGAGAGACAACTTTCTTATTCCTCTTAGGATAATTGGAGAACAACCATGGTGGTAAGGAAGAATGATCATCAACACCTATAACAAAGGATTGAGATGGATTTGCTTGTTCTTGAGAATTAGTAGCGACAATAGGTGAATTTGTAATGATTATGATTGGAATATTCTCATGAGATGACTCATTAGGTCTAGGACCAGTTTTTGTCATGAATTTATCAAAGTCATCTAACATAGTGGTTGATACTTTGGACAAATTTGGAAAGGTAGAGAAAACATTCTCAATGTTATCATGGGGTGTGTCCAAGGAAAACTCACTAGTACTAGTGGAAGGAACATGAAAAGTTGTACTAAGAGTAATACAAGTGATAGTAGATCCAAAAGGTTCTGACTCAATGGTGGAAATAGAATCATGAACCATGGTTGAAGAAGAAAGAGATAGTTGTGGAAGGGACTCATGGGACTTATATGATTAAGAAATATTTGAAGATTCTAGTAATCCCTCTTCATCATATTCATCATAATGTTCTTCATTATCTTCCTCCTCTCCTTCAAGTTGATCTACATCAATAGGTTCTATATCAGGTGCTTCACAATCCAATTGCTCACCTTGTACCTTAGATTCTTTTGCCTCCTAAGAATTTGAAGTATATGACTCTCTTTGACCTTTACCTTTGTTAAATCCAATTGTGAATTTCAACTTTGGATCTTTTTGGGGAGTAGCAATATCTTCTTTATTCTTTGTCCTAATATTTGGCCTTTTCCCAACAAGTCCAACAGTATCATCTTCAAGAACCAGTGGAGAAATGCTTCAATTTGTTTACTTTGTCAGAAAGCCAAACATTAGTATTTGCAAGAATACTTT